>NC_046376.1:18721950-19369076 GCF_011125445.2 Fundulus heteroclitus
ACCCAAAACATTGTTAATCAAACACAGCTATTAACTACAACAGGGTGTTGACTTTTTTTTTTTTTTTTTTTTTAAGTTTGAGTCGCTTCTCCACGTTCACAAATACCATCCTATCTCAAATATTTACACAAGGAGCACACAAAGTAACTGCACAGGATATCAATTACGGGCTGACCAAGAGAAGCCGGAACAGCTTTTATTTGGCAAACCCCATCTGATACAGACACTGTAATAAGGCACTTGAACAATTTATTTGAATAAGGACAGTGAAAAATGCTCAAGATTCGGAAAAAAAAAAAAAAAATCAATCAAGCGGAGAGAGTGGTGTAATTAAACAAAAAACACTGGAGAAACGATCAGATTTTCATGTACCAGTTTTTAAACTGGAATATGCAAGATAATAAATATCTTCAAATACAAAAAATATATTTCCAAGAGTTTTTGTCTGAAATAACTGCTAAAAAATTGCTAAACTAAGAACATGACCACCAGACAGTTTTGAGCAAAATCCAAAAAAACAACAAATCAACATCCAAATAATACACTCAAAATAAAAACATATGGAAAAAAAAAAAAAAAAAAAAAAAAAAACTTTTCAGTGGTCGATTGTAAAAAAGAAAAAAGAAATCCCAACAGAAAATACAGTAGTTTAACAAGTAATATTTCAAATAACACCTGTTGACTAAATGACGTGTGTTTGCCGTTTGATTAAACTTTTTTCTAAACTAAACGGACTACTTATGGTTGTGGGTCAGATGCATTAGCATCATGCCAGAAAAAAAAAAACACAAAACAAAAACAGTAAAACATTCAAATAAAACTTCACTTCTCAATTAAATACAAAAAAAAAATAAAAAAATTCTCAAGGCACAAATCATTCTAAGCAGTTTGTTGGCATCTAGCTTGTACAGTGAATAGTACGCAACATTGAAACAAAGGGAGCTCTGAAACTATGACAGGCGTTTTGGTATAAAGACAAACATTGGCACCTTCCTTTCTCCTGCAGGGGGGAAAAAAAATAATCACTTCTGATGAAGAAAAAGAAAGAAATCTCTCCAGATTTCCTTTTTGTCAAACATCACAACAAAAACATCTATTGAACAAGCGTGCAATCAAAAACTAAAAGTCAGTGCCCAAAAATATGCAAGAAAAAATCGGGACAGCCCCGATTTCAAACCAAACCATTGGTACACACGTTTGTTTTTTTTTCTTTTCGTTTTATTTTAAGAAGAAACCCTCTCCCATCAGGATTCATGTGAGTAAATCTCAGTCCTTTAGTAAGTCGGAGGCTGATACTCTCCCTGCTGCCCCTGGGTGCTGGTGAAAGGGCCCTGCTGGTAGCTCGACTGGGGAGGTGGGTACGGGGAAGTGTGGTCCTGCGCGGGGTCCGTGTATTCCTGGTTAAACTCGCTCACTCCTTGGCGATATCTTCCGAGTGCAAAGTAGGACAAAAGGGCCTGCGGACAGAGACGCTTGCATCAGTCGAGCGTCGGACGTTTCGACAGACACGAGATTCAAACAAAATCCGAACGAGAGGCTCACCCAGGTGACGATCGAGAAGAAAGAGAAGGCGATCACGGCCCTGGCAGCGTCAGCCACGACATGCGTCATGGTGGTTTTGGACCACTGGTTGGCCAGGACACAGAAGCAGATGAACCACAGGAATGTCCACGCCGCTGTTTAAAAAGACGGAAAATGAAAACGGGTTCTAGTTAAGGTAAAACAAGCATGGTTATACCGCACAAAACCCTTGAAATAGCTTTATTTCAATTGTTTTTTTACTACTTCTTCCATGCAAATGCATTGACAATACTCCAATATATTGTATAGAAATATTATATACAGTGTGTGTGTTTAAAATCAGCAGAAAAGCTTTTTGGAGGGAATTATCTAAATGGTAAAAGCCATTAAGAAACTAGAAACTGAGGTGGCTTTGCCAAAACAGCAGATAAACTCAGATGCCTCTTTTCCAATAAAAGCATCTTGATGGGAAGGAAATAATGAACAACTATTATTTAGCTGTATGAATATTAACCGTTTCAAAGAACCGCTTCAGATCTGCGTTAAAGAGAGCCGCCATCCTCCTCCAGACTGAAAGATGTCCGCCGCTTTGTTTCTCATCTGTTCCGAATCTGAATCCGTTCTTTTTATCGTAGTATGGGGTGTTGCTTTCATTTTGGAGATGTTTTAGCCAAATCCTGCTGTCAAGAAGTTTTCTGTGTAGGTGATTTATTTTTATTTTTTTTTAACTTAAAATGTGTTTTTTTTTTAACTCGATATAAAACAGGCTGACAAACTGTGGGATGTTTGCAAAACATAACAGGATTGTTCATCATCCATCTGGCTCTTTTTTTTTTTGTTAAGTGTATAATCTTATGGATTTAAAGGGAACTAGAACATTCATTTAAAAAGCACTCCATCCTTTTTACCTGAGAAGGCCAGATCTCCGATGACGATGTATTTTCTCTCCTTGGCATTGCTGATGTTCGGGAAGTAGGCGTCCAGCAGCAGGAAGATGAAACAGCCCAAGAAGGCCAGGATCCCGATGCCCACCGCGTAACTGCACGCACTGTCGTTTTTGTTGAACATGCACTCTGCATTTCCTTGTGTTTCTGGGTTAATGTACCCTTCGGCTGTAATACTTGCGAAAACCACAATGGAAAACACCTGCAAAGAGAAAAAAAAAAGGAAAAAAAAAAAAAAAGTCAAGCAGGGTAATTCCTGGAAGAGTTCCTCTTCAGACAAACGAAACCCTCATTAAAGAAGATCCAGAGACGCTCAGTTTCAATTCCTTCCCACGAGGATATCCGATTAAAAAGTATCGCAGTATTTCTTGCGCATACATTGTGAACGAAACGGTAAAGGCAGCGAGTTACATGTGGAAGTTTCATGCTATGTACCTCGCATGCATAGTAAGGTTTAGATTCACAGCATAACGTTCGGCTTTCTCTTCTGACATGATTTGTTCTTCCTCGAGGAGATTCATTTCAAGCAATCCTTCAATGATCAAACAATCAATTCTTCTTATTAAAACATCTTTGACTTGCATTCACAAAATAACACTTAAGGAAAAAAAAGTTTTTTCAAATAGCCAACATCATCATTTAAAACATCCCTTCTTTTCCTACTGAAAATCTAATTTGTTGAAATAAGCTGCATCTCTCTCTCTCTCTCTCTATATATATATATATATATATATATATATATATATATATATATATATATATATATATATATATATATATATAGTATTTTATTGGCCCTTGAGTACATCTGACATGACACTTTAGGCCTGCTTCACCTCCGCTCTAAATGGACCTTGAGTGACCACATTTGGATAAGGACACATTCCCTATTAAAGACTGCCTTTTGTGTTTACCTCCTAAAAAAAGACAAAAAAAAAAATCTTAAAATATCACTTCCATTGCCAAAAATAATCAAACATTCTGAAAGATCATAAAGTTTAACTTAAATACGATCAGTTAGATATCAAAAATAAGGGAGATTGGCCTTGGAGTCTGTGTTGCACTGAATAGGGCATCCCTGCTATAATAAAGCTCCTCATATCGATGCCCACAAACGCACCTGCTTTCCAAGTTCCCTAACTATGCTATGGAGAATCAAATACTTTAATAAATGAAATAAAACGGAACTAAAATGGCTTTTCAGCCTTTATCCATCCCTACTTAGTGCGCTGTTTAATCGAGCTTGGATATGAAAAGGAAGGAGGCAGCCAGGCAGCAACAGATGACGCTGGGACTTTTTTCACCCCCTCAGTTCCTGGTAGTTCAACACAAAACACAGCAATCACTGTAGACCCAGAGCTACATCTATTGTCCCTATTGTTTTTGTCTAATTAAAAAAAATGAGCACTAGTGTAGTTCCCACGCATTGAATGTGACACGCAGGTTACCTCCCTGCAAGGTGTCGGGCTCTTTTAGCGCAGTGACACAGCAGCCGCATGCTAGCTACAGGCTACCGTGAACGCGGGGCAGCTGGAATACATTAATGACACTTTAAAAAAAAGTTTATAAACGGTTTAAAAGTTGAGAAACGCTTCTTGTGCATCTCAAAAACCAAACTTAGCCAACAGGTTGTTCTCTCGGTGCCTTTGCGGGACACCTAGAAGCAGACATCTGTTAGCGTCACCAGGTGGAGGTGACAGTTGCTAACGTGAATCACTCACCCAGCTCAGGAAGCGCAGGACCGTCTGCGGCTTCTTCACAAAGCTCCCCACGTCAAAGGCCCCGCCGGCCAGGGAGGCTCCGTAAGCGTTGCTCTGCATTATTTCACGCAGTGGAAAGAGAGGGGAGTGAAAAAAAGCCCGTCAGGCAAAACCAAGACGAGTTACAAACTCTTCCTGTCAAAGTTCGGAGGGGGGAGTTTCGATTTGTATCAAACTACTTCCCGAAAACTTTTGAGAGACCTCCCACTTTTCCTCCATGATGCGTTCAAGGTCACTTCGGAAACTCCCTTGAAAGTAACCCCTGTTTTTGTTGCATTTTTTCATTTCTTTCTCTCTTTTTTTTTTTTTTTGCTCTGTTTTGTTGTTGTATTTTTCTCACTGTAGAATTATGTTGATCAATTCCAACAAGGTATTTTTCTTCTAGACATAATTCATATCTAATCAAATGTTCCAGGACCCAACGGACAGCGAAGAAGCACAAGCTACCTTGAACTTCCTCAATTGTATTAACCATCAGGTGCACTTTCAAGTCTTTTCTGTACTGCTTTCACTATGAAGAACACAGGTGGGTACCAAATCTCTATTGACTGGACACGCAAACAAGGCACAGAAAAAGTCTGGAAAGGAACCTCAACATTTTTGGAGCTGTGTTGTCACGCCTTAACAGTAGGGCCCCCCTTGGGGAGCAAACCATATTGGTCGTATAAAAAAAAAAGTCTGTAGGTAGGTATATAGAATTGGTGCCGAACAGACATCGGGAGAGGGGAAGATGTAATACACACATACACAACTACTGTATTATGAATACATAAGTGTTGTCAGTTTGTGTGTGTGTGTGAACATGCATAATATGTAGAGTATTTCAGCGATGGGTGCCATCCCCCTTCCAGGATGCAAGCAGAGAGGACCTCCAGAGCCAGGAAACCTACAACCCCACTTTGCACAGAGGCCTGCAAGTGCACCAGAGAGAGAGAGAGAGAGAGACCGACCACGCATCTACCAGACGATGACCATGGAGCAGAGGGCCCCAAGGAACCAGGAGCAACAGCATACACACTCCCCCAAGCCCCGCTAACCCAAGCATGAGTCAGGTGTGGAATCCATGGCCCTGGTATACCTAAACCCCCCAGGCCCCAGTAGAGCGCCTGTCCGATATCCAAGAGGAGCCATTCTCCTGGACAGCCAGCTGGGGGCGGGTCATCACTCGCTGCAGTGCCCTCAGAGGCTCTCCCCATTTCCAAGTACTTGAATTAAGTCTAAAAAGTAAGCACACCTTTAGTTTATGGCAGACCTTTAGTTTATGGCAGGAATCTTTAACCGGTTACCTTTTTGAAATCCTATCACTTGAAAATTACTAAAGTAATCTAAGATGGAATAAGATAATAAACTTTCATTAAAAAGTTCACATAGTGTATTTAGTCATGACAGAGAAAGTTTTTTTATTTAAATTTTCAAAATATAATATAATATAATATAATATAATATAATATAATATAATATAATATAATATAATATAATATAATATAATATAATATAATATAATATAATGGCCGTTGAGCTTCGCTCCTCTGCTAAAGGTGAAGTTGCAGTTCCTCATTGTCGACCACTAGATGGCAGTGTACACTCATGATTCTTGACTGTGCCACTTTCAAAATAAAATGTCAGTGCCTCTGTATTGGGATACTTTGAATCCTCCTTTGATGTATGAGACCTTCATCAAATTAAAAATATGCCCATTTTCATATTTCTGACCTATGTGTCTACTATGTCCTCAGCACAAAGGCTGTCATACAAGATGCAAGTTTGCACCAATTACAAATTACCCACAGCTGTAAGAGAGAAAGAGGAAGTATGTTTTTCACCTATTTAATGTTTAAAATTATCTTTCGCTTTGCTTTGTCATCCATTTTAATCAGTCGCTTCTATCTTTTTTGACACTTTGCTCATTAGTGTAAGACTTATCGTTGGCTTACAGATATGTGAAAAAGCCAGAGAGAAGCATTTACGTATATCACAGGAAACAGAGCCTCTTGGTTAGGTTTTTTTTTTTTTTTTTTTTTTTTTTGCACTTTCTTTAAGTGGTGGCTTTGCATTATGGAAAGGAACCTGTAAACCACTGTTTGCAATAACCCACAGTCCTTAGCGGTGCTCTGTGTTAGATGTTGTCGACTAACCCACAGTAAGTTTCTCATCACCAGCCATGGCACACGGTGGGAGCTTCACTGTTAACGTTTGTGAAAAGGATTCTGACGACGAGTAAGTAGTGTTTTTTTTTTTCTTCTTTCTGTACGAGCTGCAGATTTTTAGGAGGTATGACATCTTAGATTAGACAACATTGAAAGTCTTGACTCAAATCTGAGTAGACGTAGAGCGAGAGGTAAACATCCTCATTTCCAACACATTGCAGTACCACAAGGGCCCTTTGCTTCTATTTAGAATTATAAAAGTATTAAAAATGTGTTTAGTGGCAGAAAACTCTTCAATGAACTAAAAAAAAAAAAAACCTTGACCGTTTAGCTCCATAGATACGCGTGCATGTGGGACGTTTTATGAAAAGGGTTTCCACCGGGAGTGTTTGGTTGCAAGGCTGCGGCACTTTTAGCCAAGATTATTTCCACTCCCCTGCAGACGCACTGGAGAAAGTGGACCCAGTCAGAAGTCTTCCCTACTCTTCAAAGAACCAGCGTTCAATGTCCAGGAGTATCCTGAAGCCATACAGATGGGAACGTTGATAGAACACTTAGACTCGTCTGGTATTAACTCTTTCAACCGCTCCAAACCTTATGAGTTTCGTTATCGTTAAAAATGACCCCAGAAATTGCACTTTTCAGACAGCGAGTCGACAAGCAGCAGTGAAAGAAGCAAAGAGTCACTGAACAGTAAGCCGAGATGCTCTTTACAAAGAAATAACTGGTCAGCCGCCACAAAGAGGGTGCTCTCCTCCATGCCCAGTCGCACCACTGGTGAGTTTAATCTCACTTTTTTTTGACAACGATTAGTCTACACAGCTGAGCTATTTAATGGCTTTTCTTTCCTTCTGGGCTCAGGGTTGCATAGTTCTGCAGGCATAGCCATGAAAGCCAGACGGACACCTGCTGAACTGCCTCCCCGGACCTCGTCCCATGACTCCCTTCACACCCCCAGAGTCACCCAGGAAGGTACAATTCGACCCGACTTGGAGGAAGTTGGTACGGAATGTAAACAGAAGACACGAATTGACCAAGGGGACAGTATAAATAAGGTTGATATGCAGTGGAGTGAAAATGTTTCTGCGTTGACAATGTCCACAGACGGAACAAAATACTTGGTTGGTTCAAGGTGCGCTGAAGGCAGTAAGGAGCAGTTGGTGTCGGATCTCCGAGGCCTCTCCGTGAGTGAAGGCATGCGTAAGCTGCGAGCCATGCCGCTCAGCCTGGTGGACAAGAGGGAAATCAGGTAAATGGGACAAATATCCCGTTCACATCTGGCAAGAACCTACGCCCTGAGCCGTCCAATCAGGCAGTTTTAAAAATGGGTTTGAACACACGCCAAAGCGTTTTACTCAGACCACCTTTGGAGGCGCAACGGATACTTGTCTGGATCCATCCTAGGGTGCTCTAAAATACTTTTGACTAAAATAACCTTCTGTAGACAACCAAAATCAGCAAAGCTTCCTGTTGACCTATGATGATTAAACACTTAAACAAATAAATACAATAGTGAATAGTCTTAATGAACCTCTGGTTGGAATCCTCCTCAGTGGGACATTTTTTTCCCCCTTTAAAGTCAGAGTTTTATTTATCAGGGACCAGAGTGTGTGAGGGATTTTCCGCCCTATATTTATAGTTTTGTGTTGATCCTTTTTGGAGCTGATTAAATCTGCTGTGGTCACCAGGTTGCACAATGACCCACAATTCGCATTGTTCTCACTGGCCACAATAAAAGCCACACCTGATCAATTGTTTGTTGACAGAAATGATGAATAAGCCAATCGGATGCCAAAAAAGGAAATCCGTTTTTGGCAGCTAGATGTGTTGAAGATGACTTGCTGAAGTTCAAACTGAAAATAAGAACGGGTCAGAGAAAAAACATTGTCAGACTTGTGCATCTGCATCTGAAACGGCCAGGGCACGCGTTAATGCTGTTAATGGTGTGGTTCCTTTTTCTTTTTGGCAATGTTTTTGACTAACTTATTTCTGTTTATTTCTTTTGTTTTTATTTTTTTTTCAAGGAAATGTTCTTTTAGCCCTGCAGCTAGGAATTCACTCAACAGGAACTTCTTCTGCAACAATCTCCTGAGCACATACATTTCAAGGGTAGGTTAAAACATTCCCTGCTCCTATTACAGTTGAACAGCTCATGGGATAATAACCACTTACGCGTGGCTTGTTTGCTTCCCTAAAGATGTGGCGCCACTGCACGTTCACAGGCCACCCTATTGTCAGCTTCCTGACGTTGTGGAACTCGTCCTTGAAGAAGCTGAGTGGACGCTACGGGACCGGTGTCCTCTCCTACTTCCTCTTTCTCCGGACCATCCTGTTCATCAACCTGCTCCTCTTCACCATCACCTGCTTGTTTCTGGTCATTCCTCAGGCCATCCACCCTCCTCCGACTGACTCGCGTCTTAACAGCTTCACCGGCATCGAGCTTCTCACTGGCACGGTGAGTGGGGTTGTACTCAACAACCGTCTATTGTTCTCGTTTCATTCATCTGATCTGGAGCTGTCCCCGACTTTTCGCCTATGGCAGGGTTACCTCTCTCAGAGCTTGATGTTTTACGGCTACTACTCCAACGTCACGATTGAAATGAATCAGCTGGCGGCCCACAGTGCGGTGACACACATGGTGCCCTACTGCATACCCACAGCCTATTTCTTTACCATCACTATTTCCTTCTTTATTATCTGCATCGTTCTGGTGTACAGGTGGGTGGGAAATACTGCCCCGTTTTGCATATTTCCCATGTGTCCATCAGTTTTTTGTGTGTCTGATGGTCAGTCTCCTCCTTTTCAGCATGTCCAAGTCCTTCGGGAAAAGTTTTCAGGTGTTCAAGTCCACCGGGGATCTGTCAGAAAAGGTTTTCTGCTCTTGGGACTTTAAAGTCATCAAGAGGCCATCTATCAGACTGCAGTCTGAGAAAATCAGCACTCAACTCAAAGTAAGCGGTCATTTTTTTAATAATCGGCCATCTTGCGCAGCAAGAAATTAGCCGCTACAGAGTTTGCTCGCTTTCTCACTAAAACCGTCAGATCAATTAAGCGAAACTGATTCTAACACAGGAAACCTACTAGGCGTTCGTTTTCACACTGCTGTTTGTTTTTTTGATTTTTTTTTTTTGACAGATATTTTTTTTTTTTAGCTGTAAACATGTCGATAACGTTGATTGTTTTTTGCAGTAAGGTTTACATAACTGCACACACAGTTGCGGAGAAAAAAAGTACTCGACATGAGCATTTGATGTGGTAGCTTTCTGTATAGCCATCCCTCTCTTCAAAGGAGTTTAGGGCCACCCCCTCTTTCAACGTTTATAGTATCTCCATCAGTTTGAGGTCTGGACTTTGACTGGGTTCCATTGCAACACAGTATTTTCTTTTTAATACTTCTGTTGTAGAGCCGCTGCTGTGTTTGGATTGTCACTCTGTCGATGGCCAGGTTTGCGTTGAGCTTCAGCCGGCGGCCTCGTGTAGGATTTAACAACGGCGTCGTATACAGCGTCTTCCAAATGGATTCAGGCCCTTCGAGCCTTTTCATTTACATTACAGCTCTACACTTCAATGTATTTTATTGGGACTTTATGCGACAGACTACTGCCCGCGTCCTCACTAAGACTAAGAAAGTAGAGCACATCGCCTCAGTTCTAAAGTCCTTACACTGCCTCCCTGTATCTCAGAGAATAGACTTTAAAATACTTCTGTTAGTCTATAAATCCCTGAATGGCTTAGCACCTAAATACATTACAGACTTGATATCAGTGTATCAACCCTCCAGACCACTCAGGTCTTCTGGCTCCAGCCTGTTCTGCATACCTAGAACACGAACTAAACATGGAGAAGCAGCATCCACTTACCTGGAACAAACTTCCAGAAAACTGTAAAAGTGGTGAAAGCCCGAGTTCCTTTAAATCAAGATTAAAAACACATTTGTTTAGAATTGCCTTTGACTGTTCTAGTTAAACTGTTCTACTGTTTTTAATGTTCTATTTTTTAGTTTCTACATTCTATTCCTACTTGCTTTCATTATGTTTTATTTTCCTATATTTTCATCATTTAAAGCACTTTTGCATTGTCTCTGTACTGAATTGTGCTATATAAATAAATTTGCCTTGCCTTGCCTTGCCTTACTACCAGGTAGTAAATAACTGAAGAGGAAGGAAAGAGTATTTTTTTTTTTTTTTTTACAAACAACAAAAACCACCCCAGTGTCAGCACTTCCGTTGAAGTGTCTTTTGCTCTTTTTTCAGCCACAAGGTTCTTGGTATATCTCTACCACCTTTCCATCAACTTTAAACAGCTTCCCTTTCGCTGCTGAGGAAACGTAAACCCACACCATGGCTCCGTCCGAATAACTCGAAATATACCACTTCTCATGGCGACCTCTGACACACTTCCACTTTGGCTAAAGAGTCCTTACCCAATAGAGATATTTGACTGGAGCCCATGATGCTGCCGTCACTACCATGACTAGGGGATGGTGTAGTTAGGGCAGTCTGCAGAGTTTAGGTTTCATCGCACACACCATTTATTGCCTGTTGGTCAGAACGTCATATTTGGCCAGAGCGCCTTCTTCCACATGTTAGCTGAGTTTCCCACGCAGTTTGTTACAAACTAGGGCCGTGGTGTAGCCGTTTCCTTCCACCTTAATCCTATCACATCATGACAAAAAAATACATTCAAGTTTAAAGTTTCAATGTGATGAGGAAAAAAACAAAACAAGGTAGTTAAAATCTTTCGCGAGGCACTTCGTAATTTACTCGGGTATAAAAAGATCGTTGGGTTCTGTAGCTGCCAAACAAGCTCAACGCCTCAACCCTTCACCACCTTTTCCTACTGCTGTGCAGCAACGATAGTTTCTCTCATTTGGTTGGCATTGCTCATGTTCTTAATCCTTGGTATTGTTTCGGCAAATCCCTGTTTTCTGCTTTAAAAGCTTCTGCCTTGAAATAGGTGTTGGCTCTTGCTCCTGGTCTATAAATTAAATGGTTGCCCCTCTTGAATTCCATATATGAACAGGTAGGGTGTATTTTTTTTTTTTTATTTGCCCCATGACTGTAATGGCACTTATGCAAAGTTACAGTTTGTCTGATGGGTGTGTGTGTGTAATTAAAAGCTGTTTCTTACAGACCACAGATGAGTGGTTATTAAGCAGCCTTTGCTCATCAGCTCCACCTAAAACGGACCGCTCTTCCAACAGGAGCAACTTTCTGAGCTGACCAGCGGAGAGGAGGAAAGCAGTCCCATGCAGCGGTGTTGCAACCTTGTCATTCATGCAGTAGCATGGCTCATTTGTCTGGCCAGCATCTTCCTCAGTGCCGGCGGGGTCTACTTCCTATCAAACTCAAGAAGCCTTGTCGTCACCATCGAAGCATACACAAAAGTACTTCCTGTCACATTGATTCAGTTCTGCTTTTCTTTGCTGCCATATGTATTTTTAGGAAGTATATTTTAGCACCATTAACTCACAAAGTTTCTGTCTGTCAATAAATGGAATTTTAAGTGGACAATAAAAAGAAAAGTTAAAAATAATAGACCTCTGTCCTCTGCTCATCACATGTTGCTCCTTACTGTAACTTGTTCCCACTCTTCTGCAGCAACACTTCGGCCCACACCACAAGAATCTGCACCTTTTGTTCACGTCTGCAGTGGTGTCTGGCTTCAACCTGCTGCTGCCTGGCATCTTCAACTTGTGCGCTTGGATGGAGAAGCACAAGTCGCCCAGCACACGAGTGTATGTCTCCATCTTCAGGTGAGAGACGGTATTGACATGGGTGGAAGAATGGGGGGAAAAAAGTGGAATTCTGATTTATTTTATTGTAATTCAAAGTTTAGTTTAAATACCGTGTCTTGCTTTTATCATGTTACAAACACAAACTTCAATGCGTTTTACTGGGATTTTTCAAATGATCGTCTTAAAATGAAAAGAGAACAGTAAGCCGTCTTAGTCATCCACCTAAAGTGACAGGTCAGTCAATGAGAGCATTCAAGGCTTGTGGTAACTCTGGAGTAGCCAGAGAGATCCACAGCTCATATTACGTTTATTTTTCTTTAAACACCTCTGTCAAAGTCTAGACCTAAATACGACTGAGAATTTGACGAGACTTGACAGACATTCATATTCTACTCTGGCTAACTTTGAGACGGATAGGCAAAAAAAAAAATCCATCTATATGTGCAAAGCAGGAAGAGACATGCCACCAAAGACTTTCAGCTTTAACAAGAGGATTTCCTGCAGTGTATTAACTGGGGAGCTGATTGAAAATGTATGGCACACAGATTAATATTGTAAAACATTTTGAAAACCATGTATCAACTTTTCTTTCCACTTCACAATTATGGCCGCTTTCTCCTGGGCAACTACACAATCGTAATAAAAACATGGAAGTTTGATTGATTGCAACATGAGTGTCTTGGAAAAAAGGTTATTGGCATGAATTATTTAACAAAACTCTTTATATAAATTTTAAAACTTAAATCTAATTTTAATAGGATGCAATGTGGGTGAACTCACCCATACAGACTTCATAATTATTATTATTATTTTTTACCTTGTTTATGACACAGATGCGGAAGTCTTGTAAAATGGAAATGTAATGTTTCGGTCTTGAATTCCCAGGAACCTGCTTCTGAAGATCAGTATTATTGGCGTGCTGTGTTACCACTGGCTTGGAAAAATTGCTGAGATTCAAGACCATCAAGCTTCGGAGGTTACAAACACTGCCGTTCTTAATACAGACAGGACTAGAAATATGAAACCAGACCAGGTGTCGCATTGAAAAGATCAACAGGCTTTCAACAGGCGACATAATTGGCACTCAGGCAGTTTTCTTTTACTATCATTTGAAACAAAAACAAATTGCTGGACATTCTTTCACTTTGTGCTTCTGTGTAATAGTGTTGGGAGAATTTTGTGGGCCAGGAACTTTATCGCCTCCTCCTGATGGACTTCATCTTCACAGTGCTTTACACCTTTCTAGGGGAGTTTATTTGGAGGTAACGTAACTGCACAGTAGGGTATTTACCTGGAGGACACGTCTTTCAGCTCACAGTGTGATGTCTTCCCTCCAGGCTTTTCTCCCAGATAATATTGAAGAAGAACAGAAAGCCTGTGTTCGACATTGCTCGTAATGTGCTGGAGCTCATATATGGACAAACTCTTACTTGGTGATTGGTCAATTTTCAACATATTTTACAGATTATTAACTAAACTGCAGCAGATTAAGTGTCCTCTCTGCTGTTTCCAGGCTGGGGGTGCTGTTGGCTCCTCTTCTCCCCGCTGTCCAAATCGCAAAACTGTTTGTGCTGTTTTACATGAAGAAGGTCAGCAAAGCACGCGTCAAGAAGTCATTTCCATACAGCTTGCGAAAAAAACCGGATGACAAACATTCTTCCTCCCTTTTTATGTTTTCCTCTCTCCGCAGAGCAGTCTGATGCTCAACTGTCAGGCATCCAAAAAGCCCTGGAGGGCCACTCAGATGACAACACTATTTATTACTCTGCTGTGCTTCCCCTCGTTTCTCGGTGCTGCCGTTGCTGTCGTGTATACAGTTTGGATGTGAGTGCCGTGTTTTCTCCTTGAATGCGTTGGACACAGGAAGTTTTGACTTGCTGTCAAGAGTACACAAGGACGTTTTGACTTAGAAAGGTCCAAGAACTGTTTTTTTTTTTTTTTTTTTTTTAAAGAAAATGGAACAAAATAGGAATTAGGAGTGAAAAAACAAACACATGCACATCACCAGTGAATGCAACTAATTTCATTTTCAACTAGCTAGCCTATCTAGGATGGCACCAGTAGAAGGAAAGTGTCATTAAACTGTTGCCAAAGTGTCTGTGAGTCTGACAACTACTAAAAAGTTAGTGAAGGTCATCATACACTTGCTTCATAAATGATTAAGGGTACATTTTAAGTTTAGGAGAGCCTCCATTGAAGGTTTGCAAAAAGCTGGATTGCTGTATCAGTGCAACTGTCCTATAGATGGGCTATACTTTTGTACAATCTCATCATGGGATGCCGTGCCCCTTTCACGAGATCCTCAGATGGACACAGAATTGACACATCCTTTGGCAGCTGTAGAACACGCGCTGTTGACCATTTTGACTTTCGATACAGTAAATAACGAGGAGGAGCCACTTTAATTCTCTCTAGGCAACTTTAGAAATACTAGACTGGAAACACACAAACCTATTCAGATGTGAAAGATTTTAGGATATATTCAGAATAAATCATAACGTCACTGCTAATCTGCCCTAGTCCTGCTGAATGTTTTGAACCCCTGCTGGTTTTTGATAAATGTGAGGAAGTAATCCTCACCAACCAGTATGTCCCCCCCCCCCCCCTTTGGGCAAGATTCCACCATTACTCATCAGGGAGGCATTGACTAACCTTGGTGTTTGCATCGTTGACCCAATTAAATTCCTTACTGCTGTCTGGCTCTCATCAAAATAAGAAAAAAAACTTGACCTACAATCAATTATCTAATTTCAGCCCCAAAGCTAACTTCCATTGTTTTTTTTTCTTTTTTCCAAAATGTTGGAAAAGATTGATTTTGAAGAACTGCGTCTTGACTCTACTATTCCTGACAAGTTCTGGTCCAATTTTCAACCCTTAATAACTTGTTTTTAGGTATGGATTCTGGTAACAATGCTGCTTTTGGTGCTTTTAGATATAAATGTGTGAACTTCATTTACACTTCTATACTTAATCAACTAATTGGTCTCAAATATGCAATTAGTGAATGACATGCGTGTTTTTACGAAGTTCTCTACAACACATTCATTTTCAATTAAGCATGGGGGCACATCATCTAAAGACTATGAGAACATCACAATGAATTACTGGTAGTCGAAATGTAAATGTATTATTTAAACTACAGCTAATATATTTTTTCAATATTTAGGATATCTTTATTTTTCCCAAGGGACCATTTCTTTTAAAGCAATAAACTGGGGGAAAAAAACAACATAATCATAACTTGCACACAGCTACACACTCAAATAATTAAATGTATAACTGATGTGCTTACATGTATTTAATGATTAGAAATATAAGTAATAAGCTAAACTAACAGGAGACAAAGTAGAAAATAGAACTTCAGCTGTTTTATTCGATGGATTAGGGTGTAATATTCAACAGATTAGGCTCAACTGGTTATCTAGACTTCATTAGACTTTTCAAAAGATACAAATATCAGGACACATTCAGGAATGTTTTTGTGACAAAAGATAGTCAACCCTAAAGTAACAAACCTCAATTAAGTATCTTAAACCTTTTAAATAACACTTCAAAATGCTTTAAACATAAAAACTTTTGTTTTTGCCACTACATTCCTGACAAATGACATAAACTTGTATCTGTAATATTTCTCTTTTTTTCCTTTACTACGAGGCACACAATGACATTTTTCTCAAATGTACATTTTGAATGTGCAGTTTAATGACTTTAGGGTCTAAGTCACATTGTAACTATAAATGCTGTAAACAAGCTTTTAAACTCATATGAAACTGTATAATAATAATAATAATTGAACTTTATTGATCTCACAATGGAGAAATTCACTTCTGCATCTTAACCCATCCCTCGGGGAGCAGTGGGCTGCCACTATGCGGCGCCTGGGGAGCAATCAGTATGATAAAACAATTCTGAATTATTAAAGATGCAAGGTAATCAGGGAATTATTCACTCTACTTTTGTTTGCTAGTGAGGAAAAAAATGTCTGTGCACTGCTTTTCAGTCTATTTCACACAGGAATTGATCTGTGAGTTTGCATGACTTGTGTAGTAATAGTTTAAAATATTGTGTATTGAAGGGTTGTATACATAAATAGACTTGACCTTTATGTGGTTTGTAGCATTTTAAAAAACATTTAATGCAAAGTTGTGTGTGTTTATGTGGGTATAACTTTGACTGGACTAGTCCCATTTTTCTGGTTCTTCTTCCTTCATGCACAGCAGCTTTCTTCCACAATGTCCCCTTTTGTCTTTCAAGTGCTTCATGGCTGCATTTCTGGCCTCGTTCTCTTTGCTTTATGTGTATTTGCTACATCTAGAAATACTAATTGGGAAATGAAACATTGCTTTCAATTGTTTCTGAAGATTTTTTTTTTTTACATATCTATGCCAATTCAAGCTAATATTTCTTTGCTTTAGTGTCAGTGTCAACACATATCTTTGTATTTCAATTAAATCGTAACGCACTGATAATATTCAGCCGTGAGAACCCAAATTTCCTTGCAACAATGTTGTTGTAACTAATACAAATAATTTAGTAAGAATTATACTTGTTTCATTGTTCTATAAGGATTTGACCCAAACAGTGCAATAGGCTATAGGGAAACATTTGCAATTGTTGCAAACGTGGGACTAAAGAGGAAGTTTTCCACATAGCCTCACATTTATATGCTAATGCTCATTATTGATCCATTTAAAAAAAAGAGTTTGTATTGTATAGTATGAATTTTGACCATAATTCCCCAGAATGACTTTCATTTACAGGATCAAGCCTTCATCTGGATGTGGCCCCTTCAGGAATGTAGCCAGTATGTTTGAGTCTGGAAAGCTGTGGGCTGAGAGGATGAAGGACTCTCAACAGATACTGTCTTGGCTCATTCGAGCATATTATACTTTCATAGATAATCCGCTCTTCTTGTTCCTGCCCACTGGTATCTTTCTGTAAGTGCTAATCATTATAACTAAACTGTGTTCTTTGTCTGCGGTTGGCGTGATATCATGATGTTTTCTTTATCGTTTTCAGACTGGTGATATATTTCCACACCCAGGTAGTTGATGGCCAAAGGAAAATCATCAGGCGATTGGAAAAGCAAATTGAAAATGTAAGTAAAATCTTGAATTGGTCTAAGCTAAAGCTATGCAGGCGCTTGGAATCATTGACTCTCCGAAGTGTGCATTGTCATAAAACAGGAAGTTGGCGCAGTCATTAAAATGTTTATACCCTCACATGGAAGTTTTGAAATGGATTATGACAGCCTTGGAAAGTACCTTGCAGACACTTTTGAACTTTCATTTTATGTTACAACCACAAGTCATTAAGGTATTATGTGATACAGATCAAAACAAAATGGCTCATAATCGTGAAGATGATGGAAAATTAAATGTAGTTTTCATCTTTTTTTTTATTATTTTTTTATTATTTTTTTGTTTGCAAGTAAGTGTCTAAAAAGTGTGGTGTACATTTGGATTCATCCCTGCCCACAAGTAAATACATTTAGCTCATTTTGGAGCTATTTCTCTACCAGTCATGCCATGTAGGGACTGAAAAATTCTGCCTCTGCTTATTGCCAAAATAACTCCAGCTAGGTCAGATGGATGGAAATTGCCTCTGAGCGTCCGTTTTCAAGTCTTGCCAGATTCTCGGTTGGCTTTTGTTCTTTGTTATTTTTTTTTATATATTAATTGGGCTATTCAAACAAATTGACATGCTTTAATAGCTTTGACTGTAGGTTTAAGGTCTTCCTGCTTGAAGGCAAACCTCTGCCCCACTCAAGTCTTTTGTGGCTTTCTTCCAGTATTGTCCTGAGCTGACCGCCATCTTGTTAATCTACTGTTGTCAGTACTTCTTCATACACTGCATATCTCTGAGCTCTTGCAAAAATGTAAGACGCCGGTAAACTGTGAGTCGACTGACATGTTTTTTTTTTTTGTTTTTTTTTTTATTTCCCACTTGCTTTCAGGAAGGCAAAGACAAAAAATTCCTCATCACCCAACTGCAATATTTGTATGAGGAAAATAATCCAGATTCCAGTCACTGATCTGGTGAGGTTTACCCCCTTTTAAAAGAAATTTCCTTGGTAATTCCATGGGCTCATCACTTAAGGAGTAAACGATGAGATTGAGTACTGGATTTTTCAAATGTTTTCTTTTCTCTTCAGAGGAAGATGATATCTCCCCGTTGTCATGCATACTGACGGATACACGTTGTTATCTCATCAGCGCTGAGACGCCTGTGACACTGAACACATGACTCATGAATGTGAAACAAAAGTAAAATAAGTAGCTTTCTGAAGTGCCAACAGACTATGTAAGATGTTATTTAAATACTAAATCAGGCTTGCTTCTGGCACAATGCATTTTTTATGTTCACTTAGTTTTTGTATGGCATTTATAAATGTTTTGTATGTGAAAAACCAAAATAAAATCCTATAAAAGCATATATTACGTTTATCCAAAATCATCTGGGGTATTTCACAGTAATCCTGTCTGGAGCAAACAGCAGTAATGCTCTTAGCTGTCTCATTAGTTATCTTCTGGAAATAATAAAAATTTAAGAAGTACGTTTGCATGTTATGTTGCATTTTAGGTCAGCCTCTTCACTACAACACAATCCTAAATGTCACTGATTTTGTTTTGGACAAAGACCGAAAGCAGAATGATATCTAAAAATTTAATATAATTTTTTCTTATGGTTCAACAACACTGAAGTAGACGCATGTTTGGGTTTTTTGAGAGAGCGTGGTATCAAAAGTTTTGCTAATGCTCTCGTCCTGAGATAACTCGTTTATCTTTCATAAAGAACTATAGGTCTTTTGTAAGAGTTTCTTTGGTTTGTCATTGGTTGAATGCCAAAGAGAAGACATGGAAAACTCATGGGGCTTTAAGTGTCTGATAGGAATCAGGAATGGCTTGATGTCTAGAGCGGAGAAGTGGGCGTGACAACTTGTATTGAGTGAGCTGTCTTGGCCTGCAAAAACATACTTTTTGTAACGATGACAAATATGTTTTACATGTTTATTTTAAGAAAACAAATTTTTCCCCAACAATTCCTCCTCAAATTAGCACAAAGGGACTATTAGGATTTTTTTGAGATGAGGTTCTGTAAAGTTATTAATTGCTCCACCACATGAAAGAGGCCTCTTCACTGTGAGTTTCCTTATGAGAACAGGATACGATTCTTGAATAGCAGATATTAACAGTCACTATATATATATATTCACATGAGTTTGTTGGGTTATCCCAGCCAAGCGTAGCACTATGTGACGTTATGGGGGTTGAGGCTGCCCGCTGTGCCAATTCGCCTCATCCACTGAGTCTAGTCAGTTTATTCCAGATCTACCAAGAACAAGGTATACCTTTTAGATTTTGAGTCTTTCACATTTGTAACAGTGTCAAGGACTGTATACTCTATACTTTACACATCTCACAGTTTGAAAGTCATCAGATGAGGTGGATTGGCGATGGATACATTTAGTATCATGGGTGTTGTTAAACTTGCCAGCCAGACCAACTTAACCCCTGTGTATTCAGTAAACAGCTTGTCAGTCTGGGCAGAATATGGTTGCATCCAAAATGTTCAAATTATAGATCCTGTCTCCTGTTTCTTGACCTTTCATGAGTTCAACAGTTTGAACTCTATCACGCTTAGGAAAGGAGCTTCGGACTGCTGTGCTGATTTTGGACAGCCTTTAACTCAGAGGCCTTTACGCGGCGGTTCTAATCTGCTTCCACTGACCCTGTTAGTCCCACCTTTGAAATTGGGCTCTACCCGCTGCTTTCCAGACCGATATACCATGTTTACAGCATAAGTCAGTCAGTCTGGCTAGTCGGGCTACAATGCTGTTGGGCAGAGAAAACTGTGCCAAACTAAAATGACCTCTTGCAAAAAGTGTAGACATTTAATATCAACAAAACTACTACATCCGGGTACCAGTTACAATGCTACAGTCTGTTAAAATGGGAGGAGTAATGCTGGGTTTCCACTCTGAGGATTCCTTAGCTTTTTTTCCACTGAGATATGCCGCCTAATGCAGATAAAGGAACTATTACTGGTGACTTCACAAAAGATCACTTCAAGGCTGATACCAATCTCTAGCGGCCATTGGGCAAGGGTCAGGGCGCACCTTGAACAGGTCGCCAGTTCTTAATCATGTCCCATCATTAATGGGACATGGTTAATAACTAGGGTAGTGGGCTGTAATTCATGTTTTCATCAAACTTTCCAACATTCATAGAATATGTTTTACCGTTCTCATTTTTGTTCTTCAGTTCAATTAATGATGCTAATCACAACAACATGAATAACATCATCAGTGTCTGGGAAATTTAAATTAGCAAGGGGACGCAAACAACCATTTATCTTAGGCACTCTTTAAACTGCAAAAGACAGCCGAACATGTTATTCAAGTTGGGCAAACATGTTAATCTTGATAACTCATGAAATGCAACACTAAAATTAATACTTGCTTGAACTTGCCCATTTCTACAGCTGCCACGATAAAAAGTTAAAACTGCGGCAAAGCGCAACACGTTAGCGTCACCAAGTTTTTATAACACCTCATGCAACCTAACCAGTTGTTTGGGAAGCTTGTCTGGGGGGCAAAAGACTTTTTCCATCCTGTTTAGTTATCTAAACACTACTGGAAGTTTAATTGCAATCGTGACAGATGAGACTGGAGGCTGCAAATGCGTACGGTGGGTCTGGAGTAAAACAAAGGATGAATATTTGGAAAATCGTGTCATGTTCATGGATTGGTATAGTGGTAAATGTGTGATGCCATGGGCCTATTTCTGGTCTAAAGAACCTGGAAACTTGTTCAGGGTCCATAATAGCATGGACTCTTTGAAATGCCAATGCCAAAATAAAATCTTGTGGTATTTAACAGAAAATTGAAACAAGTCAACATGGGGTCTTCTTGTAGGATAATGATCCAAACATGTGGCCAAATAAACATTTAAAGGGTACATCAGACACAAAAACAACCCTTCTCTAATGGCCACCTAAGTACCAAGACCCAGCTCCAATAGGAAACCTACTGGACATAAAAGAGGAGCAAGGACTCTGGACCATCTGGAGAGGAGTTGGTCAGATCCCCATCTTTTTCAGTCCACTCGAACCCTGTGGGATGTTATAGAACATATAGAACAAAAGACTGAAAGATTCCCCATTGGAAAAAATGGGTAGCACATTCTATTACCAGCAGATAAATCAGATATTTTTTCACTCTGTTGACATCATCTTCTTATTCACGTGATGAGCCATACTGAATATTTTCTGAAAAAAATGGCAGTAGGTTAGCCTACCTAACAAACCCTCCACAAAGTTTACTTTTTTATAGACCCTAACCCTGTCAATTTATCCAGACTTGTTCCTGTTTACCTGCATTAGATGATGTGTGCACCAAAGCAACATCCTTATCACTCCTCACTCGACAACCGTGACGCTAGTCAGCCCCCGCTTAAAGTTTTCAGCCTGGCTGCTAAACAAGTTTTGTGACATAGATTTGTTCAAAAACATTTTTCCTCTTAACATGAGATTAAAGGAAAACTAAAAGTAGGAGGAGATTTCTTCATCCTTGTGTATAAAGCATGGCACCATCAAGAAGTGGCCATAAAATTTCTTCCGGGACTACGACTGTCTTCCTCTGCATCTGGAAAATGGCCTCTGGTAGGGGAAAAAAATCTTTCTTGGATTATTTTTTTTTTGTTATATTGCAGATTCTTTTATTGCTTTATCCTGGCTTTTTTTTTTTCCTTACAGCAAATTGTAAAAAAGGTACCAAATTGTATTTCTTTCAGAAAACACCGAAGCAACACCTGGAAAAAGAGTTTTCATCAGTCTTCCAAAGAAATATATGGATGATTTATCGAAACACATGGCTTTGGTAATTTTTTTTCCTGATTCTACAAAGAGCAATTTTAATCTAGATATTATTGTAGTCTTGAAGTTCACTTTTTTTCTATTATTTAACAGGATCATGGCTTGCTCATCACAGATCTGAACGCCAATATAAATGAAGGATATCTGGCTGCCTATTTCAAACCATTGGGATGCGTCACAATGTGCAAGGTAGATTCTAACCCACCTTTTTTGTTTTGAATTAGTTTCTAAATGAAATCTATAAGCATAGAGAAATCCCTATTTTTGTTTTTGATTTGATCCCAGATCAAGAACTGCCCCGGCCCTACAAAGAGTAGATTGGCCTATGTGAGGTTTTCTACAGAAGGGGAAGCAGACATGGCAGACTGGGCTGGTCCTCACTATATTGGAGGGACAGAATGTACAGTAAGACGGGTTGTTAGTCCGAAGGTGAGTGGAATCTGCTTTACATTAAAGACATTTGTGCATTTGCCATTGAGCATGATGTTAAATAATGTAAAAATCTGTCTTGTAGAGTGCAGATGAGATAGACAATGAGGTCAAACCAATGCCATCTAAAGTTCCACCTCGGCGTCCAATGGGTCTGGGCTACATACTGGAAGATCCCCAGTGGTTAGAGGATGAAGACGATGCACAAACAAACCAGTTTTAAGATAAATCTGGCATTTTGAGAGGACTTGAGAAATGGGCTTTAAGAAGTTTGAAAATATTGATTTCTAAATAAAGAAACATGTAACCTCTGAACTCTTCCTGATCTATAGGTTAAATAAGGTGTGTCATGGAGACATGACACATTTTCATTTTGTTCACAAAAGATCAGGTTTTGCTTTTAAAATGCTGGTGTATCTTTCGGAAAAATGTTTGAACTAAGTGTATTATTGTCAAGGGTAGACAAACATTACAGTATGTATGTACAAAATTAGACAAGCCAAACTGTCACCACATGGATAATTATATTCTCAAATAACTGCAAAACACTGTGAAATATAACGGAACCACATTTATCTTGTTTTTACCATTACAAATATGTACATTATATTGAAATTACTGGTGTGTGGTTTTTATTCATTTGTAATCAAAATCATGGCAAAGGAACAAAAAAAAAAATACAAAATTCATGTGAAAACTTGTTACATTTAAAGCATTGACAAAAGCTTTAACTTTTACTCTATAGCATAACAGTTAAAGGAATAAGCGAAATAAATCAATAACATCCATTTCATGTAATATAAAAAGCAAACAAAAAAACTAAAATCGTAATCTTGGACGCGACGACGAGTTACGTCACAGATTAACAGCCAATCCCAGCGCACAGCGCCAACATCACTGGCTGCCTGAAAACATGGCGGGGAAGCAGGAAGAAGTCAGCTTTAAAAAGGTAGGAGAGGGAACTTTGCTTATTATTTACGTTTATACCGACTGATTTTCGCCTCAACCTCATCTTAAACCTGTCGTGTCTTGTCACGTTTATATGTTCACGTTACGACGAAATATTTCGCCTTCTGCAACCCCCTTGCTGTGAATGCATTGGTTGTTGTTTAACTTTAGACTAAGCCACTAATTACGCAGGTATTCAGTTTTACATTAACATTGCGTTTGTGCCGAATTGAAGAGCGGCCCCTAAGCATTTATTAAAGTCCGAAATAGTTTGTACTTGATTTGACAACATTTAGATATTCCGCTGATGTTTCAAAGACCGTCATTTTTTAAAGGTAGTTCGGTTTGTTAGACCGCGGTGAAGTTAGTTTCAGGTTGGGTATTCGCGTTCCGCAGCTTCAGCGGTGTCTGCCTCCTGAACAACCCGATACAGGAAGGCTGATCTGGGGCTGCCGCTCTCTGTCTGCTCGCTCCTCCAACACACGGTGGTCAGTTTAGGAGGACTGCGGTGCGGTCAAGTGAGCCCTCACTTGTTTTTTTTTTTGGCCACGCAAACACTAAGGATTACGGCAGCGACGGCTGAGACTACTTTTCAAAATAAAAGCAACATTTTCGCGGTGTATCGACCAAGTGTTTTTGCACATTTACATCAGTTATATGACATATTTTTTCATGCTTTATGTGTCATTTTTTTGTATTATTCTGGTCGGCTGGTGAAAATGGAAATATATACTTTGGTCACACTCTTTAGCCTCAAAAAATACTCAAACAACTTATTTCTTTTACAGCTGACATATAAACTAATTTTGACCAAGGTTTGCTGTCACTGCAGCAACTAAACCGTAGATAATCAATCGATGCTGTCACTTCAGCAGGACAGTACAACACCTCCAGATGTGGCTCAACAAGTTTCAGCCAAATGTGATGTGGAATTTCAAAATAAGAGCCACTTGAAATCTGTACATGTAAACTAATTTTGACCAAAGTTGCTGTCACTGTAGCAACTAAACCGTAGATAATCAATCGATGCTGTCACTTCAGCAGGACAGTACAACACCTCCAGATGTGGCTCAACAAGTTTCAGCCAAATGTGATGTGGAATTTCAAAATAAGAGCCACTTGAAATCTGTACATGTAAACTAATTTTGACCAAAGTTGCTGTCACTGCAGCAACTAAACCGTAGATAATCAATCAATGCTGTCACTTCAGCAGGACAGTACAACACCTCCAGATGTGGCTCAATAAGTTTCAGTCAATTTTGATGTGGAATTCCAAAATAAGAGCCACTTGAAATCTGTACATGTAAACTAATTTTGACCAAAGTTGCTGTCACTGCAGCAACTAAACCGTAGATAATCAATCAATGCTGTCACTTCAGCAGGACAGTACAACACCTCCAGATGTGGCTCAATAAGTTTCAGTCAATTTTGATGTGGAATTCCAAAATAAGAGCCACTTGAAATCTGTACATGTAAACTAATTTTGACCAAAGTTGCTGTCACTGCAGCAACTAAATAGTAGATGATCAATCGATGCTGCCACTTCAGCAGGACAGCACAACACCTCCAGATGTGGCTCAATAAGTTTCAGCCAATTTTGATGTGGAATTCCAAAATAAGAGCCACGTGATATCTCTACTTTTTGTCACTCTGAACCAAGTTGTTGTCAATGTTGCTACTATTGTGTAAGTTTTCAGAGAATATTTTAAAATAAAAGCAACCATTGCGATTCGCCCAGGGTAGGTCAGCAGCACATCACCCCCATTATAAACAGTTTTGGTACTGAGTTTTTGAAGCACTGACTCCAGGCGACAGCAAACCCTTGAAAGGATTTTGACTCACGATCCTTTGAAGGGTTCTGTTCTCCCTTTTGTTCGTACACCTTTTGCTACCACACTTTTTTTCTTCCACTCAATTTTCCATTCATAGGCTTGAATACGACGCTCTTTATCATGCAGTTACCTAATCGTGGCTTACCCGCCTTGTAGAAGGGTCTTTTTTGTTTGTTTGTAATGTGTCTAATATTTAGTTTCACTGCTGCCTCCTGCCCAGGCCAACCTTGTAATAGAGAACAATCATCTCACCTGGTTAAATGAAAATGAGGACAGTGAAATAAATGCCTGTTTTCATACAGACCATAACATGGATGTAAGATAATAGTTCTGTATTGAAAAATCCTTTTTTTTAATTGGTCTTATCAAATGTGAAAGACCAAAAACTGTACTTTCCCTTTTAATTAGCTATAAACTATAATCATCATAATTAAGGGAATCATCGCTTGGTTTGTATTAGTGTGTGTAAAACACAGTTAAACTAATTGAAATACTTCTAGAATGAAAGATGATTTAATTTTAAGATGCATTTGAGGTCTCATTCACCATGCTGTTACCTCTCACAGGAAACGGTGAGCAAACTTCTGTCCAGTTCCTTTAAGGAGGACAAAACCAAATGTAAGTTTGAAAACCATTTTTTCGTTTTGGTCCCGAGTGGACGGCTAAACTGACCAGATCCAACTTTGTGTTACAGTAAGCGGCGATGCCACACTGCTCATGAGAGAAATGCTGAAAATATTTGTTAAAGGTGACGAGTTTTCAGTATCCGGATCACACGACATGCTGCTGTGCTCAAATTGAGGTGCACAGCAATAAAAACTGTTTTTTTTTTTTTTCTTCTTTTGTCGCTGTCAGAAGCGGCGCTCAGATCACTGAAGCAAGCCGAAGCCGAGGACTGCAACCAAGTAGAGATTGAGCATTTTGAAAAAATCCTGCCTCAGCTGGTATGTCGCTCAACAGGTTCAGCGCTTTTTGTTATTTATGAGGCGTGCGACATAAATTAGTACAGCCATTGTTACCTTTGCCACGACCTCATTTAACTTATAATGACAAGTGGTTTAATAATAAACAGATCTATAAAAAATATGTATAAATATTCAATCAGATACAAAATTTGGTAAATTTGGTTTAGATTATACTAAAATAAAACGGTTAGTATGTGATGTTATACTGATGTAGACTTAATTAAGTCCGAATTACGTATACCAAACCATTTCAATTGAAAAATCCAGTTTTAAAAGTGTTTCTTTTAATAATTTCTGATGTTTGATCTCGTCTCCGTTGCAGCTTCTGGATTTCTAAGAGGAACCACAAGATGGAGCCATAGTGCTGCTAACATGTTTTTTTGCAAGTTTTGTTTTTGAGAGTTTTTGTTGCTGTTGTTGTTGTTGTTGTTTTTTGCTCAGCATAAATTAAATTTCCTAATTGAATCTGGAATCCCATTAATATTCATGTCATGCGTTGATTTTATTTTATTTTTTCTGATTTAAAGTTAAAGAACCCCACAGCGTCAAACCCCACTTCCACCAATGAGGGCCACCTGTGCTCATCTGTGGAACAACAGGTGCTTCCAGCATGCTCCGTGGCGCCCTTCATCAAAGCCTCCAGGAGCAGTTGGAAGCAATTAGAGTAATAAGGGGAGCAGCCAGTCCCTTAGATGATGACAAGTGCCAGGAAAAAAGGAGTACCCCCTCCGGCCACTTTGAAGTTCCCTTTTGCTGTCCTGCGATGTTTGGTTAGAGGTAGGGGGAAGGGCAAAGGGGACCTCTGGCACAGGGAGGAAAGTTGAATGGGAGTGTGTGTGTGTGTGTGTGTGTGTGTGTGTGTGTGTGTGTGTGTGTGTTAAGTTAGCCAAACACGGCCAGAGACCACACGCATAGAGATTCTGTTTGAAAGGAAACATAACAAAACACATCGGAACATGGTCCAAGAGGAGCAGGGTGTAATTCTGAAGGTAAATAAACAAAACAGGCGAGTAGTAGAGGTGCTCTCTCTGCTTTCATCACAGCAGAGGGAGGAGGGAGGAGGGGGGGTTACTAGGCCTACCGGAGAGAGGCTAATTTGGGGTTTTTCAAACCCGAGTGGCTCTTATGTTTTTCCACCAGCGGTGTGTTTGACCAAAGTGTCTTTTTTTTTTTTTACTGTGAGTCAGCATAGCTGTACAACACCTCGCTCTGTTTATTTGTGTGCCTCTTGGGTGAGTCACTGGACTCGCATACAGCTGGAAGCAACTTAAGTGAAAGTCAAGAATCCAAAGGGTCGGATAGGTGTTCAAGGACGCGGCACCTGGGGTTTGACCCAGAACCTTTTCAGGCTTTGAAAGGCCCAGGTCGGATTGCGCGACTTCCAGAGAAGGCGGCCAGGGAGAGGCGTGCTTGGGTTGAGCGATGCGAAGTTTCGGAGTAACAATATCAGGTTTAAACGTGGAGGACACCCCATTTTTGCTCAGTGAAAATAAAACATTCTTATTGGGGTATTAATTTCTGTAAATTCCCCCCAAAACTCACGACTTGTCTTTGCCATAGTTTGCAAAAGTTTTTTTTTCTCCTAAAATCTTTCTATTGCTGAAATAACTTTCAGCAATAGTTATTTCTAGGAGTTCTGTACTGTCACTTCTGTATAACTACACTGATTATGCATTTTAATGGGGCAAATTACATCTGACGGCAGTATTGTTAAACATGCAATAAAACAAAACAGTTAAGACAAATAAGGGGGAGGGGCTTTGGTGAGAATAACGAGTTAAAGCTTTTTCTTCATCTTCAGAGGGTCCAGGCGCTTTGGAGAAGCTCTGGAGTGAGAGACATTTCTGAGGAGACGGACGCTGATCTATGTCCTGCCTTCCAGCTGTTTTTCCATCTTTTTGGGGGAGGTGGGGCTTAAATGTAACACGCAAACCCCGATCTGACTGTAGTCACTAATACCAATATTGATCTTCGGCTAATTTTCCTGCCAAAGTATTTTCCGTCCTGTTCGTTCTGCTTTCAGGGAAATTAAGCATCACAATATATAATGTGTTAAACCATGGGATTACCCCACTTTTTTCCATATAAATAAATACTAAATCATTACAAGTTGGTATCAAGTGTGGTGATTTACAGAAATGTTTCTTTCCGAGGTGGAATTGGCTGGATTATTGTGAAGCGTCCCGGCGAGGAAACGTCGGGATTATGTCGGATTTCTCTCCTCCTTTTCTAACTAGTCTGTGGTTGCTCTCCCTCGACGTAGCTTTCCAGCTTTCTGTTACCTAAAAACTTCTTTCTTCTCAGGTCCAAACGAAAGTCAACACCGCAGCACTTTGCTTCTCGCAGAAGCAGCAACAAAAGGAGGCTTCACTGTTTGGCCCATAACCTTCTTTGCTTTAATAAAATAAAGCTAAACATCTCTTTACTGCATATTGAATGATTTTTGTTCATTTCACAAACCAAAATAACATTACGTTATCAATCAGCCTATCTGGCTGCTAATTTAAATTAACTTTATATACACAGTCAATGATTAGAAAGCTTTCACAGCTGAAAACCACTATACTGAAAATGGAGTAAAAGGGACTGTGGCATTTTTTTACGTTTACAATCTGAAGCATCAGTTGTACTTAGCCTGAAAGGCCATTGTGTAAAATAAATGTCCGTCCGTCCGTCTTCTTCCGCTTATCCGGGGTCGGGTCGCGGGGGTAGCAGCTTCAGTAGGGAGGCCCAGACATCCCTCTCCCTAGCCATTTGGGCCAGCTCCTCAGGAGGAATCCCAAGGCGTTCCCAGGCCAGCCAAGAAACATGGTCTCTCCAGCGTACCCTGGGTCTTCCCCAGGGCCTCCTTCCGGTGGGACGTGCCCAGAACACCTCACCAGGGAGGCGTCCAGGATGCATCCTGACCAGATGCCCGAGCCACCTCAACTGGCTCCTCTCGACGTGGAGGAGCAGCGGCTCTACTCTGAGTCCTCCCCGGATGACTGAGCTCCTCACCCTATCTCTAAGGGAGAGCCCAGACACACTACGGAGAAAACTCATTTCAGCCGCTTGTATCCGGGATCTCGTTCTTTCGGTCACGACCCAAAGCTCGTGACCATAGATGAGGGTAGGAACGTAGATCGACCGGTAAATCGAGAGCTTCGCCTTTTGGCTCAGCTCTCTCTTCACCACAACGGATCGGTACAGCGCCCGCTTCACAGCAGACGCTGCACCAATCCGCCTGTTGATCTCTCGCTCCATCTTCCCCTCATTCGTGAACAAGACCCCAAGATACTTGAACTCCTCCACTAGGGGCAGGACATCCTCCCCAACCCGGAGAAGGCACTCTACCCTTTTCCGGTTCAAGACCATGGTCTCGGATTTGGAGGCACTGATTTTCATCCCGGCCGCTTCGCACTCGGCTGCGAACCGCTCCAGTGAGAGCTGTAGATCACGCCCTGATGAAGCCAATAGGACCACGTCATCCGCGAATAGCAGAGACGCAATCCTAAGGCCACCAAAACGGATCCCCTCAACACCTTGGCTGCGCCTAGAAATTCTGTCCATAAAAGTTATGAACAGAATCGGTGACAAAGGGCAACCTTGGCGGAGTCCAACTCTCACCGGAAACGAGTCCGACTTACTGCCGGCAATGCGGACCAGACTCTGACACCGGTCGTACAGAGACCTGACAGCCCTTATTAAAGGGTCCGGTACTCCATACTCCCGGAGTACCCCCCACAGGATCCCCCGGGGGACACGGTCGAATGCCTTCTCCAGATCCACAAAGCACATGTAGACTGGTTGGGCAAACTCCCATGCCCCCTCAAGAATCCTGCTGAGGGTATAGAGCTAAATTTTGTGCTGTTTCCCTGAGATAGCACAGTTTTGTTCCAACATGGACGGAAAAACAATGAGAGGCCCTTATGCAGAGCCATGCATGCAACGCGGTCGGTATCTAAGAGTGGAGCTTCAGACAAAGATAGTCCTGAAGTAGCAGCTGCGCATACACTAGTGCTGACATTACCAGTAAGGAGGCAACTTCGGGATCCCAGCCTTCATGGCAGAGAAGGATGAGAATGAGCCAAAATTCACGATACTGGGATTAAATGATACGCAGAACACAAAAAGATATCAGAACAGTGCCCGTTATCATCAGTCAAGCACGGTAGAGTTGGTGTTATGGTCTGTTTTTTTTTTTTTTTGGAGGCGGTAATAAGGGGGATTTGTAAAGAGTGGAAGGCACCTTGAGGAAGGAAGGCTATCACTGGATTTTACAACAACATGTCGCACCTTGTGGCTATCATTTGATTGGGGCCAGTTCAAGATAATGATCCAAAATATACTCCCAAAATGGGTCGGCAATCTTTGAAGAAGAAGCGGTCACACATAACTGGTCGTAACCCAATTTGAACCCTGTTGACCAAATGGGAGAAGGATGACAAGTCAATGAAACCAATGGGAGATGCTTCAGGCAGCGTCGCATTTAATCTGATTGAAGCGTTTTGATCCCTGCCTATGAACGCAAAGATTGCCGAACAACGTCATTTCCATTTCAGTCTTAATTTCTCACTTTGACAATGTTTACATGTCTGGTTCATTCACAACATTTTCTATTCAAATGTAATGTGTTACCAAGGAAAACAAAAGAATTTCAAGGCGATCCGGGGCTTTGGAGCGAAAGTGTTTGCGTAAAACAATCTATGCTGTGGGGCTGCGATGCATTAGTGACCAGGAGGCAAGAGGGGCCCTTGTGGCCCCCTCCCGGGCATGGAAGTGTCTAACCATGGAGGAATGCTGAAGGGGACGCGAAAGTTAGCGCATTCCGCTTAGATGCCCCAATGCGAGACTCTCGCCGATGTTTATTGTAAAGAAAACAAATACACGCACTCCTGCTGCAGATGTTTACTGTCCATGCGTTTCACAGGAAGCTCGCGTGTGAAGGGACTACAAACGCGCACACACACAGCATCCCTGCAGAATGTGTATATTTACTCAGGACATGTAGGTTTCTGGGAGGCCCAGGGCCCCTATAAGGGGCCTGGGGTCCTTGGGCTAAGCTTTGTTAAGGAGCCACGAGGCCCACGCTGGGGATGATTAGAACATACCTGGCAGTTCGAGCCACTTGGGCGCTCTGCTGGGATCACTTCTAAATGGTCGTGGCGCTTGGCTGTTAGTCTGAGGCAGGGGACGATCTGCTGCTGTGCTCTGTGTATCGGCCGGGGCTTTGGTAGCCACGGGGTTGCGGAAAAGATTCTTCCGGAACCAGCGAGGTGGATGATAAGGTCGAGGACCTTGGCACGCAGCTGAAGGAGGGAAAAAGGGAGCAAGAGAGATGTGCAATTAGGCCTGCAGCCGGGCTATTTCTGGAGCACTGTACTACTACTACCATAACTACTACCACTACCAACCTCAACTGCATCGCCCTTTTGCACTCTTCTGTGTGGTGGCCTGCGGGTCAGGTAGGGGGGGATAGTTGGTAAAAAAACAAGGTAATCCCCTTACATAACGCAATAAAAAACAAGACCGTTCAATTAATTTCTTTGTGCATCTAAAAATAGAGGCCCAGTTCAGACCAAGTGACGTCAAAAGATGCACGGGGGGTGGAGGTCAGCAGAGCACTCTATTTTTAGGACTCTTCAAAAGCAGCGATTCAAAAAAAAAAACAAGAAAAAAAAAAGGGTTCTGTCGATCATGCTTAAAGAAGCTGTGAACATGAAGGTCATGCATTAGGACTGATGAGAGGCCCGAGGTTTGACGATGTTAAAAAAAGTAATGACAGAAATCTCTTTAGTTGCTGGCTGGTGGCACAGTGCGAGGTTGGCCTTTGGGAGACTTGTTAACAGACTTTATCGGCAGGCTTGCAAAGCCCTGAGTGAAAGGGTAGCGATCTCTGCCGTGGCACCGGGATGGAAAAACAAGCAGGCGTCTTAATTCTATTGAATTTAGACAAGGATAGAAGTTAGACCACAAGGCCAATGAAATGTTATGTTAGCATAAGGCCAAGCAGATCCGTCTAATGTCTCCTGGGCAAGTCCAGGACCAGCCTGTTGTCCGTCCGTCCGTCCTCACAGCGGTCAGGGGCACAGGACCTCTAAATTAGCCCCGGTGAGTCAACAGGGCAGCTTTCATGTAGACACGGCATCACGTCACATTGCAAAAAACAAACAAAAAACAAAACAGGTCAAGATGCAAAGGGTTAGAGGTCGGGACGCAGTGTTTGTCCTTGTGTTTAACAGCTTCCTCTCTGCTGTGTTGTGCAAACCTGAGCTGTAATCCCTTGTGATGCACTTCAAAAGAAAAGGGTTTGCCGCGCCCTTCCGCAGAGCAGAGGGACGGGACTGCGCTCCGCTTGCACCAGGTTGGGAGAAAACCAACGCACGCCAGACAGAGCCTGCTTCAGCTCAGAAAAACAACAACATGGGCTCACTTTGTTTTAAAAGTGATTAACTATCAGACTAAAAAGGAAGTAAATCAGAATACCTTGAAAAAAAAACAGCCTTTCTCGTTTTATTTTTGTCTTTTTCAAATAAATACCAGAAAAGCGTGGGGTGTGGATTTGTATTCTTCCCCCTTTACTCTGATACCCCTTAATGAAATCTAGCGCAACCAATTATGTTCAAAAGACACATGATTGGTAATTAGAGAAAAGCTGTGGGTAACCTAATCTCTGTGAAAATGCTGCTGTTTTGAGAAGGCCTCAGAGGTCCGAGAGCGAAAAAGCATCATGAAGACCTAGGAACACAGGGAGAAAGCTGTGAAGAAGTTAAAAGTAGAGTTAGGATATAAATAAATATAGCACTGTTCAATCATCTGAAAACAAATTACAGTATGTCGAAACTGAAAAAAACCTGCCAATATATGGCCGACCACCTAAACTGACAGGCACACAGAGCATTATTTAAAAAAGCAGCTAAAGAGATTGATAGCAACTCTGGAGGAGCTGCAGAGATCTCAAGTGAAAGAGCCGATTGATACAGAAACTGTTGCTGGATCAATCAGTGCGCACTGAAAAGATCTGGCCCTTCATGCAAGATTGAGAGGAAGATCATTGTTGAAAGAAAAGCTGTAGGAATTCCCCTTTTTAAACTGAAATCCTTCAGAACACATCACCCCTATCGTGAAAGTCGACGTTGATGGCATCATGCCGCGGAGATGCTTTTCTTTAGCATGTTCAGTGAAGCTGGCCAGAGCTAAATACACGGCAACAGAAAGTTCTAAAAAAGTAAACAAAGGCTACAATGGGAACGCATAGCAGGAGCTTCATTGTGGCCACATCGAAGTCCAGATGCTCTCTGTCCAATCTTACTGAGTTTGAGTTAGTCAAATAAAATCAAATTTGAAAACCATGCATCCTACCCTGTTCACTTTACCATGAGTCGTTGCTCTGTTTTGGTCCACATACCCACGAAAGTATGCAGCAGTTTGTAGATTTAATGTGACAAAATGATGAAAGGTTTAAGGGTTATCAATACTTTTGCATGGTTTAATAAATGCACAATCCCACATCAGGGGCAGCAGGGGACAGCTGAATCCAAGACGTCTGTGAATCAGTTGCTTCTTGAATCCGGATCTCTAAGAATTTCGATCCTACCAGAACAAATGGCTGAACTTCCCAGGGCAAGTACATTGCACAACTCTCCCCTGGAATAGCTCTACCTTCAGCTAACAAAGCGAAGAGGGTACTTCTCATTTCCAGACATAAAACGAGAGGCCCGGCCAAGAACAGCAATGCAGCAGGTCCACTCCCAACGAACTGTATTTTTTTTTTTTTTTAAAGTCTCTCATGGAAAAACAACAATAAATTTAAAAGGACTTCAAAGGGGCCGTTAATGCTCTTATTTCTCTTTGCGTAAAACAAACGCACCGGCGTGCTCAGAAACCTCTCAATTGCTCAGGCCTTGATGAAACGGTCACTGAGCAGAACGCAGAGCGAGAGCCTGTTGAATATGACTAACTGCCCAGAGGCTTTTATGGCGTCTCACTGTTGAGAAAAACCCATCGTTTTTTTTCTCTCTCTCTCTCTCTCTCTCCGTCTTTTACAATCTCTGTCTTGTCTTCTCCTTAATATGGTCATAATGAAGAGCAATGGACATAAAAGGAACCTTGAACATGTCAACAAATCAGCTGCGTCACACCATTGTGGGATAAAAAAAACAACAACAAATCTTTTAAATTACAGTCAAAAGCCAGTTACTGTTAAATCAAATGATGCTGAAGAAGAAAGCTGAGAAATGCGGCACCTGAAGTTACCTCATCAAAGTGGGAGACATTCAGTCAGTCAGACAGCACAGTCAGCCCCTACTGCTGACTGCAGAGTTTTTTTTTTTTTTTTTTTTTTGCTTACAATATTATTTGCATGCATGTTTAGCTATAAGGGGAAAGAATTGCAGCTGGCAGTCATCAAACATAGATTTTCTCTGTTTATATATCTTCGCTGTTCCCATGAAATGACACCATCTAGATGCAAAACAAATCATTGCATGCATGTAATTGGAGTTATGACTGCTGTGTCTTTTCTGCATAGGAGGTTAACTCTGCCATACAAACAAACAGAAAAAAATAGATATAACTAAATCAGAGTCCCATCTGCGCACAGCTTTGTAATGATATTGGACAGAGATCCTTCTTGTCATCCATCACTCTGTGGGTTTGACTTTACTAACCGTGAAATAGGATTGGTTAAAGAGTTGGTTGTGTTGATGAACATAAGTCTGTGGAGTCCAGGGTTTTTGCCATGTGAGCCAAAATAGTCAAGTTCAAAGTTTTTTTTGCATCCTGCATGCTAAAATATCTCACTCTTTAATTTTCTCCTGCTTAACAGTAAACTTAGCGATCATTTCATGAAATTAAGAAAGCAATCAGATTTTTGTAGAAAAGGTTAAAACTGTCTTGTGTGTTTGACCTTTTTTTTTTTTTTTTTAAAGAAAGATATACAAGTTCCTAAATTTCTTTGGTTCCATTGCTTACTACAGGTAAGCCATAAACAAATCATAACTGTGTCAGTTTTAAAGTAATCTTTTCATTTTACCACAATGTCTTTTCTGACTGGAAGTAATGGTAACGTTTAGGAGTGGCCCCAGCCAGAGTCCTGACTTGAATCGGACACAATAATCCGTGGTAGGGGCTAAGGATTAGGGTGACGGCAAGAAGGCCTTCAAACCTCAAATACTTGGATCTCTTCGCCAAAGATAAATGATCTAAATACCAGTGGGAACATGAAAAATGCCGGTCAGCAATTACAAGAAGGGAAGGATTATTGAATCATTTTGAGCTTAACTTTATTTTTTTTGGTCTTGAAAAAGACATGCAGTTATTCTTTCTATGCAAACGTTTGCTGTGGGTAGCCAAGTTTCACGAATGTCAGTTTATTAGTAGAAGTCAGTGGATGGCCTGCTTCCAAAAGAAATAAAAGCAAACAAACATGGTAAATAAAAGCTAGTTTTCGTCGTACCTGCCGTATTCCTTTTTAGGAACCTTTTTGATTTTGTGTTTGACTCACATTAGTGAAAATCTCAACCTACATATATTTGAAAAATATATTTGAAAAAAATTTGTAGGTAGGTCTTCATTAACCGCCTTGAGAGATGCTGCATGCTGCAAATGGCCTGCAGGCCACGCCTTGGACAGCCCTGACAAAATGTCTTACCAGATCACTGGGAATGCGAATGATTTCTGTCCACCAATTTACCCACATCAAAGAATCGAAAGAAAAAGAATTATTTAGTGTATTTATTGCTGCTTGAAGCTGTAAATAAGAAATAAAAACTGGACATTTATAATGCATGTCAGGGGACGCAGTGGGCTCCCTTCTGCATCGCTGAAGATCAAACATTTTTGGAATAGAGGTCAGGGTTAAAGAGTCGTTTAGCTTTCAAAGTGTCTTGTACTGTTTACTGGGGGGATAAGCATCAACCGTGTTTCCATCCAATTCTCATTTGAATTTTGAGCAAACTTTTAAAATGTCGCAAAAAAGAAAATGCGAATCAGACGTGTTTCAATCTACTGGTTTATAGCAAATAAACAAATCCACGCAAAGCGTAATGTCGTAATATGTTGACATTATGCTGTAATAAACAGGAAGTAGAGGTCGCAAACTAGCCCAGACCGCAGATCAGTAAAGGAGCGAGGTTTTAATGAATGTATTTTTTATTTTTTCAGACTAAGAAATGACTGTCGGTCCACACGTACCTGCTTTTGCTTCCAGTCATGTTTTTTAACACTATGGGTACATTCAGGAAGTTGCCAGCAGCAGAAACAGCTGATCAATCATGTGAGGTAAATGTTCGCTACATCAGAATTTATAAAGCACTTTTAGATAACAACACGATTCAAAGTGCTCTACATGATCAAAACATTACAGAGGCAAGCGGATTGTATTGGAATAGTAGCAGCAGGTCAGATACAGTATGAAAAAATTTGGACTCAAACGTCAACATTAATATTTAAAGGCAACTCTAAAGATATAGGTTTTTAACCTTGATTTAAAGGAACTTAGAATTTCAGCACTTTTACAGTCTTCTGGGACTTTGTTTCAAATAAGTGGAGCATAGGAACTAAATGCTGCTTCTCTGTGTTTGGTTCTGCTTCTACATATGAAGAGTAGATTTGAATCAAAAGACCTTAGTGGTCTGATGCACTGAAAAGAAGTCTGTGATGTATTTTGGTGCTAAACCATTCAAGTTTATCCTCTGAGATTCAGGGAGCCAGTGTAAGGACTTTAGAACTGGGGTGATGTGCTCTACTTTCTTAGTCTTAGTGAGGACGCGGGCAGTAGCGTTCTGGATCAGCTGCAGCTGTCTGATCCACTTTTTAGGTAGACCTGTGAAAACACCGTTGGAGTAATCGATTCGACTAAAGATAAACACATGGATTAGTTTTTCCAGATCCTGGTGAGACATTAGTCCCTTTATCCCTGGGCCTAAATTCAGGTCTGAGTCCATCACTACACCCAGATTTCCGGCCTGATCTGTGTTTACTAGCCGAAGCTGTGCATGAACCTTTGATCGCTCGTCTATTGGTCCAAAACTAATTAATTCCATTTTGTTTTTATTCAATTAAAGAAAATTTTTGGCACATCCATGCATTACTTTCTTCTAAGCATTTACGCAGCGCTTGAATGGGTTCATAGTCACCTGTTGACATTGTGATGTAGAGCTGTGTGTCGTCCACATAGTTTTGAGGTAAAGCGAGCATAAAAACTTTTTTTTCTGAAATTGAGTGAGTTCATTCAAATTTAGCTATTTCCATCTACCTTTTCTAATGCGATAATTCAAAATGTGCTTAAAAAAAGGTTGATGGAAACACCTTTACTGTCAGATGTTCATGGATAATTATCACGGCCCTCCAGGTTATATTCACATTGGGCTGTTAACTGTGCTTTACAACCATTTCTTTTCTTTATTTGATGATGAACTGCTGATTCACCGGCATGTCTTTAATACATCCTAATCTTAATCAGTTACATAACATTACACAACAGTATTACATGTCTTTTCTGCTCAAATGTAACTCAGATATGCTATATTTTAAATACAGTGAAACAAAATGGTGGCACCTTAGCTAAACTCTCTTTAATTCAGTCATTATACAGGCTGGATTTCTGACCATTGTTCTTAGCAGAATTGGTAGAGTGAATTTTTAATCAGCTGGTCTCCTGGCACAGCCTTTAAGCATAATCCACAAATGTTCAATCCAGTTGATGGCAGAACGACATCTGGTGCAGTTCACCAGTCCCACTGAAAGCTCATCCATGTGGGCCAGCTTCAAATTTCAGATGAGCTTGGAGGTGTCAATTTTGAAGCAAGGCCTTCTTTTTGGGCGAGCACTCTTGTAGTTCCTGTAAAACGTGTTTCACTGTGATCATTTTGATCAAAACTTTCCCCCTAAGGGAACAATCCGGAAAAGAAGATGGAAACTCAGACATATCAGCACAGTTGAATACAAAAATGCATGGTAGTGCAACTTGCTAAGGTCTCACATGGTCATGTCATGAAAGTGCTTCGTTTACAAACAAATAGAGCCAAATCAAAGTGTAAAACACAGAAATCAAATATAAGCTAACTGGGTGTGAAAATTTAATTGGAAAATCTTTGAATGGAACCAGAGTGAGCTACTGGCGTAGACATTTGTAAAGTCATAATATGTGTCTAGGCCCCTTTAACAAAATATTAACAGGTGTGTATTTATAGATTTTCCCTTGAATAGTTTTTAAATAGAGAAAATCTATTGTAAATTCCAACTTGTTCTTCCACTTCTTGTTTTTACAATTAATTCATGTTTCTTTCTGAATGACCATTTCAAGAATGGTTAAGAATGGATAAAGAATGGTTTAAAAGAGAAATTAAGACCCCCAAATCACAAATAAAAATGTCTATGAAGAGCAGATGGACACTTCTGACCGGTTCTTTTCACAATAACTCCTAAGCCCAAATTTATGTAAAATTAAAATATATTGTGACAGCTGTACTTCCATTAAACAATGTTCAGGATTTTGCAACCAGATATCTAGCTGAAGCGGCTGGTATTTGCACTGATTCATTACATAGACTAAGGAGCTTCAGGACGCCCTTCAGTGGAAGTGTAATATCCTGCATCCTGCTTCTGTCAGGCGGCAGAGCCATGACACGTCTGAGTGCTCAAAGAGAAAAGACCAGGTGTCCTCTGGTCTCCTTACTTTCCCCTCGATCCAACGCTGATCTTACTCACTATTGGCAACAAAGTTCTGCCACCCCTTGCACAGGATCCCGGATCACTGAGCCGAGAAGCTGCATGGAAATGAGAACTTATTTAACTGCTGCTTAAATGAAGAAATTACACCAAAACAGGAAACGTGACTTATTGTTACCCTTTCAAGCTACAACGGCCTGAAAGGTATTTACCATCACTGATCAATTTGGTGGTGTAATATTTTAACCATGATCAACCCACCAACTCAAGCTATTTGGACATGCAGGTAAGAAATCAGTGCTAATTTAATCTGAAATGTGCACGTGATTAAAGCTCTTGAAGTGAAATCCTGGTTGTTTTTCCTTTTTGCTTTGCTGAATGAAGATCCTCAACTACATCTTTCACAGTACATTTTAGATAGATATGTTCCATATGTGCAGTTTCGATAGAATTAGGGACCCTTTTTGCCCAAAACCAATCCCTCTGTCTGACTATAAAGGGAATTATTATTATACATTTTGGCTTGAATTGTTGAAAAACCCTTGTGTTAAAAAGCAGAAAAGAGGAATTTCTTTTCAGTTGATCTCTGTACTTACACTTCAATATTCTTCCCTTTGCAGATCGACACCATTAATGGTGGTTTTAAATACTAGTGAGTCTGGCAGAGGATTAAAAAGAAGATCTCATATTTACTTTTTAAATAAATCATTACGCAGTGAACAAATCATAGGAAGATGTCAAACTGTCAGTTTTTCCACAAGCTGGTGCCACAGAAAGTCTCTGACTCCTGCATCTGTAGGTGTCAAGATGCATGTAACTAAAAAGAGAAAGAGATTTCCTAAACTTACCCGAACAGAAGATGTCCAAGCAAAAAGGCCTTGCTGTCAAAAAGCAACATTAGGACAAACCAGTTTGCCAACATACATGTGGGCAAAGATAAGACCTTTCTGGAAAAAATGTGCACCAGACATATTAATCAAAGAAATGTTTGGAATAATAGAAGTAGAAGCATTTCCAGACCACAGAAAGTTTTAAAGATGGAGAATGTTATATGTGAGGTGTGGTAACAGACATTTTAAGACCTACAGTGCCTTGCAAATCTTTTCATCCCCTTAGCTTGTTACTAATTTTGTTACATTCCAACCTGTACTTTAAATGTTTTTTAATCTCATTCATTTTTAACATGGATCTGGACAAAATAAGTCTAAGTTGAAGATGTGAGATGAGAAAAATATATACAAAAAAATGTAAATAAAAACTGAAAATTGTCACCCACTTTGCTATGAAGCCCTGATAAAATCCATCTGTGTGCATTTTTAGTGTCACATTAAAAATGTAATTTGAAATGTAAACAAACCTTCTCTGGATGGGCTCAGAGGCTGCAACAGCACTAAGCTAGAGGTATCACACCATGAAGACCAAGGAGCTCTCCAAACAAGTCAGGGACAAAGTTGTTAAAAAGTACAAGTCAGGGTGGGACTATGAAAATTATCCATGTCTTTTAAGTTTCCCCCGGAGCTTCATCAAATATCTTCAAATATAAAGAACACAGTGCCACAACAAACCTACCAAGAGAGGCTTCCCAAAACTCCCAGACCAGCCAAGGAGGGCATCAGTCAGAGAGGCAGCACAGAGACAAAAGGTAACCCTGAAGGAGCTGCAGAGGACCACAGCAGAGACTGGAGGATCTGTCCGTAGGACCACAGTGAACTCTACGCTCCATAGAACTGGGCTTTATGGAAGGGTGGCCAGAAAAAAAGGCAATACTTAGTATTAATAATAAGGTGTAATGAATAAGAAGCTGGAGGTCCGATAGTTCAGCCAGACACCAGGAATGTTTTAAGGCATTTATTGAGTAACTGAAGCGCACTCCGGAACCACTGCAAGGAGAAGAGAAAGGTTAGTGGCCGAGACTAACTTAGTGAGATGTGATGATTACTGAATTATAGCCACTAGAAGCTGGGAGGTTGCACTGGTCCTGACAGGTGGGTCCGTTAGAATAAGCTGAATCACTGAGTGTATGATGCGCTTCAGGCAGGCACAGTGTGGGCCAGAGGCAGAAGGCAAATCCGTAGTACAGGCTTGAGTCATACACAATCAGGTACATGACAGGCTGAGTTTTCCAAAGGTGCAGAGGCTTTTAGACTTGGTCGCAAGACGGAATAGGTTTTCGGTGTCCAGGAACAGAAGTCAGCTGGACAGTCCGACAAGGGGAAAGTAAACAGGCAAAAGCCAAAGGCTTGAACTGATCAACAACAGGCAGGCAAACAAGGAACGCTGGATGGTCTACTCACACGAAGGCTTTCAAGAATCTGACAGCTATACTCTGAGAGAGGCGAGAATATATAGCGGTTTCAGCAGGTGCAGCAACTCGACAATTCAGAGCCGCTGCAGGTGTAGCTGCTCTGACCAGATTGCAGGAGCTGAGCTGAGCAGGCAGAGCGTGACATCACGTTACTGCAAACATGGATCACAGTCACAAACAAAGCAGAATCATTACAGGAGCGTTTTCAGATTGCCAAAAGGCACGTGGGAAACTCCTTAAATGTATAGAGGAGGGTGTTCTGGTCAGATGAAGTTAAAATTTTGATAGTGAAACATGGTGGTGGCAGCATCATGCTGTGGGGATGTTTTTCAGCAGCATGGACTGTAAAACTGGTTTCAGTCTAGGTAAAAAGGATGTTGGTAAATAAAGGGAAATTCTTGAGCAAAACCTGTGCCTGCCTGTAATTTGAAACTGGCGCAAAGGTTCACCTTCTAGTAGGACAAAGACCTGAAGCATACTGCTAAAGCAACACCCGACTGGTTTAGGGTGGAAACATTTAACTGTGCTGGATTTGCTTAGTTGAAGTCCAGATACAGGAGCTGGAGCAGTTTTCCCTTCAGGAATGGACAAAAATCCCACTGGCAAGATGCGGCAAGCTCATGGAGACTGATCCAAAGCCAGTTGTAGCTGGGATTTCCGCAAATTGTTGTACTGACTTTAGTCAATAAAATCGTGCAAACTCCCAAACCCATTTGCACTTCAGTTTGTGAGGCAACAAAACAATGAAAATACCTAGAGAGGTAACTACTTTTGCAAAGCATTGTAGGTTTTATTCACTCAGTGTGAAGCTGCAGTTTAACCTTAGCGTATTTGATTAAAATTTTATGTGATAGACCAACAAAAAACACATAATGGTGAAGAGCAGATCGGCAGGATCGCCGTGCCATCTGTCAATAGTTCCCCATTATGTATGCTAAACTTGTGCATCCACTCCACCTGTCACAGGCTATGAAAAAAAACACAATAAAAAACATTTTCTTGTTATTTGTGTTTAGTGCTCACCCCACACCAGGATATGCCCATATTAAAATCAGCAACAGGTCAAAAACATCACTGTATAAGTTGTTCCATGCTAGCAAAGATTTCTTTAATGCAAAAAAAATGTAACATTTCTAAAGTTAAGTTGTCTTTGCAATAAACAAAAAGCAATTAAATAACAAAAATGCAAATTCTTCAGCACCAAAACGTTAAGTTTTGCCCCACAGAGGCATAACTACAGCCCTGGGAAACAGGGGTGCGTAGCTTCTGACCCACGTGTTGAAAACACAGACGGGACTGGAGCTGACGTCTACTGCACTTCTGAGGCCACGAAACGTTGTATTTGCTGACAGCCCCTCGGTTTCTTCCCTTCATCTTCCTTAACTGAAGAAATATTGTCTCAGCGTGAAAAGGAAGGTCAGATGGTTAGCAGCAATGTTAAAAAAACCAACAACCAGAACCGTTTTATTCCGTTCAGCATCTGTGACACTGAGAAGGGAAGTGGGCCTTGTTCATCCGCAGCTGAGTAAACTACTTAAGTCCAACTTATAGGGCTACAAACATGATTCTGAAACGAAAAACCCCAATGCGGTAACGACGGAGATGGACAAAAACAGAGCTGCATTTGGTTACCAGACTTCCTTTTGTTATTTCACAGTGTGTTTGAAGTCGTGAGAGAGTGAGTTCTCGGTGAACTGTCTTCGGCTTCTCCCCTTCTTCTGAGAGCGAAACCCAAATGATAAAACGTGTCAGATAAGATTCTCAGTTGGCCGAATAGCCTTTAAACACCGCAATACCATCAATCCAAACCTCTAAGATCTCCTGTTGTCCTCTGAAAACCAGCTGTGGCGAGCCTGACCACAACAAGATAAGCTGTGGATCTGTTTACTGCACAGCCTATAAATATGGCCTAATTACTCTCCAGTTGAGCCGGCGGGACAGATGTTGAAGCTGCATCCCTCCACTCGCTCGGGTACGTAGTGATGGTTCACAGACTGTTTACACGCTTCTCATTCATCTGTGCTATGACCATTTCCAGTTGCAGTCGTCCTCCAGCCCCGCCGGTTTATGGAGCCGGGCCCTTCCAGCATGTGGAGCCCATGCTCCTTTACCCTCCGCTTGTTTCGTGACTGCACGCGGGGAAATAAATAAAAAAGCGAGGACGTATACTCAATGGTAATCCATAGAGGAGTGGGCCTTGTGGCTGTGGGAACTAAACAGACTCTGATGACTGTATATACGTGGGGTGAGGTAAACAAGTGACACAGAACAATATGCTTTGATCTAATAATTACAGTAGGAAACGACCTAAAAACGAAACGACTGGGATGAAACCGGGGGCGTTACCTGAGTTTTCCACTTGGCACGCCACAGAAATTCTCAAGGTGAAGGTTGTTGAGGTCAGACAGGCGGAAATCTGCTCTAGTTCCTTTTATGGTATCCAAAGCGTCTGTATATTCCAAACCAGCAATCCATTTTATAGTAGTACTTGATTGAACCTTTCCTGTAATCTTTGGAAGTTTTCTTAATCAACAGTTCTTCATATTATACTGTGTACCTAAATATATTTAAAAGTCTCTTTGTTTGCTTGGTTGATTGGTCAGCCCTTTAACTTTGGGCTATGAAGCCTTCAGTTGTGAAAAGGCTCCTAGACTGAAGAAATTAACCAGTGTGGCGTCTACACCATGTCTCGGTATCTCTGTTGTGGATATAATGCATATCTTGATTAGACTGGCCCACCAGACTGACTTACATGGGGCGTAAGTCAGTCTGATGAGGCTCCATACTCTCCAGTCTAAAACAGGCTGGACCAATCACAGCACAGGAGGCGGGACTTGAGTCACTCTCTGCGCCAGAATTGCCCATAATCCAGCAGCGCTTTTCTGTACCAAAACAGTCATGAGACACACTGAGATTTCTGTTGCTTATAGTGCTCGGGAAAATTAAGAAAGTACACGTGCATACAGCATGTATCCTCACATTTTTTAGACAAATGCCGCAATAATCGTTCACTGGAGAGTTTGCACGAAAGCGTGACATGTTTTGCGGACTACGAATTACAAAAACAGAGCACGGCACTTTGAGTTTTTTGCGTCACATCTGTAGTTACGTGACTGGTTCTAACCCGGTCCTGTTAGTCCCGCCTTTGAAATCGGGCTCTATCAGCTCCTTTACAGACTGATGCGCAGTGCATACACAGCGTAAGTTTAAGTTGAGAGGACATTCAAATTATTTAGTGTCTTTGATTCAGTGGCGGTGTCAACTAAAAACTCTTGGCGCTTTGTTAAAGCAGTCTATGACAAGACAAAATGTGCTCCCATTTCTTTAGCTGAATCCATTAACAACAATTTTTAGACATGTAGTATTTTAACATGAACAAGGTATATCCAACATCTGGAATATTGGCATACCGTAGATGCTCAATTGAAGGATCCAATACTCAGGTCCTTTGTGAGGCTTTCTGTGGGCACTCCAGTTTCCTTCAACAGGCCACAGACATGCATGTTAGTTTACAACAAGAAAATACATGGCTCTATGTCTGTACTTAACCCTTAAGAGAATGGTGACTAGTCCAAGATGCATCCGTCCTTCGGCCTGTTTACCACCAGAGGCACAAGTCACTACGTCCACAAATCTAAACTGATGTTAAGCACTGCATTGAAATTAACAAAACCATTAATATCGTCAACTGTAAATTTTAATCAGCCAGAACTATGCTTAAAGCATTGAGATCGTAATTTTTTTAATCTATAGGTTTCGATTGGATGTCACGTTCATTCACTGGAATTGTAAACATCTGATTACCGTAATGCTTTAATCCAGCTTAATTAAAAGCCTTTCTGGTCCTAAAAAGTATTAATAGCTGCACCTTGGTGATGCTGTTATTTGCAATTTAGTTTTAAGCTGGCCAAACAATAAATGTTTTCAGGATTAATGAGGTCTTTGGTGAAAGAGGGCTCCTGTGTTGGCACCACTAAAAGGCAGCTGGATGAATTTGCCTCCGGTGGACCAGAGTGGTCCTGCAGGGATTCGGTGGGCTGAGAGAGAACAGACGGTCTCTGCCCCACAACGGGGGTGTAAAAGACTGCAGTGGCATCTGTAGCCCTTGGTGTGCATCACTTAGGAGTCAGAAATAATAAATAAAGATAAAAATAGGAGAGGTTGTTTTCAGTGCCACAGAGGAAGGTATGCTGTCATTGTAATGGTGATAAAGCCAGACGGGGGTAATCAGCACTTTCGGAGAAGTACGGTTTTCTTGACCCAACAACAGCCGGTGGTCTTTCACATCCCTCGTGTGCAATAAATATAATATTAGAACACAGAGTCACAATGCAGACACAAACAAGAATGAGTACAAGCAGACCCATTGACAATGAGATGTAACTCAAAGCAGAACAGAGCCCAAGAGAAACGCAATGACAAGTATGAACTCCAGGTCTGTGAGGCTGTGACTGTGAGGGGTACATGGTTCACAGTCTCACATCGAGTCCTCCGCCTTCAGGCCCCATTCCAGTTACTTTGATTCTTTATTCACCGGTCCCCTCTGCTAACCCCCGCTGCCCCATCCCCGAGTCGGAGGCTCTTTTGTCCGTTGGCACCCAGGCAACAACATCAAAGAGCCGGCGGGTGTAAATGCAGAGTGCCTGAAAAACAAAACTGAAAAAATAAAGAAGTCCTGGAGGGGACGGGAGATATTCACCGCAGCACCCCGGAGAGGGGTGGAAAACGAGCTACTTTATAGTGGAAAAGAAAGAAAAGAAATTACCTAGATTTTCTGGTATTCAATCGTCAACAATGATCAAATGGAAAAAAAAAAAAAGATGTTAGACTCTACATAAGACCATAACATGGCACTTTCTTTGTGCTGGATCATCAAAGCCTATTAGGACACTCTGAAAGGCCTTCCATTGCTGTTTGTGACCACTTCCTCACCCGGTGACAGCTGAATTGGGAGACTGCCGGATTGTTGTGTAAGACAATGTCATACTTTTGGCCTGAATGCGTTGCTTTGATCTCATCGGGCTCCCTTTAAGGTTCGTCAATGGCTGATATGTTAACAACCTCTCCGCTTATTCTGTCTCCATTCTCCGCGTACTGCCCTGTCAGTCAGAACGCCACAGGGAAGGGAAGGGAAGGTGGGAGGGAGGGGGTTAAAGAGGGACAAAAGCCTTTCATCACTGCCCCCCTTGCGAGAGTCCTGCGGAGCTGTGCGAGGCACGGCAGCACGCCTCATCACATACCCGCAAAGTGCCCGCCAGTGACACGCTGACTCCAGAGCTTGGCACCGGGTCGCCAGTCAGCGCCGAGCGAACCCTCTATTCAGCAAGATGAAGGAAACACAACTACATCGTGCCCTCGGCTTATAATTAAAAGTCCTCAGCCTCAAAGAGTAAAGCATCTCCATCTTAATGTTAGGCTTCCATCTTAGGCATCCGTTTAATACTTACTCTGTGTCCCATCAGATGTGGACATAAGAAAAACAGACACGCATTAGGACTACAAAGAACATGTGTCCAATCAAAGATTAGAGGCTCACTTCTCGTTTAGCGGCTTAATAGCCGGATTGGAAGATCCAAATCACTTTGTTTGCGAGACCGAGACCATTGTGTGTCTCTGGTCCCACTGCTGTTGCACAATAACTCACCCAAAAAAAAAAAGCGGCGACAAACCGGGAGGGATACCAGGAGTCATGGAGCGAAGATGAATGTAGTTCATGTTTAGAGAGCATGTTGTGTGATTAAGGGAAACCCACATCAAACGCCGTGGTTTCAGAAAACCGCCGGTTGAAAAACAAGATGCGTCTTGAGTGCAGAGCCGAGCCGAGCCGACTGGAGATGCTGTTGTTCAGAAGGCGGCCCAGCCCAGAGCTAACCCGCCCGTCTGTCTCTCAAGACAAACAGTGGAATAAGAGACGGCGGAGATTGGAAAAAAAAAAACAGTTTGGAACTCGTTTTCTATAAGACAGCAGAATTAGCTCCAGACTTATAATTTAGATTATTACTGGAAAATTTGTTCTCACGCGCCATGGTGTGACTTGTGTTTTAAATTAGTGCAATATAAGTGGACATCTGAATTTACACCAACAAAATATTTGTTTTAACATATTTATGTGTACTTGAATTATCTATGTTTAATGTACAGCAAAAGCATTAATTTCCCCCCTCCTTTTTTTTATTTGGTTACATTACAACCACCAGGTAACTACTAACATGCGTTTCTTTTACTGGGATTTTGTTTGATAGAGGAACAGAAAGAAGCATGTAATTTTGAAGTGGTCGCATGAAGGCGCACGGCTTTCAATGTTTTGTGGAAAGTGTGGGGCGTTTATTTGGCACTCCTGAGTCACAATTTGTCAAATCAGCAGAATTTTTCTCTGACAGCCTTTCACATCTAGACACTGAATTATCTGGATATTCTTACCATTGAGATTGCATGCTGAGGGTCTATGAACATCAGGCAGGTCTGGACTTTGAGTAGGCCATTCTAACACATGTGCTTCAGACCAAACCCTTCTTTTATGAATGGTTGTACGTTTAGGTGGTGTCATTGCCAAAAGGCGAACCTACAATGGGATAACAAAAAACTAAATGCTAAATATCAGACCATAGGATATTCCTTTAGGGAATCCAATCAGTCTTTTCATACACTGATCATCTTTATCTCTACTGACGAGAAGCATCCCCGCTGCATGCTGCTATTCTGCTTCCAACCACACAGTCTTCCCCAAATTGGTCAGAAAGTTCGATGTTGGTCCCATCTGACCAGAATACCTGGGGACTGTTAGATGTTTGCTTTGTACTGTACATGACCCGCAACGAACAGCAGGTCTTATGGCTTTCTTTAAACAAGAACTTTCTTCTCATCACTCTCCCAAAAAGGCCAGATTTGTGGAGAAGATGTCTAATAGTTGTTTAGATAATCAGATTATCCCTCCTGAGCTGCATAGCTCTGCAGCTCTTCCAGAGTGCCAGGACACCCGATTCTTGGTAGGTGTCAGTTGTGGGCTACTCTTTTCTTTGTAGTGCCCTGTGAAAAGTTCAAAGCTTGTGATATTTTAGCTTCTACTTTAAACTTCTCCACAGCTTAACTCCTGACTTGTCTGCTGTGTTCCTTGGTCTTCATGATGCTGTTTGTTCAGTAATGTTCTCTAGCAAATCTGTGAGGCCTTGACAAATCAGATGGGTTTATATGCTGAGATTAAATTGCATGCTTTTAGGCAATCTGAAGGCAATTGGCTGCTATAATTAGCAGCAATTAGCTGCTTATTTATGGGTATTAGAGTAAGGAGCTCTGATTACAATTGCATTTTACACATTTCATAATTAAAGTGTAAGGGGTATGAATACTTTTGCAAGGCACTGTAGTATGGTACGAAAACACTGCGATCAAACAAAAGAAAGAATGCAACAACATGGATTATTGAAAGGACATAAAAAGTGAATTAATTGATATTAAGATTACTTTTATTCAGTTTTTAAATTTTTTTTTTTTGCATTTATACAATATGCCAACTCTCTGAGGAATCCATATTGAAAATGTTTTTTTTTTCCTCACTAAGAGAACCCTTATGGACAGAAAAAACAGAGTATTGTGGCCACATGTTTGAGCCTGTTTACTTGCGCTTGACTTTTAACTACAGGGATTTCATGATTTCAACAATAACAACAACATCACAGACTAAATTATTAGCATGTTACAGCAGTACACGCTGTTTCTGCCTGACTGAAATCGGAGAAGGTGCACACGTGTCCAGCAACACCAGCGGGCATCCCGGTTGATTATGCAGGAAGACTCGAGACGCCTGATGTCTCGCATACACCAAATTCCCCAATCTCCTAAGTAAAGACATGGAGAGTTTATTTCTAAAACTGTAATCATGGAAATCTTTCCTTTCAACAATAAACTTTCAACTTTTCTCCATGTCTCGTCATGCCAGGACCACATCAAACAAGTCCTAAGGTCAGCCGGGGTCAGCAGAAGGATTTGGATAATGATGAAGCTCAAAGTTATAAAAATAAAATAGGGGGTGGTGAAAGGTACACGCTAAAAGACAGGGAAAGGGGGTTGATGGGAATAGAGGAGAGAATGCCGAGAAGGAAGATGCAAAGGGTAGGTCGTGTAACGTTGGACCGTCTGATTACATTGTTGCACAAATAAACAGGTCCTCTGCAGGCTCCCTGGAGTCCAGCTGCAGCACAGGAGAGGAAAGCTTTCATTTTAGGGGCCCGAGGTTGAGCCAGGAAAGAGATGGAATGGGGCCTGGATGTCTACCCACGCAATTTCCCAACATCACCATCCCCAAGTCAATGAATACGGGAGCAGGGTAAGAGCTCATTTGAGATGCTAATTGACTCCTGCGCTTACAGATTGCAAAAGGCCATCGTCATGTGGATCAATAACTGTCAATCTCAAAGAGCTACAAAAGGCGGGTTCAAAAGGCAGAGAGCAAAAGATGTCGCAGTTTTGGTGCTTTTTGATAATGATGAAGTGCGCCATCTGTCCGGGGTCAAGTAAGTGTTGGCGCAGGAAAGGGGGTGAGAGAGATGAGGTTCAGATGGCCTCAAGTCACATCTGTAATCGTCTCTCCTTCACCTCCGACCATTACTGGGTCCTGGATCGCTCTTCCCTCCATGTCTTGCAGCTATCAAGGCCCACATCAAGGCATGCCCCTGCCAATTGTGTGCCCCCCTATTAAGGGGCCATCATCAGATAAAGAAGATAAACAATTCCAATTCCTGGCGGGACTGATCAAAGGACTCTGTGTTAACCCCATGGCCAATTTCAAGTAGGCAAAAATCAAACACAGCTGGGGTCACATGAAAAAGAAGGAAGTTGGGCCATTATTGCTGCGGAGAGGACAGTGAAGAGGGTGCACGGAAGAATGTAGCTGTTTCAAAACAGGGACATATACTCACCGGTCACTTTTTTAGGTACAGCTAGCTCATAACGGCTTCAATCTACTTTTGCCTACAGAACTTCCTTAATCGTTTGTGGCATATTTGCAAAGGGTGTCTGAAACATTCCCCAGAGTGTTTGGTTCATGTTGACACGATAGTCACACAAGTGCTCTAGATTTGTCAGCTGCATGTCCAGGATGTAACCAGTTTGCAATGATTTGATCTCTGTGACCCTGTGGATTGTCCTGTTTGAAGTAAGCATCAGGAGTTGTCTACATTGTGACCATAACGAGATGGAGATGGAAAACGAGATGGACATGGCAACAATGTCCATCAACAATACTCGGACAGGCTGTAGTGTTTAAATGATGCTTAGTTGGCTTTCTTTAATCTCCAACCAGTCTGGCCATTCGTCTTTGATATCAATAAGCCATTTTCCATCACTCAATTTCTAATCACGTTTCCCCTTATTAGCATTATTCTCTATGAATCCAAGACATCATTGTGCATTAAACACTAGTTTTTGTAACACTCACACCAGCCTGTCTGAAAACCACATTCTGCACCATTTTCCAAGATGCTTGAATCCCCTTTTCTTCCGCTTTCAGATGCCCCGCTTGAACTTTAGCATTGTCGTCTTAAAAGTTAGATGGCTATATGTGTTGGAGCTCAGCCATGTGATTGGCTGGGGAGGTATTTGTATTAACAACTGATTGAACAGATGTACCTTATAAAGTGGCCAGGGGACACACTTATTCCTATCAACATAAATGTTATCCTTACAGTGAAACTGCATTGGAATTAACCTATGCACCTGTCTGCTGCTGTCATCAGCCAGTGAATCCTGAGGTCTTGGAGAGAATACAAAGGGCCAAGCTCCAAGCTGTAAAACTCATTTTAGCTGATGATCATGGGTGTAACAACTTGGCTGCGGCACGTACGCGAATGATGAATGTGCAACCCTACACTTTCTTTTGGATTTCCCTCGTAGATAATTGCGTCACCACGATCAAGCATTTGCGTAACTGGGTGTTGCTTTTTCCAAAGCTTCTTTGTCATCCTCTCTAAGTAAATCACTCCCTGCTCAGATGCTCAGTCTTCAGGCATACACATCAACATATATATATATATATGTGTGTGTGTGTGTGTGTATTTCCTGCACACAAGGTCTTGCAGGATGTCCGTGCTGAACTGTAATCAGAAGGAAAAAGCCTTCTTGCAATGAATACCATTTTCTGGAATTGGTAAGCATAAAGTATTTCTATTCAATGATCCAGCAAAATGTACAGTATTTAACTTGAAGCCTTATCACATTATAGGAAAATGTAGGTCTTAGAAGCCTTACTCTCAAATGATCCTGAAAATGATAGGCCTGGACTAAATTTAGCTCTCGGCTTTCTGAAAGACCTGTAACTGTTGTAGCTGGAAGGGGAAGACAAAAACAAAGCTGAGGGAGCACAGAGGAGTATTTAATGCTTGCAATATGCTATCCTCAGTTACTATAAAGGTGTTAGAACTAGATTGTGACAGGGAATAGGCTCCTCCAACACCACATGAAAGTCTTAGATACCACCAGACTGTCTGGCTGAGCCTCATAGGTCTATCCCATGACAGACAGAAGGCAAACTCTGTCAGAACCCATCAAGGCTGCCAGTAAAGCTTTTTGATGAAGGAAATATTTGTCAAAATAGAGAAATCACTGTGTCATGTAGTATCTTCCAGAAGAAAAAAAAAAATCAAAATTTTCTTCTCGTCTCCTTGTCTGTTGGGTGGAGAGTCTCGCTTGGGTTGGTAGACCAACCCAACCCAGTTTCTTTAGTGTTGGCTAATTACAGGACCATAAGTCATCTGATTTTTGACGGGTTCAAAGAGACCTGAATGTCCTCTTCTGTAATTTTAAATGACTGATTTCTGTTATTAATTATACATCTTAAGTGCCTTTGAAGAATGCTGCAGACCATACTTCACCAGGAAGACATAACGTCTGGTACAAAAAGAAGAAAAACACACTTAAGAAAGCAAAGCTTTACCTCATTGGCTTCAATAAATCAGAGCTTCCAGGAAAATCATTAAGCCCCATCTTATTATATCATTAATATTTCTGTCTCCTTTTTTTTTTTCTGTAGAAAAACACAGACTCTGACGTCAGTACATCATTGTCATTTCAAACGTTTCTGGAAGCAGAGCACGGGTTGTGATTCAAGTCTGGGGTTTGCCCCGGAGCTGTACTTTGAGGAAGAAAACCACGGAACCACAGATAATGCTTTACAGTCCACTGGTCTCTAGTACTGTCATCAGATTTTCACTTTATAAGACACTTGAAATAGGTTGTCATCCTGGGTTTCTTCATACCAAAGGGCATTGCACTAACGTCAAACTAAAGACTTGCTTTGGAGTACATTGGACAGATGATAAGTCTGCACAATAAACCAGACACTGTGTATTATAAAGCCTGGAACCCGGCAACTACATTAACCAGCCACAAGAAAGCGTAAAAGATGAAGAGGAGATATTACGATCTCTGGACGGGCGAACACTGTTGACATTGTCTCTACTGTCATCAAGAGTAATCCAGGCAGACTTTATAGTGAGAAAACACAAACATCACAGTGTCAAGCACACAATAAAAAGGAAACCACCTCTGTTGACTGGTCAAAGACTCGGAAGGGACAAGGCTGAAATTCAAACAAAGCAGAGGCTCTTCCTTGTCAACTTTCCACTCGGCTGAAAACGTTTTAGGAGACAGGGGAAGGCATCTCCCTTTCATCCTTCACCACAGACAAACATAGACATATAAAAACATCCGTGCTGAAAAAGTGGCAATAGTCCTTTTAATTCCAGACAAACCCAATGAGAAGAAGTTAATTACAGAACGAGGGCAACCCAACCCTTTTGAAAATTACACTTACAGTAAGACCTTTGAAGCAAGTACATCCTTTATGCTATTCAGCCCTTTGTTAAATGTTTTGTCTCTTTTGAAGCATGCCATTGACTGCTGTGGTTTCCAGTGGGTCTCAGTCTTTTTCTTTTTTTTTTCTTTTTGGAACACGGAGCGCCATTCACTCATCAAAGGCATATCTTTCGGACACACAGAGGAGGGCAGAAAATGTTAAATTACCATGTAATCTGTTAATTGATGCTCTTTTTTTTAACTGCCTCAGAAAATGAAAATTAGGTATTTTATACAAAACAATAAAAGGTGTTGCTTTTGCAGTTCAACAGGTACATAAATCTCTTCTTACTACGTTGGCAACACAGTTCGGTTGTTTTTCTTTGTGGTTTTTGGTCTTTGATGCTCGTTTCTCAGAAAGTTCTCATTGTGCAAGAATTAGGAAACGCCATTTGCAGTAACTGAAGATTGGGCAACAACAGTTCGATTTCTTTCAGCATGCCGTCCATTAAATTCCTGAGAGTCGTTGATGTGTTGTTACATGTTGACCCTCAGAAATAAACCAGGTTCAGGTTGCCAACAGCCAACTTAAATAACTGCATCATCAATCAAGCACCAACATTTCAGCCATTCTCAGGTAAAACAACTTTAGAGGTGGAGAATACCATGACTTGAAGGCCCCAAAATACATGTGTTTCTAATTAGTTTGAAAAGGAACCAGTTAATTGTGTGCTTTTGTACATAAATGCCTCATAAAGGGATCATATATTCTCAGTGTTAATACAGCAGTTTCTCACAGTAAAAAATAGGCCTTGTAGGACTGGACAAAAATGTTTGGCTTTAGAGTTTAACTCTAAAGCCATGGTAGTAAATTTAGAGTGGGAGAGGTATAGTGAAGGCCACACATTCTCAATTTTCTCTCAAGCCACTGGTAGATGCTGTGCCAGCTCTAAGCTCTGCAAAAGGTCGCTCTACAAAGTATTGACCTTAGGGGGACTGTTATGCACCTTGAAGTTTCTGTTAATAATTTTTTTCCATTTGTTTTGTGCTTTCCAATAAAACAAAATAATTCAAAGTTGTAGGCATCTTCCGTAGATGAAATGGCACAAACTCTCAAACAATCCATTTCAATTCCAGATTGTGAGGCAACATAACAAGAAAAACTGCCAAGGGGCCGGAAAACTTTTGCAAGGCACTGTGCATGGCACGCACAAAGTAGCATGTGCTGTCAAGATTTCTTTAGGAATATATTTAGTTTTATTTTATATTATGCACATATAGGGAGGGGCAAAACCCTTGATATGCATGTAAAGCAATGCCTGATGGGAGTTTTGAAGTAGGGATGTCCAATACGGATATTTTGTTCCCAATACTAATTTGGGTCATTTAAGAAAAGTTATTTTTCAATACCAAGTCCTGGTCTTTAATAAAGTCTTAATATTTTTGATCCATCAATATCTTAGATATCCTTGAAACATCAGAACTTTTACAAACCAGTAAAATAAAATAGTCTTTTGATTGTATAACAATTAAAACCCAGTAATTTTTCAGACTGAACAAATATAAAGGTTTGCTGATGGGCCAGGCAAATGCTAACATGCTCTTTTTTATTTATATGACTCTACAGTCAGGATCTTAACATATATTTTCATACTGTTTCTGTTAATCACGAGGGGATGAAGACTCACTGTTATGTCTGGAAAGCAGAGTTCACAGAGGTCACGTGACACAGACAGACAGGGAGCCGCGGCAGGCAGCTCTTTTTTTCACTCTGAACATCATTGTAAAGGGCCAAAAACAGTTTGATTACTAGGGAAAACCTAAAATTTAAAGACTGACAGAATAACCCTTCTCACCATACAATATAGGCTAAGCTGTGCACACAAAAAATAGGCTGTAATTTTAAACAGTGGCTGATGTAGTCAGACAGTAGATAAACGACAGGCACTGAGAGGGGAATTTATTCAGGGGCTCTGAAACAATCATAGAAAAAGCTCGCATTGGAAACCTGAGCCAACAGTTGTTGTTTTTTTTAACTTCCTTTGCCGGCTAGCTAACGCTAGCTCGTAGCAGAATAGACAGCAATAACAAGGGAAGATTTGCTTTCAGTTGTGACATTTTTTAAATGTTGACACTGGGTAAACAGCCCAGAAATATATATTAAGAACAGAAATCATCCTGTTTTCACCTTCTTAAGTCCCAGATTTGTGTCACCTGTAGGGGCCAGCTGTACCGCATTGCTAATGCTAGTCTGGTTCCATTATTTGCTGCTATTAAGCAGTAAGTATTGATAGTTTCTATTACAAAACATTTTAAATGTGAGGCAAAAAACATAAGAGAATTGCCTCTGTGTGGATTGCCACATGATGTATATCAGTTAGTGCCATCAAGACACACAGGAACCATTGCTCGACGACACAACACAGATCATTGGATCTCAGCCAATGAGAGGCGGTGCTTTCAAATTCAATGGTGCCAAGGAAGATTACTGGGTGCCATGCCAGCGTTACATTCCTATATTGGTGTAGTTGAAGGTACATTTCTTGGTGTGTCATAAGCTATCAACATGTTTTACTCCTTACTGCTGGAACCTTTAATTGCAACAAGGATGCTGCAGTGCCTGGTCATGTTTTTTTTTTTTTTTAGATTTGTGACAAAAGGAAATGAGTTGTGCTTCAATTCAATAATAGATCTACTTTTAAAGTCACTTCTAATGTAACTGTGAAACAGATGAAAATGAAATGAATTCAATTGCAAATCTGGCAAAAACAAAGTTTCGCAAAAAAAGGCAATCGCTAAAATACAATGTTTGCGTGTGAAAAATAGGTGGCAGGAAGAAGACATGAAACGACTCCATGGAAGACTAATAAAATGTCTGGAACAACAGCAACATATAACGAAACAGACAAACATCAAAAAGGCTTGTTGTTTGATCTCCCCAAGTTTTTTTTTTTTTCCCCTCTCTTTTTCACATCGCTTCGGCCTGTTAACATTCTGGCTTACATTATTTTGTTTTGCCTTTAACATCATTTTAAATCTATCTGGTCTTAAATGAAAAGGAGGCACACAACTTTTAGATACATAATAAATGAGAGCTTTATTTTAACGAATCCACTACAAACGTTTTCCCGTCAGTGTCACATCATCTCCAACCAAAGGACACATCTAATGTGGATTTCTGTGTTGCTTTGTACATAGCTGTAATGGATGATCTGGTCTTCAGAGAGGTTTATGTCTTTCTTTTTAAGATGAAGATGAAACGCAACCAGTCAGCCATTCTGTCCTAAAAAAAAATAAAGGATAAATCCATACACATGAAAAAGGATCAGTTAAAGCACTAAATTTCTAAACGCTGGGAGAATAACTATGATTTTTGCCTGCTGTGCAAAAGTCTTTTAGAAAGAGTAAGAGGTGCACGCATCACCAAGAAACTAATGTTGGGAGCTTTTGTGGTCAGGGTGTATCCAACATGCTCTGTTAGGCCAATACAAACTAAACATACTGGCAGCTGAACAAAAACTCAATCACAGCTCGGTTGGCTTGGCAGGACTGATAAAACGTCTATGCAACAAGTTTTTCAGAGCGGCTTCGTTCTCCAGATAAAGTTTTCCTAGAAATCCACATTGATATTTCCCTGTGGTTACAACTAAACATGCTTTATGTGTCTGTAGGAATGCGTTTTTTGGTTTTCTTTCTCCGCTGCAGGATGTTTCCAAAACTGTGTACATCAAGCCTCAAAGAAACAAGATCACTTGTGACCATAGCGTCTGGTAGAGCTCGTGACTGGGCCTGTTTAACTCCACCAACAGAGAAGCCGTTCCACAAAGCCCATCACGCAACCCACAGATGTCCCACAGAACAGACAAGGCTGCGCCGCAACCGACAAGGGGCAGTTATAGCCCTCCCCCCAGAATACTAACACACACACACACACGCACACACACAGAAACACATTGACCAGAGATCAGTAGAATGAAATGAATCTTATCAGTAAGATTATTGAAAAAACTGTGTTTCAACAATTAAATACCTTCTTAACTATGACCAGCCGCCTTGATGTTTTCCAGTCAGGTTTCCTTACTCGCCACAGTACAGAGACTGCCCATGTCAAGGTGCTTAATGACATCCATATAAATACAGACTGTGGTAGAACACAGTGCTGGTACTACTGGACCTCAGTGCAGCATTTGATACTGTCGATCACTCCATTCTGATAGAGCATCTGGGAAACTGGGTTGGCCTTTCTGGTACAGCACTCAACTGGTTTAAATCCAATTTAAAGGACAGGGACTTTTTTTCTGTCAGTATATCAAAGACAACAAATATCACATGTGGGGTTCCCCAAGGGTCCATCTAGGGTCCCCTCCTATTCAATATCTACATGCTCTAGCTCAGATCATAAAAAAAACATCAGTCAACATCAGGGATTATGTAGGCTGTAAGAACAGGCTAAATAAACTAAATCATTGCTAAGCAAAGCTAATTTTTCCAACTTGCTATGAAGGCATGATGCAATGGAGCCACTTTCACACCCCACATCGGCAAACTTACCGAAGTCAGTTCTGGGTAAAAACACATGGGTATTTCTTGAGCCAATAACTACACTGATTTGAAATTCAAATGCAGTGCACTTGTTAAACATGATTTGGACACAAAAGCACAATGTGCAGTAATTTGCCAAAAAGAATGACTGGGACACATGGACAGCACCTTTAGACGTACATCTACACAGTTTATCAGCACACAAAAGAGTCACTTTTGGGGTTAGTTGTCCTTTCAACACCAGAATATCCATGTTTGTTTTTCTGCAAAGTTACTGTTCCTTACTCTAAATAAGACCTACAGAGTAACAAACCGCTCAGTCGCAAGAACCCAACTGTACACTTGCCAGAAAAGGCTCCATTTTTGTGCTCCCTGTTTCTTTTCCATTTTCTCTAAACCTTCTGTCTCATATCCATAAACAAACCACACACACACACACACACACTACTACCATTGTGTGTTATGCAACTTTTACTCCTGGGTAATTATTGCTGATGAATTATGAAGCTAAATAATCATACAAATTCAAATTTCACATCTAATTTATTTAATTACACTTTTTTTTTTCTGAAGATTTTATATTACACAATATTTCACTGCTTCTTATTCAATCCCACTTTGGGCCTACAAGGAATTAATCAGACCAAGATAACTCTGAATGACAATCTGATGAATATTATTTATTAGAGTGAAATAATCACATTTACTTTCTTCAGACTGTGAGTAGATTATATAAATAGTTTACATATGTTTGGTAGGTTTGGAGGGATGGGGATATGTCCAGGGTGTACCCAGCCTCTTGCCCAATCAGTGCTGGAGACAGGCAACCCCCCCCCCCCCCCCCCCAACCACCGCAAGGACAGGCTGTTACAGACAATGGACAGATAATTGGGTTTGTAAATGAAATACAGAACAGAAAGGATCCTGGCAATAACATGGCAAAAGTATAAAAATTTGAAGGGGTGATATGACCAACATCCATCAGAAACAAGTTTTGTTTGTTTTTTAAAAGTTGAGCTTTACGGGCACAGCTGCATTCAGTTCTTTGGCCTGAAAACATATGTACAACAATATCTTCGCCTTTTTGGCCTTTGAGTAACAGTGTTTTCTATTTTCCTTTTTTATGGAGAAGTAGCTTGATCACTTTCTCTAATATTAGACCCGGTGTGTGGTGTTTTTAAATTAAACTGCGCAGCGTTAGCAGCAAAGACGGCACCATTTCATTGAAAATCAAAATATCAAGTATCTTCATGTTTGTCTATGCGAGTTAGAAGCAAGACAAGGGTCCCGAGGAAAGTCAGAAGGGAACTTGAGCATGTTTTGGTATCTTTATATTCACAGTTGGGCAACTCTTCAGGGTTGCCTGGGGCTGACAGGCAATGTGAGCACAGACTTCAAAGTAACCAAAGAAAATATATAAATACAAAACCATTAGCCAGCTTGTTTTCTTAAGTTAACATTTCAAACACACTGCGGAGTGGATCATGTTTTTCAGTCCCCCCCCACCACCACCTCTGCGACTTGAATGTCGATGTTGTTTTTTTCTGATGGTCCTGCAGTGCCACAACTGAACAGTCGGCAGCACCCTGAGAAATGGCTTAACAAATACACCACAGTCAGACTGAAAACAACATCCTTTGGCTGGTGTAGACTTTCCTGCCAGTTCTCTCTTTAGGAGACAATTTGCATTTGACCATCAGCAGATCAACAAACCCAGCAGGATCCAATATCAGTCACAGATCGAATATACAAACATCTGAACCCCGGAGTTGGTAGGCTTACAGAACACAGAGAGGGAGAGACAGATCACTGTCTTTTATTAAACACTCTTTAAAAAGTTGGTGTAAAATAATTATCTGCAAACATTAAAAGAGGAGTATCATTACAGGTGCATAGTCATTTACATAGTCAGCTTCATATTTGAAGGAGATTCTCCATGTAGACAGATTACCACTTCATTATACAACGAAGCCCTTAAAAATTAACAGTGCCTGGGCCTCTCACACCACACAGTGTGAACAACACATTTTCGAAACCCACATGAGACGGTAACGTTGCCAGTCCAAACATTTATTTAGAGGAAATCAAAAAATGGGAGCTCTTTTGTCTTCCCTTCTGCTTCCTGCCCACAAAATTACATTTTAGCAATAAAGAAGTTTATGAGCTTTGAGTACGAATGCTTGAGAATAGCACTTTGTGGCTATTTTTAAACTCTGCTTGGAGCTGAAATAACATCATAAAAAGGCACATGAATCAGTAAAAATAATGTGCAGGGGGAAAATAAAAAGCCTCCGTCTGTTCCGAGTAGCTATTATAAAATTACAGACAGCTGTCAAGAGAAGACTTTGACATGTGCGACCACAGTGCAAGTTTGACCGGGTTATGCTATAAAAACAATACAAAGCTTCAACCTCAGCCACAGCATAATGGCATGCAGGGCAAATTTTGTAAAAAAAAAAAAAAAAAAAAGAAGAAGAAGAAAAAAGTGAGGAGAAATACTATAATCATGGTTTGATTGGCAAACGGTACAGAGCTGACTTATTTATCAGACAAGACATTGATCTTCTAGTCCTTTTATTCGCTAAAAACTGCAGTTGTGCCCAGGAAGCATTAAAATAGTTGACCGAACCCTTAAAAGCGAGATTAGAACAAAATGCTCTTCTGATTCCAAGTTGTGAAGACAACCACCATCATAGGTAAGTTTAGCTTAGCTCAAATAATGGACGAACTTCATTGTCTGTAAAAACGTAACATCAAGTCAAGAGCACAGCCTTTTCCCTTCCGTTTTTGTTTTTCAAGTATTATTTGTGAAGTTCTGAAACGTAGACAAGAGCTCGGTAAGACCGGGAACACCGCAGGAATAGACCAGAACCGGGTAGCATGAGGAATGAAGACGAAGGACCTGATAACAGCAAGGGGCTGAGCTGACAATGTATGAAGGAAGGAAAAAAACGGAGGCAGTGTCAGGTGGAACTAATTACACAGGTGAAAAGAATAAGATCAAATTAACAGAGGGAAAGGAGGCTAGAGAACTGACAGGCGCAGAGGGAGAACTGAATCTAACAGCACGAGAATGTTAAGATCTGAGGGAAAATATCTAACTAAACTAAGAAGGAACAGAAGCCAACAAAACAGGAGCTGAATACACACACACACACACACACACATATATATATACATATATATATATATATATATATATATATATATATATATATATATATATATATATACATATATATATATATATATATATATACATATATATATATATATATATATATATATATATATATATATATATATATATATATATATATATATATAAATACTGAACAGAACTAAAGAAAACCAAGCAGAAAATAAAGAGCTAACAGAACTACTAAAACGAGCATTAACATTTTCTAACTAGACAGGAACTGAATCTAACAAATACCAGAATATATGATTAACATAGAAACTAAACAGAAAACTAAACGGATGACAAAAACAAGGATGGAGGGGTGAATAGTACAAAATAACCAGAAAGCAGAATCTGCAAGGAGCTGCCATAAATATTCAAACCCCTGGAGGATCCTGACAGTATTATCAAGAGAATAAATGTAAAAGAATGCGTTCAGCTCAAATCCTTTCACAATTCAAGAGGTTATGACTGCAAAGCTGAATGTATTTTAATGGGATTTCATGTGGTACACCAACAGAAAGCAGGATATAATTGCAAAACATAAAGAACGAGATAAATTCATTTCAAAATGTTTTGACTAATTGAAACCTGTAAACATAGTGAGTATTACGTACTCAACCATCTTTACTCTGATACCCCGAATAAACCCTGAATTAAAAGTTGTTAAAGAACATTTGCATTCAAACAGCATCATGAAGATCGAGAAACACATGACAGTTCAGGGAAAAAAGGTGAATACTCTGAGGACACTATCCCCACAGTGAAACTATGGATGGATGGATGGATGGATGGATGGATAGATAGATAGATAGATAGATAGATAGATAGATAGATAGATAGATAGATAGATAGATAGATAGATAGATAGATAGATAGATAGATAGATAGATAGATAGATAGATAGATAGATAGATAGAAACGGCCCAGTCAAAGTCTAACCCCAAGACCACGTGACAAGATTTAGAAGGCTATGTTCACAAAGGCTCTCCAACCAACCAGAGTGATTTTCAGCCAAGATGAATGGGCAGCTTTTAATGAGTCTATATGTGCAAGGGAATGGGAGTGGGTGCTCGGAGTGGAGCCGCTGCTCCTCTGCATTGAAAGGAGTCCACTGAGCCTGTTGTCTCTTTGCAGGTTTTCCAGACACCCTTCCCTGGGGACAGACATCAAACTGAATTAGGGACTGTATTTCTCATCTGCTTCAACAACATCTTAGGATCAGCAAGAGTGCGTTAGTGTTGCTAGGAAGAGAGATGCCTGAGTTTCCCTTCTGGACCATCTTGGATAAGTGGAGGACAATGAAAGCATACATAGATAGTATAATAATGCTAAAGATTGTTCTGGCTCTGATCAAGTGTTTTTGCGGTATACTTTTTTGTTTCAAAAGTGCTTTTCATGTTGACTTTATCTTTCCCTAATTGATAATGGCATGGGGGGATTTGTGGAGTGTGGTTTAGTGCAATTGAGGTTGTATATTTAGACCAGAAATCTTTGTATTAAAAACCCTAAGAAAATTAATATCATACACTTTGCTTTCCTTTATCCATGTCCAATATTTAAATATTCAATAAAAACACAGCATCTTGAAAGGGCATAATTGCTTTTCATTCATCAACAGATTAATGACATGAAATTTTCACATAAAGGAAAACAAAAAGTAGAAATTGACTGAATAGCTCTGAATCTAAACAAATAGTGAGCGTGCACAAGTTTCTAAAACTGGATTTTTACTTTAATTAACTTCATGAAACTGACCTTTTACCGTTATTTATTGAGATGGAGCGGCATATGAACCTCTCCATTTCAATATCTAAAATACTTTGTGTGATTAAACCTGACCTGGATGATTTTACCCTGAACAGAGAATCTTTAAAACAGCTTTATATAAATGTAACTTTTATTCTATTTGTAAAAAACAACAGGGATTGTTGCCAATACCTTTCTGGCACTGGGACCACCTCAAAATTAGAAGGCAAAACTTATTCTTTAAGACATGGTTTGTGCTTTGTACAACCGTTATTTATGTGAACGAAATAGGGAGATTCTTAGTTTTACCAAAAATATTGGCAGAACCTCATCTTGTTCACTTAAAAGCAGTATTGTGCATCTTCTCGTCTATTTGATTTATCGAGTGTATTGGAACGGCACACTGTATAAAATATCGTTTTTCTCCCACAAAATAAAAAATCTTCCAACTTTTTAAACCTTTTTTTTGGGGGGGGCAAAATTCACACAAAGAAGTAGCCAATAAATAAATAAAAAACAATTCTGTTAGAGTACTACATTTGAGCCCAACAACCTGGTCTTTGAAAAAAGGATTTTCATCGAATCCAATCACTTTCCAGAGGGAGACCGGCAGAGGCACGATGGAAAACTGAGCTATTCTCACTTCAAAGAGCCAGGAGGGGGGTGCTTTTAAAAATCAAACCAGCAATAAACTACAACCGAAGTTCATCACTTTTCCTCAACATGAAAGAGGTCTTCAGAGCTGGATCTCCTCAAGCGGTCCCCCCTACTCGCTGACCCGATTCTGCACAAAGTTTGAAACAAAGTTAGAATCAGAGGAGGGCCGGCGCTGAGGCTGTTTACACGGGAGGCGTAACCAGGGAGTGGTCAAATTATTTACATTTCAAAGACAGTGGACAACATGCCACAGTTTGAGAAAGGAAGAAAAAATAGCACGGTCCTCATTTAAAACTAATAAATCACAGCTACAAGCTAATATAATTTCTTTGAATCAGGGACTGACTTCTTAAGGTGTCTTTCATCCTGCTACCCGTGGACAGAAATGGCCGAAATTAAAATGATGAATATGCCACGGACACTGCTGAATTTATCTTGGTTCGGGAGTAAATTATAATCTTAGAGACAGCAGCTGAAACCCTCCTCTCCTGCATGACTAATTGAAGTAATTACAGAAGGGACATGAAAGGGGTGCAATGCTCTGCCAGTTAAACAAGGACAATAAATCAAGTCTTTGCGCACGCCAACAGGGGTAAACATGAAAAAAATGGACATGAGCATAAAATGAAATGGAAAGAAAAAATGTAAACTCTCTTCTTACACATTGACATCATCTAATCACCATCAAACATCATCTCATCTGACTCTATTTTTTTTTCATCAAAGGAAGCAGTAGACAAAACACAGGAAGTGTGCCGATAGGCGAAAAGAGGGGTGAGAGAATTAAGATACAGAGGAACAGCCATCCGATTTTCACTCAATTTTCCAAAATGAGGCATTGAAAAGAATTAAAAAAATAAAATAAAAATGTGTATCCAGATGATGACAGGTGACAAGGCCTTCTGTCCACAGCTGAGACTCCTGAGCAGTTGCAGCTCCCTCCTGAGGTAGAGGTTTGAAACAGCATAAGTGCACAGTACATCTTATGTCAGTTTAGAAAAAATTGACAGATTTAAAAATGATGGACAAATGCCTTAGATGCATTTCCTATCTGATTACAAGTGAAACATACACCAATTTACACACATAGATAGAACAAACCAAGGCGAGAATGCAGTGTGGTTTCCCAGTTACCGTAATGTCTGTAAAAATGCTAATTTTTAAAAGATGAATTTGCTGTGGTAGATTTTTTTTTCATAAATCATTTTCCATCAGTTCAGCAAGAGCAATAAAAAACAAACTCTTCACAGACACGAGAAGGAAATACTATGTCTCTTTTTGGGGAAAAATTGGATGTCCTTACTCAAATAGGATGGACATTTATTCGATTTAGTTTTTTACTACTTTGACAATAGAATCTATCCAGATTACATTGTTGATCACAGCCTGCTCCAAACCAGACATACGATAGACAACCTCTGTAAACTTCTCGGAAATAAATCAAATGTGTCTTTTATTTCCAATGTTAAAATTATTATTATTATTTTTTTTTTTTGCATCAAAACATCTTCACATTTTGATAGTATTGGCATAAATCTAACCCAACTGACCATCCTGTACACATTTTTGACACTATGAGACCTTTTGGAGTCACGCCTTTATAAAATGAGATCTCTGTTACTATATGTGAAGTGATTATGTGGCCTAAGGAACAGCAGAGTGGCATAGCCTTTGTATGTAGATGACTATTCAAGTCGTTTATGTGTCTACATGTGCAAGGGAATGGGAGTGGGTGCTCGGAGTGGAGCCGCTGCTCCTCTGCATTGAAAGGAGTCCGTTGAGTTTGTTTGGGAATCTTTTGGAGTTTTCTCTTTGCAGGTTTTCCTGACACACTTCCCTGGGGACAGACTTAGAAATTGCAGGGGGGACTGTATTTCTCATCTGCTTCAACAACATCTTAGGATTAGCCAGAGTGAGTTAGTGTTGTTGGGAAGAGAGATGTCTGAGTTTCCCTTCTGGACCATCTTGGATAAGTGGATGACAATGAAGGCATGCATAGATAATAGATATAACAGCCTTTGTATGTAGATGACTATACAAGAAATAATGTCGTTTATAAACATACAGTACAGACACATCTCAGATCAGAGATTAGCAAGTGATAAAATTTATACTTTAAAACCTGTGAAAGAAAAATTATACAGTGCCTTGAAAAAGGTTTTTCAAATTAAGCCACATTACAACAACCAACTCAAATGTGTTTAATTCAGATTTTAAGTAATTGATCGACTCAAATTTGTCCATAACTGTGAAATTGATTTACTTTTTCTTCTTCTTCTTTGTGTTGTTTTTACAAATGAAAAGCTAAAACATGTGGCATGCATATTTCGTGGTATTACGCACGTTTTAAGTTATTTAATGTTTATTAAATAACCCTCGGTCAGTTAGGTATTGTCTGGTGAATATCAGCCCAAACAGCTGACATTAGAATAATAGTTGAAAGGGTGATTCAAGCACTGGCGATCTTGTAACAGAAAACTCTGCACACATATAGAATAAATGAGTGACAACTTCTCTTCAAGTTCAAGAATCTATAAACAGAAATAAAGTGAACAGCACTATAGAATGTTGTTTAACATTAAAAACATTTGAATTAACACTATATTTCAATCAACAAATACTCTCTACTAGGCTAGTGAAACGTAACCAAACTACCGAAATTAAGATAAAAGGAAATTAAGGAACTATGTACACAGAAAAGAAGCAAAAAGACAAATAAAATAGTTGAAAATCATCATCAGAATGATTTAGAACGCAGTGAATCCTGGTTCACTGCAGATGTAAGTTAGTGAACCAAAGTTCATCTTAAAGAATATGGAATCAGCTTAACTAAGTTGGAGCAACCTTGGTCTGTGTTCAACCCATTCACAATGCAAATCTGAGTTAGACAAAACATTATTTGATGAAATAACATTGCAAAGAATGATTTGCTAAGTAGAAATCAATAACCTTTTGGACACTTGATTTCTATTAATGTAATTATTTTTCCGGGAAATAATTAAGACTCGAACTGGTAATTTAGAAAGCTAGAGAGTGCTGTAAGTGGATGATTGACGGGAAATTACGTGTTGGGGCACTTCCTGTGGTCATTGTTTACGTTAGCTTGAGTTTAATCCTAACGTTAACCCTAACCCAAAACACCATTAAATGGACACTAATCTTCCCTGTTAATGCTGTACTAATGCTCGTAGTTCTATCAAACGATGGGGGAACGAACGAGGACAAGCATGTTTAAAACATAACTATGGTTTGTTTTAAACATGCTTGTCCTCGTTCGGGTATTAGGGTATTAGCAGTAAGTGATCCTGGAGGCTGATAGTGCTATGCTAGCAGTTATTCGGCGCTAATTTAGTAAGACTTTTAAGCTCTATTTGGTCGTAATGAGCGGACCGGACAACACAAACATTAATCTCCCTTCGGTTTATAGAACCCCTTATGAAAATAAATTTGTTATAATCGTAAATCACACCCAAACACATCAGCAAAGCTTTGTTTCAAGAACACCAGTGGAAGGTAGCCTGTAAGCTCCAGGTCTCTTTACTAGGTCAAACCTTAAAACAAAACAGTAAAACACACTAAGAGTGAACTATTCTAAACTTTCCCTGTTTATTTCTCTGCCAAACCTCTGCTTTTGTCTGGTTGTGGCGACAGGGAATCGAGTGGCAGTGAATTACTCCAGGGTAAAACTGGTTATTCAGCCAGGGGCGAGGAAGCGGCTGGCTAAGTGGGGAAAAGGTCCTCGTTTGTGAACTGGGCTCCGGCGGTCAGTGTTCAGGCTGTGAACATGGAGACCTCCGCACGGTTCCCTGGCGTAACTGGGGGGGATCGCAACGTGGCCTTCCCAACTTCTCTCCTGCAAAGGTTTACTCAGCTTGGTCAACCCTGCAGAAGTCTCTGAACCCCGTGGGGCTCACATGGGTGGCTTGTCTCCCCAGTGTTGAACTCCTCTCTCTCCTCGAGGGTCCACAGGCAAAGAGGGAGATAAATTCGAGGGGGCTTGGTACATAGCAGTGTTGACACCCCCTGCTGTGATGGGCTGTCCCTTGATGCCTGTGAAAGTCTCACATTTCAGTGGCTTTAAACTTACAGTCTGATTTTATTCCCCATATGGCTGATTGCACAACAATATACATTCAGGCCTCTTTACAGTGATACCCGAAATAAAATCCAGGGCAATGGATTGCCGTTAGAGGCCACCTAATTAGTGAATAGATTTGTGTGTGCTGTTCCGTGAAAAGCAACACGAACCAGCTAATTGTTTGGCCTTTGTGCAAAAAGCTGTGCGCTGATGGAAAACTAACGGGGCACATCACCCTGAACATCCCATTGCCATCACAGAACATGGTGGGGGCAGTATCATGCTGAGTGGATGCTTCAGCAAAAGGAAACCATTCAGAGTTGATGGGAAGATGGATGGAACTAAATACAGGTCTATCCTGTAAAATAAAAATATTTTACCAAAGGTAAAAATGCTTTAACAAGGCACTCCCCAAGTTGCATCTCCTAGCTTCTCTGATCTATCTTTTTTCATCGTGCAAATAGCTTGGATGTTTAGCCGTCTAATTCATTGGTGTCTATCAACCTCTGTTATTGGCAACTTCCAGCACTTTTTGTTAATCCCTTCTTGAACTATATCCCAACTTCTGACAAGTAAGTTAATTACTTCATGCGCAACAAAAACAAATGAAACTCAAAAGGAAAATGTGTTAAAAAAAACTGAAATATGGCCTGTTATCATGAGACATTATGCAGGTTCCACTGACTCCCTTTGTAATAAATAAAAGTAAATAAAAAACAAACAAAGAAGAATTTGCGGTAAACATGACAAAGCCGTTCTGTAAATTACAAGGCTTTCTGTTTACTGTTCTGGGCTTTAACATGACACTTAGTTCAACAGCATGCTAGTCTCCTGGTATTCTTTTTTTTTCTCCTTTTTTTGTAATGAAAAAAAAGAGAAAAATACCACTGAAAGCACACACAGAAGAAAAATAAAGGCCATAATTATTGTGGAGGATGAAGCAGTCGAGTGAGTAACCGTCAGTTGCTCTCATTTGCTCATCTTCATTTGGTGCCTCACATGAGAATGTGGTCAGCTCTGATCTTGTTTAGATGAACACGTCAACAGTCATTCCAGTAATGACTACATGTGTCTGGGTAGGAGCGTTTGGCAAACCCCAGCTTTCTCTGAAGGATAGATCCTCTCCTTTAGGTTTGTTACAGCAATTCCTTTTTGTGAGAACAGTGCAGCGATTGCAACAGTTACAAAGCTGCAATCAGCTGTGATGTTCACTTTGTGTTCAATGCAGGGTAAAGCGTATAATTGTTAAAATTTCGAAGGATGGGCATTGTCCATGCTGCTCTGGATACGTGACATGAGACTACCATCTGGACACATTTTCATCTGTGAGTTTGGACTCAAAGACACAATATGCATACATGTAAAAAACAAATGAATTGTGGGAAACCCACGAAAAACCCATGAGCCAATTAGAGAAAAAGGCATTGATTAAAGGTAGAGTCTTCTATTGTTCTGGTAGTTTCCCCAAGTCCCTTTTAGAATAAATCTCCCACTCTTCAGGGAGATTGTGTGAAAAAAAATCTCCCAAATCCACTCTGGTCTTATTTTTTTTCTACTGAGGCCTTCCTCTTCCGCTCATAAACATGAACGTGGTACGCTTCTTGCAACTCTCAGCCATGTTCAAAGTATACAGGGAGAGCAGCTACAATGAACGGCTAACCGCTAAGCTAACTGGTAACATAGCCGCAAAGCTAACCGGATACATACCCACTAGAAGTGCAAGCGGAAACCAGGAAGGAAAGAGCATGGACAGGGCCGTTACGTGAGCACGTCAGAATGATGCACAGTAAATATAAGGGACAAAAACTTAGGCATAACATGTAAGTTATCAGTGGAGCTTTAATAACATGGGTCTACTGGAGGCTTCTTCCTGTTAAAATAGAGTCTTTCCTTTCCACTGTTACTACAAGCGTGCTTAGTATGAGGGATTGGTACAAAGTTAACAATCCAACACAATCAACCATTCTCAAATCTGGCTCATATCAGATTGTCTTCATGCCAAATTTGACCCACTTCGTTATGTGGTCCTGAATCTGACTCATATCCAATCTTTTTTTAACGCAACTCCGGTGGGAATAACCAAGGCAGATTTAATGTGACTTTCATGTCACTTTCCGTTGACGTTTGATACAAATTTGTGCTGTTAGAAAGTTTGTACAGTATTGCAAAGTGGGGGGACAACTGGATGTTATACCTGATTAATCAGCAAGCAGGCTTAACCTGGAGGTAACCAGACCTTCTTTCTGAAAACCTTTTAACACCTTTCCAGGAATCGTTGTCGATTCTGGTGGCTCACACTTAAGCACCACCAGAATTCACAAAGACTCCTGGATAGGTGTCGAAACGTTTTCATAAAAAAAACTGAGCAAAAGTCGAGTTGCCTCCGATTTAAGCCTGTTTCCTTTTACAATTACCTGGATAACTGAGAATTTGCACTGGCATATATGTGGTGATACCTATATTCAAGCCAAATTGTAGGGCTCATATAGGAACTGTGTAGAATGGGCAGCCAAAGGTGAGCACCATGCCAGGATACAGAATTTCAATCTCATTTTATTCATGCATTTCCTCCTTGGCTTCTGCTAGCACATTGAACGGCTTTGGTGGGACAGGCACTTTAAAAACCAAAAACACCTATTTCTTCCATGTTTCCTGGATTAAAGTGTGCTGGATGTGATGTCGTCGTTATTGTTCTTTTGGGAATGTGGGTCAATTTGGAGCTGCAACCAGTTAACACTGGAGTCAGATACAGGGTAGACGTTTTCTGTGAGGTAGCAACATGGACCTCCAAGGAACCACCAGCTAGGGTGAACAGTTGTGAATGGAAGATGTTGACTGGCATTTGTTATTTTTGGTTTCGTTTATGGCAAAAAATGTGACCGTGAAATGAAACGCGCGCTTTCATGTTGTAATTTCTATGACCTAATCCATTTCCGTTTTCCCATCCTGACCGTCGCCACTGCCATGGTTATTTGGACACGCGGTGGTTGCCTTCCAGGTATTTATACTACTTTACATATTTATTTGTAGGTGGACACTGGGCGTTCAAAGCGGTCCTTGCAGTTGCGCTGAATTTCCTGCAAATCAGGACATATAAAAGGAAAGGTGTGCGGTGACACGTGTACGCACGGTTTTACACATCTGAATTTTACAAGTTTAAACATTTCTCACTACCACCAACTTCTAGTGTGAAGACTGTGCTCTCCTTTATGCACAAGGCCCCAGATGTTTAGGAAAAAATCCAATCTGTGAGAAACTTGACCCAAAACTAAAGTCTGATTAGCAGAGATGCACTGATCAGATCTGATCTATTAATGCCGATATTTTACCGGACAAAATTTTTACAGATACTTAAACCACCCGAAGCATCTTACATCAATGATAAGCACAATTTTAACATTATTTTAGACATACGGTTGTTTTTTAAGGCAACACACAAACACGATGCATTATTTTGTGACATCATTGGAAAATCAAAACAAATCTCCCCAGATATCATTAAGAGAATTGTAGACTTCTGCAAAAGTCTGAATTTGAACCAATGTACCAATTCCCAGAAGTCTGAAAGTGTCATGTTAATCAGTTCAAACACTTAAATGCAAATATAAACATAATGGGAATTTCCTGCCATCATAAAGTTCAAGAAGGAGATGAGTTTTGATTCCTAAAGATGAACACGGTCTTGTGATAAATATGTGTATCAACTCTTTGCCTTGAATTGTTTCTTCACTTTAGTCTAAAAATCTGCAGAGGACTTGTTTTAGAATCCTGTCGCATCAATTGTTTTAATCAAATAACACTTTTTCATCTGGTTTGAGGACTATCACACAATTTCCTTGCTCAGCTGTGAAACAATGGATGCTCACTATCCATTGATGTTTCACTGCAAACACATTTATTAGGCACATTTTTGTTGAAAAGGTCTTTTTTGTGTGAAAGGCCATCTGTACGGAAAGAAAAAGATAAAAAAAACCCAATACAAATAGAGTTTCAGTTTAAAAAAAAATTTGTTGTTTGAACGAAATCATTGTTTGCTTTTATTCACATATCACTAAAATAGTGTTATTTATACCCTTCTCAATATTGAATGGCAGAATCTTTGTTGGTATCACATCAATTAAACCCCTCTTTTCATTGCTAAACAGTTTTTGTTGTGTATGTTTCCACTGGTATTTTAATAATTTATCTTTGTTGATGGGCTCCAAGTCTTTGAGGTTGGAAAGCCTCCTTGCCATCCTCTTAATCTTTAGATCTCTTCATCGACTCTAACTAATTCAAGCCTGGAATCTGGCTGAGCCACTCTAAAATGTTACCATAACTTTTAGTCAGAAGAAAGGAGTTGGTCAAAATCAAACAGGTTAATCTAAACCTTAATATTCCAATCCAAACAATAGTCCACCAGTCACTGTGGATCCAGATGACACATACTCATCCTTATGTGGGAATCTGCAATTAATCTACTTTGAAATTAATGGAAAGGCTGATCGTGATTTATTTCAGTTTAAACTGTCAATATTTATAGGAAATAAGTGCGTATGATCTTATTTACCCTTTAAATTGCACATTTTGCTCTTTCTGCTTTATTTTCTTCTAAGCTAGGATAACTGTTAGTAAGGGAATGGGTCACCATATTGAGCTGCACTGTCTCCCCTTTTAGGGGCGTCTGTGCTTCGCTTGCTTAGACACAGAGACATTTAAAGATGATTTTGGGACTTTGATCAGAGACTCTGTTCTCCGCCATATGGCTCCCTTGTCTGTATATCTGTGCAAGTATCTGCACACAAACATGCTAAGATGCCTGAGCATCATTGTTTTTTTTTATTTTTTTCCCCCTCCAGGCCCAGCCTACTGTTCTCAAGTGGATATCAAAGGGCTCCATTTACAGTTATCTCTGCTTGGTTGCACCACGGAAGTAATCACTGCGGGTCAGGGGTCAGAGCTCTGGGCCCGGACAGAAACTCGACTGACTGACGTGGAACTTCAAAGGAAAAGGGATCCTCTGACAGACTGTTGTTTTAGCCAGGAACTCTGGCTATCATAATCAGAAGAGAGGAAAGGGACAGTAAGGGGGAAAAAAAAGAGAGAGAGCAAAGGAGTGTGTGGAGGGACTGATGTCTCTGAAGAGAAGTAGAGGAAAGAAAGACTACCTTTAAATAATTAGAGGCAACCAGATCAAAAGAACCGGCTCGAGTTTGGTCTGCTTAATCTCTGTAACGCAGAAATTGTGCGCAACAAAAAGGCGTCGCTTTATTCTGTCCCGTTGTTGTTTCTTTGCTCGGCGAAAACCAAAACCATGTTCAACATAATGGAAAATATTTGAGGTCTCCTTTTATTAACCGGGGGACGGCTTTGATGTTTGACGTCTTTATTTGTTTTAGAAGAAGAAAGAGAAAGGCCCAACATGGCACGCCAGCGATCTTCTTTTTGGGGAGAACACACGAAAGAGGAGGGGGGGGGGGGGGGGGGTTAATGAATGATATGAGAGCAAACCAAGCTTGTTTATGCTATGTAATCAATTAAACATCATTACTGGCCCTTTCAAGAGTACTGAGATGAAAGACCAGCAGGAAATGATCAAAGTGACAGCATTTTGTTTAAGCGCTAAGCTGTCTCTGCTACTGTGTCCCAGTCCTTAGCGAGTGAACTTGCAACGGGGCTAATGATATGTGACCAAACTTGGTTTTGCTGCGTTCTGTATTTTGCGCAGAGGCATCAAAGGCTAATACACTGCAAGCACGTTACGGCACACTGTCGTTCCTTGACGCTGCAGAAACACAAAAACAGATTACAGATGAAAGATTGAAAAAAACGTGTCGTACAAAAGACTCCAAAGGAAAAAAAACATGTGCATTTTTCCTCATTGTTGTCTTCAGTAGCATTTTCGGTATAAAGATCAAGTTGTACCGACTGCTCCGGGCTGCCGCACAAAGTCTCCCTTATTCTACATTGCTGTAAAGCGGGAAAATAAATAGGTTTGGGGATGGTGATGGAGTGTTTTGACCCATGAGAAGAAAGTCCAAAACAGCATTCCAGACACAAACCACAGACCGTCTGAGGACTACATGCTCAGCAGCGTTGGAGCACTTCAAATGCGGCCTGAAAAGGAGCCTCTTCAGCTTTACTGGATGTGAAAACAGGTAGAGGGAGTTTTCCATGCACATCCTGTCACGGGAGAAGGGCAAGGGTGTAGCGACATCCCAGCAGAGTTTAAAGGAAGTCAGCGTTTCAGGGTGGTCAGCTGGAAAGTGCAGCAGGTCAAAAGGAACCTTGTTGGTCACATAATCCACTTCTTATCTCTGCATCCTCGTAGGATTTAGGGTTTTCTAACAGGCAGGAGGCGATCACTGATCGTAACCTATGTAAAGTATTATACAATTTCATCTATTCGTCAGGTCTGAATTGCAGGCTGAATAAATAAGGAATTATTATTTTTAATAGTCATAAAGGGAAACGTTTTTGGGCTCCCTTGTTTAATAGAAAAACAAAATAAAAATAATAGGCACACCAAAGATGACCTTTTTTACGCAGTCTGATCAGTCTTTGCCTTACATCGCGCGCTACTCTGAGTTGTCCCTTTTTTAAATACATTTCTGCCCAAAATTCCCAAAGCAGAAACACAAGATGATCCTGAGTAAATAAACAAGCCGTTTTAACCGGCGAGGCACTCTTTTCAGTACTATCTCAGCCGATTCTGCTGCGAGGAGCTGATGGATTATCCTTGTCGCTTTGAAACTTTGATCTTCCCTTGTTTTGATCTTCACCCTTTTTACTCTTCCCTGGTGAGGTTAAAACCCTAAATTAAGCCAGACGATAACGTTCGTTTTGGATTCCAAGAAACTGATAGTCTTTTGTTAACTTCTGGGTCCTTAATAGGTTTCAATTCCTGCAGGCTGAATGCTGTTTTAATGATTAGTACTATTGCCTTGGTTCAGTTTAAGTCTTATTTTCCCTAAGGGATTTTTTTTTTATAGATGACTTTGGCAGTAAGATGATTAATACATTTACATTAATGTAGTTTGGCATAGTTTATTATTGCTGCACAGATGAACGGGCAAGATTAATGTTTGTCTAACGCGAGCAGGAAGTCGGGTCCGATTATATGCTAACCCATCAAAAGGTAGTTGTGCAAGACTTTGGTCTGGCGCTGGTGTTTTACCGAAGCATAAAAGAAGAGACATTTGATCTAAGGCCCAAGTGGTGATCTGTTTGGTTTGTTCACAGTTCACATACTGCTGATTCACGTCCAAAAGGCGATTTTGATTAGCGTCATGCCCCGGCTGCGGTGACGTCCCATCCGACAGGATTCACACGCTTCCCGCTCTTCAGCACAAAGGGGCAGAACAACAATATTATGGTGTCCACTCACAGTCTACCCCCCCCCCCCCCCCAATAAAAACATTTCTGTGAGAGTGGGCTCGACCTACCGCTTGTCTCGTATAAAAACACAAAGCTGAGCGTATTCTGACAGCTGCTGCCCGGGTGCCCTGCGGAGAACAGAAGGAGAGCTTTGAAGATCTTGACCTTCTGGAACAATAAAATGCCATCATCAAACGCTCTCCTGAGACAGGCTGCTGACCCACAGATCCATGTGTCTGCTTGAAGTAATTCCTATTAAACTCTGGGGATCTCAAGGACGAGCTTGATGCGAACAGAAGCTCAATCTGCTGCATTCTGATGAACCTATAACCGGGAGCAGGTGAAACAGAGCCTGTCCACCATGAGTGGAAACCACTGACCTGGTCTCATAAGTATGTAATAATAAAGTTTTTCTGACATTTCAAATAGTATTTTCTTCTGAATGCGTGAAGCCATCTGCGTTTGTACTGGATTCTCCTATTAGACAAAATATGAGATCATTAAGGTTTACAATATTATTTCCCTCAGAATTATTCCTCAGGTTCAATACTGAGTAAAGGGTTCATTTGTAGTGGAACAATCCTGCCTTTATTCAGTAGAAAAAAGTATTTGTAAATTATTATGGAAACTACTTCCCTAAGGTTGCTCGTCTGTCAAGCTCTCTGATATCACAAAGGAAGATTTTGCGTAACTGGCTACCTTTAAACACATTCTAACTTTTGGCCGGACAATTTGATGTAATTCCCACATTGCCCAAAAAGTTCCCCGTTAAAATTTGTTGCTCAGTCCTGGTTGACATGGTTCTGGCAAAAAAAGGCCGTACCTGCTGTGAGAGCAGTCCTCAGAAGCTTTCATCCAACAAATAAATCAACTCAACCAGGACTGATCACTCTAATAGACCGCAATTATATGCCTTGCTGCTATACTTAATGGTGTTTTAGCTACGTGAAGTTAGGATTAACTTCAATTTTTGTTTAAAAGAGAATAATTGATATCAGGCTAATCTTAGAAAGATATTGAATAAACGGATCAAAGTTTTTCCATCAAATGCGGTCGGAAAAAAAACAGAATTGATTACGTGTGAAGTTGGTAATGGATGACTCAAAGCACCTTTCTGAACATGATGGCCAACATCCCTGTGGGTCTTTGCACTGAACAAGAGATCAGAGGAGATGAAGAGAAAAGTGCCTCTTCTGAGGTTTCTCCAAATTTAAGCTTGTGATCTATCAAGGTGAAACTAAGACCTGTCCCTTTGATACGGCTGAAAAAAAAAAAAATCAAAATATTAGGCGCAAGCTCAAAAAAAAAAAAAGGACACAAGAAATCATTCTGGCTAAAATAGAAAACGTTTTTTCTTATCTCCGTTCTCATGCTTTGGAGACTGATGTTTCACTCACACGACTGATAAAACAAGCCTTTGATCTTACATAACTCTGCATTTGCATAACTGGCAAAAAAAAAAAAGGGGATCGCAAGGCAGAGATGCCAGCTGGGTCCACTTGCTCCTCGAACCTTCTGTCTTTTGTCCACATGTTAAACTTTACGGGCCTCTCAAGGAAGCGGTGTTGACAGTCTCGATTTGAGGTCAAGAGGGGCCGGGGGGGGGGGTCAAGCACTTCCTGCTGACATGAAAGCGCATCGGAGCACACCTTGCTCTGTCGTCGGCCCTCCCGAAGACCATCTGTACCTACGTATTCTGGGGTTCACCGGGCCCAAACAAAAGCCATGTGTTAATTACCTTTGAAGGTGCAATGACTTCAGGGCCACAGCTGATCCTCATCTTGTTTCAAAGGTAAAGCCGGAGAACAGGTTGACGCTTCAGACGCGTCGAAGCTGTCCTTTCCGAGCGGGTACCCGGCTGTCCGGCTATCTCTTTAAAGGGAGATAAGCTTTCCGCTCGGTTTCCCTGATAGCGGGTAATCCCTTCAATCTTACTCCAAGGAGCCCCCTAAAAATAGGACTTCTCAAACACATTTCTGATACGAGATGCGCCCCGCTGCACCTGTGCTCCAGATGTGACAGCGTTCGCCCTGTGGGAATTCAAGCTCTTCTCTTGATGTTTTGTCTTGTTTTGCGCACCTCGTGTCAGCGTTATTCCAATTTTAATAACGGTTTAGTTCTTCAATCAATCCTATTTTTCATGATTTTAGTAGAAAAACACACCCTGTACTATTATAAGAAGTATTGACGGGGGGGGGGTACTTTTTCTACCACCGTTTTTTTTGATGGAGTTCGCAGAAAAATTCCAGGAATGCCACGATCATAACTTCACAGAGACGTAGCACAAGATGCCGGTAGCAGTCAGCTCATTAGTCATGACAAAAACAAGATGATGTGTCCCGCTCATGGCTTTTTCCTCCCTCTGTGAGTTAAGCTTGAGTAACGCTTCTCGCCCTAACCGCAAATGACCGCCTTCCTCCGGACACAGGAGAAAAGACACTGGGCGTTGTACATTCCCAAACAGATAGCTTCACTTGCTTAGAATAAAATGTACCTTAAGGTGACATCAAACAAAAGGCAGAATATTTGTGGTGATGACACATGGTTTTAAACGGAACGTGTGGATTTGTAGGAAGTGGTTTCAATATGTCTGTGTTTTTTTTCTTCTAGTAAGATCATACATGAACACATCAAAGACTACGTTGGATACGGTTGACACACGAGGGATCGAGAAATAGGCTTAAAAATGGAGTCGCTTTCCAATCAGCAATTTCAATATACCTATCAGGCTGACCCAAACATAAGACTCTACTGTTTGGAAGTCGTTACTCAGGGATGAAGGCTGAGAGTTCGTCATTTGTAGTACCGATAACATGTTTAGAAATGAGATCAGAGGAAGCACAAAAACTCTAAAAACCCATGAAAATGAAATTATGTTACTTAGAGTGGCCTGTTGGCTGTTCTGTCTGACTGCTATATTAGAGAGTTAGATTTTAAAGGGGACATATCATGCTTTTCAGTTCTTCCTTTTTATTTTGAAATCATTGAGTTGTGGTCTATATAGAGTAGTCTAAATTCCTCATAACTTTACCCACACGTTTTCCCTTTTCACCCCGGTTATGAGGTGTGTCAAAGGGTATTTTGGTGCGGTCTCTTTAAAGGAGGCACTTCTTTAAAGAGATCGCACTCCTACAGACTCCACGTACACAACAAAATTGATTTAAGGTCTGAAAAAGTGTATTTTACATATTATGTTCCATTTGCCTGGTGTTGCTTATTTTGCTCTTTCTCCATTTCACTCCAATTTACAAAAAAAATAAGTCTTCTGGCACAGAATATGAAATTTTTATCTGCATTTTTGTTGAAATAGGTGATATAAATAGATGACAACCCCTAAAACCTGCCTTCAGATAATTAACTTATAAGATAACTGAATTTGTAAAGTGCCTTGAAATGACATGTGTTGTGAATTGGCGCTTTATAAATAAAATTTAATTAAACTGAATTAAACTTTTAGCAATAAATAAAGCTGAATGTATTACAGCAAGGCTGTTCTGCTTTATCATTGTGAGCGTTTAACCTCTCTTTGTTGTGTTGGATGTAATTCGGAAATCTCAGCGCTAAGATGGGGTTCAGCTTTCTCTAAGGCTGGGGGTTCGCAAACATTTTATGACACACTTCAGAAAATACCACGTTTTACACATAGCACCATCTTCTGAGAAATGAAAGAGCTGTAGTTAAGCAGGTGGTAGACTTTTCCAGGTTATGTTGTGTTATAAAAAAAAAAATAAAAAAAAAAAAAAAAAAAAAATGCATGCATTACTGTATTATTGATTGAAAGCATGTACTCCCTTCTTATTCAAGAGAAATAGCAGGAATTTGGAAGCTCAATCAGAGCTATGGTTGCTCTGCATATAAATCAGCGTCAGCTGCAAAAAACTTTTTGTTTGCACTTCTCACATTTTCTATCGCAGTTAAACTTTCACACAAAGTACTGTACAACCTTCATCACTTAATGTATTTGAAAGTATACAGTGAAGAGAAAGTCATTGTTGTGAGCTTGCATTGCTCGTTGTCGTTAGCTGGATCACTGAACATTTTTAGCAGCAACTACTATACCACTTTTTTAAATATTGAAACAGGAAGAGATTTAAGCCAAAGCCAATCCTAGAGGTTGAAACTTTAAAGGTACGCGGAATATAAGAAAAAAGGCTGAGAGCCCTTGTTGCCTGTTCGCTATTTTGTGTTTAATCACAGTCAGGCTGTATTCACCTTGCAAATATTTAATACCAAAATTTAATTCAAGTGCTTCTAATGGCATCCCAAGAATTACCACTGCCAGCTTTGCTATAGTTTGAGAACCATTGACATTGGGAAACACACTGAGATACTGATGTGTACAGCAAATAAGGCTGACTGTGCTAATTGCTTATTTGTGTGTGTGTGTGTGTGTGGGGGGGGGGGGGGGGGGGGTTAATTGCTAATGTAAGATGCAGTTTAACATGTCAAAATGATTTGTTTTAATAAATTAAAAGCATGCTTCCTAGTCACTGACTCTGCTTGATCATCACTCAGGCGGGAAGGCTTCTCTAAACCCCAGTCGGTCGAGGTTAGACGGCTGCTCACACTGAGCCTGGTTCTGCTGGAAGTTTTCCTCCATGTTAAAGGGGAGTTTTCCTCTCCACTGTCGCTTTATGCATGCTCAGTATGAGAGATTGGTGCAAAGCCATCAACAATGCAGACGACTGTCCACTGTGGCTCTACGCTCTTTCATGAGGAGTGAATGCTGCTTGGAGAGACTCGATGCAACCTGCTGGGTTTCCTTAGACAGGAAACGTTTTGACCAATCTGCATGATTTGATTGAATTCGACTTTGTAAAGTGCCTTGAGACGACATGTGTTGTGAATTGGCGCTATATAAATAAAGTCGAGTTGAGTTGAAATAAATCGGAATGAGCTACATCCAGAGTTGGCGTGAAAGAGCATTGCAAGGGTGAGAACATACTGTCTTTGCCCTTTAAACGTTTTCGTTGAACACTGCAGTTTCTTTGCAAGAAGGTCAAAAGAAGAGCAGCCAGACTCGCAGGTGTTAACAGTCCTGTGAAGGTGACCCTGAGAAGGGATGCAAGACTATTGGCAAAGAAAGAGCTTCTAAAATCCTTGCCCGTACTTTCCTCGTATTTCCCCAGGAGCAACCACTTGGATGCCACACAGATTAATGTCTTAGATGTGTGTGTGTGGTGTGTTTTTTTGTGTGTTTTTTTTGCAAGGGCTGTAAAAGCTGAAATGATGATTTCATGTTTTTGGCAACAAAAAAAAAATTCCCAGGCTGGGACGAGCCTGTGGAAAGTAATCAAGTGGCAAGGCAATGTCATTCTGATGAAAGACGGCTTGTCAGACAGCTGGCGACTTTGGGTGCTCTTTGGCATCAGCCACAGCCCACTACGCACCAAAATGTGACATCAAAGCAGGTATGAGGCCAGGCCAAGTTGCTGGCATTGCCTTCAGTAGTTACAATAGCCTCATCATCCCCATGAGGGGATAAAAGCATTATGGCTTCTTGGTGTTAAGAGTGTCAAAGCTAATGTGGACCTGACAACGAGCTGATGACCTTACAGCGGGACAACAGCAGAAGGGTATTACGTGCCAAATTTATTGAAAAGGATTTTTCCCCCCTAATTCTACCTTTATCTTTGGCCAATAGTTTAAGTCTATGTTTTCTATCCTTGTTTTATGACTGTTTTTTAAAATATATATTGCATGACAACGGGGTCAAAACAAAACAAAACAAACTCATAAAAAATAATGGCAAATATTGCATCTTTTGACTCTACAGCTTCAAAACAGCTTCAAATACAGCTCTCATAATTGAATAATGGGCATGTTTTTTCGACAGGGTGTGGACTTCAAAAGAGCTTCCCCATAGAGAATGGCAGGTTAAAGGACAGAAAGTGAGTAATGTGTTGTGGCTCTGCTGTGATGACCTGTAATAAGGGCTTTTCCATGTCCTATGGCACATGTGTGGCATAAATAAACATTTCGGAGACGAATGAGCTGGATTCTGCCGTCTGTCTCACTGAGGATGAGATTAGACACAGTGGCAGGAGGGCTGCCGCCTCTCCAGGGATAATAATAGCACGGTTTAAAAGGTAATTGGTCTCCGCCGTCTCCTTTTATCCCAACTACCTGGCAGAGGGCATTGTAAAGGGTGATTCAGGCACCAAGCATGAATGGAAAACTCCTGGAGGATGGTTCCACGCGCTCTCATGCGGCCGGAATCTCCATCACGGCCCGGTCCACCCCCAGTCATCCGGCAGCGTACCGACACATTCCTGCACACGTGCAGGCAGACACGCAAAACATGCACCCTGACAGACGTGCACATCCATCTCGCCGGGCGTAAAGGACGGGACAAAAAATGTTCACAGGCTGCAAGAGCTACTTTATACCAGCCGATTACGAACAGCCGAGCTGTAAAGTCAACAGTTCTATTGCTGTTTAGTATCAAAGAAATCCCCAACGCTATCTTAAGCGTTTATTTTCTTTTTTTTTATCAAACACTGGATCATCTGCAACCAATAGATGTTCTCCTCTTACGAAATGAGAGCCTGCTCGACAGATGTCTCCTGCCTCTCTTACTCGGTCTTACTTACCTCTCCACCCCACCTCATCACCCCCCCCCCCCCCCCCCACCCGCCCAGTTTGCATGCACATCTTAGATGGCACCTCTTGACTTCAGTCAGGATCAAGGTTGTTTACTGATTCTCTGGGAAATATCAGGAACATGTGGTTAGGGCACATAAAAGGAGCTCCACTGTGCGTTGCCACCCAAAAGCATCAGTACATGTTGTTGTTTTGATTTTCCAACAAAGGCTCTGGCATTAAATTAAGGGGGACCTCCTGCTTCCGGAGGGTTGCCTCAAGGTGACGCAGAACAGAAGCTGTGGTTAGAAATACTTCCGTCGGGACACCATCGTGTTCCACCGGGCTGTAAATGAAACTCCTCAATTACAGGAAATTTGAAAATACGGCAAGTAAGGTGGAAAAAAGCAGCGTGAATACTGTATACAGTGGGAAATAAGTAAAAATAAAAACTGCATATCAACATTTTTCACATGAAATATATTTTTAAAGTGCATCTTGACATGCAGTTCCACCAGACGTTGCTATAAATCCCTTCATTCTCACATTCATTCATGCTCACAAAGGAATTAGCATGATTAGGTTTCTGTTGAGATATACATATTTAGTGCTTAGTAGAAAAGTTCTCTCTTTTTTTTTTTTTTTTTGGTAATCACAGCATCAAGATGTCTCCTGTGCGGAGACACGTGTCTCATGCACAGCTCAAGTGTGACGTAAACCCCTTTTCTCCAGTGGAAGAATGGACTCACTGTCTTTAATTGGACCCTTTGTTTCTTTCCATAGATTTCTAATTGGATTTAAGTTGAGCGATCGACTGATTGTCTTAGAAGATTACTTGGTTCACCCTCCCTTCAGTTATTTACAGTACAATATGCTGAAAAGCAGCCATGCACCATGACATTCTCCCCTCCAAACTGCACTGTCTGCAGGCTATTTTAGGGATGATGTGCAGGACAATATCTCCTCCTATCATGGTTTATTTACAACAAAATCCAATGAGTTAAGTTCTGATGTTTTCTGAACCAAGTATATTCTCCCAATATTTGGTCTGCTTGATCAAATGTTTAGCAGCGAACATAAAAATAGCTTCAACATGCTTTTTCTTTAACAGTGGAGTCTTGCGCAGTGAGCACTATTTATTGTCTTTACAAAACACACAGTTTCTGCTAATTCCAGGTCTCGCTGCAAGTGGTTCCCGACTCTTTAAAGTATTTAAATTATATTTTTTTTCAATCCTCTGTCAGAAATCTTGTGCTCCTGGCTGTGGCTAGATTATGGTGAGCTGGTGTTCTTTTCACATCCAGATTATGACCTCAAAGGTTCTCACTGTAACATTTTAACTTATTTTTTTTTTAATAATTGAGCTTATTGACTGAATGGGGCTCACCTTTTTGAATGCATGGGTTACTTGAGTTTTTGCTCACATTCAGTATTGATTTCATGTCAAATGCTCCAATAGAAATACATTTACGAAGAAAAATATTGATACAGTTAATCATCTCCCCTTCTGTGTACTAAAAGATCTAAAGTATTCAGCCACTTTAACATAATTAATCACACCTGAGCTGTATTTCAGACATATCCGGATCCCTTTATGCTCTGGATTTGATCAGATTTCCACACCAAAACACTTTGTGGTATAATACCGTTAAATCCTGGTCTTTGGTGTTGTGACCTTTACGGGGTTCAGCATTCTACTTAAGTCCCACAATCTCCAGCTTGCCTTAATGCCGTCATATGTTTTACACTCTTGCTTTGTCGCTTCTGCGTAATGTGTGGGAAAAAGAGCGGTAATTTAGGAAAATTTAAGGAAACTGTTCTATGAATTATAAAAGTTTTATAGCTAGTGATCCCTCCTTTGTTCTCCCAATGAGGACTTCCACCTGTTTCTGATGATGTGAGCCAGAGCTTGTCCCTTTCAAGAGGCTGATCCCTCCTGATCTCTTTGATGTAACCTGACCTAACAGTTCCAAGTAGCAGGATTTGACGATCACGGACAGACCCTCAGCAGCAAGCCTGCACAAATCAGAAATAACAGCCATGGGGGAGATGGGAGATGGGGATGTGCATGCAGAAACGGTAGGGCACAAAGAAGGAAAGGGGGCTCGTGGAGGTATGAAGTGTCTGAACACCAAGCAGCCAGCGGTCACATGATCAATGCTGCCAGCCCAGACTTAAGCAGTAAAACCTGGGAATCTGTGAGGGCACATGCAACTGATCGAAGATGAAAGACAAACTTTGACTTTCACAGGAGGCCTGGAGTTCGGGTGGGGTGGGTGGGGGTGGCTATACAGGGGCACTTCTGAGGGACTGCCATCAGAACAGCTGGGTCATTTTCAGATGACCTAATTCTTGGATTAATCCATTCAGACTTGCATGGGTAAATTTGAGTCTATGCTACACAAAGAGGGCAAAAAAAGGAGAGAAGGAGAATTATTGGTAATAGCCAGAAAGGCTTAGTGCTTCGAGTTCAAACAAGGTGTGCAGAAAAAAAAATAAAAACACCGGTCACAAAGCAGTAGCAAGTACAACACATTTTTTTCTTTTCTTTTCTTAGACCTCTGATAGTGGTCTAATTGCATAGTCCTTCAGATGCAACCATCTCCAATGAATTCTTCCTAGGTGGGAGATCGTCTCACCACCAGGGCAATGAGCGTGTCAGAGACCATATTCCATCTGCGAGTGATTTAGAGGTTTCATTTTTAAAGATGACGTGTGATAAAACAATGAGCTACGGGTCAAAGGGACTACAGACTCAGTCTGTGACAGAGCCGCTGCTCCTGGGCCTTAGCACATGTTTTAATCTATCCAAGCATGTGTTTGAAGTTGCCATTGAGCACCATCAGATCCAACTTACCTGGCTCATAGCAGCTTCACATCGTTTCAAAAGACTGAGTGAGGATACATTAAGCTGTTTGGTAACATGGTCTTTTTGAATATAGTTTTACTGATATTATAATATGAATATCAAAACTTTTAAAAACTGTATTTACAATGAAATTGTTAATCTCCACGAGTACACCTGTTTATTTCGGAAAGACTAAAGATGTTGGAGAAGTATTACCTCATTTGCGTGAAAACGGCTACCCATCAAATTAGTTTCACTTAGAGCTATGAAAATGGGCATAGTAATAGATCTCTGTTGGGCAGATAATAAATCTTTTGGAGGTATTCCCATAACCAAACTGGAAGTTGACCATTTTGTATTAAAGTTACTATGGTCGGGTTTTACAGAAGTTTTATTTTAATGTAGGATTGTGATGCATCAGCTTCAAATTTAAGATTTAAATAAAAGTGATACAATCCCAACATGCAAGATCTGAGCGACACAAAACCTTTAATGGCGCATCACTCTCCTCCACAGGTACACAAGCCCCGCCCACTGAAAACAGGAAGTGATCTGTTTTATTGGTGGAGGCACTCTTATGGTGTGTTGACACTGAACACAATTCCAGTCAATTTTTCACTTGATATTTTGTCACTCTCTTGATATTTTGTCACTCTCTTGATATTTTGCCAGCGGGGACAACCCTCCACTCACTTCACTGCATCATGATATTGGAGGGGCTTCTGTCCGCTTGCCTGTTGTATGTTCAACTCAACAAGGTGGACCAGGATTTTACTGAGCGAGTCACGGTGCTGTATATAATGTGGTAAGCCAAACAATGGCACCGATGTTGGTATGCGTCCCTGCAGGTTCACCAGATCCTTCAGAGATGCTCCCAGTTTGGCGAGGCCAGGAGCTACAGCTGAATCACGGTCGCTTCCCACAGTACATCCAAAACTGTTATACCGTTCAGGGACAGATCACCTGTACAACAGAGGTAAAATGAAGAGGTGCTCTGGAGCTAAAGGAGAACAGCAAGAGGCCGGGCTGAGGGAGCACAGGAGCGGGGCAGAGGTGGGCGACTGTACGGGAGGAGCTCTGGAGCTACAAGACGACAAATAAAGGATGATTGAACAGTTTTATGGGCTTTTATGGGCTAAATAAAGCCAGCTACAAACCTATGTCAACATAAATCTTTTGAGAAGCTTTGTCTCCACTGCGCTCCTTCACCCTATGTCACAACAGCATCCAGTCCCTGATTGGTTGACACGACACAAATTGACAGAAAAGTTCTGATTTTTGAACTCCAGTGAAATTCGTTTTGGATACATCGCTGGTTTCCCTTTGCCTCTCTTCGCTCTAATCGCCCTAATTGCGGCGTTTGCATCACTAGAAATGTATCGCTAGAAACGCATCGCTAGAAACGCATCGCTAGAACCGTATATTTCGCATGGCTTCACATTGTTTCATCCCTGAAGGAACCTCTACATAGCGATAACATGTAAATTACTTGCTCTGGTTGTCATTTGCATTCAGTGTAAATGCACCATAACTATATAGCTACAAACTGTGTCTGATGATGAAGAATAAGTTGATGTTGTTCAAGATTAAAAACTGTGACTTTTCACTTGACAGTTTGGCTGTGCATATGGGCATGGTGGCATGGCCGATTTTGATTTCATGCCGTGTCAATAATTTTGCCTCAAAAATCACATAAAACATCCAATGTGAACCAAATTGAATATGACAAATGCCTGCCACGCCCCGGACCTAACAGGCATGTTTGCACAGTTTCGCAGTGGCCCTCAGAATGTTTCAAATTGCTGGACCTCCCACGTAAAAGATCTGAGCACCACAAGTTTCAGTGTGCCAAATAGACAAATCCTCAACACTGTAAAATGGCCTTACTTAAACAATTTAACCTGTTGCCTCAAAATAATATTTTTTCTTTTACTTAAAGATGTTGGTGTGTGCCAGGTGTACACCTTATGTTAGCACAACTCAAATAACTTAATAATTTTGAGTACATATAACTTAACTTGAGTCAGTGTCTGTAGCTTATTTGTGATGGGAAGCATGGCTAGCTTAAAAGACCTGGCCTTCTGCTACCGACATGGCGCTTCAGGTTCTGATATTGTCTAAATAAAATTCAAAACAGTTGCAATGTTAAGTTCAACATCTACTTTTAGCGTTTTATCAAATTCAAGAACTAAGGACATGGTGTTCTTTCTACATCTGTTAATTTAGTGGTTTACACACCTTGCAACTACCACGTTACAATATTGTTGACAACTCCAGTAACATTGAATAGATCCCATTAATTCTAACAGCAACCTTGTTGCATGGTGTTGCAGCACTGACTACGTCCATTCCCTAATAGTCATCCAATTAAACAGGTCACACTATTTGTTTAAGATGAGTATAAACAACATGTTGATGCCAATTTAGTTATGTTCACTTGAAATCTTATTTTAAACTGAATGTTGCACTTTACAGTGAACGTGTCTGTATAGTAAATTGATAGCAGGACTTTAGTCCTGCTCGCTGAGAAAGGGTCAACCATGGAAAGGGTTAAGCCCGATGAGGTGTTTATTATCAGATATTAATGGATTACATGGAGGAGTGAACCGTCCGACGCGAAGGACGGTTGCTTCTGTGAAGTCCATTAATTTCTGATAATGGACGCCTCGAAGGGCATTATCCCGCAGCACGGCTCCCTAATACTGTACAAAGCATTCTGGTGACAGTTGTTTGGAGAGATGCTAGCGCAGACACTCATGGACATCCACAGTGGTAACTGCAACTGTAGAAAAATAAGTACGTCTACCTGTATGCAGCCAGAATTTTATGTTTTCAAATTACAGTTTTGTTACAAGCAGTCAAGCGCATTTACATTTCTGGCTGCGTGCCGGTTTGTTAGGTCTCCCTGCTATTTAGCTCAGATGACATTTATCATCATTTCCTCCTCCTCGTGAGATACATTACCACTAAAAACGTTACTTTTGGGTCTTGGTTTATGCATTGATGCAAGAGTTTTTAATTTTAATTATAACAGCACCACTCTTCTGAACATTTCTTGGTTGCTGTATGCGTGTTTTATTTTTTTCAAGTTTTTTTCATTTTGTAGAATTTTTTTTTCTTTATAAAAAGGATGAGGAAAAAGTAGTCTTTCCATCAGGATGCTCTGCTCCACTTAAATATACAGTGAAGCAGGAAAGTTTGGGAAGGACTGAAGTGGGAGGAAGAACGCAAACAGGGGAAGAAAGAGTGATGGCTGCTTTGATCTTCAGAAAGTCTGGATGAAAACCGTGCCCTTTTCTTTAAGAAACGTAAGCATGTCCGAAATTACATAAATAATACGAAACTAATAAATACAGTAGATACACGTACATTCTATAATTATAATAATAATTTAAAATACTTTTTTTCCATAAATTATCGTAGATTTTTGTCGTGTTTTTTTTTCTTTGTCACTGTGTATTCTCACTTCATAAACTTGCGGTTGAATGGGAAATGGGCATTTGAAGGCCAGTAAAAGCTACTAAATCAAATAAAATATTGTGGATCAAAAGAACCGACGCATGACATTTTTCCCTGTATAAATGAAGAAAAAAATGGGGGTAGTCTGCCACGCTTGATCGTGCCCTGAGTCCTGCCCCCGCACCAGCGATTGGCTGGGTGGACGCGCATGGGGGGAAAGTTTGAATAAAATACAAGAGTATGGCACAAGTGTTGTTCAAGCTTGTGCGCTTGATCCAGAGGCGCTTCAGTCCGTCTTGTAAAACAGAGGCTTGCCCGCTGTCTTCGTAAGTTCGAACCAGGTCCACAAAGTTTAGTGGGTGACTTATTAGTCGAATAGGACTACTTGATCCTAGTCTATAGTACATTTTACATTTTTGGAGCTTTACGCGCTCCGTCAAATCCGTGCGTAATACCCGTTTGTTCACTCAGGAAAGTTTGCGCGCATCACTCCTTTTTTATTTGTTTGTTGTATTTGTTAAAACGTCTGAGATGAAAGCCGTCAAAATGGTTCCATCACTTCTGCCGGCGCTGCTTCTGCTGGTGCTGATGCAGTCCAGCGTTCTCTGCGTGCGGAGGTTCCGGGGCGGCCGCAACCCGCAGCAGCAGCGCCGCTCGCCGCCTCCTCCCACGCACCGGGCGGACAGGGGCGACACCACGGAGAGCTTTCCTCTGGACTTCACCGCCGTGGAGGAGAACATGGATAACTTCATGACGCAGGTGAAGAACCTCGCGCAGTCCCTGTACCCGTGCTCGGCGCAGAAGCTTGACCACGACATGAAGCTGAACTTCCTGGTGAACACGTCGGTCACCTGCAACGACGGGAGTCCCGCCGGGTACGTAGCAATGTACAGCGGAGTGAAGACGGTAATGGGGTCAGATTTAGTTCCAGGGTCACCTGCACAGCTGTTGCTGTGCCCCAAGCAAGGCTCACTGTTCTCCCGGCCACTTGAATGCTTATAGTCAGTCACATCTGGCCTGAGAGGGATGAGTGATCATCTTTCAGACATTGGTGAAGTTTGTTTCCAACATTAAAATTTAGAATAGATTGCTTGTTTTCATTCTTTTAGATGAATTGACTAGGTTATTATTGATGAAAGGCAAAGCAAACCTGACTTGCATTATCCTTCTTTGGCTTAATTTGAACAGAACCTATGGACTAAAAAAGTCAAGTTTTCAACCTTTATATACAGTGTATTGTGTGGAAAACAGATGGATAGCAAAATAGTGTGTAAAATGCTGCACAAGTACAAAAAAAAAAACAAAGAAAAAAAGCAGAGGTTCAGTCAGGATAAGGTAGGATCTGGACAGCTGCTTTGCGTCAGCGGAGCGTGAAATTTGCGGAGAGCCACATGGTCCATGCTTCATTTCCTTTGCTTCAAATTAGAATGCAGGATTTGCTTTCCAGAAAGCTTAGGTTTAAGTTAGCAGATCCCTGCCCATTGGATGCCCGTCACTTTCTGATAGATGTCTGAGAACGGGATCACGTACTGTGCAGTTGGGATGTTTCTGGAGTTTAAATGTCTTTCTTCTTAATTTTGTAATTGACTGCTAAGCCTAGAAGTACTTGGTTGGGAAAAGAGATCTAAACTTTCAGATTCAACTGGTAGTTACTTTTTTAACGGAGAAGGTATCAAAATTCCAAAAAAAGCAAATTGTTTTTATAGGTATGAAAAACATATACAAAGCATCACTAAATATACTGTAAAAATATGTTATATAACCATTATTTGAACTTTTCTTTGTTACATAAATCCCTTTTTATGTGTGTCCTGTTCTGGCACCTTAGGCAAACAGTATAGTGGACCTGGCTGCCTTGCAAATGGGTCAGATTTGCGCTTCAAAAGGGGTAAATGGGGTACTTCTTCTGTCACTACTGGCTTTATTGACTTCTTCACATAAATATTTCCCTCCAACTCAAGCAACACAGTGGACAGGTGGAATAAGGGGCGTCTCTTCCGTTCGGCTTGTCTCCAATTTGCGCTCACATATCGTTCCCATGGGTTGACATTCCATCCTTTCCGATTTTCCATTTTATACAAAGAATAAACCATTTTGTATCCAGGTGTTTAAACATCTCTTCATAGTTAAGTTTTTTTTAATGAGATTTGAAGTGAACTGGTCTTTAAAAAGCCCAAATCCCATGTATAAGTCAGTCTAGGTAAATGTTACTTTCTTAAAACATTAATTTGGCTCTAATGACAGATTTTGACCCCTGGTCAATTTCAGGATTCATTGGCATCATATAACCATGTTTCCTTGAAGTAGACAAGAAAGAAAATGTAAATCCTTGGTTGCAAAAGTGGGTGTGGAACGTCCCCCTGGTGAGTACGAATTGAGGCATGACCAGTAGGAAACGTCCTCTGTTAAACAGCACCGTGTTCGGGTAAATATCTGGTACAAATTGATCAAAGCTGCAAAGGCCCAAATTGGCCAAATGATCAGCATCCAAAATGACAGCAAAGACAGGGGAAAAAAGAAGATAACTGAATATAGAAGGTAACAAAGGGATATAAAAGGACAAGATACAATGAACTAAACATGTCTTGTGCTCCCATAGGCATTCAAATATCAACTGTAATTCAGAATACATACATTTTAGATACTGTCATTTATGCCAAATCAACTGCTTTTTTTTCCACCACCTTGTTTTTGTGCACAGTAACCCATCCTGGAGGAGTTTAGTCATGCAATCACCTTGACTTGAATTCCATATCTCTTTATAGACTTGATATCCAGCCTAATACCTGTTAAAACCCAAAGTGCCATGCTGTAAGAGCAGGCTGTTTTCACTGTAAAGCTCTAAGCGCTTCAGAGACCCAGCATGATATCGGTGGATTGCCTTTCATTCGCAGTTAGGATGTTAATCCATATTAACGCCACTTTCCCTGACACCTATTAATCACACTGACACACATCCAAAGATAAAGCCCTGAAGTTCACACTTACAGGAACTTTGTTATGATTCACCTCCCCGTGTCGCACTTGTTTAGCTCGAGTGGGTTGACGCTGCCCCTTTACACCGTAGCTTGTTAACCTTCCCAAGAATGCTTCAATAAATGCTTTGTTGTTCAGAAACTGAGGGCCCTCCGCCTGCATCGCCGACTCTAGCTGGCAATAGTAACATAGAGCATGAGCCGAAGCCAAAAGTGTGATTCAGCGGTCTGAACAAGCAGTTGGAAGGTTCACGCCAACTTTGTTCTCTTTAAACTCACTCAAATGTCTTTTGGCAGCCTCTTGAGTTGAGTCATTGGCAAAGTTGAGTGGATAGAAAAATGAAAAAATCCCTGTTAGAAGCTGCTCCTTCACGCAGCAGGTTTGTTCAGTTTGAATGAAATAGTGGCATATTTTTCACAAGCGCTTCCAAAAAGCATAAGAGAATCATTAAAGCAATGCCCTCTTCTGGACTGAAACCAAACAGCATGCTTCTCAAGTATTCCAGCAATAGCTGAGTTGTTTTTTCTAGTCCTTGGTTGAAACAAACGCTACCTCTGATTCTCTTTTATATGCCCAAGTGGGCACACAGATCTCAAAAATGCTTCATTTCTCTTAAACATCTCTTGATGTTGTTTCCACCCCGCTGTGAAAATGAAGAATGATGAGCTCTAGGTTGGGAAATGATGGTACGACGTGGGATAGGGGTTGATGTTTATCTCCTGTTCAAGCATCACATCAGAGGAGAAAGTACACATAAGCTCTTTGTTCTCCAACTGTTGCCCTTTTTTTTTGTCAGTTTTTACTGATAAAAATCAATGAAGTAAAAGGACCTTTTGTTTGATTTTAAAGCGTTGAAGTCACACTTGCTCAGTTTTTTTTTTGCCGTTTAGTCAGAGTACATTACCTTGCAGTTTTCAGTCTGTGTCACGTTGTTTAAATATATTGTAAAAAAAAAAAAAAAGACTTTACATTCATTTATTCAATTCGATTTTTTTTTATTTGCAAGGAATTTATGCAGACATGCAATCCATGCTGTAAACACTGACTTTTTTTTTTGCCCGCCCTTCAGGTACTACCTGAAAGAGTCTCGAGGCAGCAGACGCTGGTTGATATTCCTTGAAGGTATGTATTTAACCAAACTCGTACAACTTCTGATTCCATCACCAGATCAAATTAGGAATTAAATAATGAAAGAACTGATCTGTGACGGTTCCTTTTCCCCCCGGTCATTTTTCCAGGCGGCTGGTACTGCTTCAACAAGGAGAACTGCGACAGCCGATACGAGACCATGAGGCGCTTTATGAGCTCTTCCAAGTGGCCCCAAACTAAAAGAGGTCAGCCTGTTTGCACTGCGGAGCGGAAAAAAGCAGACGCTGCTTTGACGTTTTTACAATCGGCAGAGACTGGATATGACGTGGACCCGTTTATAGTGTTATTAAGATCTTGCATCCAGTCTTAAAGTTGCTGCAGAATAGTTACCTGGCGCCCGCTGCAAACAAAGCAGAGATTCCACTCTGTGTCATTGCAGTGTAATGACTATAATCCATTTGGTAATGATGATGAGTAAGAGAAGGATGTGTCTGGGGTTTGGGGGGGGGGGGGGAGCCAGGATGGCTAATGATACATCTGTCTCTGCAGGCACGGGGATCCTGTCTCCACTGCCGGAGGAAAACCCTCACTGGTGGAACGCAAACATGGTGTAAGTTGACTCCTACTTCTACGCTCGTCCACTGCTGCTCCACCGAGATCCCAACCGGTGATGTTAAACTGTGCGTCACTTCTGCAGGTACATTCCCTACTGCTCCAGTGACGTGTGGAGCGGCGCTACGGCCAAGACAGAGCAGAGTAAGACTTTACGTCCTCTCAGTTAGGGCAAACATGTCGTCCCGAAAGAGGGCTTGCTTTACAACTCTTCATTTCTGTTGTGTTCAGGTGCGTATGCCTTCATGGGCTCCCTGATTATCCAGGAGGTTGTAAAGAATCTCCTGAGCAAAGGTCTGGACAACGCCAGGGTCCTTCTGTTAGCAGGAAGCAGGTATTTTTCATTTTAAGATCTCAGGAATCAGGGAAGCTTTGTTTGTGTGCTTGCCGATGTGAATGGGAATCATTTCTTTTGTCAGTGCCGGCGGCACCGGGGTCCTCCTGAATGTGGATCGCGTAGCTGAGCTCCTGGAGGGGATGGGGTACGCTGGCATCCAGGTGCGGGGCCTGTCCGACTCGGGCTGGTTCCTGGACAACAAACAGTACCACTGCACGGACTGCGTGGACACCATCGGCTGCACGCCGACCGAGACTATCAAGAGAGGAATCAAGTAGGGGATAAATCTCTAATCAGAAAGTCTTGACAGAGTCGACTGCTTTACAAGCGAGAGCATGGTTTGCTGATGCCGTCTTGTTGCCTCGCCTACAAGGTATTGGGGAAGCGTGGTGCCCGAGAGGTGCAGGCAAAGCCATGAGGGAGAGGAGTGGAATTGTTTCTTTGGATACAGAGTCTTCCCTTCAATTAAAAGTGAGTTTATCATCTGGGGCCCCCTGCTGGCCTTCTTCGGCTTAGACTGGACATGTTCATAAATGCACCAGATTTACACATGATAAGAAAATCTTCACAGCTTCAGTTCATTTCTTCACAGAAGTAATATTTTAAAGTTAAACTGATGATTCCCACAGCTTGTGTCTAAGCTGGGAGAAAATCTTTTGATTGTAACTGCATTAGTTTTCTTTCTAGTACATCCCTTCAGTTTGTGTAAACACTTTGTCATTTTGTCCTTTCCTGCTTCCATTGCATACCCAAGATCAACCATGCACTTAAAAAAAGGGTGTTCATTTCTTTTTGTAATTATGTTTTTTTATTCAATTCTAGAAATAAATAACCGTAAAATGTTCAACTCTAACTTTTAATCATTAACTACATTGTATTTGAACCATATTTCTATTTATTTTCTGGCTGACCCCTGCTTTGCCCAGTTCGCCTTTATCAAATATGACAGATGATGACCCCAGATCAAACCAAAATAACTGTGAATGACTCCGGCTTATAGATATTATTTATTTGAGCCACAATAACCAGAATATAGGAAATTTCTTCCAATCCTTGGTTGTGTGAAAAATCCCTCCAGTGGGTATAAAATGATAAAAAAAAAGGTCATGCGATAGATGGCCCAATATCTACCAAAACTTCAATGGTAGAAATTAGCGAAGGGGCAAAATCACTAATTATGGAAACTTTTTTCCATGCTTTTTTTTTTTTTTTTGAAAGCAACATTAAACTTGGCTCTTCCTGCATGACTCTACCAAATCTGCAATGAAGCACAATTCAAAAAATACAAAAATGGTAAGGAAATACAAAAAGTAAAAGTTTATGAATTAATGGAATTAAACAGAGGTCATTTGCCTGCTGGATTCACTGGAAGCCCCCAAAATGAAAACCTGTTTCGAACTTGGGTGGCCTCTGTTCGCATTTTGATTATGTTAAATTATTTATAAGGTTAACAATATTTTACGCTGATTTGCTCATCTCTCCTTGTGCAGGTCCTGTGTTTGTGGTCCAGTGGCTGTTCGATGAGGCCCAGTTGACAGTGGACAACATCCAGCTAACAGGCCAGCCTGTGCAAGAAGGCCAGTGGCGCTACATCCAGAATCTGGGAATTGAGCTGAGGAACACGCTGAAAGATGTCCCGTAAGGCTGCATTGCTGCAACTCAGGAGGAGAATAATTAAAAAAAATTGATTACTTATTCACTATTCTATTTTAATTCACGGCACGTCATCTCTTCTTTTCTTCAGAGCTATGTTTGCTCCAGCATGCCTGTCACATGAAGTTATCACCAGAAAGTGAGTCAAATTTACTGTCTCAAGAGACTTTGCGTGTAGGCTTTCCTTTTTTTTTCTGCTGTGAGCTAACAGCGCCCTCTTGTGTTGCGATCCAGCTACTGGATCGACGTGCAGGTGAAAGGGACCTCTCTGCCCCGGGCCCTGCACTGCTGGGACCGCAGCCTCCATGACAGCAGGAACAACAAGGCGCCGCCCAAAGCCTGCCCCGTGCATCTGATTGACAACTGCCCCTGGCCTCACTGCAACCCCACCTGCCCGACCATCCGGGACCAGTTCACGGGGCAGGAGATGAGCGTCGTGCAGTTCCTCATGCACATGGGCTTCGACGTGCAGAAGATGGCTCAGCAGCAGGGCATGGACCCGAGTAAACTACTGGGCATGCTCAGCAGTGGCAGCTAAAAGGGACCGACAGTCCTATTTTAAGCTAGAACCAAGCAGGACTGGACGGTCTCTCTAGCCTGTCTCCCATAACCGATACCTCTGTATCCCCCCCCCCCCCAACACACACCTCACATCCCATTCTGTTGCTTTCTGACCTCCTGTCATCCCAGGTGCTTCGATTTGAACCTGAAGTCGGGTTTAACACACCAGTCTCCACCACGACCAGGCACCACTACCACAAATGATCTTTTTTTTTTTTTTTTTTTTTTAAAAAGCAAAAACAAACTAACGTTGTGAATGTAATCCAGTTTTGAGTATGCTACAACGGACCTTGCGTCTATAGTGCTGTCATCGTTTTGTACAGAATAGATTAAGTCAACTCAATGATGGTACAAAAAACAAAATGCTGTTTATATTTTAGGTAGTCAGTAGAGTTGATAACAAACAAGAAAAAAGCTGTTACCTCTTGTGTATTAGAGATTTATTCCCTTAGATGTCTAGTTTCTAATAGAAAAGCACATCAGGTGATGTGTTTAGCAAGAAACAGGGTAAAATTATGAGAAAAGCACGTAGTCCGCAAAGCTCTAAAACGAGGAGGAAAAAAAAACAAGTGAAGGGTGCTTTTATTTTATATGGAAGGTACCCAAATGGAAAGTGGCCAGATTGCATCGACGGTTCATACTGCCATAACCGTGAAAATAAGCTGACAAAGTTGGAAATAGGTACTGGCTGGTTAGAGATTGTTACGATATGATAAGCTTAAGTAAAAGCACCACAGTTTCATGGTATTTGCCCCGAGATTTAAAGCAAAAAGGTGCAAATTGATTTGATTTAAAACAGAAAATGGCAATTATTCCAACCGCTTCTAGAATGACCAAACATTTTCATTATAACTGCTATTCATTATATATGCTATCCTAATATATAATAATGCACATAATCAGTGCCATTCCATTTCATAATCTATACTATAGTCAATAAAAATCAGTTCTGAAGGATGATTTTTTTTCCTCTCCATTAAGCAAGCTTTTTACAAATAAAAGAACACCAACACCTTGATGAAAACAGTTAAATGTGTGGGAAAGTCATGATCTGATGCCTCACTAAAGTGAAATTGCTTAAAATATAAAACATTTTGATCAATTTGCTGATGCAAGTAAGTATAAAATAACTGAGTGGGTAATTAGTTTAGGTAGCAGCTCAGGTACCATAGTTTTAATACAGTGTTACCTTAAATAAGAGTGAAGCGTGACACACCTTTTAATTTTCCCACCATGACTTGACGGTGTTTTTTTGCAAGCAGAAGGATTTCCAAACAACCAAAATCCAAGTCTTTCCCATTCTCCACACAGCCGGAGAAAATGTCAGTTACAGTCGCCGGGGTCGCATTAAAATAACCTGAATCTGTAGGAACTGTGTGGTGAAATGTTTCGGTCATTTTCAAATGGTAACTTTCTAAAACCTCCATACCTTGGCACTTGTAACTGGTCCGCGCCTGACTGGAATCAAACTTGCAAATTCGACTGAATTTTAGCAACTGAAGATTTTACTAAATCAGTTCTGATCATATTTCTGAAGTGGTGCTAAGGTGGACCTGGAACCGCGTTACAAATAGCCACACATGCATGTCACAGTGCCGTTAGATCCTTACCTCCTTCTTACGGGCTGAGTCGTCATCAGAGGGGAGTTGGGACCTGAGTGGAGGAGGCACTCTAATGTCAGGCCACTTCCGTACACCTCAGCAGCCGTCAGACTCAATGCACGATGAGCATTTAAAGGGAGACAAATGTTGTGTATTGTATATTGTATGAGTATTTGTATAGATTCTTTGGAAGTGTTCATTCACCATCTTAACTCGATTCTTATATTTCACCATAGAGATCACGTTTTAATATAATGACAATGTTTGTGTGTAATGATGACTTTATAAATGATGCTTGTAAAGGACCTCTATTTTACATCGTATCAGAAGACGGAGAAGTATTACTAATTGTAATTTTATTCTGTAACATATTTTTTTAACAAAACAAACAAAAAAGTAACTCAAGCTACATCGGTAATTTTTACATATTTATTTTGTTATGTAAATCATATTTATAAGTGGTATTTTCGCAGAGAAGTGATTCTTTGTAAATTGTAAATACATAGCTGTTCTTTGCTTTGTGCTCATTGCATTTCTTTGTTAACCTGACAACAGCCAGCTGTATGTATCGCTCCGCCTAGCTCCACTCACATACATCTGGGACACGGCTGATTGAAAATGATTTCCCCAACCAAATTTTTGGTCTGGCCAATCAGGACGCAGGGCGGGTGTTTCATGGATGTGACGTAGTGGAGAAGCCACCGTGAGATTCCAACAACAATGGCGGCTCGCATCGAGGAAGCAAGCGTTAGCATTGATGCTGCTATTTCCTCCGTGTTGTCCAATCTATCTGATATTGTTTCATTAAAAGAACATCAGAGAACGGCTCTGAAGGCTTTTGTTGGTGGAAACCATGTTTTCGCCCTTCTCCCGACCGGATTTGGCAAGTTTTGTTTTCCGGGGCGCGTACGCGGACGCGCCCCGGAGCGGTTAGCGGTTAGCGCTAACCATATTGGGAGGCCTATTAGTCCTCAACGCGGTCAGCCCGGGATCGACTCCGACCCGCGGCGCTTTGCCGCCTGTCTTCCCCCTCTTCCTGTCAGCTCACTGTCAATAAAAGGTGTGCCACTACAGTGTTTCCCGCATGGATTTGCTTATGCGAGGCGGAGCGGGGGGGGTGGATGACTTTTTCTCCGCGGGGGGGGGGGGGGGGGGGGGGGGGAGGTGGACGACACGTTTTCCGCGGACCGGCTCGCGGAGCGGAGGGGGGGGGGTGGACGACACGTTTTCCGCGGCCGCCTCGCCAAGATAGCGCTGCGGGAAACCCTGCACTAGAGCCGCAAACACATAAAAAAAAAAAAAAAAAAGGTTTTTTTTTCCGGCGTCGGTCTCATCAGCGTCACGGGTTAGCTTCGGTGTGACTGGTTGAAATAGCACGTTGATAAAGATGACAGACAAGTGGCTTATCCAATCATATGCAAGGAGTTTTGATAAGGCCCAGCCTTCAGTAAAGGCAATGCCTATGGCGGTGTCCCAGATGTATGTGAGTGGAGCTAGGCGGAGCGATACATGCAGCTGGCTGTTGTCAGGTTATTTCTTTGTATCACATCCAAAAGAAAGACATTACATTGTATATATAAGGTGAACATTTCTCAGCTGTCTGATTTTTATTTTTTTGTTTTAATAATCAATCCCCCTTTTAGACTTTACAATTTAGGAGCCAGTGTGTTATTTGTAACTGGGCCTCATATTTAAATGCCCCCCCTGCTCAACTCTGTCCACGTGCTAAATTGTACACCAAAACAAAAGAGAATCTATTTTTCTTGTCTCATCTGGGATTATTTCAACTGGAGTTGAATGTAATGTCAAAATTCAGTTCTCACTTCGTTTTTATGCCTTTCTTTGTAAGATACTTTTATTTGGATGGCTGGATGGATGGATGGATGGATGGATGGATGGATGGATGGATGGATGGATGGATGGATGGATGGATGGATGGATGGATGGATGGATGGATGGATGGATGGATAGGACATGTAAAAAAAATCTGGAAATATAGATATATTTCCATACTCTGCTTAATTTTAGTGCACTTCTCCAGACCTGGAAATGGTCTAGCCAAGCTAAGCCAAGCCAACTTTATGTTTAAGCACTTTAAAAACAGCACAACTAACCAAAGTGCTGAACAGAGAACATATTAGTGAGCAGTAAAACACAAAATACAAGAAGACACACAAAAGATGTCATAAAGAGTCCATTTTAGCCATCCGTCCGTCCATCCATGGCCTATATCACTTAGCCCTGCAGGGTTGCAGTGGGGTTGGGTACCAATCTCCAACAGTCATTGGGCGAGAGGCAGGGTAAACCATTGAGAGGTCGCCAGTCCAGCAACTCAATCAAATGAAATAAGCTCTCTCATGCTGGGTCAAAAGCCAGCAGAAAAAGGTGAGTTTTCGTAGCAGATTTAGAATATACGATGACGGGGTCTGTCTAACGTGCACTGGCAGGTAATCCTAACGTCTTGGAGCTGCCACAGAAAAAAGGCTCTGTTCCCTCTGAGCTTCTCGACACGTCCAGGAGAAGCTGGTCCGCGGACACGAAGGATCAGGAGGGGCAAATGTATTCGTAAAAGCTCAGAGAAGTAGGACAGGGATAGACTGTTTAAAGTTTTCAAAACAAATAAAAGAATCTTAAAATCGGACTCTAAATAAAATACCACAATAATCCAGGATTTCCAGACTGTGTAGGGACCTTGTACCTTGCATGTGGTGTTTTCTCCCTCCCTCTCAACTCCCTCCAGAGCAACAAGTTTTTTTATTCCACTTTATTTACCTATGAAATTTGTGGGTGTGGCACCATGTCCCGACATCTTGTCTTTCTAAGCAATCCTCGAGTAATATTGTCTACGCACTGGATTAAAATGCAATGGTGCCTGTCGCAAAAGTTTCAATTTTGAAAGATTTTCGGGCAGTTGTTCCAGTAAAAAAAACAAAAAAAACAGCCTTTTATTCATAAATCACTAAATCATAGAACACTAATCCTACATGTTGAAGCTTTGTACTGGAAGTGTTGCCTCCCTCTCACGTGTTTAAGCTAAATTTGCCATCGCTTGTGTATAATCATCTCTCTCGGCTCATGTGTAATTTCTGTCTTTAATGGAAGTTTTTAACCTCCCTCCCTGTCATTACGCCGTGTAATGCCAGTCTCTTGAAGACTGAAGGGAGCTCTGAGTCAGCCTCTCCAGAAATACGACTCCCATGCTGCCAGCCACATGTAGCCTCCCGCCCCTCTGTGGAATATAGACCCCCCTATTTATAGAGCTGGCGAAGGCCTGGCAAGCCTGGGCTCTTCACAAACTTTTCATTTAAACAGTCACCCCGTAGCAGTCCACCAAATGCACAGTGACACACACAGACGGCGAGGAACAGGATGTGCCTGCTCAGGTAGGGAGAAGTGAAAAACCAAATCCGAGCGAGGCTACAGGCGACTGGAGGAGCAAGCCGGACAGCGGGGCTGAATCTCGGTGACGAATTAAAGGCCTGCTGGACTTGACAACAACCTTGTCCACCTGTCATCGCGGAGAGCTGTTGTTGAGGACCGATGTCTGGATACAACTCTTAAAGGAAAGCAATGAGATAGGAAACTTTTCTACACTGGACAAGAGCAGAGGGAGACAGTAAGCAAGACATTGAGACTTTAATGGACATCTACTGAAAAAAGGACCAGACCAAAACAAAATATGGCTTGTTCATTGCAGAGATAAATGCAATTTAAGGATTTATAAGCCAAAGAAGAAATAAATGTACCTTTTTTTTTTTGTTTAAATCCATTTACAATCTGATTGTTGAAATCGTTAACAGAAAACTTCCACACATCTGCCTGTAAACGTAACCTGATCTAAAGCAGGCTGCTCTGATTGCAAAGCAAGCTCAGACATTTGCAATTAGTGGTCATCTTGAAGAGCAAACCCAGAAAAAGGGTGAGGTCTGTGCGAAAGCGGGGAGTTGTCCGTAAGAACGCCAACACTGAGAACAAGAATATCCCGAAGAGAGGCATCTGACTCAAAGGCTTGGCGGCGGCATGGATTCTCATGGGGGACACTACCTCAACAAGGACGCCGTGCTGTCACCTTTGGGTGCAGCCCGGATATGCCAGCTGGTACTTGGCTGCACCATAATCTCCCTGGTGTCCCACAGCGCAGGTTACAGCGCAAACTACGGGACCTTCTGCATGTTCGTCTGGTGCTTCTGCTTCACCGTCACACTGGTCGTGTTCACCTTGGACATCACGCGGCTCCACGGCTGCATGCCCATTTCCTGGGACAACTTCACCGTGGCCTTCGCCATGCTGGCGACGCTCATGTACATCACCGCCTCCGTGGTCTACCCGGTTTACTTCCTCCAGACAGACTACGCCGAAGGGGACTACGAAGTCCAGATCTACCGCATTTCCGTCACGGTCTGCTCCAGCGTCTGCTGCTTCCCGTACGCGGTGGAGGTGTTCCTGACCAGAGCGAAACCGGGAGCCGTGGTTGGCTACATGGCCACGGTGTCGGGTCTGCTCAAGGTGGTCCAGGGGTTTGTGGCCTGCATCATTTTTGGGGCCCTTGCTAACGACAGCGAGTACAACCAGTATATCGCCACACAGTACTGCGTGGTGGTGTACAGCCTCTGTTTCTCTGTCACGGTGATCGTCATCGTGCTGACGGTGTCCGGAAGAACATCCGCGCTGAGGTTCCCCTTCGATCGCTTTGTGGTGGTCTACACGTTCTTCGCTGTGATCCTCTACCTCAGCACTGTACTGATCTGGCCCATCTTCAGCTTTGATAAAAAGTACGGCAGCACGGCTCGCCCCGAGGACTGCCCGCGGGGAGAATGTCCCTGGGACAGCAAGCTGGTTGTGGCAGTCTTCACCGGTGTCAACATGGTGTTATATTTTATCGACCTTGTTTACTCCCAGAGGATTCGCTTTGTCTCCAGCTCTGCCGTCTGAAAATAAGCCCAAAAAAACTTTAATTCCAGTTTTTGTGAAGGACCTTTGACCCATAACTTAATAGTGTTATACATTAGAATAATGTAATATGTACTATGCAGTGTTAAAAATGTTTCTTTCTCCATTTGCACCTGGATGGTCCTGCAACCTACTAGACTTTGTCCATCTTACAAAGACTGAAAGATTTATTTATTTGTTGCTGTAAAGCCTTCAACTAGAAGTAAAATATAGCTTGGACGTGTGTCCAATATGTTAGGTTTACGTACGCACCAAGTGTTGATGTTGGATTTAGTGTTTTATAGTGTTTTCTTTCTATACGATTTTGTAGTTTTAAATGCCTTAATAATAAGTGGCTTGCCACTTGTTACAGAAATGTGTCTGATGAATTTGAAAATGAAACCTGTAAAGTATCAGTGTATTTAATTGAATTCCTGTTTCACTACATTTTGAGCACTGAATGTGTGTAGGATTTGTTATTCCCATATTTCCCGTGTTCAATAAAATGCCCAAACATAGGCTGTGTTTAGTTTTGCATCATTATTTTTTTTTTTGTCTATTGAAGGAGCAGCTGTCATTTATGATTTCAACTATTTAACATTTGTGCAGAGAGAGAAAATGTTGTAGCGGCAGCTTAAAGTCAGAAAATGCTAATCGTATTGCAAAATAATTCAGCGGTTGTTTTACTGACATGTCAGATGTTGGAGTTTTTTAAAGCTACTTAATAAACTTGGCTTTATAAGTGACCTGTTTGGAGGAAAAAAAAGTTCTATATCAGTTTGAAGAAATAAATATACAAAAACAAAGTAAACTCATAGCCAAGAAATGTAAACAAAGTTATTTGCAAAGTAGCCTAAACGCAGACAAATTACCCGTAATGTAGAGCTTATACATTCAACACTCAAACCTATGTTTTATTCAAACATTGTCAGTTGAACAATAGATTATTAATCCAAAAAATAGATTTTATAAATTAGATTGATGAACTAAGAAGGTGATGAAGATTTGTATTTTTTTTTTAAAAGCACACAATTTGTACTTGTGAAATATGAAATGTAACAAGCAAAAGCCCTTTTAGGGTATAGTCCAGTTAGTGTCTACTAGTGCACAACTTTTGAAGCGTAGCCAATAAATCGGAGGCAATCTGATTTTAGAGCGACCGGCCAAAACCCAAAGTAGACATTTAGCACAGTGTTAATCTCAAAATGCCACAGATAATAACGCTATTTTATCACCTTTAATACATCATGATTGCAATGCGCTGGGAAAATTGTATTTGGGAATCATTAAGATGGTGGGAGGTTGTTAAATATATGGCCCTTTTAAAACAATAGGAGAAATTAGTTTCGGCACACTAACAACAGAGGTTTACAATTGTAAGATTTGTGGGCTACCAGCTATAAAATAATGACTTAAAAGTAAACTTGCATATCTAGTTACACGTGAGCAATCATTGCCAACACCTTTAATGTCACACACCTTTGCAATTCCAGCTTAAGGTATGACAAACTTCCATATCTGGGTCACAGGATCTGATGCCCTGTGGTAAAAAAAACAAAAAAAAAAACGACACAACTGGCTCTCCGGCTTTCCAAATCCCGCCCATTTAGGTTAATGATTGGTTAAGCACGCTACGTGCTGGCTAAACAGGAAGCTCATTGGCCAATTGTGTCTGCCAATCACTGGTGTCCTCACAGGTAGCTGCGTGACGTGGTGAGGAAGCTGGAACACGCTGGCTGTTGGGTCATAACATTTAGCAGCCGCGTTGTCAATTTGAAGGATCTTCGCTCTTTTTTTTCTCAGGTAAGTGTATTTTTCGCTCTAAAGACGCGTTCCGTCAGAAATAAGATTTTAGACACTGCGTGACGTCATTCGTGTGGACAACAAGGAAGTAAAGGGGTTTGTTTACTATCCTCAGGAAGACCCATCCGCTCATCATCAGCTGGAAACGGTGAAAACCCGGCGAGACAGAAAACCTACTGTAATTGGCCATTTGATTTCTTCCATTTTTTTTTTTTTAGGCACGATGAGCGTCGGGTTCATAGGAGCAGGCCAGCTGGCGCAGGCTCTGGTGAGAGGCTTCTCGGCTGCAGGTAAATTTAGACTTTTTAAACGCGTGTTTTAATATGGTTGTGCTTGTATTTTTGACGTGTGAAGATTGCAATCATACACTGACGTTGTTTCTGGACTTGTGTCCCCTCCAAGGCGTGATTGCCACCCACAGAATCACAGCGAGCTCTCCAGACACTGAGCTCCCCACGGTGCAGCAGCTGCGGGTGGGTACACGGTTACAGAAAACTCGTCACGGACATGCATGTCACAGCCTATTAGTTTTGGACTTTTAATTATGCGTTTAAACTGTTATTTTTTTTTTCCAGGGAGGTGATTATTTTCCATTAATTTAAAACAACAGTTATTGGGGGAACGAGTTATAAGTTGTTGTTTTTTGTGGGTTTTATCAAATCCAAACAGGATCAAATGTATGCATACACCACTAATATGTAGTTAAACATCTAGGGCTAGTGGCAGTGAACGCCACAGAAAAAGATTTTCTGCCATTAAGAAGATTTTGACAAAGTTCTGACTGGATTTCTGTCCTATCATCTTATTATAAAATGACTCAACTCTTATAAACTGGTTGGTTTCCAGTCACAGACTCTGCTTCTAGCCACAGCTGCTACGTTTACAAAAGAGTTGAGGTTGAAACCGTTCCAGCTTCTGAAAGGACTTCCTTTTTTATTCATTCAAAAACGACTTTTGATGTCTGTTCGCCTCCTATTGGAGCGGCCAGGTCTTTCCAAATGTATCAAACATCTAACTTTTGATTTGAGTTGATTTTGAATATTGTTCTGCTTCTTTATTTTTTTTCCCACCCTGTTCGAGCCCATTCGTGCATCTTGACCCTGCGTGGATCATAGCCCGTCTGGCTTAGATTCATCTATCTCTTGTCATACTTATTGAACTTGTCTGTTGGGTAATGATTCCGTCCTGGAAATAGAGAGGTTCCTCTGCAGCACTGTAAGCCGTAAACTAATATCCATGCAGCCGATGAGTGTATGTAAAATTTTGACCAGAACTTAGCATTTCTTCGTCCACATTTGACAAATTAGAATTAAACTTCTGTGTTTAGAAATGTGTCCATTTTTATGTTTTTGATGCGTGTAGAAGTTGGGTGTCAACTTCACCACCAGCAACAAGGAGACGGTGAGCAGATGCGATGTCCTCTTCCTGGCCGTGAAGCCCCACATCATCCCTTTTGTTCTGGACGAGATCGGTCCAGATATCGAAGACCGTCACCTCATTGTGTCCTGCGCTGCAGGCGTTACTATCAGCTCCATAGAGAAGGAAAGTCAACGTTGTGGCATTTTTTTTCCCCCTCCCCTTCACCTGTTATGTGATTAAAATCACTAGTACTTAAAGATTTTGTTGTCGCCGCATCACAGAAACTGCAGCAGTACCGCAATTCGCCAAAGGTGATGCGCTGCATGACCAACACTCCAGTGGTGGTGCGTGAAGGGGCCACGGTCTACGCCACGGGCACGCATGCGGAGGTGGAGGACGGCAAGCTTCTGGAACAGCTGATGGCGAGCGTTGGCTACTGCACCGAGGTGGAGGAGGACCTGATCGACGCCGTCACCGGCCTGAGCGGCAGTGGGCCCGCTTACGTGAGCTCATCCTTTCTCCAGTGCATATAGAAAATACTGGGTTACCTCTTGGCAGTTCTTAAAACCAATGCTTTCTTTATAGCTACCCCCTTTTTCTATCATTTTAATTGTATGATTGTGGTCTTGCAGGCATTCCTAGCTGTGGATGCTCTTGCCGACGGTGGAGTGAAAATGGGTCTGCCCAGGAGGCTGGCTGTACGCCTCGGAGCACAAGCCCTGCTGGTAGGACCCTCATATTTGACTCTAAAATCAATTAACTACACAGTTATGGGGGGGAAAAGTACACCTACTCACCACTAATGTCATCTTTGCTTATTCACATAACAGGGGCACTCTTTTTTTATCTTTCTTTTTTTGTTATTTTGCTATCATGATCTTTAACATTAAAAATCATTTCTGAGATATAGCTCTTGGGTTTTCTGCATTTATTCTGACTGTTGTCCTTGCTCCGTAGGGCAAACTTGGCGTCTGTTTTTCTCCTGTCAAAAATGCATTTGGGATAGAATCATGCTCCTAAAGTCTTCTTCTGTAGAGGTTGTACATTTGATCATGCAGTTCCTTGCAAAAGTCTCCATGGCCCTTTAAAGCTTTTAGCATTTTGTCACACTATTACGACAAGTTCAATAGATTTTATGGGATACAACAAGACAAAGTACTGCATAATTGTGAGATGATTGTAAAGCACGGTTTTAAATTTGTTTTAAAAATACAAATCTAAAACTTGTCGTATTGATATGTATTCGGCAGAGTTTACTTTGATGACCTAAATACAATCTAGTGCAGCCATTTGCCTTCAGAAATAATGATCTAAGTAGACCAGTTGTGTGTAATTTAACTCTGTAAATTATTCAGCGAAGGCCTCTGATGTTTATTACAGAACATTAGTGAAAAAGCATCAAGGAACACACCAGACAGGCTGTGGTGGGAACAGCTAACCAAAAGATTTGCTTTGCAAACTCATAGTCCGCACACAAAAATATTAGCTTCGCAGTTGTTAAACCGAAGATAAATAAGGACATTTGAGGAAGCGAACCTCTAACAAACGGCTGTCCCTCAGTCAGTGTCACACATGTTGAGGCAAAAGGTGCTGCACGCATGAACACATAGCGCATGACGACTGTGCACAGCGTTGCATGTTTGAGGGGATTGTGTTTTTGTTTTAAATTACTTTTTACACGGCAGCGGAAGCTTATAGGGAGAATATTCTATCCCTCTGTGCCCAGACTGCTGCATTTAGAAAAAGCCATGTGCACAAGTTGGGGAAGCCCCTCCAGTGTTGCCAGTTATCGCTAGAGTAACAAGCAACCAGCTCTATTACCTGTACCTTGTAAACAGTATAAATGAACAAGCCCAAAGTCGCTGATAATAAGCGGATCTGGCAACACTCCTGGAAGCTCGGAACACATTGATGAGCATTTCTGGAGGTCACTTTTTCCCTCTATCATCATTCTTTAACAATAAATCATGATGTGTACAGTTACTTATTGTCGTAACATCCGTTATATCATTATAGTCAATGTGCACTTTGACCAGAAAGGCATAAATAAAGATCAGCTTCATCATTGCGTAGAAGAAACATGTTTTCCTATTTTACACATGCTGGTTAAATGTCCCTCGAGGATGGCTGGTATTTGTAGAGAAGTCCCGCAGAGCCATGCAGTGACCCAAAAGCCCAGCTCCGAGTCTAGTCTCATTCCACCTCATGCGGTGCTGGTGACAAACCCAGACAGCTTGGTTACACTACTAATTAAAGCGATTAGAGTCACACAGGGGCGCACTGTTTTCAGAAAAAAAAATACAGATACTGGCATCTTTGTTTTTGAGCAATGGCAGGGTTTCCCGCAGCGCTATCTTGGCGTGGCGGCCGCCTCGCCAAACTCACGCCCCCGCCACGCCAACGTTCCCAAAAAAAAAAAAAAAAGTGTGACGTTAACACGCGCGTGCGTGAATGGCAGGGAAAAAACACATGGATACCCCTCGGTCCGCGGAAAGAAAACGTGTCGTCCCCCCCCCCCCCCCCCCGCTCCGCGAGTCGGGCCGCGTAACACTTGTCGTCCCCCCCCCGCACCACGAGTCGGGCCGCGTAAAACTTGTCGTCCACCCCCCCCCCCCCCCCCCCCCCCCCCCCCCCCCCCCCCCCGCTCCACGACTCGGTCCGCGGAAAGCGTGTCGTCGCCCCCCCCCCCCAAACTTACCGCCTCGCCTAATCAAATTCCTGCGGGAAACACTGAGCAATGGGAGCCGACAGCGTCTTAACAAGAAGAAAGGTAAGCTGAAAATGGCATCACTTTTTACAATGTTTTTTTTTTTATTTTTTTTTTATTGTGGAGCCTCGACTCTTAATGCTGTAGAGAAGTCTGTGTGGATGTGTACTGAGAGCCCGGACGTGACGTAAATGGTGGACGAATATTTTGTTGTGAACGTTGTGGTACTCACAGTTATCGAAACCCAATAAAAATGGACGATAACCGGTCTGCAAACCTTTTCTAAACTTAGCTTGAATGATAATGCGTTGAACAAAAAATTAGCCCTGCAATTATCTATTTTTGTAATATCGCGACTATGCCCACCGCTGCAGACATGTCAGCAAAACTATGTTTAAAAACAATTACCAATACTTCAATCCAAAAAGGGAAAGAGTAGGACACAACTGCAAAGCTACCAAGACGCTTTCATCTACCAATACTGACAGGTTTGAGAGTAAGAGGACTAATCCGATGAGCAGGCAGGAGGCCCGTGCTCTGGAGGAGCTGCAAAGATCCACCGCTCTGGTGGGGAAATCTGTTGTCAGGACTACTGTTAATTTTGCTGTCTGCAGATTTGGAATTTATTGATGCATTAATGTTAATTATGAAACTTTGTTACGTTAATTATGATGTTAATTATGAAACTTTGTCTCTGCTGTACATGTTTGTTTATTCATTTATTAATTTGTCTATTTAGCCTTTAGCTGACTGTATCACTGGTGGGTTTGAGGATTTTCATATATTCTTTTTTTTTTTTTTTGATTTTGTGACTTTTTTAATAATTAACATTTTTAAACAGATCTCCCAACCTTCTGTGTAGGAATTACAGGTATTAGCCAGTCTTGGCACTTACTCAGGCACTTTCCCATTCCAGTGGAGTGGTCTTGGCTGACGGGCTGACAGAATCTGGACGCTCAGGTTCTGAATAGAACCACAGAATCATGCTGCGCTTCATATATTGTTCTACGTGCTGTTTTAAAGGGGGCCGCTCGAATGTTGTTGGACTCAGAGCAACACCCTGGACAGCTTAAAGACAACGTTTGCTCACCAGGGGGCGCCACCATCCACGCCCTCCATGTCATGGAGAGTGGGGGCTTCCGAAGCCTCCTCATCAATGCTGTAGAGGCGTCCTGTATAAGAACGAGGTAGGCTGATCAGACGCATGGGTTTATCTTTTTCTATCACAGGCAAAAAGAACATATCAAAAATTAAACTATTGATAATTTTGAAGTAAATTGATTCTAAACTAAATATGAACTTCAGACAGCAGGGGGAGCTATATGCAGAACGATTTTTAAAGATGTCTGGGGTTCTACATTACCTGACTTTATACTGCAATGAAAGCTACGTATCTTGTATCTCTCTTGATGTACACGTATCTTTTGAAAGGGAGCTCCAGTTTTTGGCTGACCAAGAGAAGATCTCCCCTGCTGCCATCAAGAAAACCACCCTGGATCAAGTTCTTCAGCAGCCAGGAGTCAGCGCAGAAGCCGTCGGTGTCAGAACTCGTGGGATCAGTGTTTTTAACAGCACTAACCCCAGATTTAAGAAGAACTGAGTTCTTTTTAGATAGCCCTTTTGCTGCAGTGTATGCATTATGGAGAGACCACTGTTTGAGAACAGCCATAACTTCGATCGCTGTAGAATTGTCACTTCATGGAGATTAAATCTGATTTATTTAGGTCAATGCCTGGCTAAAGGAAAGGATATGTGAGCAACAAGATTTGTGGGAATTTGTTTTCTGAATTGATTAAATAAAGTTGACTTTATAGTTTGAGATATTGTGGGGAAACTTTGATAGTCTTGTTGACTTTGATATTATTGTACATTTTACTGGGTAACCAAATGGCTTTATAAAGATTATTCTTGTATTAAAACTGCTTTTTTTTCATAAAGTTGTGCCTATATTAATGTAAAAAAATAGCATTGTGTTTGTTTTGTGTAAATGAATAATTTACAGGGTTTGTTTCTTAACTCATTTTATAGAACTTTGTAGTATTTTGTAATTGATAACTTAAACAGTAGCTATTACAATTATAGTCTGTTTTAAAAGGTCAAACTAGGGCACAGTTTATTTTAATAATTTGTTTACATTTTTAAAACATGACAAAATATTTTTATTTTTACATATCTATGATCATATAGTTAGATGAGGCCAAACTTGAAAAATTTCACCTCAGTGCAAAATGCTGTGTCAAAAATGGAGGGCAACATTTAATCGCAACACTGATTCATCTTGATGGCATCGTGCTATTGAGATGCTTCTCGGAAGCAGGGACAGAAATCCTGGTCAGAAACTCGGCGTAAAATGGGACTGAACACAAGGCAATCCTAGAAGAAAAACTGTTAAAAGGCTATGAAAGACTTGGTACTGTACAGGAAGTTTACATTCCATCTGACGGCACTAAACATAGAGCCTGAGCTAACATGACATATCAACACATAAACGTGTAGATTCAAGACCCAACTTCTGTTGAGACTTTAAAAAACGTAAACATTGTTAATTGGGGCTGGCTGATAACCATTCAATCTGGCTAAATAAACTTGAGATATTTTGGGCTAAAAATGGACTAAAAAATTGCCTCTACGTGTATTGGTTGGAAAGAAATTCCAAACTTTTTGCAACTGTTTTTGCATCATTTACTAATGGTTACTTCTCAAGGCAACTAGTTATCACATTCTTTTTTTTTTTTTTAATATATGGATCTTAGTGAAAGGGGTTAAAGTTACACATTAACACCACTCTTGATGAAAAGCGTAGATTGTCCCTGTTCTTTCATTTCCCAGCTGTCATAAAATCCCCACTAAATCAACTGAAGTTTGAACATGACAAAATGGGAAGGCATTTAAGGGGTATTGATAGTTTTGCACTGTTCCTATTTGTGCGACAAATTTGTTCAGCTGTTGCTTTAGTTTAATGGTAGATGGGGGTAAAGGCAATTAAATTCGAACCACGCTAACAAAATAATCATTACATTTCTTAAAGAAATCTACATAACTGACAACAATATAGTTATTTTCAGATCAGTTATATATATTCCAAAGTAAGATTTTTTGTTTCTAATGCAATTTTATAATCTCGTCAAATACTGGGTGCTGATTGTGTTCTGAATCTGATTGAAGGCATTCCGATGCAGCCCCTGTTTATTTGGATACAGCAAATATTCGCGGTGTTCGTGTCGCTTAATGGAAATTAATCTAAATATTTTATAAGAATGTGTGTTGAGTGTTTTTTTTTTTATTAGTATTATTCAGATGCGTGCTTTTCTTTTGAGGAAAGTAGACCTTTCATGAATGGAGACACGTGACCAAACACGATGACGTCTGGCTTCGGTACAAGAAAGCCATCAACAAGGAGCGCACGAGCCGATGTCTGGAAATCGCCTTTTTCCTCCACCCTGTCGCTAAAACCAGATGCGCATTCGTCTGTAATGGTCGGCCCTCCTCGCCGAGGTCGTGGAAGAGGAGTTCGGCAGCTCTGACTTCGGGAGGGGGAGGCGACGTTGTTTTAAAACCCAGGTGGGTCTGTGAGGCGAAGCGACGCGCTGTTGTTGTGCTGAGTGTGCAGAGACGTATTAGCGCAGCTAGCTCGTCAAGCTAACTCCCTTAGCTCCCACAAACGGGATTTCAAACTAAAGCGAATCCCGAATCCCAACGTTTATCCTCTGGTGAGTGGCGGTGGGGGGGGATTTTATTTTGAAAGCTCAAACCTGAAGCGTTTTAGGGTTGTTTAGCGGTCGAGGTTTGGCTCTTACTACGCCTGGCTAATATTTTGTACGCTCGTAGGAAGAAAAAAAAAAAAAAATGCGACTACATAAAAGCAGATTTTCTCGTTCGCGGAGCGGGATTTGAACATCCGGTTCGCACCTGGCGGCTATGACTCCCACCACCCTGCGGGGGGATGGCTCGGTGCCACGGTTGTAATGCTTAAGCAGAGGCGCGGGGATTTCCTCGCTTTCGCGTCGCCCTTTTGCTGCTTGCTTGTTTTTTGTAGGCGGGGAGTTGTTTTGCCACTTTTCACACGAGCGGGGGCCGCCGAGAGGTTGGGTCGCGGAATGTCGGGAGCGTGTCGCCAGCGTGTGACCTGTGCAGGTTCCCCTTTGCCGTGATTAGCTTGCTCGGTGTTGAAAGTCACGCCTGGATCAGCTTTTTTTTCTATTATTACTATTAATATTATTTTTTTTGCTTTGCTTTGCCCGTCGCGTCTGAGCGCCTCTCGGTTTGGGGTTTGTCAACTCATGCGCTTCTCGCTGGTCAAACCTGCTGCTTCATCACCTCGTTGCGCGGAGGAGCGAGCGCCAGCCAGCGGTGTAGCCAGATCAGGTTGGTTGCAGTGTCCTTTTGTGACATTATTATTGTTATTTATTATTTTTAATGGGATTTTGGGGGGGTCAAAATCTGACGCGATTGTTTTGAAACGCTAAGCTTTTTTGTACATGCATGAATTTTGATCTTCCAGGAAATCCATCCTCTTCTCGTATCGGGATCGCTTCGCCTGGAGTGACAATCTCATTCATTTAACCACTGTTTGAAAATCTGCAGCAACACCGATCGGTTTTGCGCCCCCCCCCCCTTTTTTTTATTATTATTGCTTCATTAAAAGAAAAAGGAAAATTCCTAACTAGCAAGGAGGGACATGTTTTATTATTATTATTATTATTATCATGCTGAATCATCACAATGGTGTATTTCAGGCGCTCTTCTCGGTCAGAATCCACCCAGAAATATGGCACCAGCCGGACAAAGGTCTCCTCGCCTGATGAGGGTCGATGTTTATCGCCGAGTCCGTCGTAATAAGCAGGGGAAGGGATAGAGATCTGGTTGCTGATCTCTCTCTCCTTCTCCCTCTCTCTCTCCCTCTTTCCTGCCGTCAAAGCCTTCAGCATCAAGTGATGACCCATCATGCAATTTATCAATAGCCTCATCGACATTCCGCTGAGAATGTGGCTTTTATTTTTATTTTTTTATTGCAGCGCTCTCTTGATGGACATCAACAAACGCATTTAGACTAAGTGCTTAGGTGTCAACTGCGGTGTCAAAAGCGTTTTTTAAAAATTGCGCAATAAGCAAATATGTGTTGTGTTATTTTAATCCAAGGCTCTTTTTTTTTAAATGGGTCAGGTCTAATTGTTGACAGAATGGAGAGGGAGGGGGGAAATAACATTAGCTTGCACTTAATATGTACATTTTGTAAACAAATGAGGCTTGTGTGTTTAATCTCTTCTTCTTTAAGATTTACCTTCCCTGTGATTTACTCCAAAGGGTTGCAACTCTTAATTACTCTCATTTTGGGGATGACAGCTTGCTCTTGTTTCCCTGAGTGTGACGTGATGAAATTTGCTGCCTATTAAAGCTCGCGGAGGGTTGCAGGTAATGAATTATCCATGGACGGTCTCTGTGCAATTTGAAAAGTCACCTTGGAAACTGTTGAGCACACACAGCAGCCGCGGCTAAAACACATAGAAGTTGCCCGTTCTTGCTCAGATACCCAACTTATTTCATCATCTCTGTTCATGCAAGAGAAAGGGGGGGAGTGCATTGAAGTGTGTTTAGCAGACGGGGCCGCCGTACATCAAAACCTCGGCTTTGCAATAAAGCGTAATGCCCCTTGTCCTGCCTCTCTCTGCAGGTAACAAGGAAAGATGATGGTCCATATAAAGGGGTTCGGACGGAGTGGCGGGGGATCGGCCCGTAGATTTATCCCCTCTCTCACGGAGGCGGTGAGGATGAAATAAAGGCCGGTTATTGTAGAGGTGAACTGAGAGCACAACTCGTGCCCGGTGGCGTTGCTCGTAGTGGGCAGGCGGCAGAGGGAGGAAGAGGGATATGTGAGGTTGATGAAACGCGAAGCAAGACCTATAGCTCTGCGCAGAAGGTGCAGCCCGGCCCGCCGACACCAGCCGCGCAGCCAACTCAGCCGCGCTTTGGGAGTCGTTACGCCTATTCAGGACAATTATTAGCCTCCAGAAAGGAACACAAATGCAGGATTTGTCCACAAAAGTGCTGCTTAAGCTGCACAGGGAAATAGAAATGCCTCGGAGGAAGGAAGGGGAAAGGATCAATATTATTTTTTATTTTTTTCCCCCAGCCCTCCCTTTTTGGAATAGGGAGGGAATGTTGGTGATGAAACCTCTTGCAAGTGTTGTGCGGATTAGGATTGCTAAGCATTGCGATATCTCCCCCCCTTCCCCCCTTTCACTCCTCAAAGTAATACTTTCATCCAGATAGAGTCGGGAGGAAAAACTGTGTTTGATGGGTTTCTTGGAGCTTGACTTAGACATGCCGTGTTCATTAGCGCTCTCTGTTTACTCAGAACTTAGTGGAGTAAACGTGACGAGCATAAGCGCGTGTACTTTTCGTGGCTAACCTTTTCATTAATACTATTTTTTTTTAATTTTTTATCTTGACTAAATTCTGTGCGGAACAGATCGGCGTTAAACTCTTCTGCAGGTGATTTAAAAAAACTAAGAAATCCCCCTAATGCTGTTAGAAACAAAGTAAAGATGAAACTAGTGAATGGCTCGGGGTTAGTCTCCTTGGATTTGCTTTTCTTTTTTCAGGTGCTTTAAAAGACACAACTAAGACTGTTTTTAGTGGATGTCTCGCAGGATATGTTTTAACATTTTCTGAGGAGGTTAAGGGTGGTAGGAGCTTATTTTAAAGCTCCTACCATCACACACAGTGTATATAGCTTCTCTATATATATCCTTTTTACTTCTTATTTTACTGTGATCTTATTTTTTTGTCTGCACCATCAACACCAAGTCAAATTCCTTGTAAGTGCAAACCTACTTGGTGATTAAACTTGATTCAGATTTTCCTGCCCTGTACTAATTACTATTTTTCTTTGAGGGCTGACCTGCCAGTTGCAATTTTGACCGATTCCCCTTTTGTTTTGTTCTAAGGCCCTTAACACATAAAATACAAAAACATGTGCTGTAGGTTGAAAGTAAAGGAATTACAAGAGTTAGTTATTTTTTGTGCATCAAACCGCGGCTTTAATCGGAAAAAGTCGATGAAAGCACAACTGAAAGCTGCTGGTTGATCAGGAAATGGATTGAAAATGATTTTAGTGATCTGACCCAGGGATCACAGATCAGATCCGATTAATTGGCCCATTCCATTCTCTGAATGACCGTCCGGTATTTCTGTGAGTGATGGTTGCGATCGTCATATAACTGAATTGTTAAATGGGAAACAATTGATATGTTTTCATGTCTTTTGACCTTATGCGCAAAACTCTTTGAATGGGGTTTACATAAAGCAGCAGCTGAGATTTTGCACGATTGTCCCAATCCTGCTTCTGTTTTAGTCGATGCAAATTTCCAGTTTTGTTTGAGTCCTGACCTGCAGCTTCAGATTTTCTCCCGAAGAATAAAACCACGTAAAAAATCGAAACGTGTTGCAGTTTCTTTGAAATTTGGAAGTTTTTTTTGTTATATCTAACAGCAATATCTCCCATGTTTGCATCAATGCATGCATTAAGTAAACAAATCCCCCCAAAAATTGACTGAAGCTGTTGTTGGTTTCCTTTTATTAACTGTAAATTGTTGGGTTTCGTAGTTTTGATGCATTTGACAGCGAGGAAAAGAAATGCTTTGTCATGGCTTGCTGATGATGAAGGGAAAGTTGCCAGGTTCTGAAGTCCGGCATCTGTAAAAGAATTACACGATGCTTTTGTGTACGACATCAAACGTCTTAATTGAAAACATTTATTTATGCTTTCAATCTTTGATTAGTTCCTCTCTATTGACTTTTAAGGATGGGCGTAGAACTCTTTTTGGGGGAAATTAGTTAAGGAACATGTAATGAATGTGCAGTTATGTTTGATTAAAGTTTTTTTTTTTTTTTTTGTTTAATTATCCTGAAGTAAAAGGTTGGGACCTTGTATTTTTATTGGATTGTCGTATTTGGAGAGTCACACAAGTGTGATAACCTGAAGGCAGACGTAATTAATCTCTTTCTTTTTTGTTTGGTTGTTATTCTGTAGAAACCCCGCTCGTTTAATCAATTTCAAAAAGAAGCAGTGAGAGAAAAGGCGATGAAAAGGTCCTTGTTTCTTGTCTTCTTTTAAATATTTGACGAAGCTTCGAAGCTTTAGTCGATGAAATGTTTCAACTGATTGAAATCCCCAATGCGCAGTGATACTAATGAAACTGCTCTGTTTAGCATTTGTGCTGTAAAAGGTTGAGCTGTCAAGTCAATACTATATATATATATATATATATATATATATATATATATATATATATATATATATATATATATATATATATATATATATATATATATATATATATATATATATATATATATATATATACTTTTCAAATGCCAGTTTCTTTTTTTTTCGTCCTTCTGCCAGTATCTGGAGTATCTGGCATTCTCTTTTATTGTCTTCTGTATAAGCGAGTCCTGCAGGCAGATCCAGTTGAAGGTCCAGAGTCTCTTCTGCCGGCCCCCAGCTTGTACCGGCGGAGCCGCTCAGAGAGTAAATAGTGGCGGCCGAGCCTGGAAATAGATTCTGTAAGACTAGAAAACATCGGAGAGTACAAACTAGTCCTTTTAAATAAGCCTCATTTTCTCAGCAACTTTGGAAAAAAAAGGAAAAACGCCCCCGGGGGCAGTGATTCACGCTTTCACTTCAAAGCAACATGAACTGGATGCAGAAGTCAAGATATTAATGTGCTGGATGCTTTTTTTTCTTCTTCTATGCAGGGCTGCAGCTACTGTGTTTGTTTTAGTTTTTTTTTTTTTTTTCTGATGAGCTTCCATCGTAGGTTGTGATTCTTGTATAGCTCCGTCGACATATATGACCTCATTTTACCAAATGAAAAACGTAAACCAGGAACAATTCTGGCAAATTCTTTTAGCAGCACTCTTGAAGGGTTGCCGCCACAAATCCCCCACTTCCATCTCCACCCGTCCGTAGCACCCTCCTCTGTCAAACCAGCCCTTTGAATATCCTCCTGCATTACATCCATGCACCTTTTTTATGTTTTTTTTTTTCTCTTTCTCCCTGGCAGCTTCATATTCAACGCCCCTTGAGCAGTAGATCCCCCAACCTGCCTCCACACACGTCTGAGCCATCCCAGCCTTGCTTCTCTGACTTTGTGTCAGAGGCGGTCAGCTTGAGCCATACCCCCAACAAAGTCTGACAAATACCGTCTTTAAAACTGCGACCTGTTGGTAAACTGTCCGAACTTTGGAATCAGATGAGACAAAACAATCAGGGAAAACCACTGGATTCACAAAGAGATGTTACAAATTGGAGAAAACCATTAATAGCAGAACATTCAAATGTTTTTTTTTTTTTTGGAAGATTAATCTTATCCTCGTTTGAAAAGATACATTTTCTGATCTGTGAATTTATTTAAAAAAATGCTTAAACCTGATTATTTAAAAAAAAACAACAACACTAAAACGACATGGGTTTGAATTTACTTGCGGAACAGAATAATGCAAATTTTATGTTTCCTTTGCATCTCATCTGAAAGCATTGAAATAATTATGTCTGAATGTCTTAAAACATAGTTTGATTTGCTTTTTTGTTTGTATAGTTTGTAATTTCATTTTAAGACCTCAGCCTAATATTTTATATATATATTTTTTTAAAATAGTAAATATTATTTAGGGTCCTTATCAGTGCAGGTTGATAATATGCAAGCTGTCAAAGCTGCTGGCCCTTCTTTTTGCATCATTGGGTTGAACCTAAAGCAGACAGGTAACTACAGGTGTGTGTGTGTGTGTGTGTGTGTGTGTGTGTGTGTGTGTGTGTGTGTGTGTGTGTGTGTCTACTTCTGTGTTTGTAGAATGAGGGGAAAGAAAACCTCTTAAGAAGAGCTCAGTAATAAAAAAAAAAATAGTCATCAGTTTCCTTTCTCTGCTGTATTTCACGTCAATCCTCTGTTTTCAGACGATCTAAACTGGCAGCGACTCCAATTCCTGTCACAATAATTACAAAGTCCCATTACTGTCATTATTTGGAACGGTTGCTGTCAGTGTGCCGCTTGTTATTGAATAATTTCGCATCCTAATACTGCGGTATTGGCATAAAGTTGAACCGAGGCCGTCAATTTATTCACATGTTTCCGCTGCCAGCGGGATTTTACTAACTGTCCATTGGCCCCCCTCAGTGCCGGAGCCACGTCGACAACAAAGATCGCACACCAGCCTGATTAGTTTATTTTTAGACCCTCCGCTGGTCAAAGGAACACAGATGAGTGTTTCCCTTTTACTACACGCGGATCACATTTCCACTCTGAAAGCCGTCGAATGATTCCTCCCCTCACTGTTTTTTTTTTTTGCCAGTCTTATTTCACGCTCTGAATACTTAGTAGTTAATGGCTTCCCACCCCTCTTCCCGTCGCACCTTACTGTTACTCAGATGCACTCGCACGCAGGTTCCCCCCCCCCCCCCCCATCCACAGGTTTGCACCGCTCAGCCCGTGTCTCTCCTCCAGAGCAATCAGAGGAGTCTGATTTTTAATTTGCAGTTAAATGCCTCCCGACGCATGCAGCTTGCTTGATAATTGACTCCGCTCAGCTGACAGGAGAAATGATTAGATCGGAGTTTCTGGGTGATCTTTTTTGAATCCGAATTAGAAGGGAGGCGCTGAAAGTAGGGCGTCTTGCGGAGGCGCGTTGAATTCTTGAGGCGGGAAGCTCGTGGCGTACGGCCTCGGAGTGTTTTGGCGAATCACATTAGATCGTCCTGAACTCGGTTAGAACAATCGAATGAGGCTGCATATAGACTTGGGATAAAATCTTGAATCATAACGAGCTAATATAGCTTTATCCATTTTGTTTGTGCGTTTTAATATCGTTTTGGTAACCAGCATGAGGATTGTTCTTTGTTAATGACATTAAAGTGAGATGCTTGATAAGCTGTGAATGTCTACACTTCTGGATCATCCTCCGAAAGTTGTTTGTTTTTTGGCCTGAGAGCTGAAAGTATTTCATTTACGTTAGGCTGGATCAGCAGGCGAAATAAGTAGAAACTTTCCAAGAATTTGGTCAATTAAAGTCATTCATACAGTTCTTTTTTTCTTTATACAACAGATGCAAGCAGATTGTTTTTAATTTCCTTAAGGTAAACTGATATTTATTGTTTACTTTTTACTCTTTTTGACATTGAACTATACAATTTTTGCTTTTCTAGTGTGAGAAATTGACATTGGCCGGCATAAAATTGTCACTGTATAACTTTGGAAAAATCAAATAAAAATGGATAACATAATCAAATAGCTTTTCAAGTTGATGTGTTTAAAGGAGCCAAGCCAAGAGAACGTAATCTTTAACAAGCATTAGACGCTTCTTCTGGCATCTACTTAGAGGGACTTTAAACTTTAGCGTCAAGTTATAATAAAACATCTCTAACGGGTGTAAACTGTACATGTTTAAAGCTTTGGTATAAGTTGATAATGGAAACTGTCCCATAATGGTAGTTGTCTTGCAATTGTGAAATTGTCCAAACTTTGAACAGTAAAAAAAAGTCCAAGTTTCTTTTACTGAAAACAGTTTTGTGGATGTCGGTCATTCTGTCCATTTGCCACGTCGTAGTTGTGCTGTCTCAGCGGTTTTGTACCCACCATGCGTTCGCATCGATTCATAAACGGGGACGTTTTCTACCCGCTTTGACAAACTATCTAAAGTAATCTTCTCATGATTGACCCTTTGTCAATTATAAAGTCTGTGGCCAAAAAGCTTCAATCAGTAATACCAGAGGGAGGTCACCCATATTTACTCTTTTGATTAGGACCAAGTTGGCCATAAGGGGAACCACAATAAGTGGGAATTTCTATATATTTGTCAACTTGCATTGCTTAATTGCCAAGAGACCCAAACTGGCAGGCTGAGGTGATGGCAATACGTGGGTATGGATTAGTGGAGAGATGAATAGACCCAGGGAGCAGCCTTTATCATCATGGAGCGCCACCGTCTGCTTGTATTTACCCCATCACCAATATGCCTGAACACAGAATATATATATATATATATATATATATATATATATATATATATATATATATATATATATATATATATATATATATATATATATATATATGCACATGTGTGGTTTTGCTTTTCTGTCTTTGTGAATGCGCTTGCGTTAGGTGATGTGCAATCCGCTACCTTGGCTCAGCAACCTGTTCGTCGTTCCCAGCCCTTGTTTAGTATTCAGACAGCAGGCGCCGTCGTAATCTGGATTCCGAGGCAGGTTTCTCGGGGGTTTGGTTTGCTCTTACGGGCCCCGCTAATCTCGTTACGCTGCTGTCAAGTGGAGATGGCTCTCTCCTGCAGCCCACCACGCGTGCCACCTCCAGTCCCCAAAAATATAACCTTCCCTGCCCCCACCAGCCTGCCGCCATTTTGAGGCAGTTGTTGACACAAGAGCCTTGGATGTATCCTTGAAAGAATCACCTCCTGAGCATCTCTATTCAGCTTCCACCCCACCGCCACCCCTCCCCTCTAAGCCCCCCCACCCCCCGTTTCAGGCTGTAAATGACACCGATAAATATTCATCATAGGGACACAGCGCACGGGAGCCTCGGAGCCGGATCCCCATCACAAAACGTCCCCCAGCTGATGGTGTTCATCCTTGGCAACCCCAAGGAGAGATCCTGTGAAAGGGGGCGAGATCTTTAAGGCAGGCTGCTGGCTCCTGGCCAGACCTATCTGGTTACTTCAGCTCTAATAATAGCAGGTTTTTTTTTTTTTTTTGTTCTATTGTTGTTATCATCATTCTTGGTTATGAACCTGAGCTTGCCCGTGTAGATCTGGACGAACAAAGGCAGCTTGTGATGGTTGACTGGCCTGCTCTTATTGCGTTGGCTCAACTTCACAACTTCTAATTGGCACCTTGGTTCTGGTCCTTGCTGAGATCAGTACTTTATGTTTTTTGTTTTTTTTCTAACTCAACCTGCTCCACTCAAGGCACCTCTAAATGTGCCGACCACGCGTTTTTTTTTTTTTTTTTACACAAGGCTTTTTCGTCTCTTTCTTTTCATCCCGTCCTCTCTTTTCCTCTCTCGCTTCCCTCTCTGTCTGTCTCTAACCATTCCTTTTCTGTGGGTGACCACACTCAGCATTTTTTTTTCTCCCCCCCATTTCCTGTGGGTGTGATGTCTCTCCTCCACAAGCAATCAGCCATGATTTGTCAGCGTTCTTCCAGGCGATTCATAAAAATTCAGCAAGCATCCACAAAAGACGCCTGCGCCCCTTGTCTGCGATGCCCCCCCCGCGCTCCGAAGCCGCAGATCTCACCTACCGTGGCCAGACGCTCGCTCAGGGCCTGGAATTATTAATGCGAGGCGATACGCTGCAGGACTTTTCTGTTTTTTTTTCGGTTGAATTATTGAACCCGAAGCCGTCATGTCACAATCAAATAACTCGCCGGAGCACCCCTGACATCTCCTTGTCATTTCTGCAGAAAATTGTAGGTGTGCTTTCTCTCCTCTCCCCCGGCCGAGCCGTTTGTGTGGATGCCTCTTTGTCTCCGTGAGGTATGACGTGCCCGGCAGTGGAAGGGAGCAGCTGTGCATTGGACCTTGTCTGTGTTGTTCTGCCATGCCCTGTCACTGCTAGCCGTCTGTTGGCAGCAGCCTGTGCTGGAGGCTTGCAGCCTGGGCGCAATCTTTCCTCGGTGTCATATGGCGAGCTTTCAGAATGCCAAGCCATGCCTTCACACAGCTGTGTGACAGAACGTGTCTCTTTAATAGGCATGGCCCAGTGTGAGACCCCCGGCCACCACTTTATGGTAGCCTCGGGGGAAATTTCCTCAATTTCACCGTATCGCGGTATTTACATAAACAATTGATAACAAAAAAAAAAAGTATAAACCGATCCTGCTGTTTCTCTTTAACACAAGAAAAAAATGATATATAACCCCTTTCCTAAGAATAAATAGCATTTGTAGTATTACAGTTATAAAAATACTGTTCATTATAATGTTGTTTACCAGACAACCGATTCTTCCTGTCACTACAAACATTTTTATTTATTTATTTGAATAGGGACAAAGCACATTAATGAACATCAGTATAAAAACAAATGTAAATATGCCGGATTATAGCTACAAAGCAAGTTTTCATCCGTAGTCCCTAGGCAGGCAAATGCATAAGAAAGAACATATAATATACAATATAAGCATCACAAGGAAAATGTTAAAAGTTTAGTGGTCACATGACTGGTTTGTTTTCATCTATAGTTTGAGTTGAGCTCTAAAGCTGATCACTGTAGGGCTCTCCTGTATGTGCAGAGAAAGACTGTTCCATATGTTAGTGGCTCTCACAGAGAGAGTGTTCTGACCAAAAGTTGTTCTTCTGTGAGGGACCTCACAGTCTCCTCTGGAGGAGGCCCTGGTTCTCAGGCCACTTGAAGTCTAAGGTTTGAACAGGGTAGACACAGGAGGTGGAGCTAGTCCATGTAGCGCTTTATAAATGAAGCATACATACTTAAAATGTATAAAATGTTCAAAATTTAAGAGATTGTACTTATTCAAGATATTTCATACATGGAAAGAATTGGGTTTTTGGTCAAACACTTTAACGGATTTTTTTGTACAGTGATTCAATTAATTTTAAATTTGTAACTGCGGTGAGAGACCAACTTGTGATGCAGTATTCAATGTGAGATAAAATCATTGAGTCAAGAACCATTCTAGCAGCACCAAGTGTTAAATAGTTTTAAGGTTAAATTTGACAGTATTGGCAAGTTTTTTTTAATATGATTTTTGAAAGACAAAGTTGAATCAAGTATCACGCCGAGGTACTTGAATTCTGTGACAAGTTGTAATTCATCTCCTCTCAAGAATACTCCGGAGCTTTTGATTTCTTTTGATTGCTTTGAGAACATGAAACAGACCGTTTTTTTGGAATTGAGAAGCAAACATGATTTAAAAAGCCAGTCATTTACTTGCTCCATGGCTAAGATCAGAATAGAAGCTGCCTCTTTAACACTCCTTGCATGAGTATAAATTACAGCGTCATCTGCATATGTTTGAAAATTTACATTATTACATGTTTTGGGAAGATCATTTATGTACAGGGAGAATAACAGGGGACCAAGTATTGATCCTTGCGGCACACCGACAGAGACATCCAAGACCGATGTCTCTGAACATGTAACATTGATTGTGACAGTTATGTTAATGCTATAGTTAAAAGAAATCAATTTACTTACTTAGACTTGATCTAAAAAATAAAATAAAAATACTGCCTGCCTAATTTAGCGATAATGTTTTAGTGCGAGTTGCACATTATAATGTAGCTTTTTGGCCTCCTGCTCCTTATAGAGGAACTAGACGAGTTGAACAAGCGGCTGTTTGCTCGTTAATTAATCGTGCTATCAGCCAGCCAGCAATATCAATATAATATTATCAATATATTTTCTTTTTCCAGAGTCTGAGAGAGGAGGAAAATAAAATAAATTGATGGATTTACACAGGGCCCGGCTTGCTAGCTATGGTTTTAAAGAGTGTAATTGTAATAAAAATGATGGGTTTAGTTTCCACACTTTCACTGTATGGGGTAATTGTGGCAAAAGATATTAGCAAACAACCAGATTTCTCTCCAAGTCAGCTGACAGGCAGTGGGCAGCAACAGGGAGGGGGGGGGGGGAGGGCGTTGTCCATCAGCTCTTTCTCTGGCATCTCATTAAAATGACTTTAAATCATAGGTAAGGCAGACTGGACAATGTTGGCGGTTTTGAAATCAAGCTGAATATTTTCTCTTGATCAGCTCCGATAATAAATCATTATTTATTTATTTATTACCTTGCAGTCGGTCTGTATGCGTAAAAACTCCCACAATTTCTAATCCATAAACGGATCGTGTTTTCCTGGACTCTTTCTGAGCTTATTAACAATCTGATAAATGGTAGGGACATGTCATAATGTTGTCATTCAGTAGTGAATAGTCCCTTTTTAATAAAAAAATGTTTTTGGTCTTGTTCAAAGTTATAACCGGCATCAAGAAGAAAAAGGAAATCGGCATTGGTCGCCCGACGCCTGATCGGTGCATCCATGGCTCTCTTTTTTTTTTTTTTTTTTTTTCCCCTCTTGCTCTCATCCCAATAGCTATTAGCCTGGTGCTTTCCTGTCTATTTGTCCATTATCCGTGCATCATCAGACGGACCATTATCCCATTACGCTCTGCATCTGTGGTCCAAATGCTTACTGGAAATGAGTCACCACAAAGCCGGTAGGTGTTACTATCAGGCGAGTGTTCACGGCCGGCGCATCAGGGATGAAAACACCACATTTATAAATAAAAAAAAAAAAAAAAAGTCCACCAAAGGCAGGGTGGGGTGCGGGCTTTTTATATCAACAGCCACATCAAAGTGTAACACTGCTGTTTTTTATGAGGAGCCAGGCCATGTTTTTTATTTATTTATTTATTTTTCCTTCGGAGTGAAAAGCATCAAAAATTCCAGTCACAATCTGACCCCATGTTGTGTCCCCCCCAGCCTGTACAATTGTGTCGTATTTAGGTCATTTTTAACAAGCGTCTGTCTCTCCCTGTTTGGCTCAGGTGACCGGTCCACCTGTAGCTCCCCTTTTGTTGCCATGGTAATACGCTGGCCTTCTTATAGTGCACTCCAGAGCTGCGACTCATCTGTTTTTTTTTTTTTTCCCTTTTTTCCTTTTTTCGCTCGTCTTACCTCACTGAGCTTTCTCCACACATCATACGTGACTTGCTTAATGTGCTCGGAGGCCATAAACGCACACATCACAGTGGCCGCAGCTCTTTGTGCGATTCTTTATTTAACATGTTGCCGTCTGAAAAAGAAAAAAAAAAAGGTGGTGGGGGGGGGGGAACTGAAATCCAGCATGTTTGTTTATGTACTCTGTAGTAACACACTGTCGGCTGTGTAAATCAGCTTACAGAGGCAATGTGCTGGGTGGGCGGACTGTGGTGGGTGTCGCTGACACAGCATTTCTTGCGCGCAGAGCAAAACTCCCAGAACCACAACCCTGAGTGTGTGCATTTTTTTTTTCTTTTTTCTTATTTTGTAACTCATCTTGTGATAGAGCTCACCCGACGGACGGCGTTCGACCTTTCCGTCTTCACACCCCTCGGTTAGATTTCTCGCTGGCACGGCTTCCCTGGGTGTTCCCTCTGTCCTGACGCGACACAATGAACCTGCATTGCAGCCCGCTTACTCTGGCCACTGCGCTAGTTACGTCTCTCTTATCGATTTGTGGGATTATAGCCGGCCTGATTCCAGGCCAGGTGCGTCCGTCTAGACTGGGTGGCTTGCTGCCCCGTGTACCTGAGAGAAGAAACTCCTCCGTTTCCCCCGGAACTAGTCATAATCCCGGCTGAACACGGCGCAGAAGCTTCATGTACCTTCCTACTAACGTTTAAATTCAGTCTGACCTCCGCTGGAGGCAGACAGGCTTTCAAATGATCTGTTTGCTCTGACAGATGCTGGGAGAGCGCTCTATTCCAACACTTTCAGCGAGAAGGATGTCTGAAGTCCTTGACCTACTTTGCATTTTTGGGTCAAGCTCATGCTGCGGCCTATTTGACAGAAAACTAACATTTTGCATTGAAATAAATTCTTCATTTTGACAGATAATTATTATAATTTTTTTTTATCATTATGACTTCACAGAACAACCAGCAGTACAGGTGGAAGCTGCTCCTGTGGCATGAATACCATAAACAAAGGAAACAAGGCCTTAAAGGTAAAAAACGCATTTCTGATTAAATTCCTTTTTATTTATTATGATTATCCTTTGTGGCAACAATATATCATTTATGTTTTTCTTTTGTTGAATATTAATTTTCCATATTTATTTCTTCCATGTTATATGTCTAAGTAGAGTAACCCTTGTCCCTTTTGCATGTTGTCCCAATTAATTATTCAAAACACATTTTTCAACACATTGCAATTTGATTTCCAATTTTCGTATATCCTTCTCTGATATTTAAAATTTCATGTTTTTTTGTTTGTTTGTGTTTGTGTTTTTTGTATTCTCCACAGACAATTTTGATTGATTATTATTTTTTTTAATGTACTGGGCATCCATAAACTTCCTTACATGAAATGGAAACAAATTATAGTATTTTGCAGCTTTTTATTGACTTTGCTCAAAAATTCTTAAACAAAATCCGATTCAAGGTTGCTGCTAGTTATTTTTATAATTGCCAAGCGTGGATTACATCCCCCCAAAAAATACAATTTGCCCATATGGGATGGGAAAAAAAATACAATTTTAATGTTTGTCAAATTTACGTTTCTGTTTGCTACAATGAGTTTTGCAAAGGATGGCTAAACCCGGAAAAGGGTTAAAATTTCAGAAAATTGATAAATAATGAATTAAATAGATTTATTTGTTCAATGGCAAAAAAAACATGTTGATATATGCTCACTGTTAAAAAATTTCTTTGTCAAAGTTTAAAAGAATATTTCTTTGTGTCCAACGGACACAGGTGGAGCACAAAATGAAGGGACTCCCAAGGGTTACAAGTATAACGTTTCAGTTCTCAGGATGGTGGGTCACATTTCATTGTTCAGTTGCAATGTCTACTGTTGCCAGCAGATGATAAAATGTGTATTTTCTGTTTATGATCAATTATACTTTTGTCCAGCTAATGATCCAGCCATTGACAACAAGTCATAGTTGCTTATATGGCCTTTTGGTAAAAACGGAGCAAAAATAATTGCCCACCTTCCACGATCTAGTATCGTTACATCGCCCACCCCTAGTTTTCACGGTGACTTACACAAACCCATTTTAACATCAAGCCATTTCTAATTGATTTATCTCTGCAGGTGAAGCGGGAGCCGGGGGAAAACGGCACCAGTCTAACGGACGATGAGCTGGTCACCATGTCGGTGCGCGAACTCAACCAGCATCTACGGGGGCTCTCTAAAGAGGAGATCCTGCAGCTGAAGCAGCGGCGGCGCACCCTGAAGAACCGCGGCTATGCCGCCAGCTGCCGGGTGAAGCGCGTCACCCAGAAGGAGGAGCTGGAGAAACAAAAGGCCCAGCTGCAACAGGAAGTGGACAAGCTGGTGACGGAGAACGCCAGCATGAAGGTGGAGCTGGACGCTCTGCGCTCAAAGTACGAAGCCCTCCAGAGCTTTGCCAGGACTGTGGCCCGCAGCCCCGTGACTACAGGAAGGGGATCCATGGCCTCTGTGATAGGGCCCCTCATCCCTGGTAAAGTAGCTGCCACCAGCGTCATCACCATCGTCAAATCCAAAACGGAGGCCAGGTCGTAGTAGCAGAACGGGCAGAGCGAAGATGTTCGCCCTCTAAGCTTGTCAGTGCATTTTAACATGGTGCAGGGTCCGCTCATAAAATGCTTCCTAATTCACCCTTAGCAATGCAACTCAGCAGTCTTCTCCTTTCTTCAAGTCTGAAGAAAGTCTCACAGGTGGTCACTACCTGAAAAAAGAAGCGACCCTCTTTGTTTCCCTTCAGTTTCATGACACTGACTCAGACAAATCTTACAATTTAAGGCCCTCTTGCTTGTTATTCTGCACTGACTTGAACGAGGATCAATAATAAAAGGTCACACTCTTGGCCTTAGTACTACGGAAGTCTTCAAAACAACTTAACTAACCCAAAACTAGCAATTTAAGTCCAAATCGTGATATTTGTTTTTTGTTTTGGTGTTAGGTGTCTCTCAGTGATAATAGGCATAAAACCGTGCTGACAAAACCTAGCGTTCATTTCCGTTTATGCATCCGTGAAAGGCTTCAGTGAAGTTTTCATTATCGACATGACTGGTAGATGCAATAATATATGTATGCACTGAAAACACACACATTGTGGGGGTGGAAAAAAGGAGATCTTGCGTATTTATCTTAGCGATATCGTTCCAGAGCTGAGTGCCATTCCAATATGACAAGATTGCGCTACAATATCCGAAAACCTGAATGTTATTACAGTAATACCCTCATGATTTGTGAGGACACTCATTTTGGTCATAGAGAAAATACGTAATTTTCTTTAAAAGATATCTATATATAAATATATATATATAAATATATATTGCATTTTTTGTAACTACTTCTTAACATGTCCGTCAGATATTTCCAAAAGAAAGTCTTTACACAAGCTTTACTGTTTGAATCGTTAAAGTGTAGGAAACTTTTGTCTATCGCTGAGTTCTCGGTTTTTATTACTTGGGTAGATCAAACTCCATTTGTTTATAGAAATACAGAAAAAGAAAACTCGTCAAAAAAAAAAAAAAGAACTTAAAAATAAATAAATCCTGTGACATCTCTTTTTGCAATTGTACCGAAAGTGGCTTATTATTGAAGTCTGATAGCTTTTTTTTCTAGTGACTAGGCGCGTACAGTGGGGTAGCGCGTGACGTGTAAGTGTAAGTGGCAAGGTGGCGGTGTTGTTCACTGTATAGATGTCAACGCTGTGCTATTTAAAAAAAAATAATAATAATACAAATTTGTAGAGCTAAACTAGGTGGTGTGAACAAGGTCAGTTTGTCTGTGTGCGTATTGGCATCTGTGATATCCTCTGCTTTCTCGGTGTTAGTTACGAATCATAGCGTCATCAAGGGTTTACGTCAGCGAGCAGCGTAAGGCAGATATCAGTGAAATAGCCGGCGAACCTAAACTGAGCTGAAACTGAAGCGAAATATATGCTGTAGCTGATGTTGGATACCTTTTAAAATGCATCCTCTGTGCACTGAAGTAAAAAATAAATAAAATAAAATCAGTATTGGGAAGATTTGATTCGTTTTCCAGCCTTCAACCGGATCCTAAATCCAGTTTCAATCAGAAATGTACATGCACTCATCGTCGACATGAAGGCCGTATTAATTGGGGGCTTTAAATGTACTTTTTTTCCCTCCCTTTTATAATGTGAATTATTATTCATATTCTGATTGACGTTACACCATACAACGTCAATTATTTAAGAAGGAGGGGTATTTTCTGCAATGGCCATCGGATCAAAATTCTACATCCAGGCCAAATATTGACATGCTCCCCCCAGTGGTATTTGGTCAACTGTCCCTTAAGCAAGTTGCAGAGAAACCACATACTTTCTGCTGCTAACAGCCGGCTGCTGTCATCATCCTGGCTGACTGTTTACAGCCATTCTTGGGTTAGTGTACATTTCTCCGGTTTCTTTTCTTAAACATGGTCAACACACTGTCGACCGCTCGGGAACTGCTTCGATGCGGGTTTGAGGACATTGACCTGTTGGAACGTCTGTGTTTAAGTCTCAACCACTAAGCTGCTGGTCTGAAACAGCTTTGAATTTGAAGCCCCACCCCTTTTTTTTGTGCAGGGCATCAGTGCTACCAGAATCAAAACCGCCCCACAGCATAATACCGCCACTGCCATGCTTGACAGTTGGCGTTTGAAAGCCTCGCCTCCAATGCCTCACCATTTGTGGCCAAATAGCTCAACCTCGATCCATGACGACGTTTAAACTTGTTTCACTGTGAACCGTAGCGCTGGGGCTCCAGCGGCCTCCAGTTTACCATCGGCTGGACCTCCGGCGGTTCCTGTGTCGTTCCTGGACCGCCGGGCCAATTTCATCCGAGGGCAATGGTTTGGGGAAAGCGGTTGAGACGTCGACACGGTTGGGCGTTCCAACAGGACAGTGATTCAAAGCACACCCTTGGACCCTGCGTGGATATAAAAATCCCCAGTAAATTTAAACCTCAGTACCCGATTCTTGTTTTTGTTGCACAATTATCCTGGAAGAAGGCTGTTTTAAATGCGGCATTCAAAGCTCAGAATTGATATGGTATTCTTGTCCTTCATGCAGATGCACAAGTAGAACTGTAGCTCACAGTATATGCAGTTTCCTAAGTCGACATCTGGATCATCCACCAAATAAAGCGGCATCTCTTCCGTAACTTTACCCGTTGGTCTTCAGATTAAAAGTGGCAGGCCTCGGCCGAGGGTCCGTACGCGTGCACTAAGCTCCTGCTTGTTCTTGCTCGGAACAAAACGGGCCTCTAAAAATAAAACAAACAGACCTAGATGAGAAGCAAAGTGGCAGCAGGGATGGCAGCTCTGTTTACTCCTCTTTTTTTTCTCTTTATTTAGTTTTCTTGTCATAAAGGGCTTCAATCCACACGTAGAAAGAGACAGGGCATGAACATGTAGAGTTACAATCAAGAGCAGCTGCCAGCAGCACCTCTCAACCCAACCCCCCCACCCCCCAAACTGTCGCACCGCCTGGTAATGTTAAACGGCGATCCGACGCTAAAGCAGCTGCACACCTGACGGCGGGCGCGGTCGTTTGACGCCATTAACAGAACACGCTTCATCCGGGAGGGGCGCTCTCACCGAGGCGTTTAATCTCGCAGTCGCTCTCCAAACGGACATCTCAGCAGGCCTCGGCATCACAGATCTGGGCGCACGTTCCTCCGTATCCCCTCCTTGTCAACGTGCTCAGCTTTTCCCGCGGTGACGGGTTAACTGCGGGGGGGAAAATGTATTTGTGACTCTTGACATAGCCCAGTATTGATGTTGGCGTCCTTATTGCCGTGGCCGTCTTGTGGAGTTAATCTTTTTTCGTGTCAAGTGTCTTTTTCAAAAAGGTGTTCAAGTGGCACTGTCAAGCAATCTTTGGATCTCCTCCTCGAAGGCGACGACTCTTTATCACGCATACTGGTGTATAGTATGTAGCTGCAGTAGGTACTGATGACCGTTGTAAAAGAAAAAATGTAAAAAAAAAAAAAAAGTGACCCTTAATATGCAACTCAGTGGAAAGATGTTGGAGAGATGTGAATAATTAGTATTGTCAGAGTTGTTAGTATGTTGTTTAAAACTTCTTGCTGCTTTGTTTTGGGATGCGTTTTTTGTTTCGTTAAGTGTGTGTTGTTTTCCTGAGAAGTGTTAAAGCATTTGGCCCTTGTGTACATAAAGAATTATTATTATTTATTTTTTAAATCCCTGGTCCTCAAGAAACTCTGGCCAGCAGGTTTTAGATGTTTCCCTACTTTAATCACCCGGTTCAGATGATGGAGTTCAGCAGAAGGCTGTGAATCAGCCGGCATCGCTATCCGTGGTGCTGAAGCTGGGGACCGTCTGTAACCTGGAGGACCAGGGATGAAAAGCACTGGCCGACAGGATCCCAGGGTTTCTCTGCTGTCTTCAAATTGACTTTAATCATCTACCAGATTTGGCCAAACTGGATGTGGTTTAAATGTCAAATCATTGAAGCTCAAGTTTTGAACTTCAGCAAATTGCATAAAAGTATAAGAGAAACGTACAAACCGTGCTTTAAAGAAGCTGCAATTATTGTAGGATAGTTTTGTCCAAATCTGTCTGTTATGGAATCTAAAGTTGAGCTTAATTAACTGGTTTTAAAAAAGAAAAAGTGACTTTTGCCACATTGCTGAATCAGAAGCAAACCTCAGTGTCATGTTTTATGATTTGGTGAATCTACAACTAAAACAAACAAACAAAAAAAAAATAAGCAGAAAATGTAAGGGAATTTGTATCTGGTCTATAAAAGACATGAAAAACTTGCCAGATCGCCTCTCCCAGCACCAAACGGGAGTGTTCGGCTGTCGACTCTTAACTTGGCGGCGTTTATTAAATTGGGGGATTGCAGTTTGCAGATACAAGACATCTTGGCAATTTATCCATTTATCAAAAGGGGAACCTCAACGCCCCCACCAAACACACTCTGTTGCTCCACTCACAGCAAATAACCCTAACCATTTTCAGAAGACAAAAATCAGCCATATGTCAGGTCCAGTTTTTCTTTAAAAAATTTTGTATGGAGTTCTAAAATATAATAATAAAGCGCAGTAACCCTGGAATCCATAAAATATCCAGCCTTAGTCGGATTGCAAAGACCCAGATTCAACATTGACAGGCTCCAAGACAAGCTGGACCTACAGATGTTTGTAATGTGGATGCAGCTGTAGCCTCTGTCCCAAGGGCCTCATGCAAAAATCAATGTTTTTGTGTTTTTTATTGGTATATTTGTGAGTGTTAGTGTGTGTGTGTGTGTTCTCCTCTGCTGCTACACCAGTCATTAATGCTCCTCGTTTTCTGTTCTCATTATGTGGCGTAGTTCTAATTGATCTCAACACTGTAATTTATTCTGCAGATGTAATTTTATAATTGTTCATTGCTTTTTTTTTTTTTTTTTTTTTCTTCTCCTTTGTAAGCAACATGTTAGAGAGGATCACAACAGCATTTGTGTGGCAGTTGAATTTAATAGCTCTCAAGACGTCGGGATTTTTTAAAGAAAAAAGTGGAATTTGTAAACGGTTGACTGTGCAGGGTTTTTTCTTTTTTCTCTCTCTCTTCTTGCTCTGTGGAGTGGGTTTTGTGTTTCAAAGGGAATATAAGTGAGTAATATGAAGTTAATATTCTGTTTTTGTTCTTTTTCTGTATGGGTTGTAATAAAATATTGCAGTACTTTGTATGAAAACAGACTATAGTTAATTGTAACTATTTATAAATTAAATTATTGTACTTTTTTGCAATCTGTAGATAAGCACTATGTATTCCTATACAGTATCGGCTGTGGATTTTAAATGTGATTCTCCGAGGTGTCTAAGTTATTGATGTATATATTGTATGTTGATACAGCTTCCTTTATTTTCTATAAGACCAATAAAACGTTTTGGAAAAGGACTTTATGTTTCGTCGCCGTCGTTTGAATTTGTTGAAATTGAGGTTTCGCAATATTCTGTGGCGTCATTGACCCAGTTTGACGCTTGTAAAAATAAACTGGCTGGGAAGGCTTTTTGCCGTCCAGGGTGGGTTTCAGAAGACAGCGATCATTTAGATGGCACATTTTTATTTTTTTTATTTTCTTCTCTTTTTTTTTTTCCTTTTTTCCTCTGCGATCCAAAAAAAGCTGTTGGGCGACCCACTTTGGCTAACCTCAGCGGACGTATTTTTGGCCCGACACGAGTAAAACATTAGAGTCATGAAGGATGTCTAGGTGTGCTTGTCCTAGATTAGGAGGAGTTGTGAGTTAGTCATCTCAGCTCCCTGCGGAGCTCCTGAACCAACCCCCCCCCCCCCCCCCCCCCCCTCATCAAACATCAGCCTCCTCAGCAGCGTTTCAACCAAAACACATCTCATGAGAGAAGCTGCTCGCACAAAGAGACAGATGGCTTCAGACAGGCTACATCCTACCGCTTCATCCTTGAGGGCAACGCCGAACCCCCCAGATGCCCCGCCGTGTTTTATTGTTCTTCGCGCCTCCTAAATGCTCCTACAGGTCTGTGTGACCTGTGCCTTAAAAACAGGCCGTGCCTCTCTCTCCTTGGATGGCTGCCCCAGACGAGCGCACGGCCTCTGAAGAGTTGATTAATTTGGCGGGTTGGGCTAAGGTGAGCTGGTGGGCTATGTAGGACAGCATTCTTCATCTTCACCCACTTCTGCAGCAGGTGCCTGCCCCAGTTCTCAGACCACAACCTGCCGTACAATTAACGTTGGCATCTCCCATCAGCAGGGGTAAACGCTTGCCACGAGTGCCCTGCTGAACTCTGGCACGCTGCTGATTGCGGCGTTGCTGAAGACGCCCGAGATTGTTTTATGTATTTGGTGAAAGGTCGATCTGGCTTTTGATTTGAAGGTTGTCCGTCGGCTCAATCCGACTTCAAACGTTAAAGGAATTTTCTCAGAAGCGTTTTGTTTAATAGTGCATTTGCTAGACCACGTGTGCCCCCCCCCCCGTCCTGATAAAGGATGCAGAACAAAAAGACAAAAGATATTTAATTTCACCGGTTGGTGGGAAGTGGCTTCATGCCTGTGTGGGGTTAGGTTTCCCTCTGCTGGAAAAACAAAACTAAGCTCAAAAAGTAAGGACGTTTGTTTTTGGAAAGCCTGTTTATTTCCCGGTAAATAGAGCCAGATCTGTCTGAGAAAAGGCTTTTGTGGCTTGAGCGGCAGGGTTAAGAGTGTGGGCTGCGGCCGAAACTTGCCAATTCCCCCTCTGCCAGTGCCAAGCGGCTTTTGGAGGAGGCTGGGTGCGATGGCGTGAGGCGGCATCTCCCTCTCAGGTGAAATAAAGATGATCATCACTGGAGGTTATCTCAATATAGAAAGATTTTAAAGATCCTGTAACCATAGAGAATCCCGTACCTCCACTCTCAGCCATACCTTGGGCATGCTGTAAAAGCCAGAGAGACAAAGACAACCGCGTTGGTTGACTCATGACAATGCTGGTTGTGGAATGGGATGCCGTCCCACAGCATTTTGTAGTAAACGGGTCCCCAGCATAAGGAGGGGAGGGACAGGCTGTTGTGATTGTGTGTGGTTCTTCCACACACTCAGACACCTGTTTGAACATATAAACTATTAAATAGTCAATATGTTTTCAATTATTCAATCCGATAAATGACACCAAACAAGGGTTAATAGCAGAATAAGCTGTTAAGAGGCTATCTCTAATCCACGAAATTAACTCTGCTCCTCTACCCACAAACACATTTTCCTGTCTAATGGGTCACCGTTTCAAGAGAAATGAACAGGATTTCCAACGGCTTACGATTTATCCTCAGCAAGCATTGTTACAAGGAAGTAATTGCTCAAACATAAGTTTCCTAATTTCTCGCACTCGGCATAAATGCTCTAATGAAGTTTTTCCTCAACTTATCAGTGTTCGACCCCCAAAACAACAGAGGGTGTCTTGGCTACCATTTGATTACACAATGGTGGGAAATTACAACAAGTTGTTTTATGTATTTGGGAAATTTATAACATAAATGTGCCTTTACGAATAACAGTTTTTGAAATTAACTTTGATTATTAAAGTGGAGGTCACAAATGTAACGTTTGTTACATTTGTGACCTCCAGTGAAGTCCTGAACACAGAACCCGAGCTCTTACTGGATTTTTTTTGTAGCAGATAATACCCAGAAGATGTAGAAAAAATAGAACTAAATAAAAAAAATGGTTGATTTAACTTCTCATAATGAAATAAAACAACTAATTGCTGCTCTTAACCTATTCACCAGTTTTTAGAATAAGTATTGATCTGCAGTGTGTTCTCTCCACTGGTCACACAACACCTATTATTATGGTGCTTTGCAGGTTAAAACTATTGTTAATGGAAAGATTTATTCATTTTTTGATCTAATGAAATTTCTACAGTGGTTTAACACACAGAAATTTGGTGCATACCATCTAATTTGCCCTTTTTTTCATCAGTTCTCACCTAGAATACACATTTTGTATCATCACATGCAAATTACTGCAGATCTACATTGCAGTTTAATTTTAAGTCTGTTTTCAACAGTTACTTCAAAATTACGCCGCTAGACTGCTTAACCTATTTGTTTCTATATTAATCCAGCTCTTATGCCTTTACGCTGGCTTCTGAAGCCAAAAATAAGAACTAAATATTCCTCCTTATTTGTAAAATGATATCAGTCGGGCTCCCACACCTCCCAGACTTCTAATTATTTTCTTATCAAAGCCAACTTGTTGTTCCTAACGCTGTTTAAAGTATGAGGGGACTTTGAATTTGCTGTAATGGGTCACACGCTGTGAACCAGCCTCCCTTGGTTGTAGTAAAAATTTTAAAAAGATATATTTTTTGGGGTTTTCTTTAGGATGATCTTTTTTCATTATTTTGCTCTTTGTTTAACGGTGCATATTTTATGCCTTTCGGTGTTTGTGTCTATATCTCTACCCTATTCTGTATTCACTGATTAATTCTGTTGTTTGTCGGGCACCAGTACATGGAGCTGTGCTCTACAGAAAATATACAGAGAGACATTAACATTTTAAACACCTTTCTCATTATATCAATCTAAAGAGGATTTGTGACAGTAACTGGGCATTTTGAGGCTAATAACTTTCTTTGGGAAATGTAGGTCAGCTCAAGGACATGGCCGGCAAACAGTCATTTCAACTGAAAATTTATAGTGGAGGTGAAAAAAGTATATCCCTCATAAAATCTAAAAGGTAAAGTAAGACAGATCAAATAACTCATTTGGAGCTCATGAATCCACCTTTTTGTTTCCAAAACAATTAATTTTTTTTTACATGATGTGTGGAGCAAAGATGTCGTCAATAATAATAATAATAGACTGCACAGTCCATTATTATTGCCCTGCAGCAAAAGGTCCTGAGTTCGAACCCAATGTTAAACCTGGAGTCTTTCTGCATGGAGTCTTCATGTTCTCCCTGTTCATGCATGAGTTCTTACCGGGTACTCCAGTTTCATCCCACAGTCCAAAAACATAACTGTTAGGTTAACTGGTCTCTCTTGTGGTGGTGGCCTAGTGGAGAGAGAGCATCCTGGAGAGGCAGAAAGGTTCCTGGTTTGACTCCCATAGACTGCCACTCTGGGTCCCAGAATGCTTCCCGGGCACCGCACAGTGGTAGCTCATTGCTCCCTAAGGGATGCGTTAAATGCAAAGCACAAATTTTTTCATTGGAATATACAGAGTTGCAGTGACAATAAAGGTGATTATTCTAATCAATTTTATTTATATAGCGCCAATTCACAACACATGTTATCTCAATGCACTTTACAAAGTCAAATTCAATCATACAGATTGGTCAAAAAGTTTCCTGTTTAAGAAAATCACAGTAGATTACATGGTGTCTTGACAAAGAGCATTCACTCATGGAAGCGCGTAGAGCTACAGTGGACAGTCGTCTCTATTGTCAACAGCTTTGCAGCAATCCCTCATACTGAGCATGCATGAAACAACAGTGGAGAGGAAAACTCCCCTTTAAGGAAAGGAAGGAAAACCTCCAGCAGAACCAGGCTCAATATGAACGGTCATCTGCCTCGACCAACTGGGGGTTAGAGAAGACAGAGCAGAGACACAAAAACCACAGAAGCAAACAATGGTGCAGAAATCCTTTCAAAGTTATATGGTAATGGCAGGTGATCTCACCCCCCCCCCCCCAGATGTAACAGAACACCTACTATGAAGAAAAAAAAATGACGGAGAACAAAAAGTTAAAAGTTGAAATAACAAACAATGCAAAATGGAGTAGAATAGGAGAACTCAGCGGAGAGAGAGAAAGAAAGTCTCTGATGTCCTCCAGCAGCCTAAGTCTATAGCAATACATCTATGGAGGTAGCTCAGGGTAACCTAAGCCACTCTAACTATAAGTTTTGTTACAAAGGAAAGTTTCAAGATTAGTCTTAAAAGTAGACAGGATGTCTGCCTCACGAACCAAAACTGGGAGTTGGTTCCACAGGAGAGGAGCCTGATAGCTAAAAGATCTGCCTCCCATTCTACTTTTAGAGACTCTAGGTGTCACAATTTATTTACTGAAGGACCCAGAATCACACACACAGGACTAAAGTTGAGAGTCTTTATTGTAGGGATCATGGGTGGTGGAAGATGTGACCGGAGACACAGAACTGCAGAGGATCGGGAGTGCAGGTGATGGCAGGAGCTGACGGCCCGGAGTGAGAGTCCATAAAGCTAGGGTGGCTAGGAAAGCAAAGTGCTGCTAGGCTAGCAGGCCTCGTAGCAACACCAGGGCACAGAGCGGAGCTTCTCCAGGGCGGCTTGGCAGGTTGGCAGTTCTCAGGAGACACCAGGACACGGGGATGATTTGAGCACTGGCGTTCTCTTAATAGCAAACTCTGCACTCATATAGAATAAATGAGTGACAACTTCTCCTCAGGTTCAAGAATTTACTAACAGAAATTACATGATTATCCAGAGAACATCTCTATAGAATGCTGTTTATTTGAATTAACACTATATTTCAGTCAACAAATACTCTCTACTAGGCTAGTGAACTTAACTAAGACTACTAAGCAAAATGAAGATAAAAAGAAGCTAAGGAAGAAACAAAAGACAAAATAAAATAATTCAGAATAATTCAGTGAATCCTGATTCACTGCAGATCTAAGTTAAAGAACCAAAGTTCAACTTAAAGAACATGGAACGAGGTTAACATTTGGTGTGTTTAAACCCATTAACAATGCAAATCCTGAGTTAAACAAAACATTATCTAATAAAATAATATTTTAAAGAATGATTTTCTTGGTAAAAATCAGTAAACTTTAGTACGCTCAATTTTATTAATGCGATTATACCTCCGAGAAGCTAGGGGTTGCTGTAGCGATCGGCCGCTAAAATCGATTAATCCTAAAGTTATACAAAAACACCATTAAATCAACATTAATGTTCCGTATTAATGCAGTAATAATGCTCATAGCACTATCAAACGATGGTGGAGCGAACAAAACTCATTTTAAAAAGCTTCAGGCTTTATTTTGGTTGTAATGAGCGGACCGGAAAACACAATATCGATATCCCATCAATGTATAAAACCCTTATGGAGATCAAGTTTGTTATAACTATGTAGTGTGTGAGCCTGTGGGTGTGTTTTGGGTGTGCTCTTTCACTCGGATAGGTGTGACTTGGGGAGGAGCTGGCTGCACACACCTGTGACCAATCTTCATTTGGAGCAGTATTTAGAGCCTGGCCTCCTGTGTGCTTGCTGCCAGACGGTCATTGCTTGTTGGTAGATCGGCCAGTGTTCCTTTAGTGAAACACACCTTCTCATCCACTTGAGATTTTCTACGATAACCTCACCTGTGCTCTCTGTCTCCAGGTTCCAGCTCTACACCCGGCCACCCACAACCCAGCAAAACCTTTCACAACCCTCACCTCCAGCTGCTAACACCCCAGTGAGCTTGCCTGCCTCCACAACTTGCCTCTGCGTCCGGAGACGTCACCTCCTCCGACACAAGGCTTTATAGCAACGGCACCCTGCTGAGGGAGGCAGTTTCTGGTGCATGTAAAAGTCTAAAGTTCCTTTGCTGATTTTTCCTCGTGGCTTGATGGCACAAGACTATAGTATGTTCAAGTCTTTCTAGGGGAATAGTGTGATCAACTGTATTGAATGTATTACTGAGATCTAACAGGACAAGTACAGGCACCATTATCTGATATACTTGATTAGCAACTACTTTCTCAAGAACTTTAGATAAGAAAATAATATTACATATAGGTCTGTAAATTATTAAGTCATCTTGATCAAGAGGGGGTTTCTTAAGGTAAGGTTTAATAACAGCTACTTTAAAAGCCTGTGGTACATATCCATTTACTAAGGATAGATTAATCATGTCTAAAATGGGGGCATTAATCAAAGGGAATGCTTCTTTAAATAACTTGGTTGGGATTGGGTCTAACATACAGGTTGAAGGTTTAGATTAAGCTAAAATTTTAGATAACTCAAAGCTCTACTGCGTCTAAACACCAATCAGGTTCTAAATATTCCTCCAAAATGTGCCTCACTTACTGAGGTTGAGGTAATCATGTTTGAGAGGATGCCAATGATTTTATTTTTAATGGAATCAATTTATTTATTAAGAATCCCATAAAATAATTACTGCTAAGAGCTGAAGGAATGTATAGATCAACAGAGCTATGACTCTGGGTACGTTTGGCAACTGTACTAAGGAGAAATCTAGGATTATTTTTCTTCTGCTCTATCAGTGATGAAAGATATGCTGCTCTAACTCCGCAGAGTCTTTTTATACAACAGTAGACTGTTTTTTCCAGATTAGGTAGGATTCCTCCAGATGTGTAGAGTGCCATTTTATCTCCAATTTCCTAACGTTGTGCTTCAAAGAACACAGCTCTGGATTAAACAAGAGAGCCCGCTTCCTGTGAATAATTACTTTCTTTTTCAAGGGGGCTGCGTTGTCTAGTGCAAAATGTAACTAGGAAGTGACACAGGCAACAAAAGCTACAATTTGTGAATGGGAAGAAATAACATTGCTGCCTTCTGCTGGGCATTTCTGTGACACTGAGGAAATTAAAAGGGGTACAGACTCTTTAAAGTTTGACACAGCATTGTCTGACAAAGATCTACTATAATGAAACCTTCTTTTGGGGATGGAGTTAAATTTAACTGAAAGGTTAATGAAGAATGCCCTTAGGTTTGTGTGTGTGCATGGTTATTTGTCCTGTATGTGTCTATGTTGCCCTGTAAACTGCCGACCTGTCCAGGGTGGAGCCTACCCTGCCTCCCACCCAATGAGTCCTCCTGTAAACCTGCACCAATAAACAGATATAGGCAACAGGTGAATAATAATAATAATAATAATAATAATAATAATAATAATAATAATAATAATAATAAGACTGGCGACCTGTCCAGGGTGTACCCCGCTTCTCGCCCAGTGGATGTTGGAGATAGGCACCAGCAACCCCCGCGACCCCATGAGGGATTAAGCGGGTTGGAAAATGGATGGATGGATAATAATAATAAAAATAATAATAATAATAAACATGTCCAGGGTGTACCCTGCCTCTGGCGCTTTGACAGCTGGAGATAGGCACCAGCACTGCTTGCGATCCCACAAGGGATAGATGTGTTAGAAAGTGGATGGATGGATTTTAATAATAATAATAATTATTATTATTGTTACAATAACAATAATAATAATAATAATAATAATAATAATACCATAATGAGAATGGATGGTTGCATGGATGGATGTGTGCAATAAACTTTCATGCATTTCCAGCCTGGATGGATGGATAGATAGATAGATAGATAGATAGATAGATAGATAGATAGATAGATAGATAGATAGATAGATAGATAGATAGATAGATAGATAGATAGATAGATAGATAGATAGATAGATAGATAGATAGATAGATAGATAGATAGATAGATAGTCAGGAAGGACATGGTCTGTATTATGCAACGGGGTGGTTGGTTTTGCCCTTTAACTCCTGTCAAGTGAAAACTAAGAAGCACGTTTCTTATTTTTCAAAATAAAATCCTCTTTAAGCGCTGTATAGGGTGTATTTTTAGCTCAGTGTGGGCTTCCTCTGTGTGTTGTCCGCGTTGTTCCCCCAGCTAGACTCTGCGGTCAAGTGAGCCGCCACTTCGAAAACGGCAGTCAAGGCAGCCCTCACTTGGTTTTGTAGGTCACGTAAACACTAAGTATTACGGTAGTAACGGCTGAAACTACTTTTCAAAATAAAAGCAATATGTTTGGGGTGTATCGACCTAGTTTTTTTATTTTTATACATATTTACTTCAGTTAGTTGAAACATTTTTTACTAATTTATGTAATAATCTTTATTGATCAGGTCTGGTGGTGATTATGGAAATATGTATTGCCGCCCCCCTCTTTAAAACAACTTTTTTCCCCCAGTTGAATACTTTCGTACAACTTGTCTCCAATTATGATATGGCTTCTCATATTGAAAATAAAATACAGAATCTAACTGTTGTATCATAAAGATGTATGCATTCTTACCCTGGCTGTTTCTTGGCCTTCCTTCTTTCAAGAAAAACACTGCTTTAAGCGCTGCCATAACCGTGACCCGGAAAGTACCTGTTTATATGTCCATCCCACCGATGGCGGTGTACGCCACATTAATGTGTCATCAAGAATAACAAAGTAGGCGACTTTCCACTGAAACTCTCATTTTGTCCAAGTTATAGAAAGATCACAACAACAAGTAAGATACTGTGTGCTTTCTTCTTTGTCTGGCTACATAGATTTTGAGTAGCTTTTATTTTGAAATTCCACATCAGAATTGGATGAAACTTGTTGAACAACATCTGGATGTGTACTGTCATGCTGAAGAGATATCATCCATTGAATATCTACGATTAGTTGCAACATTGACAGTACCTTAGTTCAAAATGACTATAGATATTTTAAATTGCTTTTATTTTGAAAATCCACATCAGAATTGGATGAAACTTGTTGAGCAACATCTGGAGGTGTTCTACTACCATGCTGAAGGGACAGCATCCATTGAATAACTACGATTTGGCTGCAACATTGATAGCAACGTAGGTCAAAGTGACTATATAGAGATTTTCAATGGCTTTTATTTTGAAACTCCACATCAGAATTGGATGAAAGTTGTTGAGCAAAACCTGGAGGTGTTCTACTGTCAAGCTGAAGTTACAGCATCCATTGAATATCTACGGTTTGGTTGCAAAATTGACAGCAACTTAGGTCAAAGTGACTACATAAAGAGATTTTGAGTGGCTTTTATTTAGAAATTCCACATCAGAATTGGAAGAAAGTGGTTGAGCAACATCTGGAGGTGTTCTACTGTCAAGCTGAAGTTAAAGCATCCATTTAATATCTACGGTGTGGTTGCAACATTGACAGCAACTTAGGTCAAAGTGACTATATAGAGATTTTCAATGGCTTTTATTTTGAAATTCCACATCAGAATTGGATGAAAGTGGTTAAGCAACATCTAGAGATGTTCTACTGTCATGCTGTATCCACTGAATATCTACGGTTTGGTTGCAACATTGACAGCAACGTAGGTCAAAGTGACTATATAGAGATTTTCAATGGCTTTTATTTTGAAATTCCACATCAGAATTGGATGAAAGTGGTTAAGCAACATCTAGAGATGTTCTACTGTCATGCTGTATCCACTGAATATCTACGGTTTGGTTGCAACATTGACAGCAACGTAGGTCAAAGTGACTATATAGAGATTTTCAATGGCTTTTATTTTGAAATTCCACATCAGAATTGGATGAAAGTGGTTGAGCAACATCTGCAGGTGTTCTGCTGATTTTTTATTTTTATTTTTTTTACATAAAGCAGTCAAATATTTGATGTAACCGAAGTAAATATGTGTAAAAATATAAACGTTACCCCGCAAACATATTGCTTTTATTTTGAAAAGTAGTCTCAGCCGTCACTGTCGTAATGCTTAGTGTTTGCGTGACCTACAAAACCAAGCGAGGGCTGGCTTGACTACCGCTTTCGAAGTGGCGGCTCACTTGACCTCAGTAGCTTGACGCAGCGTGGACCGTGCGTCTCTGCGTCGCCAGTGGAGGAGGCGTTGGCGCATCACACCACTGCCGCTCCTCCTGCTACTGCCGCCGCCGCCGTACTGCTGCTGCTGCTGCTGCTGCTACTCTCAAGCCCGGCCGTCCTGTACAGAGACGGCGGCTCACACCTGTCAGGCTGCAGGACAAGAAACCGCGTCGCTCCAGCAGAACCGACCAGCGGCAGTAAGGTGCACGTTTTATTAAAAAACACAACCAGCAGCCCCAGGATGATCAAGAACGGTCACCACCACTGCCACCAAATGAGCGGCGCTGCGGGCAAAAACGCAGGCACGACCCCCGCCGATGCGGCGTGCAGCCCGGAGAAGAGGAGGCGAAGGATCCGTGTGTGGTGCGACGGCTGGTGAGTTGCTGATTGGATGGGTTGGTTGGTGGGATGCAGATCCCACACAGCGCTGCCACCCACCCCCCATGCCGTTTTGCTTCGCCTTTGAATGAAGTTGTCTCATCGGGACAGGCCTGCTCCATGCATGCTGCAGGAGGCTGCTTCACCTCAGCAGTTCAGCGCAGGCAAAACTTTTAATGCAATATTCCCCTGTATATCCTGTTATGAGAAGGGGTAATCGCCTTATGCAGAGCCTGTGTGTTACAATGCAAATCAATCGAGACTTCACCAAACGAACATTACAATTGTTCGTTTGGTGTTTCCCTCTTAGTAAACATGCCATTACATAATAACATATAGAGAGAATAGATATCTACTGCTGCTATTGCTCATAACTGAGTGTTTTAAATTGGTCATAAAGTGTTTGTTGTGACCTAATGCCATCATCAAGGTTGGGCAAAATTAAAATGGACCTGCTTCACTTTCTTTTTTTAAAGTTTTATAAAAGCTGCACATGTTAACCTCTTGTAAAAAGGCAATTTTGTCTTTTAGGTGCTTATTAGTCCCCTATTAAGTAGGTTTACAAGAGGAGATCATGTTTCTGCATTTCATCTGCTGAGCGTTTTCAAGAACTGAAAACTGTTTCAACTTTCAGTCAGCATTCAAGAACAGCAACAAACATCTTGTCTGAATGATTCTATCTGTATCTTTTTGACACAATATGTTTGAGAAAGCAGAATGTAGTTCCCTGGGTAAAAAAAAAAAACATTAATTTTTGTTTTGCTACTCTACTCAGAAAGATAAAAGAAATCAGACTAGTTTAGATTTAGTTTGGATAACTTGTACGATTTTTGCTCAAATCTTCCGAGTTAGCCCAAAAAGTGCAGCTTCTACGTGGGAAAACAGCTCCAGAACCCAACACAAAGAAAACAGTTCATTTAAACAAATTAAACACGTGCTCTTGCAAACTTCTAGATGGTATAGCACGGTTATACTGAGCAATGTCAAAATTGATGCTCAGAGAAATGTGAATCTGATATTCAAACACCCACACTAGTTATCGGCTACATCTGGCCATTTCTTGATTGGGCAGGAGGTGACGAAGACAAAGATCGGTCCATTTCAACACAGTGCTTTTTTTCTGGGCTTGCTGTTGAGTGTCTGCATCTACATCTGTCACGGCAAGGCTGTCACCAAATTCCTGAGATTACTGCCTCTTTTGAAATCCTCTTGTTTTGACACATCCCAGCCAGCCTGTAAATTGTGGTCAGATTACAATATCAGCTATGACATGGCTTGTCTTGAAACAGATACTGTTGAGTGCCTTGGAAGTTACTGCGAACCCACGTCCATGACACTAAATATCGTGTTTCAGCATGAGGTGGAATATTAAACAGTCACATGCATATTTACAAAAACAGTGCAAGGCTCTTTAATATCGTAACCTTGTCGCTTCGTGCATTTCTGTCTGGCATTTCAATGGAATACCAAGATGTTTGAAATACATAACTCTCCAACACTGCCTTTTTTTTGCACCTGATACTGCTGCTATATATGTATATATATATATATATATATATATATATATATATATATATGAATACTTGCAAGCTTGAGAACACCTTCCCAACTTTGAAGTACAGGGGTAGCAGCATCATGCTGTGTGTGTTCTTTTTTCTTTTTTTGCTGTAGGACGGACTGGTGCAGTTTTCAAACTAGTTGTCGTCATGAGGAAAGAACATCATGTGGAAGTATTGAGGGAACATGTCAAGACATCAGCCAGGAAGTCAAAGCTTGAGTACAAATGGGTCTTCCAGATGGACAGTGACCCAAAGCATGCCGGCAAATTAGTTACAAAAATGGGTTTAGGGCAACAAAATCAGCATTTTTGGAGAGGCTGTCGGGCAAGCCTGATCTCAGCCCTACAGTAAATTTGTGGGCAGAGCTGAAAAGTCATGGCCTACAGATCTGACTCAGACCAGTTCTGTCAGGAAGAATGAGCCAAAATACTAAGAACATTTATGTCCATTTATTCCACCATTTAGCAAATAGAAATCATTTAGGGAATCCTAACAGACCCAAAAACAGAGAAACATTTGTCTGATTTAATGGCTGCAAGGGGAAAAAATGCTTATGTGGATGATAATATCTGGTTTCCACTGTAGGTTATTGCTCCCCTTAGGCCTCACCTTCTCTTGTTACACATATATATCACCTGATCTCCTTTAATCCAATAAGCACCCCAATTTATGCAGCTTGGAAAATGTCTTTAAATAATTATGCGGTAATTACTTAATACCTGAACACACTAATGCACTCACCGATTCTCTAAAACCAAACCACAGCGGATGGCCGCCTCCAACCAAGTCCGTAGTTTAGGATGTATATTGGCGTCTGATGTTTTAACTGTTGAGAAAACGGCCATTATCTCATTGCTGTACAGGTCAAGACTAGTTTTTTTTTTTTTTTTTAATGGACGTATTTATTACTTTTTGGTCTGATTTGAGCAATTCAAAACTGTATTCAACTTTTTGTATTAGTGCAAACTTATACTCCTGTTTCACTCAAGTCACTTGTTTCCTTTTACACTTGCATCATCACTTTTTTATCTCTCGAGTTCCTATGCCTTTATGCTGGATTCTGGAAAAAAAAAAAAAGTTAATTAAACTGAACACTGTATCCCAGCAGAAACTATTCACGGTTTTTTAAAGATAAAAATTACCTGATTAACGAATCTGCTGATTAAGCAATAATTCGAATGACCCCAGTCCTTGATGGACACGCCCTGCAGCGACTGAAAAGATGTTTTGAATTTCTGCGTATGGAGACCGGGATTACGGCGGCTTTCTCTTTGCAGAATTCCTGCCGTTTCTCTGTGTGGCTGCCTATCTGTGCTTTGACGGCGTGTCACGAAATATTTGGGATGCCGGAATATTAACCGGTGGGGTGAGCATGCAAAGAAAGCCAATGTCAACAGAGCTCATGCCATTAACGCCCCAAGCCCTCTGGTGCACACCTGCTAAGGCCTCTGACCACACGTCGCCCCTCCCGCCTCACTCTTCGTCAGCAGTTTTGAAAGGAAATTTCCAAGGAAGCGGTAGTTTGGATATTTGTCACTCGCACATTCTGTTCCTATTAGTCAACCTGCAGAGTGGCGAGGTTAAAGGTCCGTTGTCAGAGAAACATCATCGGCGTCAGCCCAGGGTGCAGAGTCCAAATTGACAATCTGCTCGGGCGCTCTGCACACACGAGGCTGTAACGACTCGGCCAATAAGCGCTCGCTGCTTATTGATTTCGCGCTCGTCTTTTTCGATTATCAGAAACATTTAGAGTTAGCTGAGAAAAAAATCCTGCCGTTTGTCGTCTGCCGTTTCCTACACATGCCCGAGCGGTCCATCGGCCGTGTGCACACACGTCTGCGGAGCCGTTGCCCTTGAGAAGCCTGAGGTGCCACTTGGGTGTCTGCTAACAGGCTCCTCTAATTAAAATTTCATCATCCCCCACAGCGATACGCCCCTGATGCCTCCCTGCTAAAAAATACAGGAAGAATAAGGCCACTCTTTGGGCACGCCGCTGCAATAAGCCCCCCCAAACAGAAGGGTCTTATGTAACTCAGGGTCTTTTATTCAGTCACCCCCAAACTCTGCTCATTGCATCCCTCTTGGCCCTCTCAGTGATCTTAGAGCTCCTGGATCTGGAGCCTGAATGGTTTGACTACCCAGGATGCATTACCCGCGGTTGCTCTTGGTAACAAGCCGTTTTTTTGACCGAAGTTTTGATGTAAAACTGCTTTCTTGTTGCAGTTGCACTACAGTACATGTCCGTTTATTGCTATTTTAAAGCTCTGGAGCAAAGTATTCAGCAGGATTGGGCGTTACAGCTCTGCAGTAGGTGCAGCTGTCATCAGTCTGATCGGGGGGGTGGCTGGAAGCACCACTTGGCTCGCTTACCGTCTGTGCCATGTTTGTAATCTAATAATGATTGTGTTTTTTTTTTTATCCTATTGATTTTCCTGAGCGCGCTATTTATAGCGCTTTTCATTGTATACTGAAATAAATCAAGAGGACAGGAATATGTGCAATCAACCCTGCTGTTTTTTTCCCACAGCACGGATCCTTATGCAGTAAAGGAGAGACAACAAGTAAACATCAGTGGCGTGTAGGCTGCGAGCGTTACAGAGCCTCTGATGGGAGGCTAACACCCATCTGTTCTGTTCCTCTGTGATATTCCGGCGCTCCACTCTCGGTCTCTTATCTGCGCTAATCTAATTAACTACCGACGCTATCATAGCCGAGGACAGACAAGCGGCATTGGAAGGGACACACTTCATCATTCACTTTTATGCTGAGACGCATCAATTTGCAAGTTTTGTAATCGGGCAAAGTGGGCGCGTTGTGTTAATGGGTCAATAAGAAAATGCTGTATACGCAGGTGCATGTCAATAAACTGGTATCTTTGGAAAGCTAATTTACTTCAGTAGTTTGAGTCAAAAAGGAATTCATAAATTGAATATAATTCTAACGACACAGTGACATCTTTCAAGCATTTATTTTTGTTCCTTTTTATTGTTTTGGTTCTCAGCTAATGGGGCTGTATCCAAGCAGTTTAGTGGAAAGTTGAGTGGAAGGAAAAAGGTGGGACAGGAAAAGGTGCACAAGGTAAAAGGATAAGCTCGGCTTTGAGGGGATTGCGAAGTAGAACCGATTTATGTTTTTTAGAAGTCCTGCTTACATTGTATTGATGCAGCATTAATACAAAAGGACCAACTATTGAAAGCAATACTCTACAGTAAATATAATTTTTTTCAGTAGGCTGACTTCTATTAAAAGTAATTATCATTGTCCTTTTCCTCCAAAACATATTCAGTTTTTTTGAGAAACTGAACTTTTGTGTCTTTCTTTGGTTGTAATCCACTGTCATTAAAAATAACAGAAATAAATACCTTAAATATTATCACTTGTGTGTAACAAATATTTAAGATATATAGTTTCACTTTTTAAAGGAAATTATTGAAATAAAACTATTTTTTCATGATATTCATATCTTTTGAGATATACACACACACACACACAGAAAAAAAAATCTTATAAATTGTGTTTTGCTCTTTTGCATACATGTAAGTCCTAAAATATGTAGGTCATGTAGCATGTAGGTCATAAAGTATTCTGTCTTCTAAGTAAGGAGTAGGAATTTAATTAGTAGTTTGAATTTGAATTGAACAAAGAAATACGTGGTGGTAGTGCTTAGCTGAGATTAATTTCTTTGATTTCCTTCCACAATTTTAATAACAATCCCATTATTTATATATATATATATATATATATATATATATATATATATATATATATATATATATATATATATGTATGTATATATATATGTATGTATGTATATATATATATATATATATATATATATATATATGCAACTTATTTTTCTTTGTGTTTTTCCACTATAGCTACGACATGGTGCATTACGGCCACTCAAACCAGCTGCGACAGGCCAAAGCAATGGGAGATTACCTCATCGTTGGAGTGCACACAGACAGTAAGGCAAATGCAACAGATACTTACATTCGCATGAAGCTGGAAAGATCCTTCTATAAAGCATAAAGTCCCTCTTCCAGTGTGGGCTTTTCAAAATCTAAGAAATAGACAGAATAGTTATCTAAAGTTTTCATTTATATGCATCATGAAATTTGCTAAATTTGCCTCCCTTTAAAAAAAAAAAAAAATTCAACCTTTGTTTTAAGATTTCCTCCCATGGGTCATGGCCTTTGCTAGAACAAGGGGCCGTAAGTAGGTACGTAATTATTTTTGATGAGCTGTAAAGGTCCTGTCATCTAACTCCGCTGTTTAAACACTGGAGGGGAAGCATGCGCGACCTGGATTGCTGTTTAACTAGAAAAGTAGAAACTCAATCCCACAACTTAGGTCCATTTTGATTAACTATTGAAGGTTTGAACTGATCCTACCTTCAATGCCCTGCATGTTTTAGATGTTCCACTGGTTTAACACATCTGAATTTAATGAAAGCTTCATCAGCAAGCCTCTGCTGAACTTACTGAGAGGTTATTTCAGCTCTGTTGATGTAGGGACACATAATTGAAACTTATATATATAAAAAAATAAATCAAAATGAAACCAAAACAATATGATGAGTTAAAGCGATGCACTGTTTTTTGTTGTGTGAAATAGAGAAGCCATGGGCCAGTTGCCGGTATTAAGGTATCCCGAGATTTTTTAAACATTACAGTATTAGCGTCACTAAAGTATTCAATCACACAATTCCTGTCGCGTAAAGTCTTAGCTTTAGGAGAAAGCCAGAGAAAGTGGTGGAGTGAGCAGAGTTTTCTCTGGTTGGATGGAGCATAATGTCCGTCCCCCACGTGTTGCTGTTTCTTTCGATCGCTTACAAAAAAGACGAATTTAGCTCAGAATAAATTATTTTGGTTCTGAAAAACTAATGGTGTGCCATTCATCACTCATGATAAGGTAATGCTACTTTAAAACAGCATTTAGCAAGACATAGGCAGCGTTTCAGCTGAGCAGTGGATTACAGGCTAGCTACCGTACTGGTAGTCCTTTTGCCCCTTTATTTGTCTTTTGACAATATTTTATTTCTCTGGTACATGATTCGGTTACTAACCCGTTCAGTTCATGCCTCCCTTTGCTATATTTTTGTACCTACTTCGACAGCCTATAATTTTTTTATATTCTACTATTATAATGATCTACTGTTACAGTCTACTGTCAGGAGATCTGGTTTTATGAATCCAATAAATAATCAGAAAGAGAGTTATTTCAGTTTGATCAAGGCTCATAATCTGAGTCAAGTGCAGTCGATGAAAATAGGATGTAAAAGAAAATCTTGAGTCATTTGTCTCCATCATTCATCAATAATTGGCAGTACATAGGTGAATGAAATCGGCGTGGGTGGAAATCAAATTGCAAAGCAAGGGAACCATACGGTTACAAATTAGTGAAGTAGCCAACTGACCCAGACCAAGCAACCAATATCAGCTGGACTAAAACAGACTTGTGGGATGCTACAAAGAGCAGAATGACCAAAGGGTTCAATGTTCTCCCCAATGTGAATTTATAAATAGTACATTTATTTATTTATTTAATCAGGACAGTGCACATTAATGAACAATCATATACTCTTGTACAGATTGTAAATGAGCCAGATTATAGCATAGATGCTAATTTACATCTGTCTTCCTGAGGCAGGAAAAATAAAAAACAACAACACATGATCACAAAATACAATATCAGTCAAAATATACACTCAGATATAGCATTAATCTGAGTGTAATGACCAATATGCTATATCTTTTAGCAATAGGAGTAATAATTGTTGCTTTTCCTTTTTTTAAAAAAAAACAACAACAATCAGGTCACGCTGCACACTTTAGTTTTAAAGTCTGTGGACACAGCATGTACGTTGTACTGTTAGCATATACTGTAAAAACTGGTATTTTTTACTCATGACACTGTAGAAATCTCATACCAACCTACAGTAATTAAAGTGCAGCGTACTATCATATACAATAAATTACAATATTAGCTCCAGTGAGGCTTGTTTGCCAGTATCTTTGGAAAATAATAACCTTTGGGCAGGTAGTAAATGTACTTTCTATTCTAAATGTATTAACTAAACGGGAAACCATCATAATTAATAGAAAGAAAAAGGCTTGAAAACATCAGCCTGCATTTAATTATGATGTGTCTGACTCAGACGACTGAGTTAACGAAACAAATTGACTTCTCAATAATATTTGAATTCACTGAATACTGTCGTCAGTATCCTGAAACTGAGATCTCTGTTTCTAGGCTCATTTAACCCAAATCTACCGGTGGATGTTTTTTTTTTTTTTAGATTTTCTTTTATCTTCTTGCTTTAACGTTTTAAGGTGAGATTTCAAAGCACAAGGGTCCGCCAGTCTTCACTCAGGAAGAAAGGTACAAGATGGTGCGGGCCATAAAGTGGGTGGACGAAGTGGTGGAAGGGGCCCCGTACGTCACGACCCTCGGGACGCTCGACAAGTACAACTGCAACTTCTGTGTGCACGGAGGTACGAAACCCCCTTTTTCAGACACACGAAGGCAATCAGAGCCGAGAGCAACAGCGTTACCGTCCTGCCTGCGTCGTGTTGTTTCAGATGATATAACATTAACTGTGGATGGGAAAGACACCTATGAGGAGGTGAAGAAGTCAGGACGCTATAGGTGAGCTTCTCCCTGCGCTGTCAGGGCTGGTTTTTCTGTGTGTTTTATGAACTTACGTGTTATTATTGCGTTGTTGCAGGGAGTGTAAGAGGACGCAGGGAGTTTCCACCACAGACCTGGTTGGCAGGATGCTGCTGATGACCAAAGCACACCACAGCAACATTGTGGGTTTTTTACCAAAATCTAGGTTAAAGCCCTAACTGGAAAAGGACTCAGCCAAAATGTGTAATCTTTATTTTATGTTTCTTCAGGACAGCTCAGACTACCAGCAGCACACAGACAACTTTGGAAAGGTAATTCTGTGCCTTGCTCGCTTCCTTCCATAACTGTTTTATTCTGCAAGTAGAAAGCGGCAACTGTTTGGGCCAGATGTCGGCCGATGCTAAAGAAAGGGCTTTGTTTTGGACCTACTTAGAAATCGCTTAGTGGCCCTTGCCAGCAAACACTGAATGGTGCTTCTGTTCCTGGACGAGCAGAGTAACTTGGAGCCAACAACGTTTTAGTCACAAGCGGTTAAGGGTCTCTTGACTGGAAGACTAATGCCGGTCATTTGGCAAGTGTTGGATAAAATGCATTCTGGATTTGTTGCCTGGTCTTCTGTTGTTTTACTGGTTGCTTTGCTGCACTGCCCACTAGGTGGCAGTGATGGCGTACAGAGATAAAGGCTGCTCTGGTAAAGCAGACTAGCCCTTTTAGTTAGTCTAGATCTGTTAGATCTTCCAAATTTATTTATATTTGCCAGTACCTAAAGGTGGAGGGAATTTCAGAACTCAAATTAAAGTTTATCAACATTCTCTTGATATTTTTATAGAAATCTTAATCCGTATGAGTTGGATCAAACACGCTTTGGCACCCTTCCACAAGGAAAATGAACAAATGTTCCATGGAACTAAGATCAGAGCTTTGTGAAGCCACGTTGGATCGAATTGGTCCAACTGGAGGGCACGAAGTTTTTACTCGTGTTTTGAGATGTTGCTTCGACGTTTCCCACATAATGGTCTGTTCTCGCCGTGCGATCTGTTTTGTGAGGTGTACCAGTCCCTCCTGCAGCAAAACACTCACCAAGCATGATGCTACCCGCTGGATCTTTCCCTGTTGGGATGTGGATCTCAGGCTTGCAAGCGCCCTACCTTTATTCCTCTAAATGTAACAATTGGCAAAACATATTCATTTTAGTTTCATTAGACCACGTAACATGTTTCCAAAGACTAAGATCTTTGTCCCTGTGGCCATTTCTGGCTTTTTATGTTGCTTTTGAAGTAATGGCATCTTTTTAGCTGTGCGGATTTCAGCTAATCTTGGTACATGACTCATTTCAATGAGGATAATAACACCCTCTCCCCGGCTTCAGCCAGCATCTTGACAAGATCTTTGCTTTTTGTGCTGAGACTGAAACACACATTTAGGATCAAAACAGGTTCCTCTCTGGGACACAGAATCCATTCCCGTGGTGTTATGGATACTAAACAGCTTGCACGGCCATGATGTCATCTTAGCTTTTTACAAATGGTTTGTAGCAGCAGCAGTAATCTTCTGACTGTGATTGTGAAGAATGGAAATTTTCTACCTTTTAACTGAATCATCGTAATTGTGTTAATTATGATGATTTTCAGCTTATGAAAATGGATCATATAAGGTTAGAGTATTAAATCAGACAAAATAAATAATAACATAAAAAAATGCAAGACAGAAATGTGGACTTAATGAGAAACATGCTTAATACCTGCTTGCAGGTTGTTATTTACTTTTAATTTTAATCTCACAAATGAGCCTCCATTGGGAGGCCTATTCAAGTGAATTGAATATGACTGTATTTTGGAAGTTTTAATTTTGCTCCATAATTTTAGCACTCATTTACTTTTTTTTTTTTTTTTTTGGTTTGGTCACATGGTCAGAAGGGCCACAGCCCATGGACAGGAGTGTCTCAGTTCCTGCAGACTTCTCAGAAGATAATTCAGTTCGCTTCAGGCCAAGAGCCTCAACCCGGAGACACCATCATCTACGTCGCAGGAGCCTTTGACCTCTTCCGTATCCTTTTATACATTGAACTCGATGCCGCTTGTTTGCACATCTCTTCATGCTGACTGTTTTCAGTGTATAAAACAAATAAGATACGTGGAAATGCTGTGTGAAATCACACCTGGGAGAATATAGTGTGAAATAACAGTAAAAGTAAACACAAACAGAAATTACCCACACACAAAATACACAAAAAATAAAAAATTATAACGTGACCACATACTTGACCAAAAAGAAACCAGAGATAACACAATAAAATTTGATCAAACATTACAGAAGAGCCACATAAAAAAAAAACTAAAAACTAATGAACTTAACCATTGTAGGAGCCATTTTTCCATTCCTGTGTTTATCGCCACCAGGGGGCGTATTTCATTTTGAGTTTTGAGTGTCTGATGGGGGATGGGGTTATTTAAGGTCAACCATGATTGTGTTCATGTGTTGTTAATGGGAAGAGGCAACAGTTTTCTACTGTGCTTGGTTTAGATTGAAGGGGAATGTTTGTGGATCTAAATGAAATATTGAGAATATGGACATTGTGCTAACAATAAATGACTTTATAATAAGTCAAACTGAAGATCGGCCTTGCGAATCTTAATCGAGCGCACGTAAAACCAACGCCTTTCAGAAGCAACAACCAGTAGCCTAAAAAAGAGGATTTTAGCCGCTACAACCATATCAGAATAAACAAAAACAAAGTGTTGAGCATTTAGCCCTACCCAAGTGAAGCCGTTTCAAATTAACAATAAAAGATGAAATTCACAAAAAAAAAAAAAAAAATTCTTCTCTTGTTGAACTTTAATTTATTTAAAACGCTTTGTTTCTGCTTTATTTTGTGAGATTTCTTTTCTGGTTTGTTGTCAGTTTACTGGTAATGTACTGGAAAATAACAGGACAGCAATGTATCTAACAATATACGATTACTGTTCTGGATAATGTTGCTAAAACATGAGCAACATCATTAACATTAGCATTTACGAAAACCAGTGACGTCCTTGACGGTAGTTCTATCAGACATCGGCCATGTGGACTTCCTGGAAGCAGTCCATAAGCTCGCTGAGAAGCCGTACATCATAGTGGGGCTGCACTTTGACCAGGTGAGGCTTTTTACTGCAATTAAAAAAAAAAAAAAATAAATAAAAAAAAAAAAAAAAAAAAATATATATATATATATATATATATATATATATATATATATATATATATATATGGATGTGGCATGCCTGATACGTTTCCTTGTGTTTCAGGAGGTGAATCGTTATAAAGGGAAAAACTACCCCATCATGAATGTCCACGAGAGAACGCTCAGCGTCCTGGCTTGCAGAGTAGGTTCTTCTTCGTGAATCACCATTTTGCTCCACATCAGACATGCATTCCCTTACTCCATTTGTTTTTCAGTACGTATCAGAAGTGGTGATTGGTGCACCCTTTGCTGTCACAAAAGATCTGCTGGATCATTTCAAGGCAAGCACCAAAAAAAAATAAAAAAAATAATAGAATGCATCGGTATCTTGCTGTTGGGTCACCGGTTCTATAAGTCCTTGTGCCTTTGTGTCTTCAGGTGGATCTCGTTTGCCATGGTAAGACAGCAATCTACCCTGACAGGGACGGATCTGACCCTTACGCTGTAAGACCTCAGTCACCTGCAACACTTCAACACTCCGCGGTGATGAGTTGTGATATGTCTTCTCATCACTTTTGCTTTACTCACAGGAGCCAAGAAGAAGAAGCATACTACGAACTGTGGACAGTGGCAACAGCCTTACTACAGATGCTATTGTGCAAAGGATAATAAAAAACAGGTGATGACATTGTTATTAGAAATAAGGTTTCTTTCTTGTGGACCTAAAAAATGTACTCTGTCCGAGCTATATTTTAAGATGCAAAAAACTTTTTACTTTCAGCTGTTATTTACCATAAAAGGAAATGATAAATTGCTTTCTTAAAATTAACATTTAGAACATTTTGGCAAATCTGAAGTTAATAAATGCCTATGCTCACTGATAACCTGGATAGCCACTGTGACAGTGTAGCATGAAGTTTCCAGCTACGGAAGGCAGATGCTAACTAACCAATAGGGAGCAGTTGTCCCCTTAAGACCGACATCTCCTCATTTGCATAATGAAGCAGAAATCTATACGGTAAAGTAAAAAGAAGAGACAAGCAAATGTAAAAAAAACAAAGGCTTGTATAAGGAAAAGCAAACAAATTATAAAAATTCCTTGATGAAAATGCATGTATAATATATATATATCTATATATATATATATATATATATATACATACATTTGCTTTTATTTTTAATCATGTCAGCTTTGGTCTGAATTCCTCGTTAATTTACCCCCAAGGTACCCCCTTTTCCCCCTAAAGAACTGTTTAAGAGCAACTCGTTTTGGTGCCATCTCTTTTAATCTCAAGGCGCCACTTCACACCCCGCCCCCCTCCCGGTTGCAAAGCATTCCACTCCACCCTGTTCACCTTTTTCTGTAGGATGCTGGGGGACGGTGTAATGAACAACCGGATATTTTGACTTATCCACTTGTAGCCCAGGCATCCTTCAGCTTGGGATAGAAAATCGCTCCAAGAAAAAAAATATGGCGGATTTGCGAAATTGGTATAGCCAGAAGTCCATGACCTTGTTCAGCAGAAAATACTGTCATGTAATGGTTCAAAAACATAACAGACAATAGAGAAAACTGAACAGCTTGCAAAAGACTCCAAATACGGAATAAAATATATTTAAGGGCTACAAATGTGGATTCTGCATGATATGTCCCCTTTAAGAGTAAACCATTATCCTAATATTAACCATGAACAGTTTGCATACTGGATCTCTGAGCATGGTTCCATCAAAGGAGCATACAGGTTTATTCTTACTTCTTTGTTTGGTTGTTTGTGTTTCCTTTTACTTAAGCAGGCTGCTATTCGAGGCAAGGAACAAGAAGAAAGAAGCCAAAGAGATCGCTGTGATCCAGGCCATGAAGCGACAAGAGGAGGAAAAGACTACAGGGAACGCCCAACCTCTGCTGTAGACATGTACCACCAGCTGTGGTTTTGACCTAACAATAATAAGCTACATTAATATAAACTCTTCTATAGCAAAATCATGTCTTCATAAGTGTTATAGCACCCCCTGGATAATATCAGCAGTCTTTACAGTAGACAGACATCAAACCTGCTGTGGGGTCATTAGGTGTTTGTGTGTGGTCAGATAAAAATAAGCCAGAACAAGGAACATGTACTGTACATTTATCTTCAAAAGTCTAATATATGCCTTTGGATATTTTAAACTGTTTTTTTTTTTTTTTGCCTTTTAACAAGGAAAAAAAAAGGTTATTTTTGGCGTTTCGCACTTTAAGAGTGCAGGTAGGAGGTGTGGGTCAAACATTTATTTATCTAAGAAGAAAACTCCACCGGGCCATTGCTGCTTTTTGCACAGCAATACTCCCAACCTTAACTAATCAACATGTGTATAAATTGTATCAAAACATGTAAGAATTTTAAATTATATCAGAACAATAAAGGGACACATACCCTTGTGTTTCTTGTGCCGTTAATATGCTTAAACATTTTGGACCTTGCGTGTGCCACTCCGCACTGACTGCTCAGAAATCATCTGAACTGTTCTGTTTTTTTTTTGTTGTTTTTTTTTTAACAGACCTGTTGTTGTTTTTTAATCACAGATGCACACTGTTGAGACCTGACGGTCTTGCCTTTTGGGTGCAAGTTTTTAAACCAGTACCACTGCGATTTATGAAACCATAGAACTGTCTGCTTTAACTTCGGTTTTCCTTGCATGAGTGGAGATTAACGATAAGCTGTTGCCTTGAAGACAAAGTAGATTTCATACCTCCCCCTAAATCCTGGGGAGTCTTAACACCTGTGGATATCAAACGGGGTCAAATGATATATGTTTTGTAGAAGTATATTTCACTCCGCTCCATTAGCTGCTGTGAAGATGGTAGCGTGATGTTTTAAAAGCATAATTTGTCTTCTTGTCAAGCTGAAATGTAGTTATTGTAGCCTATGATCTGTATGTTATCGATCACTCCCAAAGGACACACTGTATAATATAGAAGTCGATTGGATTTACGGTATATTATTGCTAATAAAAAAAGACCTTCTGAAAGACTGGTTTACGTTGTGCTTACATTCTTATCAAGACTATTAAATCTATTATATTTGTATATGCCAATCTATAATGTATATTTAGTTGTTTTATTTATATTTTTATAGTTAGACTTATTTCTGAGATCTGTGATCAAACTGTGTTTTTTTTTCAGAAGTCACATATTTAGTAAATGAATATCGGTATGAATACGTGTGTTCTGTAATGTTTGTTAGAGAACATTAAAGCCAGTGAACACCGAAGACTGGTCAGGGAAAAAAAATAATAAATATGCAAAGAGACTAAAAACGGTAAGTTACAAAACAATATCAGTAAAAATGTGAGTGTCTCATGAAGCACTGTTCCATTAAAAAAAATGATAAAGAGTATGGCCCGGTTGCAAACATTGCATTGTAACTTTACCGTCCACCTCAGACGATGGGCTTGGTAAGGAGGGCCTCGATCAGCAACATTTGCAGTTCGCCGCATCTTGTCTAGGGGACACGACAAACACGTGGAAGAAGGTGCTCTGATCAGATGACACCAAAATGGATTTTATTGTCCTGTATGCCCAACTCTTTGTGTGGAGGAAAACAAACACTGTGCTCCACTCTCCTCGGACCATCCCCACACAGTGAGTGGTTTCTTTATAAGGGGGCAAGAAAGCCACATGGAGGGTAAAGATGATAAGAAACCCCGTTACAGACTGCAGAAGATTTGAGACTGGGGTGGCAGTCAGTCTCAGATCTTGGCAAACCATGTTGTCTGTGTTAAAAAATGATTCATGTAAAGCCCAGTTCTCCATCCAATTAAGCTTTTTAATGTTCAGAGACGCTCTCCGTCCAGTCTGACTGAGCTTGGGGTATTTTTTTGCAAATAAACACAAGACAAAATTTCAGCCTCTAGACCTGCAGGTGTGATTGCAATGGAAGGCGGTTGCACCAGGTGTCGACTCAGTGAGACGGATACAAATGCAGGAATAAATGTGCGGTCTTTAAACAAACGTCTGGAGATACTGCGAAACCCTGCTGCATGTCTTGTAACCAGCATGTTAGACATATCACCGGTTTTCAGTAGACTGACTGGCTGTCATCATTGTACATCTCTTAGCTTTCATAGGCATACGTGCCGCCTCGTTCTCTCCAGTCAGCTGACCTTTTGTCAGTACCGAGAGCTCAGAGTGGACTGGGCCTTCTCTGCAGCCGGTTCTAAACTCTGGCATGATCTGTCTCTGTAAATTAGTTAGGCATCCTCACAATCTCTCTCAAAAACACTTGTTTTTTTTTCTCTGGCCTTTGATATGTGGTAGGGGGTTGGTGTTATGTAAGGCGAAAATTTCAAAATGATCAATTATATGTATATATATATATATATATATATATATATATATATATATATATATATATATATATAAATATATCATAATAATCATCATAAATATGATTATGATATATTTAATAATCATAAATATATCATAATAAATAACGATGGATGAGTTTAAAATCCTACACATGAACATCACAAGCTGGGAGAAAAAGCTTGCCAATTTTATGTTGCAGGGACTCACCTTTCTAAGTGTGATGGGCTTTTATTTTGACAGAAAGCTGGACTAGTGTGTTTCTAATTAGACCGATTACCATCGCCGTTTTTTTTGTTTTGTTTTGTTTGCTTGACATCAAGAACAACAAAAAAAAAAGCAGCTGGAAAGACGAATATCAACAAAAGAGGGATGTTTTGTTGTATAAAAATTCTCCCTCTGCCTCTAAAGGTAAGCAGCAAAATGTGTTTGATAAAATGCCAACTTCAGAAGGTTTTGCCTGAAGTTTGAGATGAGGAAATTGTTTTGGTTTCCCAGTCACCTCCTTTTTGAACTCCCTATGGTTACTGAATTAGGTACTCTTTAGAACATCTGTTTCTAGATGTCATATTCTTCATATTTTTTTCAGTTTAACTATGCACCAATGAAGCACTGATTGACATATCTGTTAGAGAAAATTATTTTTAATTGTTTTGCAATAGACTCAGCCAGATATTTGCCTTTTTGTTTTAGGTTATTTAGACATCACTGGGATTTAAATGGGGAAATGTTGCTGTTTCCCCTCAGATCTGCATGGGACTGTGCCTCCAGCAGGATATCTCAGAGGAGAATAAGAAAGCCAAAATAAAGAGCTCTGTAATCGAACAGGACCTTTGTGAACAAGCCAGGGCTGAAAGGGATGTAATAAAAATCCTCATGCTTGGTGCGTTTATGTTGCATCCTTTAGTTGCGGTCAAATACTTCCGCTGTCAGTCCTGAAACAATGTGTTCGGTTTGCGTGGCAGGAGCTGCAGAGAGTGGAAAGAGCACAATAATCAGACAGATCAAGATCATGCACAGCCGGGGCTTCTCCAACCAGGAACTTCTTAGTTTCAAGGTACCAAACACTCAAAGCGGCCTCTAACCTTCACCTACCTAACCTTTTTATAGCTCTAAACCAGAGTCGATTCTTTCTAATCGCATTGGGATAAAGAGAAATGTTTTCAAAGCCTGCAGTGTTGGATAACCTTCTGACCTCCATGAAGATTGTTCTGCAAGGAATGGGCAAGCTGCGGATAAACCTCGCCAACAAGAAGAACAAGGTGAGCCGCAGGAACCCGTGGCGCTCGCTGCTTTGATTTCAGTGTGCCTCCTAGTTTCTACACTAGATGTCCCTCTCTATCTGTGTAAGGCATGTCATCATTGGTACCGGTGTTGCTGATTTAATTCTCGGTTTTTACAGTGTGCTTAAATGAGAGAAACGAAGCGTCTGCCTCTATGATGCACTGTGAGGGCGCGTTGCTGACTCGTCACATTTGGTTGTTCTGGCTTTCAGCGAGACATTGAAGCATCAAAGTCGTTCATCTGTGCCCAACGGGAATCCTTCACAAGACTTGATTAGATTCCAGATATCAGTGGGGAACCTTTCAAATTCAGACAGATCTGTGCCTCAATAAATTAGACTGTCTTCATAGAGTTATTTATATAATTTAGGCAAAACTCGCATAGATTTGCTGCAAACGGCAATAATGTTCAAGGGTTTATTTCTGTTAATCTCGATGATTGTGACCTACGGCTAATGAAAGCCAAATATTCTGTTTCTCAGACAATTGGATGATAACCCAAGTCTAATTACAAAAGTAGTTTAATTACAGAAATGCCAGTATGTGCATGCCTTCTGCATGAATTACTGCGTTGCATGAAGAAGATTAGCCCGTGGCTCTGCTGAGGTGTACAGGGAGCCCAGATAGCTTTAATGGTGCCCTCAGCTTGTCTGCATTGTTGGGTGTGGCATATTTCATCTTCTCCTCAATACTAAAAAAAGAGTCCCTCCATTCCTGTTACTTTTATTCACCCAGGTAAAGCCCTTCTCTCACATTGTTTCTATTTGAATAATGGCTTAGCACGACGAATGTAATAGTCATAGCGTAAGTCCTGGAAATGTCTGCATGTGTTTGCTCTTAAAGCATTGCTGCAGTCCAGGCCCAGTTAACCGAGATCAAAAACACACAACGGGGGTTTGCTTCACAATTCTCTAAAATTTTTGGTTATCCCTCTTGTTTATGCAAGCTACTTTATCTAAACTAAACTTTCCATCAAAAGGCACTCAGGGAATAATCATCCACTTTGGCAAAGATGCTTATTGGCTCACCTTCCTAGAGAAGGGCCTTCCTGTAACTGTAGCTGGACAAATGGGACGTCATCAGCCTTTCCCATGATTGTGAATATAACATAACATCGCTTCGTTAATTTTTTTTAATTGCCCTGGTGTAAATCTTGGGTTTCCATTGTCTGTAAGCCAAAACACATCATAATTACAGAACACCCTACTGCAAAACGCAGCGATGACAACCGAAAAAACTGTTCCATTTTTACTTTAGGTTTGTGCAGACTGCAATGCATATCTTATATATTTTGAGTTTAAGTCCTGGCGTTATATTTTTAACAGAGATGGGTTAATGTTTTGCATATTTAAATCAGATCCAGGCCCGCTCCATTCTGTCCTGCAGCCAGTGTTTGGGAGACGACCAGGAGCTGCTCCCCTTTGTGGCGCAAGCCTTCTGCGCCCTTTGGGCCGACCAAGGGGTGAGGGCCGCCGCAGCCAGAGGATACGAGTACGAGCTCAACGACTCTGCCCTCTAGTGAGTACATCAACCCCAGTTGGTTTTACATTTGCACGGACCCTTCCCAATTATGACCGACGGTGGAAATGTCAAGGGAAATTGCCCAGTAAGAAGTGTGTAGCCACATCTTGTCAATAGAGAGCAAATGGTGGAGGCAGCGCTGAGAATAACTCCCGACAGGAAATGATTTGCGTGACATTTGTGGAACAGGAGGCCTAATTGGAACCACATCAAATTAAAAAAAGAACTGTTTGCCGATATCCATGTGGAGAGGAATTAGGGTGGAGCAGATGGGGGGGTGGGGAAAATGATGAAAGAGACTATTTTGATGTTTAATGAGAAGCTAAATTGCAGCATATGAATGCGTGGAGCTGCAGCTAAAGGTAATGTAAGCTAAAGGTTTCATGATTTTTATTATTTTAGCTGTAAAACTGGCATTGCTTTGAAGAGGATTAAAATCCAGATAACTCATGTGAAATACCAGGACAAGTTACTGTGCTACTGTGAACTTAAAGGAAAAATAGCACAAATATAAAATTATCTTAAAAACATGCCATTTGTTTAGTTCCCCTAAATAAATGTTGCAAAATAGGTCAGGTTTGATCAAATCTAGAGAAGTGAAAATGTATTTCCAAGCCTTGCCACAACTACACAGATAGGCTCAGGTGTTTACTTTGACTAGGCCATTCTAAAACAGGACTCTGCATGGATTTAAACCATTTTATTGTGGATCTGGCTGCATGTTTTGATTTGTCCCTCTGGAAGGTGATCCTCCGCCCCAGTCTTTAATGGTTTTCAGTCTGTAAAAGGTTTACCTCTATGAATGCCATGTATTTAGCTCCATCTATCTTCTCATAATCTCCAACCAGCTTCCTTGTCCCTGCTTCATAAAAACATCCCCATGGCATGATGCTGCCATTGCAGTGTTTCACCATGAAGAGGGTTAGGTGCAATGCTAACTTTTAGCCACGCATTGGACTTTGTACGTGCACCAAGATTTTCATTTTTGTTATCAATTAAGGTATCGATTAAGTTGGCTTAATACAAGTGCATGCCACACTTTTCAGATTTTTCTCTTTAAAAAAAAGTCTAAAATACATGTTTTCTTCTGCTTCACATCTGTTTTACTCTGAGTTGCTTTTTCACATAAGTCCAGTGAAATATCTTCAAGTTGACTTAAGATGAGGAAATGTGAAGCCGTGTTACAAATACTTTTGTTACACATTTGTTCTGTTATGTTTTCGTTCGAGCCACACCTGGTTTCCCCCACTCTCCGTCCTTTAGCTCTTGAAAGAGCATCATTGCATGGCCAATTACATAACAGCAGAGTGGCCTACACAGCGTCACGAAATTCTACCTTGCTGCTTTGTGCTCAGTGTTTAGTAATTTTAAGGGCTTTTGTTTCTCATCATTGTATAAATAATGGAATACGTTTGCATAAATGCCATCCCAAATTTGCACTTGTGCAAAACAATATCTGGTTCAGGCCGGATGTTGAAGTGGTCATTTGGTGAAATGTTGAATTGTGGGGGGGTCTTGAGTGAAAGAAGAAATTAGCCTTTTTAAATAAACGCGCACTCAGTGGGCAGAATTGAACTTCTTATCTTTGAGGCAACAGGGAGCCGATCAGTCAAGATAAAATCTACTCCAGGTGGTCAGACGGAGAAAGGACGGAGGTGTGACAGCTTCATTACTGGAACTCGATAAAGTCGGTTGCTGGGGGATTATACGAGACTCGCCTGGCTCTCTTTCAGTGAGCTCACCTTGCAGGACCCGACCATTGATTTCTCCCTCCAGAAATGTTGGATTAGACTGTGTCGTGACACACTTGACTTCCCCAGGCACCCAAATGTGTAAAATGACTTCTCTGATGGTAGCGTGGGCTTGAAGAGAGTGGTTAATGTTGCTAAAAGATTTTTACAGTGAGTTATCTGTGGTTATAAGTTGTGTTTAAGGAAACGTTTCTCATTAAGCATTTTTATAAATGCAAGGATCTAAGCGATCAGGGGATGTTTTAAATGGCATCAAGTTGTGGCAGGTGTTTCTTTTCCGTTCAAATTCTTGGATGAAGTAAATTCAGTTTTGCTTCACTTTATGTGATGCAGTTTTACAGCAACATCTTGAGGGCATTTTACATGAGAAACGGGTCCAATCTATATCTAGATGTATAGAACTCGGCTCTAATAAATTTAAAGTTATTCTGGTTTAGTCATAACTTCAGATTCACTACTAATTAACTAGAAATCCAAATTAAAATAGAATGCATTCCAATTGACATTGTATGAGTATATAATAAAAGCAGGTTAATCTGCTAAAAATGCAGGATAACCTTCTTTTCTCAATGGATCACAACAAAAGGAAAAAAATTCACAGTGGGTTTAAAAAAAAAAAAAAGCTGCATTTTGACAAAGAACAATAATTGTTTTGATAAACAGTTGAATAATATCAAAATTTTAATTCTAATTTCCAAGTCTGATTTTGGCTACTTGCCCGTAAAAGTCTGCAGATATTTCCCTCTTTACAATATTGAGACACATCGTGGGATTTCAGGCATGACTCTCATGACACATCTTGAATCAGAGTTTCATGGAAAGATTTCTATTCTCACTTACGCTTCCAAGAAATGAGACTGCTCCTGCTTTTTCTTTTGATCCTAGATGACATTGCAGGCGACTCTCGGAATTGCAAAGTTCAGTCCTGCGGTACAGTAAAGGGCTTTTCCCCATTTATCTGGGTTAGGGTGTTAGCAATTTTCAGGTGTTATGAATACAGCAGCAAAAGTATTTTTATTCTCAACATTGTCCAGTGGTTGAAAGTGTTAAAGTACCATAATATCATATTTAGGTAGGTAAACTTGTTATAGTATAGTTTAGATGACATTCCCTACAGGTTTATGTATTGTAGGAGCGGTGAAAGCTTGGCTGCATTTATCCTGTGGATATTATTGCACCTTTTGTGGAAATAATCCATCATCTTGTAATCACATTTTTCTGTTATCAAAATGTTTCCTCCGTATGTGAGGTGATGTTGCTTAAGAATTCATAAAGAATATTAAAAGCCAAAGACAAAAAAAAAAGGTTTCTGTATACAGTTTATGTATATATTAGTAAATCGCTTCTTGTTCTCCCCGTCCTCTGTAGTTTCTTTCAGAACATAAGTCGAATCATCTCCCTAAACTACGTTCCCACTGAGACGGATGTCCTGAGAGTCAGAGTGAGGACCTGTGGCATCATTGAGACACAGTTTCAAGTCGATGAAACAATCTTTAGGTAAGACTTAATAATAAACACCACATTATTTCGACTTTCTTCCAAGGTGAAGACTGAAAAATGAGCTCATTTGCATTTAGTAGTAATAAATTCCCCACCACTAGACATACAGAAGATTTATTAAATAAAAATAATACTTTCTTGCGAGGGTGCGTTGATTATTTATTTTCTTCTTTTTTTTCCATCTTTTAAATTTATATAGCAAACTAGATCATTGTGACTTTAAGATGGGCCTTAATCTTAAGTAATGGAATTTTAAAACTAGGTCATTTAAATCACTAATCAAACAACTTTAAATCACATCAATAAATGGAACAATTGGTTGAAGTGTAGAAGGGTGGTCTGTCAGGCCTGAAGCCCTTCTTGTGTTAACTAATTAACATTAACTCAACACAGACTACAGTAAAGGTCATTACATTAGTTATGGGTAGCGATTATGACAGAATATTGTTAGCTGAGGCACTGTTTTATTAAATAAAAAGGTGACGTCGCAGACACAGAAAACACACACACAAAAGCCTTAGTTACTGAAGTTTAGTCGACAGATGTTCTCAAGCCTATTTTTGAGACTAAGAACATATATGCTGACATATTTCGTGGTCTTCAGGATGACTACTAAAATGACTGAAAATGTAAGAAAATAACTGATCTGACTGACAATGGGCCAGTCAATAAAACCGACATCTTGATCTATATCCACAATGAAAACTTGCTGCAGTCTCACTGAGTTATTGAACCACTGAAGACTCCCCAACAACCCCTTTAGGGATTTCAACAGAAAACAGAACAAGCTTTTGACGGTGAACCGGGCAAGGGGACGCCTCCCGGCGACGAGTCGGACATGAAATATTGATGGCCTCAAACTTTCCGGTGATCCAGGAACATTCAAACAAATCTGGAGATGCGTAACAGAGAACCATTTAAACTCTTCTTTTCTAATCAGACACATTTCCTCAAGTGCTTAGCCTACCTTTCTTGGACACAGACATCATTAAATATGTGGGCCATGTGTTAGAACCTCCATAGACCTCCTATGCTGAATTAGAAGTGTAATAAAAAAAAAACATGATATAATCAGAAGTTGAGTATACTTTAGCAGTTTAACTGATTTTATTTCTAATATCTGATTTCTAAAGTTTCTACTGTTTCAGATCATTATTTCTCTCTTTTTGGTATTGTTTTTGTTTTATGAAAATACTGTAGGTATCATTTATTTAACCAGGTTAATAACTCATTGAGATTAAAACCTCTTTTTCAAGAGTGACCGGGCCGAGACAGCAGCATAACGCATACAACAAATACAAAATACAAAACCAGATGCATAAAACACGTGACCAAGAGGCATCACATAATTAAACATTAGGGCAGTTACAGTAGCCAAATGATCTGTGCAATTACACATGTTGCATATTTTATCTAATTAAGTTTTAGTCGGATAAAGTTTCTCACTAAGTGACAGGCTCTAACCTTTTTTTAAATTGGTTGCACGGAAAAGCTGCAGTGATTTCTTTATTTTTAAAATTTTTTGTTTTCCTTTTCCACCACTTTAACTGCTGCTGTCACTCCAGTAAGCACTTCTCCTCCAGCTTGGTAAAACTGACTCACAGGATAAATGCCTCGTCGCCGGTGACAAATGGCAATCTTGCACCTGGAGACTCTTTGGCCCAAATGGAAACTCATTATCTGTGTCACCCAGACCCTCAGGTTCACCCGGTGCCACAATGTTGAAACCGATGCCTTCAGTATTTTTGAATAGTGTTGACTTTTTTTTTATCGCTTTAGTGCACTTGATGGTGAATGAAATTGCTTTGTAAACAAAGATTACTTTCGGTATTAGTTCACCCCACCTGCGGATTAATTTCATACGCTTTAGATGTTTGGTTTACTTCACAAATTTCCTTCAATACTTAAGTCTTTGCTATAATTTTGAGCCTTTTTTTTCCCCAATAAATCTTGACTTTAGTTGTTGCTTGTTGGCAGACTGTTTGATGTTGGTGGCCAGCGAAGTGAAAGGAGAAAGTGGCTGAGCTGCTTTGATTCCGTTCACGCCTTGCTGTTCGTCGTGGCCCTCAGCAGCTATGATCAGACGTTGTTGGAGGATCCATCAGTGGTATGTCGTTAAAGTGTTTAAACTATATGAACAGTTGCCTTTTTTATTTCGGACTTATTTAGTTTTCTTTGCTCAATCTACCTGCTCTCGTGCTCTGTTAATAGAATCGGCTTCAGGAAAGTCTGGAACTGTTTTCATCAGTCTGCACAAACGCAGTCTTCCAGAAAACCTCACTGGTAAGTTTATCTTTATTTGCAATCTGAAGACTGTGAGGTACAACTGCATTCACAATTCACCTGAATAGTAAATGGAGTTCACCTGCATGTCATTAATCTCAGCCTAAGAGCCTCTGTTCTGTGAAGGCCTCAGATGTTTGTCAAAGAACATTAATGATCAAGGAGAATAATGAAGACTGAGGAACGCAGCTGACTGGTCAGGGATAAAGTTTGAAGTTTAAAACACAGTTAGGTTAAAACATATTTTCTGTTTAAGCCTCTAACCATTCACTGTTTGATCCATTGCATTTGCTAAACTACCAAAACCAAATCCGCCTAAACTGACTGACAATGAGATCATTGCTCATAGAAGCAGTTAAGAGTGCCATGCCAACTCTGGAGGAGCTGCAGATATCCCTGTCTCGGGAGGGAACTGTCAGGGCATTGATTTAGTCATGCACTGCAAAAATCTGGTCCTTATAACAGTGGTAAGAAGAAAAATGTTGAGCCCCCTTTTTTGTAGTTTACCACAAGCCATTAATGGGACACAGCAAACATGTTTGAAGAAGGAGCTTTGATCAGATAAGACGAAAACTGAACTTTTGGTAAAACGTGCAAACTTCTGTGTGTGGCAGAAAATTAACACAACACCCTGAACATGGCATCCACACCGTTAAAAACTGTAACTGTTGTGATAGCAGTGTTGTGAGGATGCTTTTGGGGAGGACATAGGAACTCATCATAGTTGATGGAAATACAGATGGAGCTTAAATACAAGGTATTACTGGATGGAAAGCCTGTTAGAGGCTGCGAGAGACTTGGGACTGGGGTGGAGGTCCACCTGCCAGCAGAAGAACAACCCTAAACATACAGCCTGACCTACAATGGAGTGGCTTAGATCAAGACTGGTAAACCATAGATGGATGGATGGATGGATGGATGGATGGATGGATTTTTATTACAGACTCAAGGTCCAAATTACAGAGTCAAAGTCAGGACCAAAATCTAACTGAGCATCTTTGGCAATTCTTAAAAATGGCTGATAAGACACACCCCATCTAAGCCATCTGAGTTTAAGCTGTTTTGCAAAGAATGGGCAAAATTGTCAGTCTCTAGATGTGCAAGCATGACAGAGACTGAACCCAAAAGACCAACAGTTGTAGGAAAAAAAGAATTACAGCAAAAGATGGTTTCACAAAGTACAAAGTCTACAAGCGGGTAAAAGCACACTACATTTTTTTTTCAGGTCTCTGTTTGTAAGCATTTTTGAAAATGGTGCATCAATTTCTTAGCATTTTGCCGTAATTTGCTTCGAAATGTCAGACAAAACCACATAAGATAGCAATAAATCATTTAAGGGGGTATATAACCTTTTGGACAGCACCGTGTTTAGCCCTAACCTTTCTTGCTATTCTCTATTTTCACACCATGCTAAATATGACAGAGAGTCAGGTGCACTGATTGGCTTTTTAAGTAATCTTACAAGCTAAGCAAACAGAGCATGACAAAGCTTTGATTGTATCTAATGGGCATAATTGGCATACACATTCTAGATTGCTGCTACCATGTTTTACAGCTGCGGCGTCTATTTTCTGCTGTCGCTGAGTTGGTCTGGTTAAATGGACAGAAACGATTTGTGTGCAGTCATGGTGTACATGCAGGAAACCTAGGTTCAAATCTTGGTTGTGGCAGGAAGTTTCATTAGGGAACGGTGGTCTTTCCATGGCGCTTGCATCCCAGACAGGCTGCAAGTTCCCTGTTTCGATCCCCGCAGGCTGTCACCCAGGGTCCCTGAGCAAAACCGTGAGCCCCATCATAGTCGCACAGTGGCAGCCCCCTGCTCTCTCTAAGGATTAGGTTAAATCCAGAAGACAAATTTTATTGGAATGTACAAAGTTACCATGACCAGTTAGAAAAATATTGATAATTTATCAGTTTCTGCAGTTGTCTCAAGGTATGAAGGTCTGTATTGCCTTTTAGCTATCTTACGCTTGAATCATTTTAAGTGCTTTTCTTCTAAATGCTATGGGGCTCATTCATTTTGTCTCTGCACTGTGGAAAAAGAGGTGGTTGGAAATAACAGAACTATGGTGTGGCTGGAGATTACTTGATATTTAATTTCCTATTTGGACAGGAACTTTAATTATGTTGGATTTGATGATCAAACAGGGTTTCTCAGAGGTACTTTTGAATTATAATTAATCACACAGGTCAATTGTTCTCCTTGGTCATCTACCATGTGCATAATGAGGGAAACTTCTTATAGCACTAATAAACTAAAGTAAACTCCTTCACCAGGAGACCAAGTCCGCATGCATGTATTTGGTGTTAGATCTGATTTGCTCTGCAGAGTGCAATCAGAATGCCATTGGCTTAGACAAGAAGTGAAGCTGTAAACAATAACTAAATCCTCTTTGGTGCTTATCGTTTTGCCCAATCAGCATTTTGTACCTTTTACTTTGGCCGTTCTTTGCCTGACTTGTTGAGGTACGAAAAGGACTCCATCACAGTGAAATATCTAGGATGGCGATGTTTCATACCTGCCTTTTTTTTAACTGAATTAGCTTAAATACATTTTCGACATTTTCTATAATTTACTCAAGACCTCCTGAAAAAAGGGTATTATGAGTGTAATATCAACCAGCAAGGGGTCACTCAGATTATGACTACCAAGTGAGATCAAATAAAAAAAAAAAAAAAAAAAAAAAAAATATATATATATATATATATATATATATATATATATATATATATATATATATATATATATATATATATATATATATATATATATATATATATATATAATGAAAGTTGGTGTCAGGTGAAGTCAGTTTATTTCTCAAATACTGTTAAAGCATTAGTTGAGGTTCTACACATGGCCAAGTAATTTAAACAATTATTAGAAAACACATTACAATGATAAGGAAAAAAACTTCACGATAAAAGAATAGGTAGTAGGGAATAATAATTAGTAGGGAATAATAATTTAATAATAGATAATAATCTACTCAATAAAACCTAAATTAGACTAATTGACTACAACAATTTAAAGGTGCAACAACAGTCTTCAGAAAATAAAATACAATTAAATTGCATGTGAGATTTTAGCATTTTAATGATTTGCTTCTATAACTCAAGAAAACACTCGAATACTAAGAAAACAAACAGATACTCAATGGTCTAGGACACTGTATGAAAAGGGTTGTTTAGGAATATAAAATTGGGATCTTTTCTATCTCTGTATTTAACTAATGCATAGTGATGTAAAATTGACCATGTAAAATAATTGGTGAGAACACATTTCTATATAAATATGATACACTTTAAATAAATGTTTTTGTTTGTTTTGAAAGCTATTCTTTTGAAGAATTTTCTTAGTGAAGTGTAATATGTAATTTAAAAATAACATGCATGTATGAAATGTATATATTGTCTATTAAATTCTTTGTCCTAATAGTATAAATTTTGCAACAGCTGCGGTATTTTTATTTGTTTTTTCATCTGAATAACCTGGGCTGTTCTTTTCTAGTTTGAGGGCTTGGGGCGAACAGTTCTATTCAGTTTTACTGCAGCTCTCTAGCAGCAGATTTCTTTTGAGAGAGATTACAGTAAATAGGCCACACAGCAAACACATTACAGTTGACTCTGGCCATTTCATGTTCAAATACTCACTTTACACAGTTTGACTGCTGACAGTTGATACTGATCCATCTTGCTTGCACAGCCCAGCTGTGAGTCATGCTTTGAATTGTGACTCAGGCTTTTAAGAAGCCACGATCCACGTGAAAATGACGAAAATCCTACAGTTGGAGAGCTATTTCAGTTGCATTTTAATTTCTTTCTATCGTTCACTACTGTCACATTTGCTTATAACTGGTGGACCAACATCACTTCACCAATTACAGACTGTTTTTTTTTTTCTGCTTTGGCAATTTCCAGAAATATTAGAGGTTGTTTAATAATCAACTGGAATCATTCACGGAAAAGTGTAAACTGATCAGGAAAGTCTGTACGGGGTTAGATCAAACTATGAAGGACATAAGCCATATTAGTCTATAGAAGAAATTACATCTAGAATCGATAATAAAAAGCTTGTTACAGGAGTATTTCTAGACGATGAAAAGGCATTTGACACAATCATGATTTATTAATAAACTTGAAATATTCGGGATTACAGAGAGTGGGAATAAAAAACAGGATGTACTTAATTGCTTATAAGGTTTCTCAAGGGTCAGTGTTGGGGCCTAAATTTTGTTTTAATGCATATAAATCAAACATGTGAAGTATGTTATTTGCAGATGATGCATATATTTTTTTTGTTGGATATGATGGTGAGCAATGGTTTGATTATGTAAAAAAAAAGATGAAGTTACTGAAAATAAGGTTTGATGGATCTGACCAAAACATAAAAAATAACGCTATTTGGAAACTGTGGATCAAATATAGAAATCCAGATACAGCTCATGGGAGTAAATAATTAGAGTACATGAATATACATTTCTTTGGTTCATTGTTGATGATAAAACAATCTGGAAACCCCAATTTGGACATACACAAAGTAAACTGTCAAAAGTTTTTTTTTTTTTTTTTTTTTTTTTTTATATTGCATAAACCCAAACAGGTCCTGGACAAAAAAGCTCTACACATTTTTTACTGTTCTCTAGCTTTACCTTGAGTTGATGTGCAGTTCTGTGGGGAAATATTATAAAAACTTTACTACTGTACTGTCGTTAACATTACAAAAATGAAGAATGAGAGTAATCCCTAAGGTTGATTATTTTCTTATTTTGTATTATTCTGTTGCACCATTCATACAATGTAAACAAATTATCTTTTCCTAAAAAAAAAAGGAAGGACTTTGTAACACGAGGGACAATTTTGAGTTTAAATTTTGATAAGTCAGAACTACAAGAGAGTTTTGTGTATTGGTATGTGGGCTCAAAATTATTGCAATTCAAATGTGGAGATAAAGCAATGTCCAACATAAAAAAAGGTTAAACCATTATTCAAGAAGATGATCACAGCGTAAAAATATGTGATGTAAATATTCAGTTATTACTGCTGTTATTGTTAGTTTATTGTTGCTCTTGTTAATATTAGTCATTCACGTTATTATTATTGATGATGATGATGATGATGATGATGATGATATCATCATCAAATTGAAAAAAATTTGACAATTATGATTGAAATTACTAACACTTTACTGGCATGTAAATATGAAAAGCACTCGAACAATTATGGATATATTGGATGGAACTATGAAAGTGTTATGTTTCTAAACAAACTAATATGTCTAGGACTAGGAAGTCATTAGAATGATGTTGCTGGAAAAGGGGAGGGGTTAAAATGGTTATAGTTTTTCATACCTGCTCCTTTGAACATATTGTTTGTATTTTTTTATTTTATTTTTTACTTTTCATTTTCTTTGGTAATTGTGTTATTTTCTTCTGCTACGTTAATTTAAAACTAATTCAAATTTTAAACACAATTTTTTTGTGTTTTGGAACATATCTCTTATACTGTTTTCCCCTCTGATTATCTTACAGCTTTTGTTCCTGAACAAAACCGATCTTTTCCGGGAGAAGATCCTGCACTCTAGGAGACACTTGAGGTTTTATCTTTCATGCTATCAAGGTAAACTAAAATCATCCAGATAATTTGTTTTCTCTGAATGTCTTAGGCTAAAGCCAATTCAAGCATCTGGTCTGATTTCATGGTGTTTTGAATTTGCCATATTAGATTCCATTTGTAAAATGAGTGACGCATTAAAAAATACATTAGACAAAACAGAAAATGGCCTCTTCAGTCCTGCCATGGCCATGTTGGTTTGTTCCCACGACTGAAAGTTGTTTACAAATGCAGCTCTTTGGATTCCTGCGACATCGCATCTGCTGATTTGATAAACAGACATCCTTGTGCATACAGATTGACATACATTGTTCATATTATGTGTTTGGACAGGGTCATGGTGATGCATCATTTCAGGCTCATTTTCAGGGGTTCTCTGTGTTTTCATGTTTCATGCATTTGGATTTTGAGGGGGCGAAAAAAGTGCCGATGCTTTGTGGTGTCTTATATTTCATGAAGTGAATAAACTGTTTGTGAGGAGACAAACACATTTTCCTCCTTCGCCCCCATCTAGGAGCAGACTGTGACGTGGATGCTGCCGCCCGCCATCTTGCTGCCGTTTTCGCAGCCTGCAACGTGGACTCAACCAGGCCTGTGTACCAGCACTTCACCACGGCCACCGACACTGAAAGCATGAGGGAGGTCTTCCACATGGTCATTGATCAGATCATCAAGGAAAACCTGGCAGCTGTCCAGCTGTTCTAGGACTCCTCTATACTCTATGTTTAAGCATTGTTTATCATTTTAATTCTATTTTTATTTATTTAAGCTTTTTATTTATTTCAACTTTTATTTCACTTGACAACAGTTCTTTAAACTGTGCTGTTTTTAATATGATGCTTTTTAAATAAAATATTTAATTCCAGATAATCTCTCTCTTTCTTTGTCTATACTAACCTCCTGCCAGAGGGGTGAAAAAAACAACAACAGTTATTCAGTAGTTTAAGCATCCCAGCTCCAGTAATTTCCATGTATAACATTTATAAACAGCACAGACTGCAGTCTGCAATTGGTCACCTCGTCCGATTTTCCCCATATGCCCCATTGTCTGAATTCAGGTTGGTGTTATCTTTGGGTGGATTTTAGGGGTGTGTGTGTATGTATGTGTATGTGTGTATATATATATATATATATATATATATATATCCCCCCCTTGGTGTTTAACTGGAGGGAGGCAAATTAGTTATCTTTAATTAAAGACACAAATGGGTCCATACCAAAAAAAATAACTAACAAAAAAAAAAAAAATCCAGAGTCCACAGTGCAAATATTTTGAATTTGGTTTGCCCGTTTACTCGGCTGTCTATACACCGATGCTCATAAATAATCTGTTGCGACCTAATGCCGTTAGGAGTTACCTATTAAACAGAGACTAGAAATGTGTCAGTTGATCTCTATATAGATACAGCCGTTCTATGAAGTGGAACTCTGTCCCTCAGAACATCAGAGAACTCACAACATACACTCTTTTTATAAAGCATCTAAAAAAACTGGCTCGTAACACATCAGACATGTCAGCATTAATTGTATGTGTCTTCCATAACCAAACCATGCAGCCATTTGTGTCTCTGGTGTATATACTCTGTATTTTTAAACACGTTTTGAAGAGTTATAGCTGTTTTTATTTATTTTTATATTTGTATTGTTCACTGTAAAACTCTTACTGTTGTGTTTTTAGGTAGACAACTTTAAGATCTGTCCAGGGACAACAGATGGAAAAAAAAAAAAGATGGCCAATTCTGGTAAATTTGCAGGAATGCTAATTAATGTATACTGTCCCTGTCAAATATAAAAAAAAATGAAGGACAGAACATTGGCAAACAAACGGCATCATAAAGACCAAGGGACACAGCAGCCAAGTCAGGGATAGAGTTGTATCCTTCCTGTAACTGCTCTTCATGGATGAGTAGCAAGAAGAAATCTATTAGAAGTGCCAGGAGACAGCACAAACATGTGGGGACTCAAAATGAACTTTTTGGCTTGCGTCAAAGTGCTATGAGAGGTTGAAAATGAACACTCCAGATTACCCTGAACACAATATCCCCGTGTTAAAGCACTGTCCAGGCAGCATCATCTGGTGGTGGGGCATTTCTTCAAAAGGTACTGGGAAGCCGATCAAAGGTGATGGGGAGATGGGTGGAGCTTAGTAGTGGGTAATCCTGGAGGAAAATCTGTTAAAAGCAGCAAAAAGATGCAATTGTGGTGCAGAGATACAATGGTTTACATGAAAATATATTCATGTATTAAAATTGTCCAGTCCAAACCTAGACATCTGAGAATTTCTGGCAAGACTTGAACATTGCCGTTTAGACGCTCTTCATCCATTTTCAGTGAACTTGAGCTGTTTTACAAAGACTGGGCAAAAATGTAATTCCCTACCTGCGCAAACTATTAGAAATGTATTCCTAAATGCAGCTGGAAATGCAACAATACGTAATTGGTAAAATATGGCAAAGTTCAAGGGGTTTTAAGTATTTTCGTTTTAACTCTGCTTTGGTTGACGGACAGATTTAACCAACGACATGGCTGGTTGACCTTACAGCGGGGTTTCATGTCAATATTTAGTGTGTTAATGAAAAGAGAAACAACGGCAACTTACTGTGGGACCTATTTGTTTTTCAATTATCTTTTTTTTTTATCAGAAATTTATTTTCTTGGTCTTTGAGGGATGAAGTAATGGATTCCTCCCCAATGTATGTCAGATGAGTTTGTTATTTTTAAAATCTGTGTTTTAAATGCTAAATACACACTAATTACTCGTCTTCCAAGTTGCTGTGGCTTGGTGATGTTTTTTGTCTCGATGTCATCCTCTTGTGGCTGGTTTCACATTTCATTTTAATCCCGCAATATTCAAGTGTAACATTCCTAGTTAGTGAATAAAATAAATCCCAAAATGAAAATCGTATCCTTGGGAGTAAGTTCCAGGATGACGATCAAACTCGTTTAAAGGCTAAATAAAACATTACGTGCTCCTCCATTGACAAAGTGATGAAATGTGAAGAATCAAACAACACCCATGTGTTTTGCGTGTAATATTTTTCAACCAGATCCACAGCATGATCCATTTATTGATGAAAACTCAGACCGAATATGAACATTAATACTGTATCATTTAAACAATTTGACATATTTCATCCTAAAAAAATAAAATCAGGAAAAAAAAAAACATTAGCGCATGGTGCATGAAAAACAGACTTCTTCCATCAAGATACCTGTCACATTTAACACAGATGCATTTCTTTCAAAAATGTCCCTTTTTTAAGAAGTAGCCTTCGTGATCCACGGACAGCGATCAGTCTCCTTCACAGTCTGAGGAGTCCAGGGAGAGGAAGACCTCTGCTTTGCACTTCAGCGATCCCTTGATTTCCTGGAAGAGCTCACAGCTCTGCAGGTTTGGGGTAATGTCTTTGATGCAGAGAGGCTGTTTGGAGAGAATGAAGACAGATTAGATAACCAGAAAGTCAGGATTTAACCATCTAAAAATCATGAGTGCTACTGTGCGCTTGATTGACGCTAACAAGTTTCAAGCTGCTTTTACACACCACCAAATATTCTTTACCTGCAGCAACAGTCCAATTATGTTACAGCCAGTTTACATTAAGGCTCCTATTGCAAATTTTTATCTATATATCTGAAAGACAATATTGTAGATTTATCCTAAATAACTTTGTTATTTAGGATTAATTTAGTTTCCTAAATACATTTTGCAAAGTAAACATTTACATTTTTTTCACATAATTACATGAAAAATATATGAATCCAACATGGTTCATTAGGCTTTCTCAGCTTTATTTAAAAAATAAAAAATAAATAAAAAATAAGCTATTTTGCTGCACGCTTTTTTAAAACGAAACTTTTTAAAAAAATTATTTTTTTTATTTAAGATCAGTCTATTAGTCTCATATTTCGGGACAATATGAATGACATAAAGTACTAATAATAACAACAACAAAAAATCAGAGGGGTGCTGAATGGACAATTTCCGTTCGTAAAGGCAGAAAAGCGCCTTTACATTTCTGAAATGTGGCGCGGTGTTATCAGCTAGAACAAAAAAATAGTAAAATAAAATAATAATTCTAATGTAAAAGTTGGTTGCGTGGATGAATTCCCGCTCACCATGGTCTTGAGCACGGAGTTATGGGAGAGTAACTGGGACAGGACGCTGCTGCTGCTGCTGCTGCTGCTGCTGCTGGCGGACTCTCCGCTCTCCGACGGGGACTCCTCTCTCCTTGCGAACGATGACGACCTCCGGATCCCGGAGAGCAAGCCGGACGCCCGGCCCACCGAGTAGTAGTTCGGCCCGGCCACCTGCTTGTACCAAGCCTCCGACGGGCTGCAGGCGACGAGGAGGGAGATGGCTACGATGGGGAGCAGAAGCTTAGAAGTCATCTCCATGTCGAGAGCAGAGGTCTGATCTGCTCTTTGGGTCGCTGCTGCTGCTGCTGCTGCTGCTTCTTTCTGGCTCCACTAACTGTCCGGGATCCTTTTATATAGGCGTCCGGATCATCAGCCCAGCAGAGCCTAACGTCATAAGAGAGAGAGAGAGAAAGATAAATCAGTTCGTGCCACCATCACTGAAAACTTTCTTCAGGGTTTTCTGATTTGCGGAATGATAAAACAAAAAAAAAAAACAAAAAAAAAAAAAACAAAAAAAAAAAAAAACAAAACAAAACCAGAGGCTGCAATAATAAACTGCTTGTGCCACCTGGTCAGCTTTTACTTTTAATAAGGTTGTCCCATTGTTGAGAATATGCCAACTGAAGATTGTTTAGAAAATAGATTTGTTATAATAAAATCAAGTAAATTAGATTTAAACACTGTTGCCTTGCAGCAAGAAGGTTCTGGGTTTGAACCCCGGGTTCGATCTGGGTTTTTTTCTGCATGGGGTTTGCATGTCCTCCCTGCGCATGTGTGGGTTCTCTCCGGGTACTCCAGCTTCCTCCCACAGTACGAGAAAAGAAATATGACTAATTAATGAATTAAGTTAATTAATTAACTAAGTTAATTGGTCTCTCTAAATTGCTGTGGGTGTGTGTAGTTGTTTGTCCTGTGTCTCTCTGTGTTGCTTTGTAATGCCCCCCCCCCCCCCCCCCCCCCCTTGTTGGTTCATTAACAATTTGTACATTAAAGGATGTCACACAAGCCAAGGTCCCAGATAGTCAGACTTAATCTAAATTACCCAGAAGAATGAATTTAGAAACCAGTTAAGGATCTCAAACACTTTGAGGATCTCAAAGAAAAAGGAAAAAAAAATAAAAAAATTGAGCTGCTGAGCTTATAGGGCGATTCCTCCTTCTTTTCCAACCGGATCAGTTCTGTACACTTTATAAAGGTCAATAAAGATTAAACCTGCTGGTTTCTTAAGTCAAGTTTGAGAAAGCACCATTATAAAAGCATTTGTTTTACTTCCCCAGATTATATTAACATCTAACTTAGGAATTTTAGCATTTAGGCACATAGATATATGTATATATTTAAGTATATAGATATGTTTATATATATATATATATATATATATATATATAGACCACTAAGAATGTAAATGAGACATTTACATTCCTATTTCCTTTTTTGTATTTTTTTTTGTATTTTATTTATTTATTTATTTATTTATTTATTTATTTATTTTGGTATTCTTTTGATCCATTGTAGATATGAAGATTCACTGTATATAACTGAATGCACCTTCCCTACTCTGCACCTTCTTGTATGAGCCGATGTGACGAGTGAATTTCTCCATTGTGAGATCAATAAAGACTATCTTATCTTATCTTATCTTATTTAAAAAAAAAACACAAAAGTATTGTGCTTTTAAAGTGAGTTTGAGTTGAGAGACAGAGTCATAGAGGTATTAGGCACTGCGTTAGGCTGACCCTTTCCAGATGTCATGAAAAACTGTAGAACCACACATTGGATTCTTTGTTTACAGAGGAATGACTTCTCAGAGCCTCCATGTCCAAATAAATTCCAGTCATCTCAAATGGTAAATGGTAAAGTAGTAATTTAACAGCATTAGATTTTGAATCAATTCAAGCCTCTCCGTTTGTTCCTGTAAATATTATTCACCCTCATTTGCTTTTTACTTAATTTGTTACAGTTCACACTGTAATTTAAACGTTTTTTAGAAAAAAAAAGTTTGTCATGTGACGATTCTGCACACAATAATTTGTATATAAAAAAAAAAAAAAAAAAAAAAAAAATATATATATATATATATATATATATATATATATATATATATATATATATATATATATATATATATATATATAAGATGATGCAAAACTGGAAACATGCTGCAAATTAAATTCAAATATAAACGTAACAAAATACAGTGTTGGAGAGAAAGGGTCAGAGGATCCTGCATGTAGCTCAAAACAACAGTTCACTTCTAATGTGGTCATATTTTGGCCTCTGGGGAAATCCTGATGTTTAAGACCGTAATCTATTTTTTTTTATGATTATTAGAAAGTGGTAGGGAATAACTCACAGCGTGTAATCTCGTGAATCCCTATCGTTCTTCAATTATTTCAGCATGAATAAGGACACGAGTCTGTTGGAACAACACCGGCTGATATTTTTTCACTCTCCAAACGACTTAACAACCTTCCACACCACAGGCAGAACTGTACTCCTCGGCAATGCCCAGGAAAGTCCATTAAGAACAAACACGTAAAAGGGGAATAACCCATCATGAGCGGTAATGCTAACACTTTTTGTTGGCACGCTGCGTGATCGTGTTGCACAGAACCCATTAAATTATCACAGTGCCAACCCTGCACTAACTGCGCTTTAACCACAACAAAAGAACATCAGGCTGCAGTGCACGAAGCGCGAGTCCCTGCATAGAGATTTCGTAGGCCTACATCTCAAATTCAAATATGAGGAGCCGAAGCAGACATTGTGTAAGTGACCTGGTTTTTACAGTCTGAGAAGCGTGTCTTCGACCTAAGTCCCTGTTTTTTTTTTTTTTTTCTCTTGACAGGAAGCTGCAAATCAAGGGCGAAAGATTTAAAAGAGCACAGAAGGAGAAAGACATCGCATATGGTTCACTGTTCTAAAAGCTACAGCATCTGTAACAAATAGATGTTGTTCAAAGTTTGACTCGACTCACCGCAAATATGTTAGCTGGGAGCGGGAGACTGGTGTGGACCCTGTTGCTTCTGATTGTCGGAGGTAAATAATAATAATAATAATAATAATAATAAAAAAAAAACTTTTCAGATGTTTTTCAAAGGGATAAAATATATTGTGACATGTAGAAATTGATCTTTTTCAGGTGTGCTGTCCAACAGGTGCCTCGTGGAGTACAGCGAGGAAACCATGTGTGCAGTGAGAGGCTCAACTGTTGTCTTTTTATGTTTATTTGAAAATACCGAAAAAAGAGAAATAGACAGATTCATGTGGGGTCACACCACGTCTTCTAATATTCGTTTGATTTTACGTCACCCTGGACATGGCTCTGGAAGGTATGAGTACATTGGAGACAAAGAGCGCAACTGCTCTATGAAAGTACACCAAGTGGAGCGTTACGATGCCGGGAAATATTTTTTCAGATTCAATATGAACAAAGGATGCTCCTCTAAGCGTCTAACACTGAAGGTTATTGGTAAGTTATTTTCTAAAATTATACTTTTTTTATCAAATGAGTGAAAAATTAAGAAAGAAAATTCCAATTCAAACCCTCATAGATCTGAACGTTTTGGTGCAAAACGCCGATGGAGATGAGATAAAAGAAGGGGATTCGGTGACTCTTACCTGCATCAACAGCTGCGACGGTCATGATGCTTCATCCATGCTCACCTGGTTTAAAGATGGAAAAGCCATAGACGAAGGACCTGTGCTTCAATTAAACAACGTGTCCACTGAACATTCTGGAAACTACACTTGCTCCCTGCAAAGTCAAAAAGGAACAACTTCAGCAGTCGCTCGCGTCGTTGTTGAACGTAAGTATTGGCCCCCATAGACAGACTTTGATAAATACAGTATATCCCATTTGTTGTCTCTGAGAAATGTGGACATTTGCACTGCTAACAGCATAATGGGACTTTTTGAAAATTTGGTTGAACGGTTTTGGCTAAGTGTAAACCTTTAGTAGTCTCTTACTAGCACATTTGATATTTTTACATTTACTTATGTAAACCAGGCCTAAAAATCTGTCCGTACTGGGAGATCTTTAGTATCCTCCCTCGTGGAAGATCACAGGTAGCTGTGAAGGGTAAAGTAAAACTAATAGTAATAGTAATATCATCTTTATTGTCATTGAAACATACATTACAACGAAATTTGTTCTCTGCTTTTAACCCATCACCTTTGGGGAGCAGTGGGCTGCCATGTGCGACGCCCGGGGAGCAATCTGGGGTTAAGGGTCTTGCTCAGGGACCTAGAGTGACGGCACTGGGATGGAATCGGGTACTTGCATCCTTCTCTGAGTGCAAGCGCGCTGCTCTAACTACTCGGCCACGACACCCCCTAGATGAGATAGTTCTTAAAATTTGGGCACCCTTCCCTGAATACATACCAACAAAATGGAAAACTGAGCTTCAAGTGTGTGGAGAGTTTTCTGTATGGAAAAAAATGGCTTCTCTTTGCAACTCATGAACTTAAGGTCACAGAATTGTTCAGTTGCTTTTGACTGACTACCTTCAACCTTTGATTACAAACAACGGACTAGAAACATACCAATCAGTACACTTGTGCATCTGTATTATGTGTTTCTTCTTCCATGTATTTTATTTATCCCTGCTTACATGTGCTGTCTGGCAGGTTGGGGCGGGTGGTTTGCTTCTTTTTATGTGTATTGCACTGTTCCTGTGTTTAAAAAGTATAAAATGTTGGAGAAAATTAAACTTGGCCGAACAAATAAATTGATGCTCATAGTTTTGGAAGAAATTATTTAAAAAGGATTCGACCCCCCATCCCCAAAAAACAGGCCATTTACATTCCGCCGCACAAGTGTATGATGCAGGCCAGATTACGAGTGTTCAGTGTGGCAGCAATCTACGGCTTTGTAGCCGGACAACGTGACGGATGAGCCTCGGCGTCACGCTTTTGTACAACGTTCCCCCTACAGGAAACACAAAACCTGAACGCGTTCCTTTATTTTCAGATGGGCCCCAGAACACCTCCGTGCTTATGGGAACACCGTCGGAGGCAGGCGCTGACGGCGGCGTGGTCCTGATCTGCTCCAGCGAGGCACAGCCGCCCGTGCTAAATTACAGCTGGTTCAGAATCGCCGACGGTCAGACGCAGACGGTCGGACGTCAGGCGGAGTTGTTTGCCGTACACGCCGGTCAGTATCTATGCAGCGTCTCCAACAAGCATGGAAGTCAGAACTCCACAGTTTTCACCCTGAAGACGAAGCGTGAGTATTTCACTTTGGGATCTGTTTTCTATGAACGGGTTATTGGAGAATGCGTTCATCGCGGTTTGTTTGTTTTTTTTATTCTGTTTGACCTTTATTAATACAGAACATCAGTAGAATCATATCAGAATGTCATTTTCAAGAGAGACCTGTTCCTACATTTTGTGCATTCATAAGTCACTTTGTCTTGCATCTTTACATTATATTTTAGGCAGACCTGAAAAAAAACTGTTATTCTTTCACAGCTTATTGGGAGACATTTATGGGAAACATGCTCATCATCGTTACTGTTGCTGTGCTTTTAGCCGTGAGCACTATCATTGCTGTTTGTAGGTAAGCTGTCTGTTCATCAGATTTAATCATCGCTATTAAATGTTTAAATAAAAAGTGCAGAAAATGTCTTTTTATATGTTGCTCATCCTTCTAAGAAGTAGTTTAATTTTAATTTCTAAATAACAACTATAGCACAAGACAAACTGGAGATCCAAGCATTCTTTTTATGACCATACCTCATGGAAAACTTTTATCATTGATGAAAACATGATCATTTTTTTTCTATAAATAATAATAATAAATCCTAAAATCAGCTGAGTGACAGTACATCAGATTTTATTTTGTGTAATTTATTTGGTTGTCTCGGTACAATGCACAGGAAGTTGTAAAATGGTCTTATTCTGATTTTTAAAAAATAACAAATATTGCTGTTGCTCTATTTCAGGCTCGCCAAAAACAAAATGAGGATACTGGAAGCGACACATCAGCAGGAAATCCAGGTGGTCCTGCTTTGCTTCCCTGGTTTATATTGCAGTTAGCGTCATCAGTCTAATGGAGGATTATCTGAAACCAAATCAATGAAAGATATGAAACCCATCTCAGAGTCGTCAGAGATGAAATGCAGAAAATTACTTTGTTGTCTGGTTAGGGTTAAAACTAGAACTTCTAATGTATATTTTAACTGTGCTTTTAAAATTCATTCATTAAACTCTTAATATTTCTCAGGGAATAGACAATGCTAACCTGGCTATGTGTAAAGAAAGTCACCAATCACATGCTGTCAAAGTTGAAGAAACAACAGCAGAAGTCATTTATGCAGCTATTGAATTCAAATGGAGTAGAAATTCAAACAGGTGAGACTGTCTGACATTTGTGACATTTTAATAAACGTTCGAAAAGTTTATTTGGCACAAATGGTAGAAATACTAAAATGCAATCTCACTTTCAGGGAGCACAAGGACTACCAAAATGAAACTGTGATTTACAGCTCAGTTTGCAGGTAAAGTTCATAAAAAAAAACAATTTTTTTTTACACATATTTTTATTTGAGCAGCCTCACTAGAAACATTTTGCCTGTCTTTCAGGAACCAGCTCAAATAGGGCATCCTCTTGATATGACTGCTCACGGCGCCGTTTAAAGAAGTGCAAAGCTTCCTGTCTGCAAGATTTTTTTTGATCGGTGGATTTCTCTTTTGTTGTTGAAAACATGCACGACTCTTATTCAGTCTGTCTATAAGACAGTACGCTCTTCATTACTGTCTGAAAGATAAAACACCAATCAGGTTTACTGAGAAGATGCTGAAACCCAACAACCATCATCGTTCGGATACGACGTCTCGCTCATCTGAAGTGGAGCTGCTGAGACGCATGCGCTTTCCTTTTAAATTAAATGCAAAAATAGAGTCGTCTATCAAACACATAGTATAAAAAGTAGAAATGTGTAAATTGTAAACAACAAACGACAAATAAACAAACAGAGATTTACAGGTGTAAAACACACAGGAATAAAATGCCTTTTTTTACCCAATTTCTTTTCAAATTCAATTCATGATCTGAATCTGTTTTTTTTTTTGTGCAACATATTTACATATTTATTGGTATGTTTCTTGGAAAGAGTTGTTTTCAATGACTCCGACAGTCAGGTATTTGTTGCCATCTCTTTCATGTGAAGAGTGTCTCATGGTTTGATTCTTGTGAGACATGTTACTAGAAGTTTCTCAGGTTTTTTTCGAAACCGTACAGAAAGCACCTCGAAAAGGTCATAGTGTTCCTACATGCATGTATCTAATGCTAGTCAAAAAAACTAAGGGTCGGAACACATTAAACAGCTGTTTAAAAGTTAATTTCATAAATCCAGAATACAATTTTTCTTACAAATTAGAAATTTTTTATTTTAATTGTATCGTCGGAATACAAGTCGGAACATCTGTCTGGAAGCTTTAGCCCAAACTGAAGCTGCTCATTCAGCTGGTCGCCACAATAAAAGCTCAGCGCCACCCACCCCTGATACCACTTCCCGTTTTATCTTCTGAACACTTTTTCACTTCAGTCTATGATCTTTCAGATACGAAATCAAGACCATATTAAATTTTTACACAAATGAACACAGTAACTGGCAACAGATGAGGGAGTGAAAAAGTGAATGATCTGTTTGCAAGAACTCTTTATTTCTTGAGTGGAAATGGGTCGCAGAACACCTGCTGACAGCAGAAACTGAAAATGTATATTCATGTTGTTTTTGTTTGTTTTTTTCTGGTGATAACTGTGTTTTAAATTTCAAGCTAACACAAAGATGATTTAATTAAGCTCAGTCTTACATATATTTCATGGATTAAAGGTAGCCAATTTGCCCATTAAACTATTTGTTGCGGTCTGTGATTGTTTTTCTTGTTCTTTTACTTATCCTGAAAAAGTGCCTGTACAAAGTGTGAAATTGGGTGAATACATTTTTTTTCCAACAGTGAATCAAAAAATTATCTTGTCTTATCCACAACATTTGCTAAGAAACCCAAAGCTGTTCATTTAATGTCATTCGGAGCTCATGTGTTGGACCTAAAGATGATTTTTGACAGTGGGTTGCTGTCCGCTGAAGAAGCAGCCTATAATGTCAGCTGAGAGGAAACTATTGATCTCTCCCCTGGGGCATCCCCTGCACATAATTTGTACAGAAACATTTAATTTGAGTATTATCATTTATTTAAGGACTTCCTGTTTTTTTTTTTTTTTCATTACTGCTGTGGCTTACCGCTTTTGTTTTCTGTTTAATGTCTGTTCACACCTAGTTATTTTTGGTTCAATATGTGTATCTGTGTTTTTACTTTTGTTTGACTTTTTGCATCTGTTACACTGGAGATTCCTCCACCTGGTGACAGATGAAGAATTATTCTAATAATCATCTTTACTTGTCATTGCAACATACCGTCCAATGAAATGTTTAACCCATCCGTCGGGGAGCAGTGGGCTTTGATGCACTGGCAAAAACACTCACACAATATTTATAAATCAAAATGTTTCTTAAAACGGTAGGTCTTTAAACCTTTCCACAGCCTCTGGGGTCAGCGGGTCCTCAGGAACGGTATTTCCCAAGTATCTGGAGTTTGTAGATCTAGAGTTTGTAGAACAGAGGGATCTGCTTATAGTGAAGGTATGTGGAACTCTGAAAGGCGAGGGAATGCATTGTTATGAACGCACTAAAAGATGAGGAGAGAGATCCGTTCAGCTCATTCCCAGTGGGGAATTGGGATGAGAAGATGATGGGCGTAATGCAGACTGAAATACTTGTATTTCTTTCTCTAGTTTTAATTCGTTATTTTTTTTTTAAGTTTCTCAAAGCTTTCCCTCAATGTACGTTTAGCACAGAATTTGATATTTAGATCTACTTTGGGTACCAATAGAAATGTTTGGTATTCGTTGACATTATAGAAAAAGGTCCACAGCCAGAGCGTGGTGTACTTTATATATAAAAAGCTGGAGCTGGGTCTGCATTACTGACATAAAGTCATGCTTGCTCTGAGTGCTGTTTGCATTTCACCTAGGCTGCTCCTTGTCACCGAGCCTGTTCAAGCTGTTCATGGGCAGGATGTTGTCAAGTTGAGTTTAGATGTCTTACCGCCATGACACAGAAAATAACTCATCAGAGATTCTTGTGGTAGATGGCTGATAAGGCGGTTCTGTTGTCATCTTCAGGCCATGACCTTCATCTTGCAGCAGAGTGAGATGAAGTTGACTCTGAAGCAGCAAGGGATGATAGTCAGCTCCTCAAAGTCTTTTGTCCACAAGATGGGTGATTGCTCATTCTGGGTTGGGGATCATTGTGTTTCCTCAAGTGAAGCTGTTCAGATTTCTCGGTCTCTTGTTCTTGAGTGATGATATAATAAAGATGGAGATGGGTGGAACAATTCGGGCTTGGTCTGCTGTAATGACAGTGTTGCTCCGGTCAAACTGTGCAGTGGAAAAAACTGAGCCAAAAAGTAAAGCTCTTGATTTAGTGATCTGTCCACATTTCATCAGTCGCCTATACCTCTTGAGATATGGTCCTTTACTGACAGAACAAGACTCCTGACACAAGCTGCTGAGGTGAGCTTCCTCACTAGGGTGGCCAATCTCAATCTTAGAGACAGTGTGAGGAGCTCCTTAACATGGGTCAAGGTTAAAGCCACTGCTCCTCCGCATCGGAAGGAGTCAGTTCAGCTGTTTTAGTTATCTGATGAAGATTCCTCCTAGGTGTCTGCCTTGGGAGGTTTTCCAGGCTTATCTCATGAGATTGTTAAAATTAGCTGGAAAGTGTCACCAGGCAGATGGATATCTGTTTCTTTTTTTTCCCTGAACCTCTTACTTCAGCGACACAGTTTTGCACAAGCAGAAACAGGGGATGAATGGAGGATTCTTGTAGTCATTTCATTTATTCTTGTTCTTTGTTTATTTTGTGTCACTTCTGGTTGTTTTCTTCCCTGTGGTTCCCTCTGCTCACATCCTGCTCATCACTCTCCTCCCCTCAGTTCTTCTGCCTTCATTAGTGCCTACTCCTTATTTTACCACCTTATTAATGCCAGCTGTGTCGGCATGCCTTTTTCACTCCTTCCCTTGTTTATAAGGTGTAGGGTTTTCTTTGTCCATTGCTAGATTCTTCCGTTGCGCCCATTCTCTGTCCCGTGTCTCTCTGTCTTTCAGATATCCCTTGCCCAGTCCAATTCCTGTGCTTCCTGTTTGATTTCCTCGAAAAAAGACCAATTTTGTAAGTTGTCTTTATTTTTGGCTACTAAACACACAGCTGACATCAATTCTGCTCTGCATTTGAGTCGTTTCCAAACCAAACATGACATGAAGTCTGTGCACCCGACCTTTTTTAATGAATTCCCACTAACGTTTGTCATTAGAAAGACAATAGTCTTCTGACAATGAAAAAATCAGCATGTTACGCTGAAGTTGATCCCATGGCAAGCTTATTTGATTGGATTTAAATAAATATTTTGCATTGTGACATCCTGACGTTGATATGTAATTTTGATCCTTTGAGTTATAAAAAGAAATGGATGAAACGGATGCCTCAATTTACCTCCTTTCATGCTTTTCCCTCTTCAGTGTACTTAACAGTTGACAACAGAAATGTCGTCATCATAACTACGTGTGCTGCAACGTGTCTCACATTGTATGGTACAAAACCTACACTGTCAATGGCATTGTTCAGAAACTCAGGGGTTGATGTTTTAAAAAAAAAAGCATGTTTATCTGACCCTGACAAAAGCAACTACTGGTATTGAATATGTGCTTGCATCTGCACCATTAGAAAGCCGTCTGCAAAAATGAATACCACCAAAAACTAAGCCTACAGGTGAGGGTAAAACTAGGCCACTTGAGGAGTTTTGGATAGAGCATATTAGGGTTTTCGACTTGAAACTGTATATATTCTTTGTATAGTTCTGGCTCAATAAATGCTCTGAAAGGGTTGTTCTTTCAGCAAATGCGCGTCTTAGAGTCTTTATACTCCATTTAATGATTTGATTCAATCAGTAAATTAGTTGGTGATTATTTCTGTATAAGATTAATCCGATTAATTGTTTCTACCTTGCTCATTAACATCAACTGGTATAACATAACAAAACCCAAACACAAGAGGGTGATGCTCAGATCATCTAAGCATGTTTACTCCATGAGAAAGACAGACATGTGAGATATTGTCTTAGCTACAAATGATTTTTCCATAGAGCCGTTCATGCAGAAACAGAAACCCTCATCACCCTGCGTCACCTGCAGGCTGAAGCAGACGGACTCCCGTGAGAGTGATGAATGTGGGATGCACAGCGAAGTTTGCAGGTAAAGTTCAACAAGCACATGTTTCATTAATAACCGTTTGCTTAAGGCGGCCTCGGTGTAATCATGTCTTATTTTCTTTTTCATAGCATTGCCGCTAAACCCTGGGACTTAAAAGATTTCATGCAACGTCATTTTGACTTATAGGTGTACACACAGAAAGCTTTGATGGCTTCTCTTCTTTGATACTTATGAAAGAAAAATGTGCGGCACTAAACAACCTAAGTAACATATATATATATATATATATATATATATATATATATATATATATATATATATATATATATATATATATATATATATATATATTTAGCTGCATAATGGCGCAGTGAGTAATGCTGTTGCCTTGCAGCAAGGTGGGTTCAAGTCCACCCTGGGTCTTTCTGCATTGAGTTTGCATATTCTCCCTGTGCATGCGTGGGTTCTCGCCAGGTACTCCGGCTTCCTCCCACAGTCCAGAACCATGACTGTTCGGTTAATTGGCCTCTCAAAATTCCCCTTAGGTGTGAGTGTGTGCATGTATGGTTGTTTATCCTGTCTGTCTCTGTGTTACACTGGCAACCTGTCCAGGGTGTACCCCGCCTCTCGCCCATTGACAGCTGGAGATAGGCACCAGCAACCCTCACGACCCCATGAGGGATAAGCGTGTAAGAAAATGTCACAAGCTAGTTTATAAATCAATAATCTTAGTATTTATATTTGGATTACACTGGGTGGGCAAACACAAACTAGTAAATTGTTTCAAAGAAGAAGGACGTTCAGTTGTCTTTTAAAAGAAAAAAAAAGAGAAGTTTGTATGCACTCAGTCTTTTTTACACTGATACTCTTAAATAGGGTAAAGTGTAACCGATTGCCTTAAGAAGTTAACCAACATTTATAGGCCAGGCAAGGAGAATATTGTTCAGGGAAGCAGACCATGGTAACTCTGGAGCAACTGCAGAGATCCACAGCTCAGATGGTAGATACTGTTGACCAATCATCTATTAGTTGTGTGTGCTACAAGTCAGATCCTTAAGTAACACTGGCAAGTACATAGGCATTGATGAAAGAAAGCCATACTTAGCTCCATTTATTGTTTGGGACAAGCCATACAGGAGATACAACAAACATCAAAGAAAGTGCCCTGGTCACGCTACACATAACTGAAAGGTTTTGAACTCCATTTGTGAGGAAACAAATCACACTGTGAATTACCCTGAAACAGTCTCCCCATAGCTAAACATGATGCTGACAGCGTCAAGAAGTTGAGGTGTTTTTCTTTAGCAGGGATAGGGAAGCAGCCCAGAGGTAATGGGAATATGGATGGTGCTAAATGCTGCACAGGGGGCTCATATAGCTCACCTAGGGGCTTGCCTTCTAATGCCAATGACTCTAAACATTCAGCAAGAAATACAGTGTAAGCGTTTAGATTAAAGTATATTCATGTGTTTGAATGTCACAGTCTAAGTGCAGGCCTAAATCCATTTGAGAAGCAGAAGCAAGACTTGATGGCAGTCTGACACTTTGAACTGATTTTCAAAGGATCAGAAGATAGTCCAGCCGATAGCACCATACTGAAAAAGATTTGATTGTGGAAATGCATGCATACTCCTGAGCAAGGTGGATGGCTCTCCATTTTTCAAGCTTGGGTCATATATATATATTTTTTTTAAAGGGAGAAAATCATGTATCCTTCCTTATTCATAATTATGCCCGCTTGTGTGTTAATCCTTGACATTCATTCCTCTCATTAGGTGTTTTCCCCCAGGTTTTAAATACTGCAGTTATTAAACCACTGATAAATAAGAGCGATCTGGACAAATCACATCTGCAGAATTACAGGCCAATCTCAAACCTGATATTTATCTGTAAAAGTATTAAAAAAGCTGTACTTCAACAGTTAAATAGCTTTTTCTTACAATGACCAACCCCTTTGATGGTTTTACTGGGTCGTACTCTCTGGTACAGTGCTTAACTGGTTCAAATCCTACCAAAAGAACAGGGACTTCTTTGTGTCAATAGGTAACTTCACATCAGAGCGGACAAAAGTCACATGTGGGGTACCCCAAGGTTCAATCCTGGGACCCCTTCTATTCAATATTTATATGGTGCCACAAGCTGAGGTTACAACAAAAAACAAGATTAGTTACCATAACTACGCAGATGATACACAGTTCTACATTACAATGTCACCAGGTGACTCTGAACCCATCTCTCCACGGAATGAATGCTTACAACCAATCAATGCATGGATGTACCAAAACTTTCTTCTCAGCTTATATCATATCACTTAGCCTGTAAAACACTGATTCCAATCCAAGCTATCATAGATCAGCAGTTGATGAATGTGTGAACTGGTGTGATGCTCATAAATTACACATTAATATAGAAAAGACAAGGGAGATGCTGGGGGACCACAGGGCAGTTGGGTGGCTGAGATGGCTGAGATTTGGTCCACTGGTTAAGTTGTGGGACTGGAAATGCAGAGCTCGCAGGATCATAACCTGGTGTGGCAGGTTAAGGATGTTACATCTTAGGGTGACTGTGGCTTGATGGGTTGAGTAGTCAACTGGCAATCACAAGGTTGTGGGTTCAATTCCAGCTTCCCCTTGCTCCCTGAGCAAGACCCTTAACCCCAGAAAGCTTCCCGGGCGCCGCACATGGCAGCCCGCTGCTCCCCAAGGATGATGGGTTAAAAGCAGAGAACAAATTTCCTTATAATGTATGTTTCAATGACAATAAAGATGATATTACAGTTGGAGATTGAGGCCATACAAGGACAGAACATTCAACAGGTGAGCTCTGACAAATACATGGGGGTTCATATTGATTACACTGTTGGCTGACACACACATGTGGCAGGTGTTTGTGCAAAACTTCACCAGTGTCTTCATTTACTTTGGGTGTTTGTACCAATATTATAGCATTTTTTCACAGAGCTACCATAGAGTCTCTACTAATGTATGGCATTACCAGCTGGTTTGGTAATTTGATGGTAAAAAAAGAACCCAGATCTTAAACTCGGTAATGATAGTAGATTAAATAATGGGAATGGCTCCTCTGTCTCCACAGGAACTTTTTGAGCAATCCATCCTCAGACAGGCAGACAGGACTTTATACAATTTAAAAGGATACCTGCCTCTATTTTATGACACGATATGCAATTTTTGGCCCTTGAGGGCCGGATAAATAGCCTTGACGGGTCGGATTCAGCCTGCGGGCCTTGAGTTTGACACTTGTACTTTAAATCAAGACTGAAAACCTTGTTTTCGGCCCATTATAACAGTACCCTTGACCAACATATTTGATTTGCATTGATGTTTTCATTTGATACATTATTACTGGTCTCACAACCAGTGACTGTTTCAATGTGTTTATGATGTTTTCATGATGTAAAGCACTTTGAACTGCCTTGCTGCTGAAATGTGCAATAAAAAATAAACTTGACTTGACTTAAAATCCGAATACAATACATTCCATATTGTAGTTGTTAAGTGAAAAGGTTTTAAGGATTGATATTATTTAAACTTTGTTTATACAGATAATCTCATTGAGATAAGAGTTCTCATTTACAAGAGCAACCTGTTGACAGACTTCTTATAAGTTTGCGAGGCGCTGTATTTTATCCTAGGCAAATATTTTAGACAACCACAGCAAGTCCATACGGACGAGGCAGTTTGACTTGTTTAGAAAATTAAATGCAGACACAATTGAATTATTAGATGCAGAACAACAAACAGCAGATTTTAGGAAGAGATAACCTTACATTTTTAAGCATGAAACAGTTTTTGACCAAATGTGAGGTGATTTTTACATTAAAGCCATGTTTTTTCTCATATACTTCATGTTACTGTTCCTATGCAAAAAATGGACATAACATGTCCCAACATTACTCATTAATCCTAACAGGTTTTTGATAAATGATGAGAACTGGAAAGCCCGGTGAGTTTCTATTTCCATTTCGACCGTATCTCTTTTACTTTCCGTTTTATTTAACCTTGGGCAGCACAGTTACAATATGATCATATTTTGTTTTTCTTCCAATGCACTCTGCATTGAAAGTAACAGTGTGTGACTACTGTATCCGTTGGGATGAAAAATACGTTTTCTAATCTCAAAATCTGACATCGGGAATGAACCTTTAACTCTGCGTGCAATCCAAGTTACCATGGCACTACGCCTGCCCACACACACACACACACACACACACACACACACACACACACACACACACGCACACACACAGAATGAAAGTGGGGTTATTCTGCTGAAACACCAATCTGGGGTGTTTCAGACAGATAACGCAGGTGACTCTTATATATGATTGCAAGGGCCGTTTTTGAAATCCTTTGGCTGGCATGGCACTTTGTTCCACATGCACTCAAATTCTGTCTCACTCTGCCCTCTGCTGAACATGTAGCAGCACAGCATGGCCTTTGAAACCGCTAAGCGTCCCAACATGAGCAAACCCTGAGCTAGAGGTCAATGAGTGTCACATGAGAGCCTTAAGAAAGATTGACTCATAACAGGATAAAAGGTCATCCTGCAGACATTTCAGGAAGCTTTTATATAACCACTTAAAGCCTGAGCATGATATTATACAGGAAAAGGCTTATGTGTAGTAGAGTTAATTTAAAAGCAAATGTATTGTGAGAAAAGACTGCTTTAATACTTAAGTTAGCTGAAGAGTTGTGACAGCAGTTATTTGTGATTTCAGATGATCTTTTACCGTTTTCAGAATTTGCACAGCCCAGATGTTGCTTTAAGTTATCAAAGAAATCAAACAATCCTTGCTATAAATAGCATCACACTGTTTTTGACTAACCTGTTGATCCGGTGCTGCTACTCAGAGACTAAACATCCCTCTATGATTTTAGTTCCTCTTCTATTTGGAGCACTTAATGTTTTACTGTTCAGTGTTTTACAGCTCAGCTTTCATAAGTTTTGTTTCACTTGGAGGACTACAACTCAACTTATGAGCGGGAACTTCCTCTAACCTATAGTGCAGTGCTATTAATGAAAGGGAAAGTAAAAGTTACCAATGAAGACTCCCACCTTACATTAGCAGACTATAACTAACCTTTGACTGTACAAAAAAAGAAAGGTCATAGGAATTAAGATTCAAAGTAAAATAGGTAATGATAAATATAAGCTTAAATGTAATCTGTTTTTTTTTTTTGTATGTTGTTCAAAGCTTAAATACAAATCATTATACATATCAGTGTAAATGTGTCTGACCCCTGTTCAGTAAGTCTCAAAGTGGGCCAAATAACACCAGCAACAATTAGAGTGTGAAATCAACACTAAAACATGGCAATTCAATCGTGGTATGGTTGTGCACTTCAAGCAAATGCCAGTTTACTGGTCAACGCAGATAGATTTTAATCTAAACTGCAGTATTATTTTAATTGGCAATAGCCCTGTTCAGATTGAACCAAAAACACCATTTATATAAAAGGCAAATCCTTGACCAGTCAAAAACTAAGAGAGAGTTTTAGGATGCTACTTAGAAGCTCAAACAACTATCCCTGAAGGCTTTTTGAAGATATTACAAATAAGATGTACAAAGATGAGCGGTTGCTGTTTTTTTTTAGATTTTTTTTCTTCTGATTTTAATACATAACAGCCTCACGTTTTAGCTCATAAATTTTGGACTCATTTTAACCTGTGTCCAGGTGTTGTTGGATGGGTTTTAGATTTTCTTGTTGACAGATCCCTGTTTGTCCCAGTTCCATGTCATATGAGGTGTTTTGCTCCACCGGTTCTCCTCTGGGCCATGTTCTGTCTCCCTGTACACCAACAAATGGAAAAGTAATCATCCAGAATGGCAGATTTTGCAGACAGATTTTGCGGGTGACAGACGATACTTCACCTGGTCAGGTGGCTGAGGATGTTATTATGTGGTGTGATATCTACTTTAAAATAAATGTCACCAAAACCAAAGATTTGTGTATAGATTCTTCAAGCAAGTGCAGTTCACCACCTTTGGTTCTCATCACATCACGGAGGAACTAGTGAAGCGTGTTCAGGGTCATCGTGAGTACCTGGGTGTTGTTATTGACAAGAAGCTGAAATTCAGTGAAATCTCTGATAAGGTCAACAACAAAAAAAGCACGTCAAAGAGAGCACTTCCTCCTTAAATGAAATCAATGCAGGGTGTGTGAAAAGTTGATTTCAGTAGGAGACAAAAGCGGGATGAAACAAAAAGGAAAAGTGACCGGCAAAATTATTGGTATTACCTTACCTGATGTATCAGCAACATATTTTTAAAGAGAGTCACACAAAAGGGAAAAGACATTGTCTGCTCCACTTATCACACACATGCCGAATTTGAACTACTACCATCTGGAAGGGGGTTCAGCCGGGCTAAAGCAGGACCAACAGATGGAAAAACTCTTTTATCACTCAATATTGGTATAAAGTATAAATATGATTGGGTGGGTGGATCACTTTGTCATTTTAGTCTGATCACATTAATATTGTTATAGATATTCTCCCTAGAGATTTCTTTTTTTTTTTTTTTTTTTTTTTTTTTTTCCAATTCTGTGTGTTTTTTACCTGGCTGCAAAGAATATTTTCCTACGGGGACAGCAATGTAGTTATACTGATACTTACGCTGATAGAAAACTCCAGTCTGTGAAAAATCCAACTGGCAACACCAAATATTTAGTTTTGAGCTTGTTACGACTAAGCAAAAATATACAATATTAATAATGCAATATCAGACATACCATTAATATAACCTGCATTAAACTCACTCACCCATGCTACAACCTTGCTTACTTAAACAACTAACCCAGGCTAGAGATGTTTCATTCATCCCCATCCACCGACCCAAGCAGGAGACATTCTCTTTAACTTAACTTAAACTACAGAGCCGGGATAGAGGTTCTATGTTCAGCTCCACCAAATTTAGTTACCTACACTTGAGACGCTCCATTTATGTTCAGTTAAATCAGCAATCCAGACTAGAGCTCTACAACCAACAATCAGGGTTGGAGACGGTCAGTTTGTCCCCAAATGATGAACTGATCACTAGTTCCCATTACCTGTCACTGGTCATAATTGTAACCCTAAGTGGTGTTTGTACACATTTCAGTAGGTTTCTGAAGCCATGTCCTATTTTCTATGCAAAACACAAACAAATGAAGAAGGTTGTCAGGCAACTGGACTGAAAAAGTCACTAATAATGCAACCTTTCCCCCACCAGGGTTCACATTAAAAACTCCTCAAGAGCCTTGTTGCCAAATTTATAAACTTTATTTGACTTTTAGCAGAAGTTAATACAAATTTTGCCATTTATGTTTAATTATTTTATATCTTAGTTGTTACAAATTCCCTTTCTTTGCAATTACTTTCAGTCATTTCAGATTTAATCACATATGTATTTTGTTTTTGTTTTTCAATTGTATTTCCTAAGTGCTCTACAATAATAATAATAACATTTATTATTTGTTTAACTGGAACTGAAAAATGCTAATATCTTGGTTTCGATATCTTACTTTGCACATGTAGCTATTTCAGCCAGCAATAAATATGGAGGCACAGCAGTTCTGTTTGTGGGACGTGTGGGGAACATCTTTGCCCAGAGGGGGTCAGTGTTTTATAATCACTGCTTTGTTCTATTGCGTAGCTGATCATGTTGAAACATAAATTAAGTAAAACATCTGTGCACTCTGAATAGCGAGAGGAACAAATGGAAATTAAATTACAAGTCTTAATGTATTTCCACGCCCACAGTGTGTGATCAAAACACCGACACCCGCTTTTATGATGTATTGATAACAGTCAGCCTTATTGGTGCACGCCCTTTCAGGATAAAACGAAACTTTAGAAGAGACGGAAATGTGTCTGAGTGAAAATACGTCTTTAAAGCGTGGCAACCGACAGTGACCCGCAGTACATGTAGCAGAGATGGTCTGCAGTAGTCTTCCCTTAGCTGGACAGCAGGAAGAGGATTGAGGACCCACTCGTTTCTGGTGAGCGCTGAAATGTTTATGTTACCCGCCGCCGGGTGCAGTAGTGCCGTATAGTAACAAAGATAGTGACAAAGTGGAGGGGAGAGAAACCCCATAATCCTATTAGCTGGAGAGACTCTAAGAGCATGTTATGACAGGACACAGCAGAGTAAGTGGAAGATAAGTGGGCTGCGAGGGTGTTGTGGTTCGGCTCACAGCACGCCTTTACGGCTAGCTGTCATGGGTTAGAGCCTGTTTGACAGAGGACGAAGCTAAAGTTAGCAGTTTTAGTGTTAACCGCAGAGCTAGTTAGCGCACTAGCCGCTTGAGTTTGATGGTTGCATTTTTTTTCTGCCTCGACCCAGAGCCTCGGCGAGGACGACTAATGGGAGTTGTTGCTGCAAATCTGTTTGCGGCAAAGTCATAGTTATAAGCTGTTTGTATTGTCGAAATAATAAGGAAGTGCGTTGCAAACACGTGATTGGCTGGAATATATGTTCAAAGATCGTTTATTATTAAGTGACGCCGCACTATGAGGAACACACTCTATCTATCTATCTATCTATCTATCTATCTATCTATCTATCTATCTATCTATCTATCTATCTATCTATCTATCTATCTATCTATCTATCTATCTATCTATCTATCTGAGTCGAATTTCAAAAGAAAAACAAGATTTCAGAATGAAAGTATAAAGTCAATTTGAGCAGATATCGATAATGGCGACTCGGAGACGAATAGCAAAAAATATCCTTTTATTGAAAAAGCTGATAATTAACAAATTATGTTTACGTTATGGCTCGCGTTGTAACGATTTAATTCATTAATTGTACATTTGTTTTAAGAAATAATATTAATTTGAGTTTGCTGTTTTAACCTTTTTTTTTTTTTTTACCATGAAGGACATTTAGATTTTTTTCTCTCAAAAAATGATATATTAATAAAATTTACTTTACTCACTCATTAACTTACTCATTTACTGACCTACCCAAAATAATAGATAATGCTTTTTATTAATTATCAAGCATGGAATAGAATAAATTGCATAATAGTTTTGCGTGATTTTTCTTCTGCATTAAATGTGAGTGTAGTTTTAATAGAGTTTAAAACATGTACGGCTAAAATACTTTTCTAATGCCTCTGTAAACATACTATAGTCATGTCCTAAACGACTAAACGACTATCTGTTAAGATGGAGAAATGAAAATGAAACTTATCAGAACGTTTTCTACTAAAGAGGGCCTGCAAATGAGGTCTGTTGATCTGCTACTAATCAGCTATATTTGTGAATCTTAAATTTAACTTTAATGTTATTTTATTCTTTGGAAAAAACAATATTCTAATGTGTCGTAAGACATCAAAGACCTTTTTTGTTGAGGTCAGTGTATCGTAATGGCGGGCAGATGGCTGCTGTGTAAAATTTCCCAGTGGCTCTCCTTCAAAAAAACAAACAAACAAACAAAACAAAACTTTTTATTTGTGATACATAACAAATAACTTAAAGGTCAATTTGTTAGATAAATGCAGGTCAAAATGAATATGGGAGAGACAACATTTTTGAGGCCATACTTAGCAAAACAGAAAGTGAAAGGAAACTATCTTATGTTGGGACGTTAAATGAAAGAGACTTTCTTCTTTTTTTAGAAGTCGCTGAAGCCTGAAGATGAAGTGTCCAGCATGTGGCCACAATATTTTGGATAAAAATTCCAAGTTTTGCAGTGAATGTGGCGTCCGTCTTTCTGCCACACCATCAAGCACGCAGGGTAAGTAGACATGTTCAGTGATTCGGTCTAATCTTTTGTGTTCCCTTAACTAATCCCGTTTAAAATATGTTTTTTTATGCTTATATGCTTAACATTTAGATTTTTTTAAATACTCTCTCCCGTGGACATTGTTACATTAACAAGGTGTCATCAACAGTTTAGCTTTTATTAAATTCTGAACAATATAACACTAAACTACTCAGGCTGAATAAATTTGAGGGTGGTTATCTATTTAAAAAGTGCATAGAAAATATTTAATTTAACTCTGTAAAACTTCACTATTCAAATTACTGATAAGCTTGCATTAAAATAATTTTTTAGCTAGTTATGTTCCAACATAAACATACAGCATGCTCCATATAATCTTTTAAAAGGCTTTACAAAGCTTTAAAATTACTCATATTTTATTGCAGTAACGTCATCTTAAACTTTTAAATTTTATTGCCAATGTGACTTTAAGTGAAATCGTGTGCTTTGGTGAAGCGTTTCGGCAACAAACACCATTTCTTAGTCTGTTCTGAAACAAGGAATGTAGACGTTAGAAAGCACCTTATACCCACTGTTAAGCATGATAGGGGACTTGTGATGCTGTGGGCCTTTTCTCTTTCAAAGCAGGCCAACAGCATCACAGGTCCTCTACCAGAGGATATTTCAAATAAGAAATTTGGTCAACTTAGTTGTATTTCCCTATTGTCTGGTTATAATTTGATGCTGTTGCAATCAATAAAAAAAACTTTAGCTAAAGGTAAGCTTAATAGAGATGTTGTCACCAGTTATATTTTATTTTTATTTTTAATATCAAGAAGAAAAAAATGCAGCTTTATCTGGTCATTGTATATTATGTCCATTGTACAATTTCCAGTAATTAATAGTCTTTAACTCTGCAGTTCTAAGCACATAAGACCTGATATGAAAACGTTGTTTTCATATCTGTTTTAAAAATTGGGGTTTTATTCTTATATTTCATCTCTTTACTTCAGATACAGGAGATCAGCCTAAATCCTTGAAGGCAAATTCTGAAGGCAAAAGTGAAGAATTAAAGTCTCAGAAAAATGCTCAGCCTGGAGAGAACAAAGAAACCAGTACATCTCCCAAACGACCAAATGATGAACAACCAAACCCAAGGAAAAAGGTGAGAGTGCAATTAAAACAGTTTTTTTTACTGCTCGTATAGGTATGGTTATGGAAGTATAGTTGTTGGCACCAATCACTATTCTCGTTGTTACAGTGTCTCGAACTGTGACATAAACTTGGTTTCCCTCGAGTATTAGAAAGTATGGCACATAATAATAGAGTATGGGACAATATTTATTTCTTCATTTTATTCCCTAATCCAGGGGTATCCAAAATGTGGCCCAGGGGGCCATTTGTGGCCTCTGGACTGATTTTCTGTTGTTCCCCCAACTTAATTCAAGAATGACTTTGCCCACCAGGACAAATGCAGATCCAGGCTTTTTATTTTTAATCAGGGCAACATTATTAGAGACAGTTAAAATCTTAAAATTGAAAATGTTAGGTACAGGACTTTATTCATCCTAACTACACATTTTATATTTTACTCTCATTTTATAGGTTATAGGACATGTATGACTTTGATTCAAATGTGGTGCGCCAAAATCTGCTTTTAATTCATTTATTGAAATTGGCTAAATACAACAAATATTTCCAAAGAAAGACAGAGTCATATCCTGTTGTTATTGATGAGAATAGACAAAAAAAATATATATATATATTTTAATGGAGCCCAAAGGATTTTGAAATTTAGATGATATATATTTTAAAAAGGCAAGTGAGCGAAACCATTTTAAAGTTTTCGATCAACAATGTTTTACATATCCATATCCGACAGAAATATGACTAATTAGTTTGCTGGTGAAGATTCTCAGTCATCCAGGTCATGGTCATTCCAAAAAAAGGTAAAAAACAAAGCAACTGGACTTGTTTTCCGTAGTTGAAGACGTTTCGCTTCCTCTCCCGGGAAGCTTGAGAAAGCTTCCGGGAGAGGAAGCGAAACGTCTTCAACTACGGAAAACAAGTCCAGTTGCTTTGTTTTTTACCTTTTTTTGGAATGACTAATTAGTTTGTATTTTCTGGAGCAGTAAAAAAAATTCACAGTATCATTTTAGTTTTTTATTATATTTGATTGGCCCTTGGATACACTTTACATAACAATTTTGTCCCACATAACAAAAGGTTTGTACACTCATACTCTAATCCATCCATCCATCCATCCATCCATCCATCCATCCATCCATCCACCCACCCACCCTGTGGTTTCATTAGCTTCCATAGCTGAAGTTTAACTGCTGTATAAATATATGCCATGAAGTAAAGTTCTGTATTAGTTGAATTCAGTTTTCTTTATATTATGCCAACTAACAACACATCACCTTAAAACACTTCACAAAGTTAAGTCTATCAAATTATACTGACAGATTCTTAAAAGTTTCCTATCTAAGGAAACCAAGCGGATTACATCAAGTCATTGACTACCAGCAATCACTCTTCCCGAAAGAGTGTTTAGCCACAGCGGACAGTCGTCTGCATTGTTGTTGGCTTTGCAGCAATCCATGCATGCATGTAGCGACATTAGAGAGGAAAACTCTCCTTTAACAGGAAGAAACCTCCAGCAAAACAAGATTCAGTGTGAATGGCCATCTGCCATCATTGACTGGGGGTTTGAGAAGACAGAGCAAGACACAAAAGAACGCAGAAGGTCTGATCCAGGAATACTTTCTATGTTAAAGCGGGTAGTAGCAGACAAAAAAAGTAGAACATTTAAAGTCGTCCATCTTTTGATGTCATCAAGACATGTCTGTAATCTAAGTAATTGATTGGATTCGTCAGGATTCATGGATAAATATAGCTGAGTATCATTAGCATAACAGTGGAAATTAATCCAATGCCGTCTGATAATTTTAGTAGTGAGAAGCCTATAGTAAAGAGAATTGGCCCAAGGACTGAACCCTGTGGAACTCAACAGGTAACCCTGGAGTTTGAAGAAGATTTATTATTAACATAAACGAACTGGAATCAGTCAGACAGATGAGATTTAAACCAGCCTAATGTTTTTCCTTAATCCATAGAGCATGTTCAAGTCTTTCTAGGACAATATTGTGATCAACTGTATCAAATGCAGCAGCAAAATCTAATAGGACAGTACAGACAGAAGCCCATTATCTGAGGCCATGAAAAAATCATTAGTGACTTTCACCAGAGCTGTTTCAGTTCTATGATGAGCTCTGAAGCCTGACTGAAACACGTCAAATAGGTAACTGCAGTGTAAATATTGAAATACATTATTAGCAACTACTTACTCAAGAATTTTAGATAAGAAAGGAAGATTAGATATAAGTCTGTAATGTATTCATTTTGATTGAAATATTTTTTTTTTTAAGTAAAGGTTTAATGACAGGTACCTTAAAAGCTTGTGGTACACATCCGTTTACTGAGGCTAGATCAATAATGTTTAAAATGGGGGCAGTGATCAATACCGAGCCAATTTAAATAAGTTGGTTGGGTCCTACATAAAAGATGATGGTTTAGATGTAGAATACTATTTTAGCTAACTTTGGAAGCTTAACTGGATCAAAACAGTCCAAACAGATCAGGTTCTAAAGATTCCTCCAACGCTGCCTCACTTACTGAGGACGAAGCAGTCATGCTTGGGAGGATGCAAATGATTTTATTTTTAATAGAATCAGTTTGTTTTTGAAGAATCCCATAAAATCATTACTGCTAAGAGCTGAAGGAACGTTTGGCAACTGTACTAAGGAGAAACCTAGGATTATTTTTATTCTCCTCCATTAATGTTAAAAAATATGCTGCTCTAACTTTGCAAAGGGTCTTTCTATACAACAGTAGACTATTTTTCTCTTCGAATCAGTCCAGGTTTTCCACAGAAATTCACCAGTTATTATTATAGCCCACATTGTTTCAGAATTAATAATTTGATAAAACAAATCTACATATATTTTTTTCCTTTTGTCTTTTATAGAAGAAAAGGAAAAAGAAGAACAAAAAGAAGAAAGATGACAACATGCCATCAGATCAAGATCAGACCCAGTCTGACCTATCACTCCTATCTCTGGAAGACAATCAGGGGAAGAAATCACAAGAAAAAGGAGACTCCAGTGACAGTGAAAGCTCAGATTGCACAATGGAAGAAACAACAGACTCACTCCAAGATAATTTACCCTCACTAGAAAGGCAACCTGCTTCAGTACCGTCTAATAGCACAGCTGCCTCCGCTGAAAACACTCAGAGTGGAAAACCTGCTTCCACAGATGTGGACACCACAGTGAGCCAGTCTGAGGAAACCACTGTTGATGTTAAAGCAAAAGAGACTGAAGCCAACAGTTCACCTCAGGATCAAACCCCAGAGAAAGCAGCAGGGGATTCCTCAGCTCAAGTTGTAATCTCAAAGAGCAATAAGACCTCTGAGTCAGCTTCAGCAGAGGGGACAAAGCCCGCTCATCCTAAAGAGCAAAAGGCTGGTCCAAAAAGCTTAAAAAACAAGAAGGAATCTGTTGTTACAACAGAATCGACCCTGAATCAGAACGTTAATTTAGACCTCAATGCAACACAGACAGAAGAAACAAAGCAGAGGGCTAAAAGTCAAGATGATCAGAAACCGAAAGGAAAAGATCAGCAGGATCAGAAACCATCAAAGGTACGGTTTGTTATTGTTTATTATAAGAAATTGTCAATGACAAAGATCTGTCTTCTGCTCTGCATGATATTAACTTTTTTACCTGCCTCAGGTGTGTACAATTAGCATTTATACTTAATGTTACAGGTTGATAACTTGGGCTCCAGTGTGGACCCTGAGGAGAAGATGGAGACTGAGGAGTCTGGAAACAAGCGGGGCACAGCTTCAGGTGGTGAAGGAAAACAAAATGAAGGCAACTCTCTTGCCGCACCACCACCCAAAACGTGAGACATGTCTAACTTTCAAATAGTACTTTTCATTTTAGTGAATTATGTTCAGTAAACAAGTTTTAATTTTCTTCTCTTTGCTTTGTAGTAAGAATCAAAACAAGAACATTGCCACACGAGACAGGCTCACAATTTACTTCCACGCAGTTCTCTCGAAAGATTTTAAATTTAATCCTGAAGAAGATCACATCTTCATCAGAGCTGGAAAACCTATCTCGGGTAGCTGGGAAGATAATGTAACTGAGCTGGAAGTTACCAGGTAACGTAGGGCCTTGTACCCATACTTGTCATTGTCTTTTTATTAATGCCTAAAAAAACAACTGTTTCAATGTATAAACTTATATATTGAGACAATACTGTTTCATCTCTTGATTTTAGAAGCTTTCGAATGTCCGAAATATTAATAATTAAGAATAAATGGCTATTGAAAATGTATTTCACTGAAAATAGGTACACAGATTTAGTTAAAAAAGCAAACCTTGAAGAACTATGAGTTCTTTTAAATACTTTTAAAGATGACAAAATCTTGTTCTGAAAGCAAACTATAACAATAATAATAAGACTTTTTTTAAAGACCCGGCTTTCAGAATAATCAAGGACCCTGTACAGAGCAAGCAAAACAATAAAGGTAAAACAACAAACAATAAAAGTTAGAGAGAGCGAGGTTGTGGATGAATGTGTACAGATGGATTTTGAATTCTATTCTGTATCTAACCGGGAGCCAGTGGAGCTGCTGTAGGACTGGGGTGTTGTGATGAAATGAGGGATTTTTAGGAATAATGCGAGCAGCAGAGAGAAGACAGTTACAGTAATCAATGCTGGAGGTGACAAGGCTAGGGAGAAGATTGAATGCACATTAGGGGAAAGAGAGGGACGAAGGTAATTGCTGTTGCGTAGATGAACGGAAGGAGATTGGTTCATGTTTTTGATGTGAGAGGTAAAGGATAGAGTGCTATCGAGGATGACACCCATACTCACTTTAATTGATTTTTATTTATTTATACGACAGTAACTGACTTTGGTCGCATACAAAGTTTTTATGAAAGATTATAACGTCCTACTGGCGTATTGGTGGTTTTTTTGGGCGTTTTATTCTTTGTTTCTGCTCAGTTTGTTAGTAAATAAAGCCCTTCATGTTTTTTCATAATAACAACTGTGGTACAACACCGCACATGTGCAGGAAGCAGCTAATGGCTATTAGCATCTCCCAGCGAACTGTGGAAATAATGAAGAAAGGTCCAAGATCAAGTGAAAAAAAAACACAAAAAGATGTATGATTCCAATAAGGAAAAGACGTGTTCACTGAAGCAGAAGCTAAAGCTGCTTACACAGCACTGGAACTGCCTTTGTAAAAGTTTTTAAGGATGTGTTTTAAGCAACTGATTCTGGGGACTGTGTTGTTATTGGGCTTCTAAATTTAACTGTTGCCTTTGGCACAGTTGACCATAACCTTTTAATTTGTCGTTTGGAGCAGTTGTGTGGGACTCAGGTTTACTGCACTGAAGTGGTTCAGGTCCTATTTGGCGGAGCAAACTTTCTTAGTTAAACTGGGTGACTTTGTGTCCTTTGCCGCTCATCTTCACTGTGGTGTCCCACAGGGGCCAGTGTTAGCCCTTTGCTTCTCTCTCTGTACCTGGTTCCCCTTGGTTCCATCTTCAGGAAACATGGGGTTTCCTTCCACTGTTATGCAGATTCAATTCAATTCAATTCAATTTTATTTATATAGCGCCAAATCATGAAACATGTCATCTCAAGGCACTTTACAAAGTCAAGTTCAAGTTCATACAGATTGGGTCAGATTATACAGATTGGTCAAAAATGTCCTATATAAGGAAACCAGTTGATTGCATCAAAGTCCCGACAAGCAGCTTTCACTCCTGGGGAACCGTAGAGCCACAGGAAGAGTCATCTGCATTGTACATGGCTTTGCTGCAATCCCTCATACTGAGCAAGCATGAAGCGACAGTGGGAAGAAAAACCACCCATTAACGGGAAAAAAAACCTCCGGCAGAACCGGGCTCAGTATGAACGGTCATCTGCCTCGACCGACTGGGGTTACAGAAGACAGAACAGAGACACAACAAGAGAAACAAAAAGCACAGAAGCACACATTGATCTAGTAATCTGTTCTACATTAGATGGTAGTAGCGGGTGAGCCGTCTTCTCTGGATGATGTCACAGTTAACAGAACGCCAGACCAGGTGTACCTACTATGAAGAGAAAAGAGAGAGAACAGAAAGTTAAAGCAGAAATGACAACACATAATGCATAATTGAAGAACAGTAGAACTCAATATAGTGAGAAAATTAGATCCTGATATACTCCAGTAACCTAAGCCTATAGCAGTAAAACTATAAAGGTAGCTGAGAGTAACATGAGTCACTAGTTATAATTTTTGTCAAAAAGAAAAGTTTTAAGCCTAGTCTTAAAAGTAGACGGGGTGTCTGCCTCACGGACCAAAACTGGGAGTTGGTTCCACAGGAGAGGAGCCTGATAGCTAAAGGATCTGCCTCCCATTCTACTTTTAGAGACTCTAGGAACCACCAGCAGACCTGCAGTCTGAGAGCGAAGTGCTCTGTTAGGAACATACGGGGTAATCAGAGCTCTGATATATGATGGAGCTTGATTATGAAGGGCTTTATACGTTAGAAGAAGAATTTTAAATTCTATTCTTGATTTAACAGGAAGCCAATGAAGGGAAGCTAAAATTGGAGAAATATGATCCTTCTTGTTGATTTTCATCAGAACTCTTGCTGCAGCATTTTGGATCAGCTGAAGGCTTTGAACTGCATTTTGTGGAATTCCTGATAGTAAAGAATTACAATAGTCCAGCCTTGAAGTAACAAATGCATGGACCAGTTTTTCAGCATCACTCCTGGACAGAATGTTTCTAATTTTGGCGATATTCCGGAGGTGAAAAAAGGAAACTCTGGAAACCTGTTTAATATGGGATTTAAATGACATGTCTTGGTCAAAAATAACACCAAGATTTTTTACTTTATTACCAGAAGCCAGTTTAATGCCACCCAGATTAAGTGATTGGTTAAGAAGTTTATTTGATGACTCCCAGGTTTATCTACCTCTTAAAAAAACCTAAGGGCTTTACATAAGATTCATTGTTTACATGTCTCAATGATATAAAGTCCTGAATGGCCTCAAATATTTTACATTTGAATGAGCAAAAACCAAAGGTGATGGTTTTTGGTGGCACATCTAAAATCTCCAACATAGATCTTTGTTCTCTGGCACAATATGTTAGGCCAGTTATCACAAATCTGGGATTTAAGATGGTTGTTGATGTTAAACTTGAAAGCCAAATTAGGGTGGTTGTTAAATCAAACTTTTTTCATTATAGGTAGCTATCTAAAGTACTGTATTTTTCGGACTATAAGGCACACTTAAAATCCTTAAATTTTCTCAAAATTGATGGTGCGCCTTATGATCGAGTGCGCCTTTATATATGATTACCGTTGTGCTTATTGACCGATTTTATGTGGTACAATTCACTCAAAAATCTGTTAAAATGTGTAAGTACAACTTTGGTTAGCAACGAAGCCGCTCCGCTCAATGGATATTTGGAGCATTACGGTACACTGTGTCACTACCTGATCGGACCCATGAGCTGTCTACAAGACTGCCTGACTGTAATGTCAAAACTAGAAGTGCATTCATGTAAAGGCCCCCCACATACTTGGGTGTATTTCATTCCATGGTCTGTGTGTACTCGAGGCGTACTTAAGGCTGACTCTACGCAGACTCCGCACATAAAGGTACTACGTGGAGATCTCAATTTTAATGACTGCGTACATGGTATCACACTATAAACTTCTCAAAGGCAAGAAGTCTTTATATCGAACTGTTTTATATGTGACACTAAGCTTGATAAACAGAGCTGCTCCAAGCAGACGGTCACAAGGACGCGCAGCATCACAGTCCCTCTCTGTTCTCACTGACAGGTGTGCAGTGGGAGCCTGCTGGAAACGAAACGGTTCTAGATGCTCAGCTGGCTAATCACACATGTATTCGGCCACTTCATCCCACTGGCAGAAAGTGTGGGAATTGTAGGAATTGGCCACAAGAAATGTAGGCAATAGTGAGCTTCACTATGAAGGGTAAAACGTCCGTGGGGCGTCAGAGCTGGGTCCACCAAGCTCAGAGTATGCGCACAGTACGCCCAGATATGTGGGTCCCTTTAGGCAGCCTGCGCCCGGAGTAGCAACAATAAACCTATTAAGTTAATTGAGTATAAAAGCTAAATTTATTTAGGCCTTATGCTAGAAACAGGCCAGTGCAGTCCAACTACTCTGTCCTTCTGATAGAGATGGAGAGAGAGAGAGCTGTCCCCATCATTGGTGGTAAATATGATGGTGGTTTCAGTACTGTGGTGGGGATGGAAACCAGACCACAGTTGTTCATAACAGTTATAATAAGTTAAATGAAAATTAAGTTGGGAACTATATACAAATGATGGATGATTTCAGGTATTTGAATAGTACATGAGAGATGATTTATTTTTTGTTTGTCCACAAACATGCAAACTTGAACTCAATTTTTTGTCTGACTGATAATTTTTCCTTTTGCAGGAATCTTGGAGAGCACGGTTTTCTTGTCGAAGGCAGGCTCATGACGAACAAAGCCAAAATTGTCTCTGAATCCATTGCGTACAAATATGTTGTCTATAAGAAGAAAAAGGGTGAATATGAGTTTGAGTACATATACAAACTGGACTCTTCACATCACCATATCAACAGGTGCTTGTTTGTGAAACCCAACCTCATCACTGATGATGGTAAGTGGAAAACAAGTCCCTCCATTTTTTTTGTTACCACTGATGTGTTGTTTTTCTGTATAAAGCTGTGATTTTTGTAGCAGACATTAGTGTTTGCATTTTATGTTTTCTGGTAAAGGGGACTGGCATCAGTATGACGACATCATCTGCGTTGAGCCATCAAAGAACGTGTTGAAGATGATCAGAGACAAGCTTTGGTCTGACCAACGTAAAAATGTGGTTAAAGGAAGAGAAATTGCTGCAAATGTAATGTTGGAGTCCATATTTGATCTTCTAAGCAGCTGGAGTGATACCAATCTAAAGAGTTTTAGAATCCAGTTAAATCAGTTCTTCCAGGTTTATGCAAACCCTTTTGTATTTGAAGAGAAGGGAAAGAAATGGAGCTCTTTACAATTTGGAGAAGATGATGTAAGTTAAAGAGGCTTTGTGTGCACTGTCACGGCCCTCCTTTTTTGGCCCATTCAATTTACTGTTCTGCTTTTTGGTGCAATATTACAGGTAAGGAAGATCCTGAAAGAGTTCATGTTGAGACACGTGATCCCTCAGCTCAAGGATGGAGATGAGAAAAGTCCCTACATCGAGGACCCCATGAGAGCAGCTGTGATCATGCTTCATGTGTGGAGACAGTACAAAATCGAGCTTAGTAATGCTGAGCTCCACCGCCTCTGTTCCACACTGTGTTTGCCTAAACTGGAGAAGGACAAATTCCTTCAGTACTGGACACATTTTTCTCAAGATGTTGCAGTGTTTAAAAAGTAGGTACCCAGGAAATCTTAAATGTTAATTACAAACATAATTTATATTAAAACACTGATTATTACCCCATTCTGTTCATAGTTTGCCAGAAATACTGCTGGATCTGATCAAAATCGTCAAAAGAGAGTCAATGCCTCGATGGATTATATTATTGCCACTCATTCATCTGCTGAAAGGCACCACAAAGCCCTTTGAAATAAAAACCTCTGGAAATGCAAAGTATAGCTCGTACTGGGCAGGTCTCGAAGGCATTGACATCAGCAGCCAAGCATACACAAGCAGCCAAAATAGGAAGTAAGATCTATCTGTTTTTACCTGTTCACACATATTTTAGAATATTTATTTCTAAGTAAACTAAAATGAATGAGTACTTTTTGAATGCTTTTTTTTCAGAGCACTTGTAAATGTGATAAAGAACAACAGTCACTTGATGAAGGTGGATCCACTTTTGGTTCGGTCCTGCTTGTACCTGATGCCACTTGATGATCAGCTGGAGTGCAGCATCAGCATTAACCCTGAGCTTCTGGATATGCTTCATGTTTTCACATCTAAAGTTCCTCAGGATATTACTTCCAGCAAGCTCCAAGGTGAGGGAATATCCAGACAGTGATATTGTTAAATGTGAATTCATTCCTGCATTCTCACTCCTCATTGTAAATTCTGAAGCACCCAACCTTTCAGATATATCCACTTACACCATGCTGAAGTATTAGAGTCACATCCTAGCTATATGAACGTCCTTTGAGTTTGTTGTAACATTTATTACTTCATAGAATGATACTCGAGATTTATCAGTGGCAGAGGCAGTCAATAATACTCCCGCTGTTTCATCAACCTGTTTTAGGTCATCATGGAAATCCTTGCTCACATCCAAGAGCATCTCATTGAAGAAAAATACAGGTATATATATATATATATCAATTTAAGACAAAGTTTTCTGTTTGTGAAGTCTGTAAAATAATATTTTTTTTATTCATGCACATGAGCTTAAGATTCATACTGATATTTAAATCCCCCTTATATTAAGGTAATTCCGGACATTCGATAAATGACAAAAAAAATTTATTGTCCTGCGTTAGACATGTGTGCATGACCACAATAAATCTTAAAATTCAAAGGATAAAATTTAGGTAAAAAAGAATAACAAAAGCAGATATTTAAAGTAAAAAAGGATGGATCTTTGATGGTTTCCCAGCAATTAAATCAAAAGGTATAAATTAAAAGGGATATATTATCAATCAGATAATATAGCATGTAGCTCATAATAACTATATTCATTGCATGGCTTATAGATCACCAAACTGGGGCATTTTTGCATGGGCCAGTGTTTGCCAATAATAAATTAAGATTAATGACAGCAAAATCAAAAGCTCTAGACTAGCTCAGTGTGCTTGTACATCACCATAGAGGCCAGTGACCAATTGTGACAAAAATGTGAATTAATTCTTTTTCTTTTTCTCTACATTTCTTCCAGCAAAATACGTAATACTGGCCTCAAATATTTTACATTTGAACTAGAGGTGATGGTTTTTGGTGGCACATCTAAAATCTCCAACATAGATCTTGGTTCTCTGGCACAATATGTTTGGCCAGTTATCACAAATATGGGATTTAAGATGGTTGCTGATCTTAAACTTGAAAGCAAGATTAGCGTGGTTGTTAAATCAAGCTTTTTTTATTTTAGGCAGCTATCTAAAGTACTGTATTTTTTGGACTATAAGGTGCACTTAAAATCCTTAAATTTTCTCAAAAATTAAAGGTGTGCCTTATGCATGATGATGAATTTTATGTAGTAACATGCACTCAAAAATATGTTAAAACGTGTGAGTAAAACTTTAGTAAGCAACGAAGCCGCTCTGCTCAATGGATATTCAGAGCATTACGGTACACTGTCGCACTACCTGATCTGATCCCTGAGCTGTCTACAAGACTGCCTGACTGTAATGTCGAAACTAGAAGTGCATTCATGCATATGTTTATTTTGGCCTTATGTTGGAAACAGGGTAGTGTAGTCTACCACACTCTGTCCTTCTGACAGAGAGAGATAGAGAGCTGTGTACATGAAGGTGCAGTGTGATATTGCACTTGGGAATAATATTTAGTGAGCCTTATAATCCGGTACGCCTTAAATGTGAACAAAGACATTAATTCACGGTGCCCCTTATAATCCAGTGCACCTTATGGTCTTAAAAAGACGGTAGTAGGAAGCCGTGCAGTAGTTGAGTTAGAAAGAAAACAAACAGTGAATTGAAACAGATGATAGCCTCACTTTTTTGCACATTACCATTCATTTATTTGGTTCAGACTTAAGAAATGTGTGTCTACTGCCAATTATGTGAGCAATAGTGAGTAAATACCTAACATTTGAAGAGAGCAGATATGAATTTAATTTGATAAAGTAATCAATGGATGTCACAAATTAGTACAGACTATTTCTGCTGTATTTAAGGTTCTCTTTAAAATAAAATGCAGATATTCTCCAGGGCCCACATGCTATCAAGCACTATTTCATGCGTGAGTGTCACCCAACTCTAATCATCTATTCATTTACTTCTTTGTAGCTGCTTTACACAAGTTTACAGGAAGGAATGTATGGCAACAGCAATGAAATTGTTGGAGACGGTCTGCAGAGGAGTCAGACCAGCATCATATACCCAGAACTTTCCTGAAATTCCTGTGGCAGCGATGTATCTTGTTGCATCAGTTTTAGACTTTTTTCTCTCTAACAAGCAGCAGGTAAGAAGCATAATTTATACCAGTGAAGTTGTAGTTTGCATAGCTTACATTTATGTGCACTTATTAAAAACTGTAAATAATTCATATTTAGGATTCTAAAGATGAAGATGGAGAACAGCGAAATGCAAAAGACCTGGTAATCTCTCAGGGCATGGAAATAATGAGAAACTGGATGAATCAGTCATTCAAACACAGTTTGCTAAGCTGGGGATTTTCAACCAATTACCAAGCTAAAACAACAGAACTGGAGGTGTGTTTTTGAATAATTTGCAAATGCTAAATGCTAAACATACAACTTGTTTAATACAAAAAATGTCCAGAGATTTAACTTTAATTCTTGCATTTTAGACTTGGAACAACATTATCACCATTGGCTTTAAAGATAAAGAATGCACAGAAACATGGAGGCAAATACTTACTATGGACTTTGAGGGCAAGTTCAAACAGGTAGGTGACTGATTGGAGACTCTGGAAATAATTTTTGTTTGGAAATGACTATTATTAAAGTTATTTATGTGTGTTTTTAGGAATCTGCTCTCAATCAAATTGAATTCTACTGCCAATACATAGAGAAGCTTAGTGCTTCTTTTCCACATGTTGCTGCCAGCATTGAGAAGTGTGCTCTTGAAGCTGTTACATCTTTGTGCCAGGTATGAGACTTTAAATTTTAACACATTTGTTTCATAGCTTTTCACTGTCTTAGCTATTTGTAATGACAATATCAAAGTTTTTTCAATGACAAAGGGTATGGTATGTTTCCTAAATTTTACAAACATCTTGTCAAGAAAAGACTAAAATAGATTGATTAAATATCCCTTTTACTGATTTATTAATTAGCTGAATGATTGTTTTTTTTTTTTACTGTTTTCAGACCAGGTCTGAAGGGAAACTGTTTCAGAGATTAAAGATAAACTGGAAGTTTGGGAATCTCATCTCTGCCATTATTCAAAAATCCTGGCCAAAGGATGGCCAAGGAAACTATCAGGAAAATGAAGAAGTGGTCCTTCAACACCTCCTGTCCTGGACAGCAGCCAAAGACATTTTCCATCTATATGGTATCCGTTTACTTAAAAAAAAAATAACCATTCAAACATTCCTTTAAATAAAAGTATTATCAAGTATGGGAAGATACACAAAACCTAGTTACCCCTTGCTTAAAAAAACTCATGAATAGACAGCAAACCTTCTACATAGATGGGAGATCATCAACACATTAGACACACCACAGTTCTTGCTGCTATGTTTTGGGATACAATGACATAAATTGTGTTTGTACAGGTGCAGACAAAAAGCTGATCGAGAAACTCTCTCAAGATGCCAGAGACCGATTGGCCATAGCTGTGTCATCAGTCACAGCCATAATCAATCAGCTGAAACAAGGAGATATTAAAGTTAGCCTTCTCAACATCATTCTGGAGAGGAAAGCTGCCTTCTTGGAACTGCTGAAGATTGGTAATAGAATCCCCCCCCCCATTACCAAATTGACAGTAAATCAATTTGGTAAAATGATTTACTGTCATGAGTAACTAAATGGCTGTTATTTTATGATGTTCTTTGAACAGACTCCCTCACTGAGGAAGGACAACACCAGGATCTTTCCAAAATGAGGAGGTTTTTAGACCACAGAAGAGATGAAGTTAAAGCTGTGTACCATGAAAAAGAGCTTGTAGGTGCTATAATAACAATGTGCCATAAACTTGAGGAACACATGACGGGTATGAAGCTCACATAACGATGTTTAGTTAACTTTGATTTGTTGTTAAATGTAATATATAATTATTTAATCTTGTTTGATTAGTGGACATTTCTGACCTGGAGGAAAAAGCACAAGTCAAGATTGAGATGATGCCCTTGGACCATTTCATGGAAGTCCATCACTTTGACCTACAGGCAACCCCAATGTCTGGCATTGTTACCTTCTTCCGTCTTGATGAAGAGATCAGAGACATGGCAAAAGTGCTGCACACATTCAATGAAAGCATTGTTTTCCGGGGATGTTGGGAAAAATTTGCTATACAGACGGCCCAGGACGAAATGGAAGACGACACGTCTGATGAGGATGAAACAGTGGAGACGAGAGCAACACCAGATATGATATACAATCAGATTTACATGCCTTGTATTGAGGAATACAAAGACATTTATACTCGTTTAAAAAATGGAAGCATAAGACTTGAGGAAGTCAACCAGATCTTCAAAGCCTACAAGGACAAGTATGAGGATCTCACTCAGGAACTTAGGATCATGTGTGAACTTGATACATCTGCAGACAAACAGTGGATCCACAGCAGGGTTGAACAGGTCCAGCAGTATCATGAGCTACATTTAGCTGTGGCCTCTGCTGAAGTTATCATGAAGGTCAAAGACACACTTGGTCTTCAAGGGGACTTCGGAGTTTTGGAAACGCTGACAAATGTTGTAAGTAGCCATGTCTGAGGATGAGTATAATAATTCAGTTCAGTAGTTGAAGAAGTTGATTTAGCTACATTAATGTAATCAGTATCAGTCTATCTCAAATTCTTTCAAAAACTTCTTTGTTTCTTTGGAGGATTTACCTACTGAATAACTTTATCACATTAAAAATCAAGGAGACTCTATAAAGGATATCTGTCGGGAGCAGGAAAGAGTTCAAAGTTTCCAAAATAGCCTTAAACAGAAGGGATAATCAGATCAAATATGGAGCAAATCTCGACAAACAGGGGAAAAAATATATTTTTGTCAGTGTCAGAAGTCAGCTACCTTGACAGCTATCAGCTTATAAAGAAAGGAGCTGTCATGAGGGAAGAAGACCTTTGCAAGTGCCTGTGTTGTGCTAGCAAGCCAATAAGAAAAATGGAATTATTTATCTTTCGTACCACTTATTTTGTTTACCTTTAAATGTGAACAATCTATCATTGTAGATCAAGTATCTACTAGTTTCATGTAATCATTTCATTGAATAGAAACACACATCCACATAAAGAGTTTTAAACAGTCACTAATTAAAGGTTACTCAGTGTGTTTTTTTTTTCAAAGTATAATAGGACAATTCATATAAAAGATATTTTTTACATATGGACAAACATTTAGACAGAATTCTCTGAGCACAACACTTTAGCTTTACAATAACATTCATCTGTTGAAGATTCCAAATGCTTTCAGAGCAAGATTAGATGTTCAAGAGCATTCAGACAAGAGCATTCAGAAGGGGCTTGGTGAAAACAGGGGAATGTATGTGAATGGTCAGATCTGGTGTGTTTATGAACATTACAGCAGAAACTAACTTATTAGTTTGAAACATAACATTTTTAAGGATTAATTCTTTAACTGTAATGCCCTTTTTCTCCTCAGATTCACGCCGACTTTCAGAAAGAGCCTCTAAAGAGGATTGACAATGACTTGATGCAGGCCAAGGCGGTGCTGGTTGACATTACAGAGCCCCGTAGATTGTGTTTAAATGAGCTGGGATTCAGAAGACAATTTGTAAGATGGGTGAAAGATGCCCTTGAGGGTGAGTATAGTTATTGTTTTTTTTCTTTCATTAAAATGCATTTATATAAGTGGTATTTTGCAAAACAATAAAAATGTGTTTTGAAATGTTATTTATAGACATCAATGAGTTGAAGGTGTTTGTCGACTTGGCTTCCATCTCTGCTGGAGAGAATGATATGGATGTGGATCGTGTAGCTTGCTTCCATGACGCCATCCTTGGTTACTCTTCTTTGCTGTATGAGCTTAAAGCGGATTCTGGTTTTCGTGCCTTAAAAGAAGTGCTCAACAAGCTCTGGAGAGCTTTGGAGAATGACAAAAATTTGCCAAAAAAGCTGGTGAGAGGAGACATAAAAATATAAAGGATTCTAATGAAAATTACAAGACTAATTCCAGGTTTATATATGAATTCTAATATTGGGGAATAATATATTTTTGGATAAATATCTGTTCTTAATCTTTTAGTCGGACAGTGCACGTCATCTAGAGTGGTTAAAAACTGTAAAGGACAGCCATGGGTCAGTAGAGCTATCATCTCTCTCATTAGCCTCAGCCATCAACAACAAAGGCATCTACCTAATCAATGCACAAGGTGTAAAAAAGGTAAAAAAATAATAAAAAAAAACAACAACACTTCAGTAATGATGATTGTTCTACCTGTTCATGTGTTAAAGCAGTCATCTCTAAGAACTTAGTTCTTACAATATCATGGATACAATATTCTCTTTTTTTTTTCTTCTTTTATTCAGTTGGGTCTTGAAACTGCTCTGAAGCTGCAGATTCCAGAGGAGCATGATGAAGGTCTGCAGATGCGGCGCTACTCTCTTGAAGACCTGAGGGAGCTACAAAATAAACTTATGCTCATGTCAGGAAAAGGGGACCAAGGGCAGAATGAAGTTGAACACTTTGTAGAGGTAAGATAAAATTATTTTTGTTTTGTGTAAAGATCATTTTAACTCCTACCTATATGTATTGTTTTGTTTTATATAAACTGAACTAATGAAAAGTTTGAAATTTTATCAAAATGAGAAACGTCACAACACCATCTGCATATTGCGATCGTAGCATTTGGTTCTTGATATGTTATGTTCATGGTTCGCCACTCTAGAATTGCAATTTCTCTACAGTTACCAATTCCCAAAGATTTACTGCCAATTTGTAACATCTTTGAAATTAAATAATAGAATAAGTCACTTTGGTCTTTAGTGTTGTAACACTGCTTGTCAACACAAGAACCTAGTGTAACTATAAAATCCAAGGATCCTATTAAACCTTTCAATCAAATGTATGTCAAGCTTAAAAGCAGTGGCAAAAAGAAAAAGGAGAATTAAGGGTTGTCTAAAAACTCACTGATACACCTGTATCAACAGAAGAAGTTTATGGGATTTTTTGGAAACTGAATAATGAAAGTATTTACTACCTTGTGCATCACTCTTTCTATGCTACAGGTTTTTGCCAGTGTTCAAAGACTAACAGAGGCATTCATTGCTCTTTACACTGCTGGAAATCCACTGTTCAGGAACTGGGAAGTACAAATTAATTGTTCTGCAAGAGGATTAGAACCCTGCATTTTGATGGATTTTAATTTGTCCAGTGCTCCTAGTGTCACTGTGGAGGGCAACGCAAATGAGCAGCTTCCTGATCTCTGCAGAAAAATGGAGAAATGTCTCGAATACTGGATGAACTTTGTACACAAACAGAGATCCAAGAATTATTTCCTAAACTACTTCACTGCTGAGCAGATTGTCTACCTATGTAGCAAGCTGACACAGCAAAATGTAAATAACGTTGAGGACCAAGTGCTGATGATGCTTTCATTCATTAAGCCAAATTGCAAATCCATATATCTGAGGCAGGTTTGGCACAAGCTCCAATATGAACTCATAACAAAACCTCAAGAGCAAAATGAAGACATTGAGTTTCAGACTTTTATTGTAGTGTCAAGAAGTGACCTGGAAGAGTTCACAAGTGAATTAGATCCTTTGCCAAGTCTTGTGGAAAACGCAAAGGGTCTTCAGGCATTTGATCACATCTGGAATGCTTACATGAAAGACATGAAAAATTTTCTCCCAAACATTCTTGACATAAAAAGTCTTGGCCTACTGTTAGAAATACTGGCTAACAAAGATGACGAGGATGAAGAAGATGACAGCGAAGAGGACATTTCTGATGACAACACTGGAAATTTCATAAACAGGCAACTGCCCAGAGGTTTGGTCACTGGAAAGCCAAATCTCATTGTTTGTCCACATGAGGATGCCTTGATGTCTTGCATCTCGATTTACATGAACAGCAAAAATGAAGCTCTTCCTACCTATGATGAAGTCCTACTCTGCAACCCCTCGACTCCATATGAACAAGTGGAGCTGTTCTTCAGACGCTGCCTTGGCACTGGCTACCCGGGACAGAAGATATACTCTCTTGTATATGGAGATCTCCTGAGTTACGATGTGAGCTCTAAAGTGGGGAACTTTTTCCAGCGGATGAAAATGCAAAGCAGACAAGACTACAGGCTTGTGATCATTTGCAGCTCAGAGAGAGAACATGCCTACCTTCCATCTGCCTTCAGCCAGTACAGGTTGCACATGATTCCCCAAGAGCCAATAGAGAGAATCCAGCAATACCTTCATCAACACTACACTGTCCCAGCAGAACAGTGCAGCGCTGCGGCAGCATTTAAAGACAGACTCTGTGTTGGTGTTGTCTCATCCCAAAGGGCTGGTGTTGGTGGGTGCATAAAATATTTCAACTTGATGACTTACAATCAACAAAATAGTATGGTTATTTATAGCTCTGCGTGTATTTTCTTTAATTGCAGGTAAATCTCTGTACATCAGGAGACTGTATGAAAAACTTAAACATTCAACTAAAAAGCAGTCGATGCTGAAATGTATTTGCTTGATTGAACCTAAAGTTGATGAGACTATCATCCTGCAGTCATTGCTTGACACCCCTAAAAGGAAAGAACTCATTATCTTCCATTTTGATGTCACATCATCGGTAAATATTAAGTTAATTATGATTATAAACCAGTTAAATAGATATTTTGGCAAACTGTGTTCTCATATCTGTTGAATATGGGATATTTTTTGCTTCTGAAAAGGTCCAGAAAGGTCTCCAAGAATTCCTTTTCAAATTGTTGATCCTGCGCTATTTGATGGACTCTGAGGGAAAAATGTGGAGGTGCAATGACAAGCAACTGTATGTGATAGAGATTTTGGAGCCCACTGTCAAGAAGACAAGAAACGGTCCTCGGGAGGTAAGACAATTTAAGCATTTAACATTGGTCATCCCTGTTTGTACACCTTTGCTTACCTTACCTCCCTTTGTTTTTCTTACTACATATTTTAACAGGCACAAACAGCAAATAACACTTTCATGGACGTGTTTCCAAATATATTCTGCCGACCACCCAAAGAGGTCCTCATGCTAGAGATGAGAAACCAGGAGCATTGTACCACTGTGAGCAGTGATGACCCACTGATGGATGAGAAAGAGTTCAGAAGTGAGGCCTTTCAGCGGCCTTATCAGTACCTGACACGGTTCCATAACCACATCGATCTAGATGTGTTTACATACCAGGGTGTTGAGGGGTCCCATGTGGAATGTCTTCAGATGCTTCTCATGTACTGTGGCGTGGTGGACCCATCCTGGGCTGAACTTAGAAATTTCACTTGGTTTCTTAACCTTCAGCTGAGAGACTGTGAGACATCAGTGTTTTGTGATGTCACTTTCACCGGAGACACACTAAGTGGATTCAAAACCTTTGTGGTGGACTTTATGATTCTGATGGCAAAGGACTTTGCTACTCCATCACTAAGCATCTCTGACCAGAGTCCTGGCAGGTCACAAGTTAATCTGGCTGGTGTCCGAGATGAAGACCTGGCTCCTTTTCTGATCAGAAAAAGATGGGAAACAGAACCACATCCATACATCTTCTTTAATGACGACCACACCTCTATGACCTTCATTGGTTTTCATCTTCAACCCAATGACCAGAACTATGTCGACGCCATTGAGCCCACCTCTGGAAGGGTGATCAGAAGGAACGTCATGACCAGAGCGTTGTATGAAGGCCTACAGCTCCAAAGAGTCCCATTCAACATTGACTTTGATAGCCTTCCAAGATGGGAGAAAATAGAGCGAATCTGCAATGTTCTCGGTATCCAATGGCCTCTTGACCCTGATGAAACATATGAACTCACAACAGACAACATATTGAAGATGCTAGCAATCCACATGCGGTTTAGATGTGGAATACCTGTTATCATTATGGGAGAGACCGGGTGTGGTAAAACCAGGCTGATAAAATTCCTTTGTGAATTGCGAAGGAGTGGAGTCGCAACTGAGAACATGAAACTGGTCAAGGTGCATGGAGGGACAACTTCAGAGATGATCTATGGTAAAGTCCGAGAAGCGGAAAACATTGCTTCGATCAACAAGCAAGACTATGGATTTGACTCTGTGCTCTTCTTTGATGAGGCCAATACTACAGAGGCTATCAGCAGTATCAAGGAGGTCCTCTGTGACAAGACCGTGAAGGGAGAGTGTTTAACACCCAACTCAGGGTTGCAGGTCATTGCAGCATGCAATCCCTACAGAAAGCACACAGATGACATGATTCAGAGACTGGAATCTGCTGGCCTTGGGTACCGAGTTCGAGCAGAAGAGACTGATGAAAAACTGGGATCCATACCTCTGCGTCAGCTGGTGTATAGAGTTCAAGCATTGCCACCAAGCATGATTCCTCTGGTATGGGACTTTGGGCAGTTAAATGATCACACAGAAAAAATATACATACAGCAGATTGTGCAACGTGTCGCCAAAAGCAAAGCAATAGATCAAACCTACATCCAATGCATCACAGATGTTCTTTCAGCCTCACAGAAATACATGAGGACCAGGAAGGATGAATGCAGCTTTGTCAGCTTGAGAGATGTGGAACGCTGCATGCAAGCATTTGTCTGGTTTCATGACCACCATGAAATGTTCTTTTCAGAGCTTCAAAAATTTGGAAGTGCTCAAAACAAAGAAGAAAATGAAGGGCGTCAATGGCAGCCTGAGGTTGAAGATCCTGTTCTCTGGTCCCTTGTCATGGCCATAGGAGTGTGCTACCATGCCTGCCTTGAAAATAAGGATAGATACAGACAGGAGATCAGCAACCAATTACCAGCATCATGCACACCAGCAAAGATAAAGCATGAAATTTCACTCATGCAAGATTTACTTTTGAGTGGTGTGCCAATGGGAGATACTATCGCAAGAAACAGTGCCCTAAAAGAGAACGTCTTCATGATGGTTCTCTGCATTGAATTAAGAATCCCCCTCTTCTTAGTTGGAAAACCCGGAAGCTCAAAGTCCCTTTCAAAAACCTTAGTAGCTGATGCCATGCAAGGCCAAGCTGCTCATTCTGACCTCTATAAGATGCTCAAACAGATCCATTTGGTGTCCTTCCAGTGTAGCCCTCACTCAACTCCAGAAGGCATCATCAACACATTCAAGCAATGTGGGCGATTTCAGGAAGGAAAAAACCTCAATGAATACATCTCAGTGGTGGTTCTTGATGAAATTGGGCTGGCCGAGGACTCGCCAAAGATGCCTCTGAAAACTCTCCATCCATTGCTGGAAGAGGGCTGCATTGATGATGAACCACTACCACACAAAAAGGTTGGATTTATTGGCATTTCCAACTGGGCACTAGACCCTGCAAAGATGAACCGAGGCATTTTTGTCTCACGTGGTGACCCTGATGAGAAAGAACTTATTGAGAGTGCAAAAGGCATATGCTCATCTGATGTAATGGTGTTGGAGAGAGTTAGGGATTTCTTTAAACCATTTGCAAAATCCTACTTGAAGATATGCCAGAAACAAGGGAAAGGTTTCTTTGGCTTACGTGACTATTACAGCTTGATCAAGATGATCTTTGCTGTTGCCAAGACCTCTCAACGGAAGCCCACATCAGAGGAGATGGTGAAGGCTGTGTTGAGAAATTTCAGTGGCAGGGATGACGTTGATGCAGTTTCCGTCTTCACCCAAAAACTTAACATAGGTCCAAATCTGGAGAACATCAACACCATTGAGTTCGTGAAAGAAAACATTCAAGCCATTGGACAAGAGGAAGAGTGTCGGTATCTCCTTGTGCTAACGAAAAACTACGCAGCCCTTCAGATCCTACAGCAAACATTCTTTTCAGAAAGTGGTCAGCCAGAAATAATCTTTGGATCTAGCTTTCCAAAAGACCAGGAGTACACCCAAATCTGTCGCAACATCAACCGAGTGAAGATATGCATGGAAACAGGTCAAACAGTTGTGCTTCTAAACTTGCAGAACCTTTATGAAAGTCTCTACGATGCCCTTAACCAGTACTATGTATGTTTGGGAGGACAGAAATATGTGGATCTTGGACTGGGAACCCATCGTGTAAAATGCAGAGTGCACAAAGACTTCCGGCTAATTGTCATTGAGGAAAGAGAAGTGGTCTATAAACAATTCCCGATACCTCTAATCAACAGGCTGGAGAAACACTACCTTGACATCCACACAGTCCTTAAAGCTGAGCAGAAAAAGATGGTGAAAGAACTGGAGAGATGGGCAAAGCTTTTTGTCTGTCTTAATGGTCAGAAAGCTGGAGCAGCTGAAACGTACAAATACACCCTCCCTGATGTTTTCATTGGCTATCACTCAGACACCTGCGCTTCGGTGATTCTTCAAGTGATAGAGGAGCAGAAGGACAAATTGGAAGCTTCCGATTCTCAGAGGGGACTGCTTGATGAGGCTAAACTCATACTTCTCAAATGTGCTACACCAGACTCTGTTGTGCGATTGGACTGCACAGGCCTGCCAAAAGTGGAAAGTCAGCAAATGGCCAAGGTGTACTTTGAGGAACAGAGCAACAGCTGTTTAGCTGACTACATCCATGCTCACACAAGAGAGGAATCCACTAGCAGCTCATTCTTCACAGAGGTAATGCTTACTGGCTTTCTGTTTTCAAATAAAGCCTCTACTTGCTCAAGATTATGAGATCTAACGTGTATGTCAAACCTTAGGTGACCACATTCTCCAGACTATTGACTGCGTTCGACATGGAACCTCTGGAGAAAATATTTCACAGCGTCGAGCTTCTCTCTCTACAACAGTTTGACACAGAGCACTCCTTTCTAAAAAAGATAAGGTTTGTTTCTTGATGTCCTGGTATTATTATAATGATCACCAAACCCTTAGAATATCAGTTTACTCAGTGAAATAGAGTGCATTTATAGTTACGTCTATGATGATATTTTCTATAACAGCGGTTCTTGAACATTTTATAAGAAGTATCACCTAATAGAAAACTAGGTTTTTCATGTTTAGAGACTTTAAAACAGTATTACAGCAGGACAACACAAACGAGAGATTAATATTTCTCCGTCATTTGCTGTTGTTTGAGGAAAGTGCCATACATAAGAGTTACATTTTTAAAGCTGAACTTTCTGAATTTGATGTTGAAAAACTAACAATTATGTTAGAAGTTAATGAAATGCAAGTTCTAATGACTTGTATTTCATTAATCAGTCACACAAACAGCATTATACAACCTCCTTTTAGTGAACACATGGCTACAAAGAAAGCAATTATTATTATTAGCTTGAATAGCAGTTGTCATGGCCACTGAACATATCAATCAGCAAATCACTCTGAATCTTCAAACTGTGGACTCTATAGATAAATTGAACTCAGCTCTACTAACCACCAGCACTTGATGCTGGTTCACTGTTATTTGTATTTAAGTTGTAAAGAAATAATATCAATATCTCTTCTGAGTATCACATAGGGCAGCCGAAGTTACACCAATGGTTCTTAATCCCCCAGTTTTGTGTATAAAGCCATGGTTTTATACTTCTCTTGAGTAATATGTATTGGTGTTCATTTAGTGCTTTAAAAATTATACAGCTATATTGACAAGTATTGTTAAAGTATTTAGTACTTTTTTTCGTTTAGACAAGCATTAGATCAAATCTATTGCTAAAAGGATATTTGTTATACCCTCACAAAGAATATTCGTAAATTGAAAGATCAAATTCTTGTTCTATTGAAGGAACTTCCTCACAGCAGAAAATGGAAGCAGTATGACTGGACCATGCAACCGAATCCTCATCATTCAGTGTGATTTTGATGACCCCTCTGAGAGCACCAACCTGATTGCGTCTGCAAAGTTAGTCTACTTTTCATTTTCAGTGTGGATTTCATCATCTGGACCTGTCGCCATGTTGAATGTTGCCGTTCATTTCCAGGTATTCATCACTAAATGAGATCAACAAGATGACACAGGAGAGCACAGGAAGCAAGGTTTTTGTCTACTTTATCACAAGGTTGCCAAGAATGGAAGGAGGGACTTCTTACATTGGTTTTCATGGAGGTAGGCATAATAACATTTGTAAATATTTTTTTCCTAATCCGACCAGGGAATAATCCAAAACATTATGCTTTTTACAGACCCCTGGAAATCAGTCCATATAGATGACCTCAGAAGGTCAAAGGACATTGTTTCGGATATCAAGACCTTGCAAAACATGAAAATCAGTGAAATGTTTGAAACAAAAGCAGCTCAGCCTGAAGGTAAATAAAATAGTAAAAACGAAGTGACAACATTCACCTATATGTATTATAATATATGTATTTTTTTTTTTTTTTTTTACAGCTATGGAGACTGATGACTTGTACTCGGAGAGTTACCAGGAAGAGTCGGAAGAAACGGTTAGTATAGACAGAATATTTCACATTTTAAACAAAATAAAACTAATGTATACAGTCATACATATTTAATAAAAGAGAATATTGTTTAAAAGTTAAATTATTTCATTAAAGGGATTCTGTAAGTGAAACACATTTCATATATTAAGCACAGACTTTTTCAAGCTTTTATTTATATGAACTGTGATACTTTTCAACTTACAGCTACTAGAAAAATGACACTTAAAATAGTAATATTACCTCAGACAATTAATAAAACAATTTTTACTACAGAAATGTGGTATTTAATAAATGGTATGTTTGATACCAGCTTAATGGTTGTTGTTTTTTTTAAAGTTGCACTGACAAACAAGCCTTATCGTGACATATTCGAGTTTATTGAATATGGCTTTAATACACTAATTGTGCTCCTTTATTTTTACACTCTTGTCCCTCTTCTTCATGAAGGGCTTGGATAATGTTGTAGACACCACATCTTTGCTCCGGAGCTGTGTGCAGACTGCCGTTGGCATGCTGAGGGACCAAATGACAAGTGCCTTCCGCAGCACTCGAAGAGTTGAGATCCTTTTGACTCTCCTGTGTGACAACGATGAAATAAAAGGTAAAATAGAAAATATTTGTTTTTCTTCCATTGTCGCTGTTTTAATACAACAGTTTGGGTCATTTATGCAAATTGTTCCATCATACCTATTCTATGAGACAAAATGAGATGCCAGTGAAAATGTTGAAACGACCACACATGGGTTGAGTTGTCGTCTTGCAACCGGAAGGTTGTAGATTCGATTCCAGCTTCCCATTGTCACACGTTGATGTGTCCCTGGGTATCGGTGTGAGAGTAATTGAGTGAATGTGGCCCTAGTGTACAGCGTTTTGAGTGGTCAGTATGACTTGAAAAGCGCTATATAAGTTCAGTCCATTTACCGTTCTCTGTTTTTTTGGAGCACCTCTTCCTCTCCTCCACCTTGTTGTACCCTTAGTCAGCGAACTAAAAGAAACCTGACACACTTTTCCTTACATACATGTCTCTTTAGAAAAATGTGGTCACAAAAAACACAGAATCCTGGTGTAAAAACCCTAAATAGAACCAACCTTGTGTACTTCAAAGGTGAATTTGGCTTGTTTCTTTGCTCAAGTTTCTATGAGAATTTAAATAAGTTTGTGGAATGGATAAAGTATCCCCAACCATCATTTGGTACCGTGCCGCAAAGCGAAAAAAACAAACGATTTTCTGAAAGATTAATCATGTGAGGTCCTCTTTCAAGCTTTTGATATTCTTATTATTTATCTTCATGTCAACTACGGTTGCGGTACTTTATTTTTGTCTGTCATCAGATGAATTTCTTCAAACGGTGAAGAAGCGTCTTCACTCTTTGTTGTTGATTCATGATGGGAACACTTTCATCAAGAGCGATTGGGTCCTAAAAGAGGCTTCAAACATTGATGCCCTGCAGGAAGGAGGCACATTCAGGTAACTACAATAACCCCAATGAACAGGGCTCGAAAGGGTACGTGATCTCGCAGTGCATTGTGGGCCGGGGTCGCAGTTTTTCTAGGTTTTTGTTTCCGTCCCTTTGTGAGTTACAGTGCTGTGCAAGAATAGAAATGCAAACTGATTAACAAATGGACCATACAAAAGTAAAAGGCGATGAATCGTACCGTAACAAACTGGATCCTGTTCCAAAGGTTCGCTGCCTTGAAAAAGTCCGTAAGATCGTTAGAATCGATCCGTAATGGATTAAAAAGATATAACATCATTGCGCTACACAAGAATTGTAATAAATAAAACTTTAAAACAAGAAGTGGTCGAAAAAAAAACGCATTGGTAAAAAGCATGGGATAATTAAAGTAGTTAAAATATTGTTCCGTATACAGCTGAAATGAAAGATTAAGGTGAGCTATTGGCAAAGTCTACTTATTAGAGACTTTGGGCTTGTTTTTCTCTAAATGCTCTTGTTAATTTTGTGTTGTGGTTTTTTGGCCTTGGTTTTGAATGTAAACTTGCTTATTTGAGCTTGGCTTTTATTTTCCAAACAACCCCATTTCCTGGTCATCGCGCAGCGCAACTAGAGCAATAGTAGAGACCGGATTGCGCTGCTGCTGCGTTACAGACAGCGCCAGCCAGCTAAAATAACTATTCGCATCCCATTCCTTCACCCTCCACCCTCGTTGACAACAACTTTCTTAACAGAAAAAGCCACAGTGAGTAGACATACAAAACTAAATGCAGGCATTTATAATGCAGAGTGACAGGCTCTGTATTACAGTGCGGTGGGTTGCTTGTTGGGCTTGTTTTCATAGTTTGTTTCTCCCGTAAGATCTGGCAACACAGGCTATCTGTCGCGTCTCCGACACAGATTTTGGGTCCATCTGAGCACGTCCTCTTGTGAAGCCTCTGCCCACATCAGCCCGACTTCATCCCTGATGTTAAATCCCCGGTCTGGCAAAATCAGATCTCCAGGTTACAGTTTAATGATTATGTCACACAGCTCAGTCAGGTGCTCGTCGCTTGCATGCCCTCCCCACCCTTTGAAAATGAAAGAGATTGACCATTGAAGTATGTCTATCAGTGGTAATTTCATGGCATCTATCTAAGACATATGGCATCTCCTTTTTAGATGACAGTTGACAGATCTGCGGTCCTTGGTTTTGCTTCCATGTTGGAAAAAAGAGAGTAAAAAATCTCAACGCACCGTTTTTTCCCCCCACCAAAGCATTCATGTGAACGAGCTAGGTACTCAATGACACGGCACATCATTAACTTGTTGAATATCAAGAAGAGAACACAAGGGTAGTGTTTTGCACGCAGTCTGCGTAAACAAAACTATGCAGATGCCAAGAAAGCCCACAATGCAGTGCATTTTTTTTTTCACTTGTGACGTCACCCTTTCGAGCTCTATACAGAGTAAAACAATGTTGGTTGAGAGTTGTGTTTGACTTTGTTTTGCATTTATTTCAGACACACTTTGTGGAAGCGTGTTCAAGCTGTGGTAGTCCCGTTGTTGGCACATGTAGTCTCAGTGATTGACAGAGACCAAAACATGGACCTCCTGCTAGATAAAAACTGCTCTGACTCGGTGAAGAGATTGTGGTTGGATATCTTTGCCAATGAAAAGCTGCTGGAAATCTCACACCTAACCATGGACCCCAGGTCAGTGGTGTTTTTGTTTTTTTTATAACATTTATAATATACTGTATAGTTTTTATTTTTACCATTTTATCTTTATATCTTTCTCAGCTCCGAGACGAGAACAATCCTCGTGCAGAACTGCATTGCTCAAGACAGGAACACGGGCTGCACCATGCCCTTCAGCTGGAGAATCAAGGATTATTTGGAGGAACTTTGCGTTCATGCCCTACAGAATGAAGGTAATAGCATCTTGTTAGGTCCATGAGTCAATCTATTGCAGATGCAGATATAAAGACGTATTAAACGTGGTTTATATGTTTCATAGGACAAACTCAATTAAAATTTGTTGAGTTCTTTTGGAAAACCCCTCTTGGGAGCTACATTGAGAAAGCAGATTCAGAGACTCAGATGGAGTTTTATCATCGCTACCTTCAAGATTTCATCTCCATGTCAATGAATGTCACTTCCCCAGAAGATCTGCAGGTTGTCTTGATTTTACTTAATGCTATACAATGTTCAGTGCTCGGAGAAAATGCACACATATTGTGTATGTGTTTTTCCAGTTTAATTTTAAAATTTCACCTTTTTTTACCCCAGTATGCTGTATTATCAGTACTTATTACTCTATTTATTTTTACTTTTATTTTAGCCTTTCTAATAAATTCATTCTCTGTTGCTTTAGAACTAACTTTATTTTAGATTAGCTTGTTTTTTTGTTTTTGCTATACAAACATTGTGTGTAACTCTGTTACACCCGAATGTCCCCATTGTGGGACAATAAAGCAATTTCTTATCTTATCATATGATCTGCTCTTCCAGCTCCTCTGTGGGGCCTTGAATAGCTGTGTCAGTGAGCTGCGGCTGCAGCTGAATGACACTGAGACAACTGTGACAGCTCTTCCGTGGGTTCATGCTGCTTATCACAAGTTCAAAAACCGACTGCAGAACCTCTCCAGAATGATGTGCATTGAACCCAAGGTGACCCGTGACCTCCTGGGCAATCCACATGCAGCAGACAACATTGAACTCGTAAGCCTCAATTTACCCCACATACTTACTAAAATATAGATATTGTGTGGCTTTTGACTTTAAAGTATTGAAATAAATATTTCCCTGTCTCCAAGGTCCTCGACATTTATGCTGCGTTTGCATGTTTGGAGCACCTGGAGCCCAGAGTGCTGGGCAGCGATGCTCAAAGACAAGCGTGGCTTAGGCAGGTGAAGAAACTTCAGGTTCCCATTGAACTGATCTGTTCAGAAGACAGCGTGAGACATTATGGAGAGAGGAGCAAGATGATAGTCAACAGAGTCCAGTAAGTTAGGCCACTGTCATAATCATGGTTTAGAGTTTATTATTTAATGAGGCAAACTTGTGAGGAAGGTTTCTGCTGTGCTTCTTTGCACTTAGAGCCGGATGGAATCGCATATTTTCTCTCTCATTGTTCGTGGAGCACATGTTGCTGGGAATTGAGGAGTTGGACAGGAAGCTCACACCTTTAATATTGGAGAGCACGCAAGGACTTGGCAAGGTTTTGACCTTTTGTATTTTATTTTTTTTATAAGCCTTTTAGCATAAAACTAGCGTCACGTTGATTTGTCTTTCCTCCCAGTGAAACATGAATGTTTACCTCTTTGTTCTCCATCAAGATTCTTGAAAGAAATTCGGACATCAAAACGCAGCCGATTTTTGAGGCAGTAATCAGTTTGCTGAAAAACTGCAAAGATGGAGCTGTGGAACGCATTTTCAGGTAAAAATCAAAACTGAATCATATAGTTGCTGAAATAGGTCAGAAATATGTTCAGTGAATTTCAAACATTCAAGGGAAAAAAAAACAATCCTGAAATGAATGTCAATCTTTTCTCTAATATACTGTCACTTTAGGCTGCATGAATATTATTCAACTATATTGTTGAATATTACAATGATGATATTGATTGCAATTCATCTGTTTTGTTCTCTCTTCTGTTGCTTTTCCATCGTCACGGTATCTTCGCAACTTTGCTTGAGCTCAGTCACTAAGGTTTATATCAGGTGTGGGATTAAAATATATTAAAAGTTCATCAAAAAGTGTCCAAATGTATTGCAGGAAGCAGTGATTTATTGCACAACTCCTAAATACTGCAATTAAGCAGTTTGCTCTTGCAATATTGCTCACAGTGAAATTGTAATAACGATTGTAAATCGATAATTTGCACAGCTTTGAACTAAGGTGCAAGTTGCTTATTTTTTTATGAAGTTTGGTAGTGCAGTTAACGCCAGACTATGTTGCCTTCAAATAAACTGACCAGCTATGTATTCAGCAAATAGTTTTAAATAGGTCTTCTGGCTCCAGCCTACTCTGCATACCTAGAACCAGAACTAAACATGGAGAAGCAGCATTTAGTTCCTATGCTCCACTTATCTGGAACAAACTTCCAGAAAATTGTAAAGGTGCGGAAAGCCTGAGTTCATTTTAAATCAAGATTAAAAACACATTTGTTTAAGATTGCCTTCAGCTGTTCTAGTTAACTGAATCAACACTTTTTTGTTCTTTTTTCTATCTACATTTTATTCCTACTTGCTTTTATTCTGTTTTATTTTGCTAGATTTTAATCATGTAAAGCCCTTTGCATTGTCTTTGTACTGAATTGTGCTATATAAATAAATTTGCCTTGCCTTGCCTTTTGCCTTAGTCTAAAATGGCATTAAATATCACGGTATGTGTTATTAAATTGGTCTTTATCTCAATATTTACAGCAGAATCTTTGTATTCTTTGAATGTTAACTTAGCTTTTTTGGTATCGCCTGTATTGTCTGTGTCCAGGTTCGGTCATATGCTGTGTCCGGTTTGCATGGGAGACCCCCAGGATCCACTCGGCCTGCCGTGTAACCACATCTACTGTGTAGCTTGTATCAGACAGTGGCTGATCCCCGGTCAGATGTACTGTCCCCTTTGCATGCAGCCAGTTGCAGAAGACTTCCCCTTGGTTCCCTCAAATGAAATCAAGTGAGTGACTCTAATACGATTATTTTTTTTTTAAGGATGATTTTTTTTTAAGGATAATTTTGGATAATCTGACATTAAGGTCCAATTTAACGAATGTCTCTGTGCCTCTTGTTTTGTGTAGGATTCTTGTCAGCCAGCATGCTCAGTTCAGGAAGCGGTGCAATGCTTTCTTCATAGACCTGGTGTCTACCGTGTGCTTCAAGGACAACTCTCCGCCGTGTTCAGCTGTCATTCTTCATTTGCTGTCTTTCCTGATGGTGGAGGCCGGCCCGGTTCCCATCCTCAGAGGTAACGTGTTACAGCCTTTTCACCCTGCTCTCTGGCTTATGTCAGTGCCTCTACGTCTGTGTGTTTACCGAAGTCAAATGTGAACACCTTTTGTTTTTCAGTCAATCGACAAGTGCTGACGAAAATGCTTTCTCCATTTGACGACTCTGTGGATAAAAATCCTGTTGTTCGCTCAGTAGTGCTCAAACTCCTCATGAAGTACAGGTGAGTTGTTTTGGTTGCATTATTTTAGTTATTTTGTGTTTCTTTGTCTTTTATACAGTGCCCCGCACACTTATTGGCACTTAGAAAAGACATAAAAACAATCCAATTGAAAATGCCCATTAACACTCAACACTTAGAAAATCCAATTTTATTTCTAATACTGTTTTTAAATGGGGAAAAATCCAAAATGTTTTAAACAGAATTATAGGTGTTCTACTCATTAGCACCCCTTCTTTTAATGCTTTTTTTTTATTAGGAAGTTTTATTAAGTCATAATTTACTTGCATGACATCTTCCCATTTTGGAGAGAGGCTAAAAGAAAGTGGACTCTGTGTCACATATTTATATCCCAGAGAACCAGGAAGTCATGGATTACCAGGAAGTCAAACCATCTAGAAACTGATCAATTTAAAAAAAGCATAGTATGAATTCAAATAATTCTTCAATTGTATTTATTTTACAGGATATTTTAGCTATGGAGCCAGTGTGAAACGGTTATTTCTGTATTTCTGACTTTTTATGTCCAATGTTCTTAAACTAAACACCGTGACGTAATACTGTGATAAAATATGGATTTTAACTCTTTATGCACATGTGTATCGAGGAGCCAATAAGTGTGGAGGAAGCTATACGTGTTGACATTTTTCGTATTTTTTTTTTTTTAGCTTTGATGAAGTGAAAGGATATCTGCAGCAGCACCTGGTGGCTGTTGAGCGGAGCAACATTTTGGAGGAGACGGACAAAACTGAACTCTACTGCATGTACATTAACTGTCTGGAGGTATGCTGGGCTTTAAAATCGACATCCAGGTTGCAGTATGTAACAACGCATTGCTGATTTAAATTTTTTATTTTTTTTTGTAATTCCGTAAATCTTTATTCTTTCTAGGATTCCATGTTTGAGAGGCTCCAGTTCAGGTCTGCTGCAGATAAGAAGTCGTATTTAGGAACTGAAAGTGCCTTTCTGACTGAGTGCCTGCAAACACACGGTCAGCATGCTGAAAATCCAACTGTGGAGTACCTGCAGCAGTTGGCCAGAGTGCGTCTGAACCTGGATTTGACTGCTGACTTGATTGTGGAAAACTTGAGAGCAACAGGTGTGTATTGATGGCGTTCTGCTGCAGAACGGTGTCACTTCTCTTTTCCTTCAAGAGCATTTTAAATTTTCTCTTGAAAATGTGTTCACCTTAGCCGTTTTCTCTGTTCAACTTAAGCCCCAGGCTCTCCTGAAGGTGGCCAGAATGGAACTGCAGCCTTTCTGCACAGCGTTGAGAACCTGTGCAGGAGGAGCGGGAACGACTGGTACCGCGTCTATCTGATCCGCAAGCTCTGCCGCCAGCATGGAGTCGAGTTTATCCAGAAACTTCTTAGGCGGGATCAGATGAGTTGGCTCTTCCCTAAGGAAATTCAGCCTCAGGTACATTGTGTTTTTAGTTTTGTATGATAGATGCTAAATCCGGTTCATTGGCACTAATGAACTATTCTTGTTCAACTTTCGCTGCACTAGACTGAAGAGACCTCCTCAGTAGATCACTATCTTGTGTGTGGAGAAGATTACAAGACAATCAGAGAAGCTGTTGCAAAGACATTTATGGAAGGCAAAGTAGACGGATTGGATAAGGCCTGTGAGGTAATTAAACTACTTGTTATAAATTTAGGTTTAGGCCAGACTGTTTCTTTATCTATGTTTTCATACTTTCGTGCACTTTTGTCTCATTATAGGACTGCAGGTGTTTACCACAACTGAAAGCGGTTTACCTTCTGTTAGCGCTGTACAGAGAAATCACCACCATGTATGGACAAGCTAATGACAGCTTCCATCCCAAGCCGCAGGTAAATCCTAAAATCAAACCCCTAAATTACTAAATTAGCGCAAACGCTGCATTAAATTGTGTGTGTGTGTGTGTGTGTGTGTGTGTGTGTATATATATATATATATATATATATATATATATATATATATATATATATATATATATATATATATATATATATATATATATATATTATTTTGGCCAATGCATTGCAGGTTTTAGATTTTCATCAAAATTGTGATTGCTCTGTTCAGTAAGGGTTCCTAATAAATCTCTGAAGCCTTTACAGAACAGCTTTATTTATGCTGACGTTAAATTACCAACAAGCGGACTCAATTAATTGAGTCCGCTTGTTGCAAGGGGCATTTTATAAATGCCCCTTATGACGAGTACGATTATTGGACCTCGTGTTCCCTCGCCCGGACGCGGGTCACCGGGGCCCCACTCTGGAGCCAGGCCTGGAGGTGGGGCACGTTGGCGAGCGTCTGGTGGCCGGGCTTTTGCCCATGGAGCCCGGCCGGGCTCAGCCCGAAGAGGCGACATGGGTCCCCCTTCCGATGGGCTCACCACCTGTCGGAGGGGCCAAAGGGGTCGGGTGCAATGTGCAATGGGTAGAAGTAGAGGGCGGGGACCTTGGCGTTTCGATCCTCGGCTGCAGAAGCTGGCTCTTGGAATGTGGAATATCACCTCTCTGGTGGGGAAGGAGCCTGAGCTTGTGCGCGAGGTTGAGAGGTTCCGACTAGAGATAGTCGGGCTCACCTCGACGCACCGCTCTGGCTCCGGAACCAGTCTCCTTGAGAGGGGCTGGACATTCTTCCACTCTGGAGTTGCCCATGGTGAGAGGCGCCGAGCTGGTTGCCCCCCATCTCGGTGCCTGCACGTTGGGGTTTTCCCCGGTGAACGAGAGGGTGGCCTCCCTCCGCATTCGTGTGGGGGGACGGGTTCTGACTGTTGTTTGCGCTAATGCGCCAAACAGCAGTTCAGATTATCCACCCTTTTTGGAGTCCTTGGAAGGGGTACTGGAGAGTGCCCCTCCTGGGGACTCCCCCGTTTTGCTGGGGGACTTCAACGCTCACGTGGGCAATGACAGTGGGACCTGGAGGGGCGTGGTTGGGAGGAATGGCCCACCAGATCTGAACTCGAGTGGTGTTTTGTTATTGGACTTCTGTGCTCGTCATGGATTGTCCATCACAAACACCATGTTCAAGCATAAGGGTGTCCATATGTGCTCTTGGCACCAGGACACCCTAGGTCGCAGTTCAATGATTGACTTTGTTGTCGTTTCATCTGATCTGCGGCCGTATGTCTTGGACACTCGGGTGAAGAGAGGGGCGGAGCTCTCCACCGACCACTACCTGGTGGTGAGTTGACTCCGATGGCGGGGGAGGAAGCCGGTCCGACCGGGCAGGCCCAAACGCACTGTGAGGGTTTGCTAGGAACGTCTGGCAGAGTCCCCTGTGAGGCGGAGCTTTAACTCCCACCTCCGGGAGAACTTTAAACACGTCCCGAGGGAGGCGGGGGACATTGAGTCTGAATGGACCATGTTCCACGCCTCTATTGTTGAGGCGGCTAGTCGGAGCTGTGGCCGTCGGTGCATGTCGCGACGGCAACCCTCGAACCCGCTGGTGGACACCAGCGGTGAGGGAAGCCGTCAAGCTGAAGAAGGAGTCCTACCGGGCTTTTTTGGCCTGTGGGAGTCCGGAAGCAGCTGATGTGTACCGGCATTCGAAGCGGCAGGCGGCTCGGCTGGTCGCTGAGGCAAAAACTCGGGCGTGGGAAGAGTTCGGAGAGGCCATGGAGAAAGACTTCCGTACAGCTTCGAAGCGATTCTGGTCCACTATCCGGCGTCTCAGGAGGGGGAAGCAGTGCAGTACCAACACTGTTTACAGTGGGGGTGGTGTGCTGCTGACCTCGACTCGGGACGTCGTGCGTCGGTGGGCGGAATACTTCGAAGACCTCCTTAATCCCACCAACACGTCTTCCATTGAGGAAGCAGAACCTGAGGACTCTGGGTCGGGTTCTCCCATCTCTGGTGCTGAGGTTGCCGAGGTTGTTAAAAAGCTCCTCGGTGGCAAGGCCCCGGGGGTGGATGAGATTCGCCCTGAGTACCTTAAGGCTCTGGATGTTGTGGGGCTGTGTTGGTTAACGCGGCTCTGCAACATTGCGTGGACATCGGGGGCAGTTCCCCTGGATTGGCAGACTGGGGTGGTGGTCCCCCTATTTAAAAAGGGGGACCGGAGGGTGTGTTCAAACTACAGAGGAATCACACTCTTAAGCCTCCCTGGTAAGGTCTATTCAGGGGTTCTGGAAAGGAGGGTCCGTCAGATAGTCGAATCTCGGATTCAGGAAGAGCAGTGTGGTTTTCGTCCTGGCCGTGGAACACTGGACCAGCTCTATACCCTCAGCAGGATTCTTGAGGGGGCATGGGAGTTTGCCCAACCAGTCTACATGTGCTTTGTGGATCTGGAGAAGGCATTCGACCGTGTCCCCCGGGGGATCCTGTGGGAGGGTACTCCGGGAGTATGGAGTACCGGGCCCTTTAATAAGGGCTGTCAGGTCTCTGTACGACCGGTGTCAGAGTCTGGTCCGCATTGCCGGCAGTAAGTCGGACTCGTTTCCGGTGAGAGTTGGACTCCGCCAAGGTTTCCCTTTATCGCCGATTCTGTTCATAACTTTTATTGACAGAATTTCTAGGCGCAGCCAAGGTGTTGAGGGGATCCGTTTTGGTGGCCTTAGGATTGCGTCTCTGCTATTTGCGGATGACTTGGTCCTATTGGCTTCATCAGGGCGTGATCTACAGCTCTCACTGGAGCGGTTCGCAGCCGAGTGTGAAGTGGCCGGGATGAAAATCAGTGCCTCCAAATCCGAGACCATGGTCTTGAACCGGAAAAGGGTAGAGTGCCTTCTCCGGGTTGGGGAGGATGTGCTGCCCCTAGTGGAGGAGTTCAAGTATCTTGGGGTCTTGTTCACGAATGAGGGGAAGATGGAGCGGGAGATCGACAGGCGGATTGGTGCAGCGTCTGCTGTGAAGCGGGCGCTGTACCGATCCGTTGTGGTGAAGAGAGAGCTGAGCCAAAAGGCGAAGCTCTCGATTTACCGGTCGATCTACGTTCCTACCCTCATCTATGGTCACGAGCTTTGGGTCGTGACCGAAAGAACGAGATCCCGGATACAAGCGGCTGAAATGAGTTTTCTCCGTAGTGTGTCTGGGCTCTCCCTTAGAGATAGGGTGAGGAGCTCAGTCATCCGGGGAGGACTCAGAGTACAGCCGCTGCTCCTCCACGTCGAGAGGAGCCAGTTGAGGTGGCTCGGGCATCTGGTCAGGATGCCTCCTGGACGCCTCCCTGGAGAGGTGTTCCAGGCACGTCCCACGGGGAGGAGGCCCAGGGGAAGACCCAGGACACGCAGGAGGGACTATGTCTCCCGGCTGGCCTGGGAACGCCTTGGGATTCCTCCTGAGGAGCTGGCCCAAGTGGCCGGGGAGAGGGACGTCTGGGCCTCCCTACTGAAACTGCTACCCCGCGACCCGACCCCGGATAAGCGGAAGAAGACGGACGGACGGACGCTTGTTGCAATTAGTTGCACTGGATTTTATTTTGGAGAATTCGAGTGAAGGTCTGAGCTCAAACACATGGAACATTCGTTTGATTTTTATGTGTAAAATAATTTGAAAACCACATATCCTCTCCCTTTGTGTTTTTTCTATCAATTAAATACCAATATAATAATTTGTTTTCTTTGTGGTTGCGAAGGGCCTCTGTGTTTCCAAAGTTGTCAAATCTCCCAATTTACCCTTAAAAAAATTACTATGCATTTTTTTAAAGACCATTATTTGTGTGTATAACAGATGTTGTATATTTTCTGTGTAATTGTACCAACAGCAGCTCGAAGCCATTACAAATTACATCCAGACGTCCAAAGTCCTCGCCAGCGCAGAGGTGAAGGCCTTTGCACAGGCGCTGGTGACCAACACCACGGGGCCTCTTTCTGTTCGACCCGGCATCTCAGGGGCCAGAAGTGTGGCGTTGGAGTTAACAGTTCACTTAGCCGCCGTGCTGCGGTGTGGGAACCAGGGGATCCTAGCTCCCCTTCAGCAGCTAGCACTGACACCTGCGAACATGCAGGTTTGTGTTTCAACTGATGCTAGTCAGAACTACCATCACTGGTTCTTTGAAATGCATTTAATCCTTTTTTTTTTACTTGGTTTTATAGGCAGCGTTTTTGCCCTCTATGCCAGAAGATATGATGGCTGTAGCTCAACAGGCACTGGGTGCACTGGGTCCACTGAGGTGGTACAGTAAGTAAAGAACAAAGATTTAATGCAAATCCTCCAGATATTTTAGCTCAAACTGACAAAATGGCAAATTACCACACAGGTTGTCCAAATGGCCATCCCTGCACCATTGGGGAGGTATGTTCTGTTCAATCAAATTTGTAAAAATATTGTAAGAACATGTTTGTTTTTTATATTTTAGAACTATTTGTGCTACTTGTGTTTTTCCAGTGCGGCCAACCAATGCAAAGAAGTCGTTGTGTAGACTGTGGAGCTGTGATTGGAGGGGACAACCATATGCCTGTGCAGGGATTTCAGGTTCTTCAGCCACAGTAAGTACTTTCTAAAATCCGTAACAAAATGTGCAAAGAAAAAGATCAAAATTTTCTAAAGTTTTTTTTCTTTTTTTTCTATGTCCTCTTTCAGAGGTGACCGCACCCAGACAGGCCACATCCTCGGTGATCCAAGTCGTCGAGACAATCCCGATATGCTGGACACGAAGAACATTTCTCCCGTCCCTTTTACTGTTGTCCGAATGCTCACTCACATGGCAATGCTGCTCGGGACCTGTAATCAACCGCAGGTAGCAATGAGGTTTTATTGGGAGACCTTTGTGAACATGAATTGCTTTTTAGAGTTTAAAAACACCAAACTAAGAAGGCAACTAACAACTACAGCAGCAAATGTTGAACCAGGTACATAAAAATTTTTATAATTATCAGGCAAATACAATGAAATCTCACTCAAAATACAGAACTGAGGAAATGCAACTGCGCTATTAAAGGAGGAAACACTATTGAGATATTTACACATATTGTTACAATTTTAAAACATAAAATGTTTATAGAAGAGATAAAACCTATACCATGGTCTGAGTTAATACTCGATTCTGATTGGCTGCAGGGTGTCCGTTGAAAAAGGGTTTTAGGACACCTATTAAAAAAAGTTCAGATCAAATAGCCTGATTGTTCTAAATTACTTTGCTGGCTCAAACGTTAGCTGGTAACAGCAAGACAGTTGACACTGGTTACCTGGGCAATGAGATATATATTAAATAGTTAATTCAGAGCAGACGATATATGCAGTAGAACCAAACTAAAATGCAATTATCTAAACATTGTTGTAAAATACCTGAAATTCAATAAAACCTAAATATAAGTAAGAAAGAAGGTGCTGAAATTCAAGTAGAAGCAAGGCTAAAAAGACCCAGAAGTGTTGTGCTAGTGCTGTTTGTATTATTCCTGTCCGATTTATCCCTTATCGTTAATACTTTTTCCTTTTTCTATTTCTAGCATATCTCTGCAATCATCAAACCTCCAGTTGCAGATCCTGCTGCGTTCCTAATTGGTCACCTGAGAAAAGATATTGACCATCTGATCAGGTCTCTGGGTAAAGGGACCGATGACACAGTCACGGCGGTTCACCTGCTAATCAGCAGCTTGCTGCAACCACACCAGCAACAGAAATGTAAGAAACAACGTTGATGATTCTATATAGCAAATAATACTCAGGGTCAATTATAAAGAAAGGTATTTGACCTTGAATCGTATTTACCTCTTACCTATTAAACTCCAAGGATGTGTGGGTGTTTTTCCTTATGTTCATGATGATGGTAGAAACAGTGCTCTCTAGTGGCCAATGCAAAACATTGGTGCATTTTACAGATTAAAAAATTCATGAAGCCTGTACCGTTGTCTTCTTTCTAGTTTTGCTAATATACTGAAATATTATTTACTCTGGTGAATCCCGGTTAAATTATTTGTGTTTGCCTTTCAAGGGCCAGTTCCGTATGACAATCACCTTTCAAATAAAGTGGCGAGAAACGGATGGGAGTTGGAAATGAGCAACGCTGTCATCACACCTCAGCTAAAGGTAGCAAATAAAGCATCGGCTTGAGGAGCTAAATGTGTCCCCCGTGTTCACGAGCAAACCAAGCAAAACGCGCTGCCTTCTGTCATCTTCTCTTTCACAGAACTTGGACAGACAGCTGCAGGAGGTGAACACCTTCATCCGGGCAGACTCTCGCATCTCTGCCAACCCAGTCATGAAGCTAGTGTTCGGTGACCCTCGCCTCTTCTTGGCCTCCCTGCCGCCCAATTCTCTGCTCCACTGTTCTGCCGTGTGGAGCTGCCGGGAGAAGGTTTGTGTGCTGAGCCTCACGCACATCCTGGAGCAGAGTGATGGCAAAGACACCGTCCCTGTGCTGTGGAGATTTTTGCACAGGGTAAGGAAACATGCTAACTTAAAGCAGCTTTATTTATTATATGTGCCAGGAGGTTAGAGCACGTGGGACACTTTGTGGCACGCGTGGTGTAAATGAGGAATCCTAATCTTAAAGTTATCTATTATGTTTCAGTAGAGTATACTCTCTCTCAAATTTAGAAAAAAACAAACAAACCTCTAGTTGAAACATATTTAATCAGTGGGGAAAAAATCACTAGTTTCTTTTTTTTTAACAAAATACTTTTTACGACCTCTCGTTTCCAATAGAACACCACTTAATTATTTCCTATAACATGTATCAAGCTGTTGGTGAAGATTCCCAGTCATCCAGGTCATGATTAATACAGAAAAAGGTTAAAAAATAAAAACAGCTGGCCTTCTATTTTGAAGCTGAAGACGTTTTGCTTCCCATCCAGGAAGCGTTCTCAATTCATAATGTCTGGAGTAGTGTGGAGTTCCAAGCTTTATAGACCTGCTATCGAGGCCTCGTTAGAGCTTAGATTTGAGATTCGTTAGGCTCATCGTTTCCCTGGCTCACATGTGATCACATGCATGGAGGTATAAATTGGGGTGAAAGTTAGCAGGAATCAAACTCATCACTCTGTTGTAAGTGTTTAAAAGTTGAAACCTGAGCCCTCCTGCTTTGGTTAAAGTTGTTTTGTTTTGAACAATTTGTTCCTCAAAAGAGTGTCCTTTGCCCTGGAGGTGCAGGTGGACGGCTGAGTCTTCTCCAGAGGAGTTAGCTCTCCTGTGTTGAGCCATGCGTCTGTGGAGAGGTTGTCCCAACGTTGAAAGATACAGAAAGAGATGGAGGTGTTTTATCCTCTTTGAACAAACCTCTTTCGATCGCTCAGAGTTGTGGATCGTCTCCTCAGCTGTCTTCAGTTCACCCCACAGGTTTTCTATTGGATTTAGGTCTGGAGGCTAAGATGGCCTGGGAGACAAAGCTTCAATTTGTGCCTAGTGAATAATTTCTGTGTTGGAAAAAGAAAGCTCTCTTCCAGTCTTCACTGATCAAAGCCCCCTGTTCCAGTTCAGGTCTCAGCTGAGTGTAGGAAACCCCTCACATGCAGACCATAATGTCCAGTCTACAGTAGAGTACTTGCACAGTCTAAATTGAAGTCTGTGGTAATAGCCTATGTGATGGAGACTCTATGCCGCTTCTCTTTTAAATCTCCTCAATATGCACGGTGGAAAGATAAACTTCTAGCTTCATTAGGTATAAATATGGCATGAACTAACATGAGAGCTGCAACTGTGACAAACAAGGCCGGACCAAGACCTAAGTAAAAATGACTAAACATTGATCAACTTGTGTGTAAGTGTAAGGTTAAAAAAAGACTTTGGTTACATTTATTTTAAGGGAAAAGTTAGGAGTGCAAATTATTGTGCAATTTTTCTTTTTCCCCAAAGAATAAATTTGCTCAAATCAAAGGTTGTCACATTATGCCGCTGCAATAAAAGGTGAATTAATTTAGAGACTGTTTTCACATCTCTACAGAGTGACGCTAAATGTGCAGGATGCTTTTCTAAAATGGAGGATTATCAGCATAAGATAGTTTTGTCCCATTAGGGGCCTTATGGCTGTACTTTCTGTGCTGTAAAAGTGTTTAAAAGTTGTTTTATTTAGGTGACACAACTAACTGCAATCACATTTTCTTTCAGGACAAAATAAGCAAAGTGATTTTGGCGAGACGTTAGTTTCCTACATGGTTTAACTCGTTTATAAAGAACGTAAAGGAGTTTTTGTAATCATTTTGAATTTGTTTTTGTAGGAAGCAGAGCTCAGACTGGTGAAATACCTCCCGGACATCCTCACACTTCAGAAGGATCTGGTGAAGAAGTTTCAGAACATCACCGAGCTGACCTTTGAAACCATTGGAGAATTTCTTCACAGCCAGAGAGCCGGTATTGAGAGCATCCACACACATTGATTTTTAGCCTTTTCCCCCTTATGACCCTCATACAACCAATGCTTCATCCTCATGGAACTCCAAATTCACTTTTATTCTAAATCTCATGCTAAAATACCTGGTAACACAGGTTTTGTAGTCTTTCCTGCCAGAAAAAGGAACTAGTTTAGCCTAAAATAAGACAACCATTAAATATTAAAGGAAAAAAAGTCCTTGCACACTTTGTGTAAATATATCGTGGTCAGTCTCACTAAAACATTCCTGCTTTCATTCTGGTCACAGCTTCCCTCAAAGCCTGGTATGAGAAAAACATCAAGATCTTCTTAACAACCTGGAACCAGCTTAGAGTGTCTCTGGCCACCAACGGTAAACACAAACGGCAACGGTGAAACCCGTTCCAGTTATAGAGTAAAGGTCTAACCTGCATTAAAATGTCCTTCAGGTGAGATTAAGATCCCAAATGAGTTCTGCCAGCAGGACCTGGACCTGAAGAGTGACTTCAAGGTGCTTTTACCTCAGCGACAGGGTGCAGGCCTCTGCTCCACAGCTCTTATCAGCTACCTAATCGCTCTGCACAATGACCTCATCTATTGCATGGACAAGCATACTGAAGAGGAGACCAGGTGAGGGCGCTCTTGCCACATTTTTGCTTTTCTGCTGGATTTAATGCTTTGAACTTATTCTGCAAATGCATTCTACATATTTTAGATCGCTAATGAGATACCAGGGTATCAAATAACCAACGCGCTGCACCTCTTGGCTGAATACTTTAAATTGTTCATTTCACAGCTACAAAGTGAGCCCTGCGGATCTCACTGATCTGCATGTGGTCCATTATGAGGTGGAGCGGGACTTACTGCCCCTGGTTCTGTCCAATACCCAGTACAGCATTGAGAAGGGCCAAGAGACCCTTTACGAGTATGATTTGCCCAAGATCCAGCAGCAGATCATCTCCCACTTCCTGCTGGGAAAACCTCTCATCACTCTTGACGTAAGTGCAGCAAAGCAAACTTAAAGCACTTTTTTGAAGATGAGCCAAACTTTTTTTTTTTTTAATCCGTCACGTGCATGTCCTCTTACCACAGGGCATCCCTACACTAGTCAACAGGCAGGATCGCAACTATGAGATAATCATCAGGGACATTAAAACCAAAATCAAGCAAGTAAGTTGTGAAATACATACACACACATATATATGTATATGGCCTTTCAGGAGCATTTATACCCTTTAATTTCAGTCAGATTTACACCCTCTGCTCTGATCCCTTTAATAAAATCCAGTCCGACCAAAACATTCTACTTTCTGGGATGTTCCATGAGGTTTGTTTGAGAACCTTAGCGAACAAACAGCATCATGAAACCTAAGGGCCATGCCATGGGGGTCAGGGATAAAGTTGGTGAAACAATTTAATAAAGGAACAGGTTAGAAAACAGATCCAAAAGCTTTAAAGAAGCCATAAGATGCCACATTAGCAGTTGGCCATAAGCCACGTTTGGGGACAAAGAGGGGACCAAAAATGAACTTTTGGCCTACGTCCGCAACGCTGTGCGGCAGAAAACTAGCGCTGCGACTCCCCGTGAACACAATATCCCCACAGGGAAACGGGCTGGTGGAAGCATCGTGTTATGGGGATTCTTTTCTTCCGCAGCGACAGGTCAACGTTGATGGGAAGATGGATGGTGTTAAGTACGGGGCAATCCTTGATGAGAACCTGTTTTAAAGCAGCAAAAGACTTTAGATAGGAGCCAGAGGTTCACCTTCCAGCAGGAAAACAACCCTTAACTTAAAGCCGGAGCCAAAACAAAATGGGTAAAATCATAAAAAAATTCAGAATGGCCGATTCAAACTCCAGACATAAATACAGTTTAATATTTGTTCCAAGACTTGAAAATGAATGCTCACAGAAGATGTCTACGAAGACATTACTAGAAGATGTCTGAGTTTGAGGTATTTTACAAAGATATATCAACATATATTTCAGTGTCTTACTATGAAAAGTGGGTAGAGACACACTCCAAAAGATGTGTAGCTGTAAATGCAGCAGAATGTGTTGTTACAAAGTATTGACTAAGGAAATGTGTGAAAACGCCTGAAACAAACCTTTCAGATACAAAGTATTCTTTGTAAACACATTTAGTCATGTGTCGTATGATAATAATGTTCTACCGGGTGCATTGATTTTTATTTATTTTCTGATTTTATTTTGTCGAAACATGACCGTGGAAAAAAGTTCCAAAGGTATGAATACTTTTGCAAGGTTCAGATTTTAGCTCATCTGTTATTGTGCTAATAGCAGTACCTAATACTGCACGTCCCAAAAACTTAAAGGCGTCGCAGCACAAACTCACGTGAGAGTCTCTAACGCCTTGATTTGTGCCATCAGGAGCCCCTGCTGACCCTCACCCTCATCTCCGTCGCTGGGGAGCTGCACTCCTACAGCGAGGTGTGCGAGGCCTTGTCCACGCTGGAAGTGGCGCTCGGCTTCCTCGCCATGACCGGGGGGGAGCCTCACATGCAGCTGTCCTGCTACCTGGAGGAGGTGCTGCAGATGGGAAACCAGGTGGCCCAGCACATCGTCAAGGTCTGTCTATCTTGATACGCCGGCTCTACTATCTGCCGCATGTTCACTCTCCCTTCCGCAGTCTAGACTGTTTGGTTACATTTTCTACATAAACAGACAGAAATTGCCTCTCGCTGCAACTTTTCGTTACCCAACTGCGAGGCTATAATCTTTCACGGTAACGGGCATGGTCGTGTGCATGAGGTACTCATTAGTTAATGGTCTCCATTCTTGCCCACAGGCTTTCAGCATGTGTTATCTGAAGCATTGTGTGGCTCTGTGGCAGCTGCTGGCTTCGCTTAAATCCGAAAATATGCTGAGACTCAAGAGGGTAAGATGTCACTAGCACTTCTTCTCCTACCAGTGGTGATAGTCCACAGTCTTATTGAAGAACATGTTAAGCTGCGTGTTGTTAAACCCTTTTCCATGTTCATCAGGACCCGTTTGTGGGAGTCTCAGAGAAGTACAAGGAGCCTCTGGGTGAGGAGGAGCACAGGCTGCTGACGGCTTTCTTCTCCAAGAACAGCGCTGACTCCTTCCTTTTAGAGATGCATGAGTTCTTGGTTCTGGTCCTCAAAAAGGCCAATGATCCAGATACCTACAGGCCTGACTGGGGGTAATATGAATTTTCTGCATATAGTATGATACAGTTTCACTTTTTATTTTAATGCATGAAGTGGGGCTGGGCGAAATGGACCAGAAAATAATATCTCAATGTTTTTAGGTTGAATGCCGATATACCATATTTATCTCGATACATTTTTCGTTTCATAAAGTAGTTATACAAAGGCATCTCTGAATCAAAGCTTTATCCCAAATGTCTCACACAGGCACACTTTTCTAACAAAAAGCTACAGGTAAATACGAGAAACAGCTGAAAAATAACCTACTGGAATACAAAAACGTATAATTATAACGCAACATAGACCTCCTCAATATAAACAATATAGTCTAATTTTATATGTCGTTTCAAAACATCTCAGTATTTTAAAAATCTTGATATCTTGCCCCGCCCTACTATGAGGATGTGTAAATAGTAATCACTGTGATCATTTGGAAAGTAAAGGGTTTTACCAGAGCTTTCACAGATGAATGCAAATAAATAAATAAATTATTAATAATAATAATAATAATAATAATAATAATAATAATAATAATAATAATAATAATAATAATAATAATTAAAAGGCATACATTTTAATCAAAATGCAACATTCAGGGGACACAAGCTCATATTACATAAATAGAAGCAATACTAATTAAAGATAGAAAGCAAAAGTAGAAAATGAGAGAGTAAAATAATGGGACTTTGGGGATCAATCAGAGTGAAAAGGTTTGTTTTAACTGGTGAGTTTTCAGCTGGGATTTAAAAAGAGACCAGAGTGCCAGTGCTGCTGGTGTCAGGAGGAAGGGCGTTCCCAGAGGCGAAGGCCCTGGATCCCATAGGGGTCCAGGGCCTTCAGCCGATCCCATAGGGGTCAGATGAGCAGGAGGCACAATGATGCTGGGAGAGCAGGGTGACCTACAAGAGACCAAGAGGGAGTGTTTATGGGGAGGAGGTCGGACAGACGTGGGAGTGAGGTGATGGATGGCCTTCAATGCATGGAGCGGGATTTTGAATTCCAGGCGGTATCTGATTGGACTGAAACGTGACTGGTCGGGCGGTGTTCTGGAAACGACATGGGCAGCAGGGTTCTGGACCAGTTGAAGTTTTCTAGGTGGATTTATGGGGGGAGATGAAAAAAGAGAGAACTGCTTTAATGCAGATGAGACGTGACAAGCGTGAGGACTGGAATCTCTGGTGGCAGCAGCAAGGGACGGGCAGAGGGGGCATATATATAGGTGAAAGTAGGCAAACAGGGTGTTGTTGGTTTGAACAGATAAAGTGCCGTCGAAGATGACACCCAGACTGTTAACCTGAGTGGATGGAGAGACAGACACGTTGTTGATGGTGAGGGTGAAAGTGGAAGGATTTGGTCCCAATGAGGAGAATTTCTGTTTTATCATTGAGTTTGAGAACGTTCGGTGAAAACCAGGCTTTGATTCCCTGTAAACAGCCTCAGAGGGATAAGGGTGGGGAGGTAGAGGGTATAGTCAGTTTAACAGTGCACTGCAAAAAGGGAACTAAAAGTAATATTTTGTTGAAATTAATGTATTTTTCCTTGATTTAAGTAGGTAAATAAGACTATTTGCCAATGGAGTGAGTATTCTTACCCCTAAAATAATACAATTAGATATTCTGCACTTGAAATAAGATGATAGAGATGAAATTATCCTATTTTGAGTGCAGACATATTATTCCATTGGCAAATAGTCTTATTTACCTGCTTAAATCAAGGAAAAATACATTAATTTCAAGAAAATTTGACTTACTTTTAGTTCCCTTTTTGCAGTGTGGACATTGATTGAAGGTATGCTCAATATAGTGAAGTGGAAAATGTGCAAAGTATAAAATATTTCAATTTTTATAACATTCCTGTTGTTGTTGTTGTGTTATACGCCATGCACATCATGTTGATCCAACACATCTAGGCTTTTTTTTTTTTTTAGCAGTGTATGGGTTTTCCAACCTGGAAAATGTTAAGAGTTATCAACAAAGTCTATCACAACAAAGTGTAAACATCCTGGTGATGGCACAGGAAACTGATCACTTTCAAAAAGGAAATCTACCTCAGCAAGACATGGGCTGCTTAAAGATCTTAGCTGTATTTGACAAGTCGTAGCTGTGCAGAATCTCCAGTTGGGCAAAGATTTCTGTCACTATCAAAAAACAAGCAAAAAAAAAAAAAAAAAACCTGTGCAGGGTCAACAATACTAGTAGTGGCTGAGTAAAACTGGACTGAATTGCAATACTAGTGTGGCAGACCATGTAATATTAATGATATGTAGCATATTACCTTACCTCCATTGCTGCATAGACACAATTTTAATGACAATGTTTCAGCAACTTGTTTTTCTTTTTTCTTTTTTTTCTTTTTTTGCTGTTGCTGTGTCAGATCCAGTTTTAAACAGTTAACTTTCTCTTTTCAAGCTTAAAAGACACTCTGGTGTCTTACATGGAGCGAAAAGACATGGACATACCCCCAGATGTGGAGGAGCACTTCCCAGAGGAAATATGCCTGTCCCATTACGTTGAAGCCTGGAAGTTCATCATAGTCTTTAAGCAGGAGCGTGGTACGAGACAATGAAGATATCAGGGGGTGAAAAAAATCCTATTTTTGCTGATTTCTTACCTACATTTTCTTTTCCTTGTTAAAATGTCTGTGTTGTTGCCTCATGTTTCTGCACAGGAAGCTAAAAGATGTGCCTTTTTAGGAGCACTGAGTGCCAATAAGTGTGTTTTGCCTTTATGAAGATCTGATCTGGTAAATTTCGGGTTTTGTATTTCCCTCAATAAGGATCAAGAAAGATCTCTACACTTCTAGTGTCTTTAATTGCACTGTATGTCTTTACTCACAATGAGAATAAGAAAATCACTCAGGTAGATGTTGAGATGTAAACTGATTAGATCTCAAACCCTTAAAAGGGATAAAGAATAATGTTTTGTTCACCTTCTTGCATTTGTTTTTACCTCTATTTAGTTTCCAAATGCTGCTGCAGACGTATATTACCCATTTTCAACTGTTGTCCAACATTCCAACTATTTTCTCCATTATTGTTCTTTGCTTACAGTTTTTACATTATCAGGAACATTATTATGTCAATCATTGTTTCACTTATTCTATTTGTGATAAACCCTCTCATGTTTGCTGATTTTCAATGCTTTTACTCTAAATTGTATCGTTATTTGTCATAATAATGACATAAAATGCACCTTACAAAATTATGTATTTGGCTGCAGTTTTTTCCCCCCCGACTTGACGTTAAGTGCTGGGTGAAATGTGTGTCTTCATTTTGTGGGGAAATGAAGAATTAAAGCAGGTGTGCACCTGCTTTTAAAATGAAAGTGATGTTCAAGCAGCCATGTGGATGCAGTGAATAAACAAGCTTGTTTTACAAAACTCTTGTAATTTTAGTTTCATATAACTACAAAATGTATTTATGTTTTGCTATTTACTATAAAGATAGACACTCATATGTTTCCACATTTATTAGTACCCCTAGTAAAGATGGGGACAGAGATTAAAATAAAAGATTTTTTAGTAGTAGCACAATAATTCCTGATTTAATATGAGCACATTTTGATGGAGCAAAAACTCTGTGTTTGGTTCATTAACCTGTTGAAAGACCAAACTGACAAGCTGTTTTAAGATTTCTGAAAGAGGAGGTCATATATGTCTATGCCAAGCTCTCTATCATGGTTCTGGAGGAGAAACAGGCCCACAGCATCACAGACCCTCCACAATGGTTATAGTCGGGATAGTTATTCAAAAACTCCATGTTTACAGTATTTTACAGTAATGGTCAATAGCCTTTTTCCTAGTCTCAGTACATGCTTCATCTTGTTATGGAGACATTATGGCTCTAAAATGGCACTCTAAGCTGTAGTTCATAAATAAAAGGGTGAGCTTTTTTTTTTTTTTTATCTTTGCTCCCTTACCCTCTCCACATTGTATGAGAGGAATAATAAACATGGGTCTTAGTCCAGACTAGTGCCATGGGACTTAAACAAATGGGCTGCATCAGGTAATGTTTTATAATGTTTATGTTTATGGCCACACCTGAGCTTACTATTTGTTGTTTTCAATATCCTCCACTCGTAGACTACGTTTCATGCAGTGGAAAGTCTGATTTTTTTTATCCTTAGGAGACATCTTTAACGCTTATAAGCAGCTAAAATCTTATTTTATTTAAATTTTTCCATGGTATTCACTTTCACCTCAACAGTCAGAGGCACACCAAACTGAATGTGTGACATTTAAACACGGGAAACCTTCTTCAAAATGCTGAGTAATGACGTTTTAGCTATGTTCTCGAGCTGCGATACACCTGAGTGGATTTCTTGCCACTTTGAGTGAGAATAAAGGTTGGCAAATGTGCTGGATGTAAGCAAGTGATTGCATCCGGAATGAGCTGAAACACTATAAAATTAGGTCATGCAGATGACAATTACAGATGTAGTTTTGAAATAGTGAGGACAGTATATATCTTTTTTTTTTTAGATCAACATTTTGGAATGTAAGATTGTATTAATGGAGATGTGCATTTTTTTTTCTAAATTAACCTTCATGTGAATGATAAGATGGCACAATCAAGACAATTGAGGTCAGTCTAAACAACTCTTTGGTTAAAAAAAAAAAAAAAAAAAGGATAAAACTAGTCTGTTCAAACAGTTGTATAAATCTAAATAAAGCCTTGTTTGCTTTCTGTTACGTATGTATAATTTTCAGCAGTTCAAGTGCTGCTGGGTAAATAAATTAGTCCTTATTTACGAATTGCATCACCGGAAAAAATCCAGCACAGCCAACGCATGATGCAGGGCTCAGGAAATGTCTGCCTGCCAAAGGTTTTGTGGCTTTTTGACCCTCGGCTGGTGGGAGCCCAATGTGTTTCTGATCAGGCTGATGGGAATGATAAGGACAAGACAGCCGAAAGAACGCCGCTGGATAGCTCCTTGATTCAATTTCCTCTTTGCCAAAGCAGTGTTTAGCACAACAATGGCAAATGGATGCCTTTGCCTGTGAAAGTAAACTATGTCCATGACCACCCTCTGGAAGTCTGCAGGCAGAAAACGATAGGTATGCACTTTAGATCATTACCAGTACACTCAAACTAATACAATATTATAGCAAAAATATTCTGAGTAAACAATAACCAATCCTAAATTGATCTCCTGCTCTGTTTTTCGGTGTATTTCACCATTAATGGCTCATCCAGACATCCCAGGCTGCCTCACTGTGTCCGTGCAGATCGTTATCAGGGAGAGAACCTACACGGACCCAATGAAAAACGCCCACAAATGGGTCACTGGCATGATTTGTGCAACCCAGTGTTGCAGAACAAGCTTCGCTGAGCAAGTTCAATCAGTTCACTTCCACTCTTGTAGGCTTCAAAGCCACAATCCCTGTGGTAGAAGCCGGAGGAACAAATTATTTTCCGGCTTTCAGCTTCCTGTCTTTGTATTTGATGAGGAGGAATCAGGGACAAACTTGCTAGTTCACAGTTAATAACAATCACGGTCCATGGACATGATTAGGTCCGGAGCCTTTCCATGAGGACGTTTGTTATGATTATCGAAGCTGGACAGCACACTGGAGAGGCTGAGTGGAGGGATTTCATAACTTTGCAAATACACTGGAGTAGAGTCTCAGTCATCTATGGCACTCCTTCAGGACTAAATAAGCCTTTTTGAACGAAACATATTCAAGAAACTCTAGAGGTCCTTAGACAGGCATGTAGAACTTTGTTGATAATATACAATTGCTCTAGAAACCTAGGTTTTGGATGTATCAATGAGAGCTTTTTTGAGCTCGTTGCCAATGACCGATATTAGTTTTAATGTCCAAAGATAAGATATGTCACCTATATAAAATATAGCTACAAATATATATGAAAAAAAAGTGGCACAAGGCAGTTGAGAACGAAGCCAAAAGCTGTTGAGAAATTGTTCAATTTTGTTTAGAACACCAAACTAGGCCATTAATAATAAGATGATGTTCACCCAAGAGATTTGTAATAGGAAATCCAGCTTAAAAACGTTCATCAAACTGAATTTATGTTAGGATGTAACCTGACTCACGAGTTAGGATGCAAATGATTTAGCGAGGAGGTTGAACTTTGGAGAAGTATTTTTTCAAATAGCACTAACTTGGATTCTTAACAAACCGACACCCAACCGAAAAAGGTAAAATCTCGGGATCTTGGGGCCAGTGCGGCAACCCACTGCTCCCCAAAGGGGATGGGTTAAATGCAGAAGTGAATTTCTCCATTGTGAGATGAATAAAGTATTAATATTATAAAAAAAATATATATATTATCTTGCCAGATGTGTTTCTTAATTGGTTCTGAAGGGCATTAAAACTTTGCAACAATTAAGTGTTGGGTCAAGCAGTGGTTGTGCGAGTCTCCTTTTTTCCTTTTGTCACTTAATCAATTCATATTTTACTTGAGATTGACCCATAACAATTTGTCCTTTCGCAGTAAAAAGTCATCCATCCATCTGTCCGTACAACCACTGTCTTCTGCTTATTCAAATCAAGCCGCAGGAGCAGCAGGCTTATAGGAGCCAAACCCAAACCTTCAAAGCAGTCCCTCAGGAGACATTGAGATGAGAAACCCAAATTACCTCAGCTGACTTGTTTCGATGTAGAGAAAAAACAGCTTTACTCTCAGTCTCCCCAAGATACCAGAGTTCCTTTCCCCATCTCAAAGGCTAAGCATAGAAGAGGAGGGTCATATCACCTACCTGTATCCAGAAGCTTTGTCGATCCATATCTCATGACCATAGGTCAGGGTTATCATGCAGTTGGACCATCAAATCTTGACCTTCCCATTCAAGCTCATCTCTTACTTCACCACAACAGGCCAAAGCAACGCCCACGTTAAAGCAGAAGCCCTCTGTGTTAATTTCTCCTATATTTGTTGTTGCACTTTATTTTATGCAATCCTGATCTCTTTCTCCACTTGGTCACTCTCTTATGAGTATGAGGAATTGTCAAAAATCAAGCCTTAATTAAAAGTAAAAATTTTGAAGTTTAAAAAAAATAGCTTAATATACATGGAACCAATTCTTCCAGTCTAAGATACTTTATCCTTTTTTTACTTTAAATCTCCTCCATGCCTTTAACCATGGAAGAGAATCAACCTTAACCCTTTTCAAAACAGCCTCAGATATACATCAGGTTTACACCTTGGGGATCTAATATCATTCATAGGCCTTGACGCCAGGCAGGCGCTCGCAGCCAAAGGAGAACACGGCTTTTAATGACTCTGGTATGAAATCGGTACCTCGAAATGCCCCAGAGGCCTTAGAAAGAGCACCGATGGGCTACTGTATTTTCTGTGGCGCTTCATGCTTCACCGGGAGTCTGCGGAAATGTTTTCTTTAAATTAGCCCTTCAGGTGCTGCTGTTATTGCGTTATTATCAAATTAGTGTATTTTAATTACTACGTCATATGAAATGTATGCGCCAACAGGTCACAATGGGGTCAAAGCTCAGAGGGCCGTGTCATAACTCTCAGGTTGCAGAGCCCGCTGTGCAGCTTTAAGATGAAGAACAGAGAGGCAGAAAAAGGTCCACGAGCACATCTGTGAATTATATTAGCTAATTGTGTGCACTTCTCCCTGCACTCAACACTTGAGTTGTCCTCCAAGCAGAAGGAAGAAATTAGGAGCACTGCTGCCATGTTGTTCTATTAAATACGTGAAGAGAAAATACAATTACTAGTTAAGTGGGAACATACCACATGGGATTATAAGAGGGTCCAGCATTTTAAGTTTTCAGAGTTAAAAACTGTGCCGTGTGCGTGGACACGTTCTCCTGCCAAACAAAAGGCAGAGAACGCGGAGACGGTTTGTGGCATCTGAAACACGCCTGTGAAAAGCAAACCTGCATTTGTAGGTGATCATGTTTCACCTTTACATTGTTTACTGTTAATTATGCCTGCTTCATTACTTCAGCTCAACTGTTGTTACCAGTCTCTTATAGCACAACTCTGCCTTTAAATATGTAACATAAATATCATATATTATTGAATCAAATTGTTATGGAAAGACGAGAAGGTATTTGAGAGGCCAGAAATATGTCTAACATTTTGTAAGTAATAATAGGAACCCAGTTCATTGTTGTGTTCCGGGTACTTTAGCATTGTCTAAAAATGCCCGCTGCTTTCTCCGACTTTTGTTTGGGAAGATGCTGCATATCTATCTTATATTTTTTCACCTCCTCTTAGCTTCTTACCACCATGCGATGAACAGGAAAGTTCACCATGAATCACATCCTTCAATGCCTTTTAGTAAACATGTCCAAATTTAACAGAAGGATGTAAATCTTACTTCGAGGTTGCTCTGAAAGTCATGACTTTGTTTTTATTTTCAGCCCAGTAATGTATCTGTTGTTAAAAAAAACTAAAGCTGTTATGCAGCGCCTTGCAAAATGAGTCATATGCCTTTAAATGTGACAAAGTGATTGAGTTAGAATTTACTCTCCAATTGTCCCTGAAACATATTTAGAATATAATGCATTTTAGATTATAGTCATCCATAATGTTTTGCATTACTGTTGTAACTTTGCTGCACATATTATCCCGGATCTGTTTGTGGATAACATAATATCACAGTTTACATGCAAGCATATGTTTTCTAAAAGTAAACTATTGAATTGTTAGTTAATTTGCTTCTGTTAAAATTATATTTCTGGTAATTGATTTCTGTTAATGTGTCCTTGTATATATTCACCATCATCTGTCCCTTCGTTCAGAAGCCACATCTAGGACAGGTTTATGGGAGGCGATGGCCTCTACAACCAGGGGCCAGCCTGGTTGTAGATGTTAAAGATGTCACTGATTGCATAACTGGCTACAACCAAATTAATACTTTTCTTTTTTGTGTATGATACTATTTATTTTCTTTAAAGTATGCATTTTGCAAACCCTTTTGTTGTGTAAATGAGTTTACTAATAAAACTGATTTAAGTTTCATATAGAAAACCAGTAAAATTTTGGTCACGTCGGGCTTAAAATGGAAAATTGTGAGAGACAGGGATAACGGTGAGGTGACAACCTGGCACTTTTATGCAGTCACATTTTATGCAGGTTAAGGAAAGGAGTGGAAAGAATAACACTGATAAAACAGAACAAGCCTCACCAATAGCCTCAGCTATGACTCAACACAGTTAAAGCATCAAAACAAAGCAAACCACATTGAAATTAATAATATTTAAATGAAAGTAATTTTGCTTGTCCAGACAGAACCTCTTACTGTTGTCACAACCCAGCTCATTGGGTGTCCACAGAGACATACATTTAAAGAAAATAATCCATACAATTTATAAACTACATTAAATTAATAAGAAGCATATTTGGCTGGTATTTGGTGTGCCAGTAGAAACCAGGGCAGGCATCATCCCTCCGTCTCTAGCTGGAAGAGGGAGCTAGCTGTGTTGGTCTTCAGTCAAATTTGAGAATTGCAGAGCACTGGTCGGGTGCTTCCAGTCAGGCTGATGCTATAGCTAACCACGAGCTGCAAACAACAAGGACAAAACAAAGAAACAGGCCCTGTCAAAAAAGCCCGTCACTCTGTGAACTAGTCAGATTAACAGCAAAGCAAACAGAGATCAGCACTGCCAAAAATAGGCCGTTACACCAACCTCCATAAAAACAGGGTCCATCCCCACTAAGTTTACATATAGGTCTACAGATTTGGCCTGATGAAAAGTCACTTACCTCCACCTCTAACTTATCCCTAAATCTCCCTCTCAGCAACCTGGTACCAGTGGGTGCAATTTAAGAAGGACAGGACAAAAAAGGCGAGGATGAACAAGGAGCAGTTCAATACATTGACGTTCAGCTATTTGGAGCAAGAAACAGGGCATCTGCTACCTTATTGTCTGAACCCTTTATAAACCGAATAATAAGCTAGTAAGACTGTGGAAACAAAGACGCCTAACCAATCCCTGGTTCGGACAATGCAGAGAGTTGAGAAAAGTTAATGAATTGTGGTCTGTACTGACCACAATAGGAACCACACCAGAACCCAAATACACATAAAAATGTTTAGGACCCAAAATCAATGCCAGTGCCTCTCTCTCTATGGTAGAGTAGTTTAGCTAATGCCTGTTAAATTTCTTTGAGAAAAAAAAAAACTCACTGGTTTGTCAAAACCCATCTCATATGCTAGCAGGACGACAGCTCCCACTCCCACATGACTGGCATCCGCATGAAGGGAAAATGGCCTATCAAACCGTGGGCCTACAAGAACTGGGGCATTACATAACAAAGACTTAGCTGTCTCCAAAGCATGTTGGCAGACTGCTGACCAGACAAATGTGTTTCTAATTTTCAACAGGTCAGGTAGAGGGGCCACAACATCATAAAACATTTTGGCAAAAACTTCGGTAATATCCCACCAGACCAAGAAACCGCAGTAGTTCTTTATTTGTTGTAGGTACAGGATACTGTTCCACAGCTTTGATTTTTGCATGTACTGGATGAATATCCGGCCCTGCCACATGACCCAAGTGTGTTACAGTAGTCTGAGCAAACTCACATTTGCACAGTTAAATGTGCTTTGTCCCACAAATTAAAAAGGGCCCAAATGTGTTAAATGAGTGGACTAAGTGTTAGAACAAACCACAACATCCTGTAAGTAAACTGCACAACCTTTCAAATCCCCCAGAACTTTGGTCATTAGTCTCCGAAATGTCCCTGGAGCACTCACAAACCAAATGACATGAGTACGAGCCACCTGGTGTCATAAAGGCTGACATTTCTCTGGCATGGTCAGGCAAATGGACCTGCCAATAACCCTTTAAATGGTCAGATTTGCTAACATACTAAGCATGGCACACCTTGTCATCACAGTCCTCCTTCCGTGGAGAGGCAACACATCTGGCTTGGTCACAGCACTCATCCAACAAAAATCTATACAAAATCTATGAGCATTATCCGATTTTCGTACAAAAAGGCAGGGCGACGGCCAACTTGATGAGGAGGGTCCTGCAGTGCCGTTATCCAACATGTATTTTACTTTTCATAGACTTACATTTCTCAGGATTAACACGATGAAATCTGTTTTTATTGGCTGAGTTTAACCAACATCTATATCATGGTCAATGGGGTTAGTCTGAGGAGGAATGCCAACAAACAACATGGGAAAGCCTTTAAAGTCACTTAACTCTGCATTTAATCTGGTAGATGATTCAACATGACCCAGTTACCAAGGGTATCTGTTTTTTGTTAAGTGATCTTGCAACACCTCAGAATCAGGAGAGGGCACACCATCTTCTATCTCAGCTCCCAGTTGAGGATCAGAAATCACAGAAATGCCAACTGAACATGCAGGAGATTAATTTTCCAAAATAAACCTGTTAGAGGAAGAGGTTAAGTGGTAAAGTAAGGTTTCAACAAGTTCACATGACACAGCTAAATTGATTTTCTTCTGTCAGGAGTGGCAATATTCTAGCCCCCAATTTCTCACGACACTTAGGATCCAATAGATGGCAGTAGTGCAACAATAATGGATGCAAGCTACCGTTAAAATCTAAAGAAGAAGAAGAAGCAGAAGAAGAGGCCCTGCCAAAACGAGGCCATCACACTGTGAACTATTCAGATGAGCAGGAAAGCAAATCGAGATCAGCAGGCCCAATGAACAGAGAAGACATGGTGGTCAATCTCGATCTCCCGTCTGGTGTGAGTGTCTGCCCAGAACAGCGTTGAGGTTTCAAATCCTGTCTTCTTTTGAGCAGTGGAAGAAAAACCACTTCATAATTAGAGACAGCCCACGTCTTGTTGGAGAAGGCTCACTCTGTAGGAGCTCAGACTGCGAGGTTTGGGTGGCTAGTCTTATTTTCGGCCAGGATTGGGTCACCAGTTACACAAACTGCAGACCGTACTTTACTTTGGATTCAAGGTTTCTTTGAGGAAGCAGTCTTCTTCTCGGCTAGCGAGATCAAGACGTTAATGTGCTTGAAACAGGAGTTTCAACTGTAGCTCTTTTTCCTTCTAGCTTTCATGAAAATGTGTTAATACTGTAAATTATGTGATTCAGAGTTTTTACCCAGTCTCTTTTGCTTTCTGTGTGTAGTTAAGTACTTGTTTCTTCCCATTGCTGGGTCGAACGTCAGTTATGTAAGTTTTGTTTGAGTTTGCAAGAAATCCATCTTCATCACCGTTATTACTGCTTGTTCCCTGCCTGAAACTGGTCAGATATTAATATTTTTTGCAAGGCACTGCGGTTTTATTCTTTCAGGGATTGCTGTTATTCGGATTGTTAGAAATGTGTCTATGCTGCCCTTCTGTTTTTCTAGGAGTTTAGATTGCATTGGTTGAGGGCAACACCAGAATATCCTTTTACATCAAGGCTGGGGAAAAAAAAAACTTGCAGATTATACAACACAAAATCATCATCTGAATAAAGGAAACCAATAGCTGCCTGGTGCACCACACATATTGTTATATAATACAATTATAAATATTATCCCACCTTCTCTTGTTCACCCAGTTTTCAGCTTCATTTTCCTCCTCTAAAACCTCTAGCTTTTTTTCGATCTTCTTTCACTCACTCTATTTTCCCTGATCTGCTTTGTGATCTGACATCCTAGGGCTGCGAATTGAGAATGACTACCCAAAAGGTTTTGTTTACCGTGGATACATCGGGATTAGAGTGATTACCACTGGTGCCAGCATTGTAACAAGGCCGGAAAGCATTTCACCGTGTATGTAGGTGCTGACAGTTATCCTCCACAAGATTAGAGTGGTTGGATTATGGATTGTTGTTCCTCCACCTGGTGATGAGAGACTGGAAGAAAAAGGCTGAGTGTAGACCCCCAGGAACAGGGCTGTCATGAGTGAAAGTAATCCCTGCCCCTTGTTTGTTATAAAGCTTGTTCAACCTTCAGCTTTTCGTTAGATGTATTCCCGAGTATGCAGTTTGAGTTGAAGACATTATACTTCTTACCTTGACCTTTCACCTCTGTATTCCTTGCTGCCTGCGGTGGGCAAAAGAATGAGATGGGTCCCCATGCCTCCATCTAAGCTCTCCTGTGGTCAGGGCTAAAGCTGGTGTACAGTTTCACTGGGTTTCTCGTCTTGGCCCCAGCACAAATACACAACACCCTCTCGGATTGCACTTGATAATATTTATCCTCAATTATAATTCCACAGATAGGGATTCTGGAGCAGAGTACAGTGGCAGCAGACAAAGCAGAGTGGCCTTGAGCCTCGCTGAAATGGGCTCCCCCTTGCTCTCTTGAAATGTCTAACTCTCCTGAGCAGTAGTGCAAAATAAGCAATGTAGCCATTAGGAGCTCCTCAGCAATGTAGAACCACTTAGCTGTATATTTGTCCTTGTGATAAACGCACGCGTTGCTATAGGGAAATGCAACACCACCTTGAATATACACTGGTGTCACATGTGAGGAGTGGACATAGTTTAAATAAAGTTATCCATCTTCTTGTTAGATGCAATCTCACCTGCATTAACCTTAGAGATAATGCAAAGATGGATCAGATAATGTTGGCAAAGTACAGCCACCATGGAGTAGTCAACCTTGTGTTTGTAGACATAAGCAGTTAAGATACACAGACTTTAAATGGATAGCTCAGATTTTCATTCAAGGGGCTCTGTGGAGTTATCGGCTTTCAGCATCTTATCAGTTGCTCTCAGAACACATTTGTCAAATGCCTGCACATTGTGATGTAAGAAATCAAACTTTGATAAATCATTTCAAAAACCTTTTCTTTACAAATTGTGACACTAAACCTGCAATTCAACACAGAAAAGAGAAAAGAAAAGCGGTTAGAAGGGTGGAAAAAAAACTACAACACAAAGCTGCAATAATCTTATTGTATACATGTGCATATACTTAAACCTTGGTTGAGACACTTATTGGTTTAATTTCAATATTTAGTTTTATTTTCTATACACCTAACATTAGTTATAATGAATCCGGTAAATGATAAATAAAGTTAAGGTGTCCTGGTAGTGTTTTCTTGGTATTTGCAACCTTTGGATGAAACGATTGTGTGCACGTTACAAACAATTGTAAGTATTTCAAAGGTATCAGACAGGACCACTGAAACAAAAAAAACTGCTTTAAAATCACTGCACAGCGAAAATAGTCATCAATAAATTAAGAAGGTTTTGGACAGCACTGACATTGTTATGATGTGCTTGGCCCCCCCTTGCTCAAAAACTCACATTATTTTCTGCACTGTGTGACTCTAACCCTTTAATTAGTAGTGTAACTGAGTTTTCTGGGTTTGTCACCAGCACTGCATGAGGTGGAAGGAGAATGGACTCAGAGCTGGGCTTTTGGGTCACTGCATGGCTTAGCAGGACCCTTTGCTTTTCTTCCAACACTTCTGTAAAAAACACTGGAGGGCGGACTGCCTACCCTTGCTATGGAAATTCTCAAGGGACATTTAACCAGCATGTATAAAATAGGAAAATCTAAGCAATGATGAAAACAATTTTTACTTGTGCTTTTTCATTCGAAAATAATGCACATTAAATATAAGATATCACTGAAGTTACATCAAAATGTAATCCAAAAACTCATGATTTATTTTATGTTGTTAAAGAGTCTGATTTAAGGGGGGCAAAAGGACCTCCAGAAATGCTCATCACTGTATTCCAGGCTTCCAGCAGTGTTGCCAGGTCTGCTTTATTGAGCTTGTTCATTTATACTGTTTACAAGGTAGCGATAATAGAGTTGGTTGCTTGTCTTTACAGCATTAACTGGCAACACCAGAGTGCCTTTCTAATTGCAGTGGTCTGAGCAATGTGTGTAGAATATATATATATATATATATATATATATATATATATATATATATATATATATATATATATATATATATATATATATATATATATATATATATATATATATATAATCATCAATAATCTTTTAATGTCACAATGTGTAACAATGGTAACATTACCATTGAGGTAGACACTGGCTTAGGATGGACATTAGCTTTTACAAGAGGTTTTTCTTTTTATACATAATCCCAATATCTGTTCATGAACCCAACATTAAGCTTGGCCCCTGTGCTGGGTAGTCATGTATGCATCCTGCTATTGAGCTTGTTCTCTCAAACTGTGGCACCTGGTACAGTGTGCCTCTTCAGCTCATCTATCACATTTCTGCTAAGCCAGTCAGGCATCAGCTTTCTCCTTTTTCAGAATAGCACTGGATTTGTTGGTTGTCTTGGCTATTAGAGATGGCATCAGAGGATTGAGATTTTCTTTCTTTCAGGGGAAGATGGAAATAGTGAGGGGAAGGAACGCAGGCCAGCTTCTGACTATTTTTTTTTTTTTTTTTGCATGCAGACATCGAAAGATCAGTGTATAATGTTGTTGTTTCTGGCTGAGCCTTATTTGGGCGAGTCAGCTCCACTCTGCAATGCCCAAGTACGACATGCGTGTCATTTCCTGCTGGGAGCAGCCGATTCGTTATTACCGCTGCTCTCTGGCAGCCTCAACATGTTCTGTCTCTGATTTCCCAAAAAACATGAATCGTGTATATTTTCTCCAGTTGACAGCAGCCTTATTTCCAGGCAAATTAGGATTGTGGTTAAAGAAGAAATGGGGTCTTAGTAGACTTTTGGTTTATAATAAAAGGTTTGAAATGCCTATAGCAGACCGTTTATTCATATTCTCCCAAAGTGCTCTTGGCTTTGAAAAATCGCCTGTTTACTCTACCTTGCAATGCCTCTGGGGTGGATGTCCAAACTGTATACACAAAGGTTCCACAACAAGTTCAGACTAATTACGAAATATCTTGAATTACATGACTTTTAGTAGGTGATAACAGGAGGGTGACATGTAATTAAATGTTATAAATGATTGTTTTGACAAAAATAAATGGTTTTCCGTATCTAAAATAAATCAGCTTTTTTCTCTTTTAACAAACTTGATTTTCAAATAAACTGCCCTGATGTGGTTGTGAATTCAATCCAGTCATATGAAACTACAGATAACCCGACGTACAAAAGTTTTCATTCCTTCTAAACCTTTACATTTTTTTTCTCACATTCAACCCCAAATTTTATTTTTGTTTTTTCTTAGTGGAATTTTATGTGATAGGCCACCACCACTGCAAAAACAGAACTAAGAATAAGTCGATTTTTTTTTTGTTTTAAATGAGTGTATTTGTCCTTGATTTAGGCAGGTAAATAAGATGATTTGCCAATAGAATGAGATTTTTGCACTTATAATAGGAACAACTCATCTCCATAGTCTTATTTAGAGGGCAGAATATCTAAATATCTTATTTTAGGGGTCGAAATACTCATTCCATTGGCAGATAATCTTATTTACCTGCTCAAATCAAGGACAAATACAATCATTTCAAGAAAATTGTACTTATTTTTAGTTCCGTTTTTGCAGTGAAAGGAGAATAATTTAAAGTGGAATGAAAATCATATGGTTTTTAAAAATATTTTTCAAGTGCAATTTTGAAAAGTGTGTTGTGCTTGTGTTCACTACTTTGTACAAGTACCTTTCATAAGGTGGTTAAAAACATCCCCACAACATGATGCCAGAAATATTTTACCTGACAAGAACATCATCTTCTGAACATTTGCTGTAGTGAACCTTTCATCTCTGACCTGTCTGATGTATTCCTTGGTTTTCTCTGATATTCTCTAAGTTGATGAGGCTTTCACACAACAGTGGCTTCTAAAGGCAATTGACTGCATGTGTTTTACCTACGAGTAACAGAGTGAAGGAGGTGAATCCAAACTCACATCACACTTCGATGTTATATAAAAAAATAAAACCATGGATCATTGTCCTTCAAGGTTAAGAATTATGCATTGCTTTGTGTTAGTTTGCCACATAAAATCAAAATAGAAAAAGCGTAAGATTGTTGTTGCAAAAATGTGGGCGAGTGCAGTGACTATGAAAACGTTTGCAGTGGACTGCAATATGGTGCGGCTGAACTACAACCATATATTTTGTGTGTGTGTATACAGAACCTTTAAACCCTGTAAGAAATAGAGGGAAAACAGCCCTGAGGTGTCAGAATACACTCACAGAGGGAGGAAGTATTAGGCCAACATCTCAACCTTAAGGTCTCCCTGTACAGGCTGCCAGATTTAGGAGAAGGGGGATATCAAGAATGAGCTCATGAAAACAACAGATGGCCCCAGTGGTACTGTTTACACTCTTGTTTTTTAAGCCACCTAATGATGACTATATCAGCTTTGCTCGGACTCGGTGCAAAAACATTAACTTGTCTGAGGCTAAAAGGATAACGAGAGGTGGGAGAGGTTGATAACCTAGGATGGCCTCCAGCCCACACAGATAACTGTTTCCTAACTGGGAGATAACCAAGGTCAGTCCATGTTGAAGACAGCTCGCTCTTAAGGCAGTTTGTCAAGCATGTACTTTTAAAGTGGAGAACAGCTGAAGGGGATCTTTTCCGATATTTAATTTTTTTTTCATTTGCATTGCATTGCTTTCTACATATGATATATTATCTAATGTGGAAAATCTTGCATTTCCATTGCGGCGCAAAACAGAGCAACAAATACAGTTTCTTCTTTATGGCAAATCGTAGCCCTATGAGGAAAGCAGTTTACAATTTTTTATACCCAGCAGATTTTCTTCCAGGATTTGCCTGAATTTGGCTCTATTAATCTTCCCATCAACTCAGACCCCCTTCCCTTCCGAAGAACAGCTTTACCACAGCATGATGCTGCCACCACCATGTTTCAGAGTGGGGGATAATGGGCTTCTTATGATTTGTAGTGGTAGCTGGCAGCCACATGTATGATTTTGCCTGTTCTAACTTGTAACTGCTACAGTTGTGCCTCATTCTTTCCATTTTTGGATGTTGGATAAAACGGTCTACTGTGAGATGTTCTAAACATGGAATATTGTTTTATAATCTGACCCTGATTTAAACCCCTCAACAGCTTTATCCCACTATGGCTTGATCCTTAGCATTCATTCTCTATATAAAACCCTGAGGCCTTCAAACGGCAGCAATAAGTGGGTAAGAATCCTTTCTCATGGTGGATATCATATGTGCCTTCTAAGTATTGTGAAGAACCCTCTTTTAGAAACCACCCGTCTATAAGGGGAGATGAGCAGTTTGTTATTTTAAGGACACTTTCGACACATCAGTGGTTCACATCTTTGGGGTCAATCACAGGTCTCAGCAGCTCTCTAAGTCAGGCTCACTGTCAGACCTTGACACTGGACCAAAATGTGGTCAACCATGTAAATCTCTGACATACATTATGCAGCTGACGTCTGAAATAACATTAATAAATCTGTTAAAGGGGGAAAGATGGAAGTAAAGGAGGCGGCTTGTGGAGGGGGGGGGGGTGTAATGGGTTGAAACTAAAGCAAGTGTTTTATTCTGTTTTGAACTGTTGCAGAGAAGCCTAGGCATGCGCCTGCTTTGCATCATAGGGTGATGACTTTACCACACAGCCTTCGTAACCCCTTCAGAGTCATCCGTCTGAAGGTCCTTAGTGCAGATAAGCAGACAATGAAGGATCAGAGTTCATGCCAGAAAGGCGTTTAACATCCTGTCTCCCTCACTGCAGAATAGCAGCTGCCAATTTATTATCTATTATGGAGTTGCACAGACATGGAGGCAACATCCTGTAGTATAGATTGCGTTTAATTGTGATTTCATATTTCGCTGAGCTCTTTTCTTATAATGCAAACGTGTAAATCTGCTAAATTTCCTCTGAGTTCAGAGAAGCTTTTGTAGATTTATACCTGCATGTTTCCCCTGCACTCCTTGATTTGTGATAACAAGCAATTCATCCCGCTGTCTCTTTTCATTGACAAAAGCCGTTACTCCTAGCAGGTCAGCTATATCTTACTCCTTGTACAAGTTTCCAAAGTAAGTACGTTGAAATCAAATTTCAAGTTTTTTTATAGCAGGATTCAGGGTAGAAATCGCAATGTGCTCCATACAAAACTAAAACACCAAATGAGACAGGTTAACCAATATTTAAACAAAAGACAATGCCAAAAAGAGGATTGTCTTTGCTGATTTATAAGAGAGTCACAGAAGTCTAAAAGTCAGGCGGACAAACAATACCCTGACCACGTCTCTTTTCATTTTCAGGCCTGTGAAGTGCACTGGACCTATATTTGAGACACAGAGGCATATTTTCTGGTTCTGGTGCTTGTCCATGTAAAGCCTCTTTAAGTCAAAAGCAAGATCTTTAAAATGGACTGATGTTAACTGGAAGCCAGTGCAACTAAAATACCAATTGTTACAGGGTGAAGTGAGAAGTACAAAAATGACTGAGCAGCTAGCAGATAGTAGTGTTTATTTTTTTCTCAAGTTATTTTATGGAGACCCTGCGACGAGTCTAGCTGTAGACGGCTGTCTGAACAACTAACCTTTAGAGAAACAAAGATTACCTTTCATGATAGAGTCAAGCTTAGGGGCCAGTTTTACTAAAGTCACTTCCAAAGTGGATTTCTAACATCCTAAAATAAATCAAGTCTAAAAATGCTGTTATTTCAAGAGAAAGTTATATAGTTATTCATTACATTCTTTACATTATTGTTTGGCTTTTACCACTAGCAAGACTTAATTTTTGTTTAAAACTGTTTTTAATTTTTCTTATACATTTTCTTTTCATTCTTATTTTTTAATGGATTTTTTATTTTATTTTAGGTTGCAGCTATCTACAGCACTTTGTTTCAGCCGTTGGCTGTTTTTAAACACTTTATAAATACAGCTGATATGGTATAGTACATAAACCACATACAGTGAGTATCTTTTTTTTAGTAATACCAAGTACTGTCTTGATGCGTGGTTTATTACTTTGAGGTTTCATGTCAAACACATGTTTAAACACATTTAGCACATTGAACTAGAATAGGTTTGTGATTTGTTTAAGGTTGTAGGTCTTGGGAAATTAGATTTTTGCATGGAGTTATATTGGAGATGTAGTTAAATTTTCACATTAACACATTAAGCCTATAGGACATTTTCTTTCCTACATTTCAGTTAATAAACTGTTGATTCGTAGTGGCAGAAGGAAGATTTGTTTTTATATATTTTTTTGCAAACATTTCTTTCAATTTCTCAGCTGAACATTAGAGTGGGTATGTCACCATTCAGTAATGGTCCAATGCCTTGAGACTTTTTAAAGTGTGAACAGTGTGTCTCTCAAGAAGCTCTCAAGCATCGCAAGTTTTTGAATCATTTGAAAACTTCATCCAATTAATTTCAGTGGAAAAAATATTCTTTTTAGAAAATAAGAATAAAATAAATACCTGCAGTCAAAACACACATCTGTTGAATGATTAAATATCAACAGGCCTAATGAAAACAACAGCAAGTTTATAAGGTGGCTCCCATTTGAACAAGCAGGCTTCAATCATTGGGGCATGTTGTGCGGTAATCAGCAGAGATGTGGCTGTTGACCATGCAGCCGTACGGCAAACCCTTCCAGGACGTGGCTGATGGACTGTTTGCTTGGACTGTGCCCCTGCGATCGAGAAGTGATGATGGCCAGGAGGAAGCTGTCAGTCAGGGCTGGCCGTCACTGCCGTCGCTAACAGGTGTGAATGTGCAGCCGTATCGGTGTCTTTGGCCGGAGCTGCGTGGAAATGCACATGTTCAGCAGCTGCGAGGGGAGCGCATGTGTTTATGCGTGTCCTCGCGAAAGGGAAGTGGCATTATTCTCCGAGGGAGGAAGCCCTGAATCTCTCCCTCCTTAGTTTCTGCGAGTCTGTCAGTGCTGCAGCTCCTCTGGGTCTCAGCGCTTCAATACGGTGAATCTATGTGTCGAATAAATTCAGCTCCTTGGGGTGAAAGTATTACCGCCTGAACGATGAAGGTATATAACCGGACAAGCTGTTGCTCTTAAACTTTTGAGTTACCTTTCATTTTCTATAACAAGGAAGTCGTCATTATATATGTATATATATTTGAATGAAGGTGTTGTGACAATACATAACCGTGATACAAAAAAAAGTCAAGGTGGACTGGAGAAATATTTGACACATTATTAGCTAAAGTGGCCATATATATTCCACGTTTTTTGGGGGGTTATTTTGCAAATAGATTTATATATGGCTTCTCCCCTTGTTTTGTTTTTCTTTCAAATTACTCTCCACTGGAAGTAGAATAATGACTGCTCACTAGCACTACACACAACATGACTTGGAAAAAAAATTCCTTTGTTGGTTGTTTTAAAATTTCGTTTTAAAATAACATTTTTATTTTATTTTAAAATAAAATTTTGGGGGAAAGAAACAATAAATATACATATAGAGGGAAGCAGTAATGTAAAGATTAACTGTGTGGCATGGTGTTACAGTTCACCATAAACAAATTTCAGGTTTTCCATTCCCTCGCGTAGTAGGCTGCTGAACATGGGCAATACCCACTTAAACTGTTATTTCAGGAGACAAACGGGGTTTTCTGGCATTTATGCTGTCTTTGTTGTTCTTTTAAGCATTAATATTTTTTTTATTATTCAGTTTTGTTGTTTTAGGACTGAGGATTACTGTTAGAAGTGAATGTATAAAGTGAAAGGTTACAACTAACTTGCCCATTGGGACACATAAAGTTGGAAAATTATTTATAATTGAATGTAATATAATGTATTTATAAGCAAAAAGGTCCTGGGTTCGAATCCCAGCCTGGGCTCTTTTTGCATGGAGTTTGCTAGTTGTCCCCGTATATGTGTGGGTTCTGTCCGGGTGCTCTGGCTTCTTTCCACAGTCCAAAGAAGACGACTCTTTGCTTAACTGGCCTGTCTGAATTGCCCCAGGCATGAGTGCATGTATGCATGGTTGTCTGAGCAGAAGTGAAACATCAGAAAACTGGGTGGGCGGGGGTTGTGACACCTTTTTCAGCAGTCATCGAAGAAGAGCTGAACAGATCCACTGGCAAGCATGGCGGATGACAACTTCAACCATGTGAATGATGCAAACATAACAAAGTTTTGCACGTATTAACCCTGAGTTAATAACTAGCTTTGTTTTGCCACTTTAGCATCACTTTCAGCGTCAGGTTTAGTTCAACTGGATCTCTGTAAGAAGATCCAGTTATGTTGAACCTGAGTTGTTGAATCGGGCCGAGACAGGACTGGAATGCAAACAGGCATGGCAACAGGATGATCTGACAGTGACTGGACCAACTTGGGGAGTGTTGGGAGTGATGCCTGTCACAGGAACAGGTGAGACCAGTTAATAGAATGTGAAGAAGCTAAGGTCGAACAAGGACTGAGGTACTTAAGGTGAATGACGTTGGAATGACACTAAAATGATTTACAGCCAACAGACTAACAAACTAGCACACAAAAAAAATCTACTAGATGTAGAACTCAATACACAGACAATGAACAACACACAAGGAAAACAATGATAGACCACTAAGGTTATTAGAACAAAACAAACCCCATCAACAACATAAGAATACACTGAAAGACAACAAAACCAAAGAGATAACACTCAAGGTTCTAAGGGTCATGAGATATAATGCTCAGAGATTCTGGTATATCAACACACTCTTTAATAAAGGTTTACTTTGTGTATTCAAAGTGGCTGTAATACATCGACTTAGCATCCGACACACCCAGATGTCTGCAGCGTGACTTTAGATATCTGCTCCGTCAGAGACGTCGGCCTTCCCAAGCATCACATCCTGAGGAAGGTGGCAGATGCCAGCAGATGATGCCATGCTTGCGGTGGGTCAAGATGAGGTAATCCTCACTCTTGGGCACTCCTCCCTCTGCGCTGTCATTTACGGTTTGGCGGGAACACGTAGACGCCGTCACCGAGTGACCAGCTCCGCCTGTCGTCATAGCCTGTGTTTTAACCACTAATGTTTCAGACTATTTTAAACCTGTCTCATTCATCTTTGACGTCAATGACTGGTTTTCCTTTTGATACTATAAATGGAACATATAATTTTTGTTGACATAAATACAGTGGGAGGCATGTGTTTATTTTCCCCTTTCCTCTGAGAGTCAGATCAATCAATGGCATAGCAGACTAACCTACTTTGCCCCAAAGCCATTTCTCACGGATTTCCCACTGTTAGCCAACCATCTAAATAAGACAAGCACTTACATGACACAGCTCTTTTGAAAGCTCCTTTTAATCTGATGTTATGATCTGATGTTTTGTATGGACCTCAGCTTTGGCTGAGAAAGCTTTGAACTTTTTCAAACATCTGTTAAGATCAGCGTCAGTGAAAATATCTGCACATTTAACTATTGTCATTTCCCTTTCTGGGGGTTGATTTAATGATCTCCACTGGCAAACAGTGTTTTACATGGACACCTTTATTGCCAAAAGAAAAAAACAAACATTCAGAGGACATATATATCATGGCTTAACACATAAAATGCATTATTCAAACCACTATTTTCTCTTTGTCTCAAGCAGTTTCTGACTTACGGCATCTTTGCCGCAGTACCTCCGGTGGGCTTGTGATGGCAGTCTGGTTCCATTTGAGTAGATGCAGTTTAGCTGCCTGACTGGTTTTTAAATTGGGCTTCTGTCCCTGCATGTCCAGTCCAGGAAAAGGATTATTACAATAGGTTTATTTAGATGTATTGACACCAGATGTGTCCTGCCCCCTTTCTGCAAATGGGTCAAAATGTTTCACATACTAATTGACCATCTGAGCAGCCGGCCACATTTGTGGTGAGCAATCAACGTAAGCACTTATGAAAACATGCATGTAAGCATAAAAACAAGAAATGTCATGTTTCCAGTCTCACAAAGTTTTCTCTGAGTAGGTCCTGTAGTGCGTTAATATGCATAAAGTGAATTGAATCTGCATGATTACATGCAAATAGGCAACTAAATCCCATTTGCCAACCAGAATAGTCCAGTTAAAAGTATTTTTGTCAAAAGAGAATATTGATTCAAAATGGATTTGGCTTTAAAAATACTGAATCCCTTGATGTATTTTCTAAAACTATATATTTTAGAGCGGCATTTTATTTATTTTTTGATATATTATGTTTATGCGTCTTTCTCTCTGCACAGCTTGTACAACTTCTACAACTTCTACAGCTGGGTAAAATGTTTTCAACTAAATTATTTTATTGTGATAATGTCTAAAAGAACTTCTGCTCCTGAGGCTGTGTAACAACTCCTTTGTTTATGCCGCCTGCGTTGTTTTTGGCATATGGGAGTGATGAAAGCATGAAGTTTACACCACTGTTGAGATCTCCAGATCAAAAATTCTGCAACAAGTTCAACAATATTTGTATCATTAAGAGTTATAACGTTTTTTCTAAAATGGTTTTCAGGTTGATTTGTTTCAGTTTTGCACAGAACATTGGTTTTAATTTAAATGTGGTTCATAAAGTTAACTAGAGGTTTCTGTGAATTATTAAAGTCTAAAGGATAAAAATCGGTGCTCTCATTCTAACCCGTCTGAAGTTTTCATGCAACATAATTTGTTTAAATAAAATTCTGTTACATTTTTTTTTAAAATATTGGTCTTGATTCAACCATAAGTAGAAATGATCAAGGTCAAGGCTCATCAAGACACCTTCAGATTAAGTCTCTGGTTTTCAGCTTCACAAAGTTGTTTTGCATCTAATTGTGAAGTCATTTGGAAAGAAACTTGCTCCACAAGTACAGTCGGTTTGTGCTTTAGTACGTAGAAAAGCAGTCCCTCCTGACCTGTTTTGTATGCTCAAGTGTGACTGTTTCTACATTTCCTTTCACACAAGGAAACATCAAGTTAAACTGTCAGTATCTTCTTAAAAAAAGCTTATGTTGCTTAAAACTACACTTATTACAGTTGAGCATTTTACACAGCCTATTGGTTTTCAATCTTTTCAGAGTAAACATACTTACACTATATATATATATATATATATATATATATATATATATATATATATATATATATATATATATATATATATATATATATGTGTGTGTGTGTGTGTGTGTGTGTATTTGTATGTATATATATATGTATGTATATGTATGTATGTATATATGTGTGTGTGTGTGTGTGTGTGTGTGTGTGTGTGTGTGTGTGTATTTGTATATGTATTGTGTATGGCAGAATAACAGAAATTAGGCATGCTTTAATCTAATTCAGTTTTTTTATGGCCAATCACTGATCAAAGCGTGTATATGGACTAAGAAAAGCCTGTTTTTGGTGATAAATCAAACCCTGTGTGTTAAAAAAAATTACAAATTTATTCCGTTTTGTGCAAAATTCCTTTTTGGGGGATTTTTGATTTCACTCTGATGTAACATGCCAAAATTGTTCTATTCAAAGATAAGGTTTGTTTGACTTGAATAAATTATGCAACAGATTCTTGTTTGCCAAAGTAATGCAGTCCTTACTGTTTTGCACACATATCCATCCTTTCAAAAACAAGTTTGACTGACAACAGCTTGCTTAGAATGCCTGCCTGGTAAACATTGTCAATTATTGTTTGAACATGTTACTAGAAGTTGCAGAATTTCACAAAGTTGTTTTGAAGCTTTATGTATGACTAAGTATTATGACGTCCTCTTTCACAACTTAAACTGCCCAAACCAACTGCTCGGGAAAAGGTGATGCTTCTGTTTGTTCTGAGATTTTTGCATTCTTGATTTTTTTATTTTTTTTTTATGCCTACTTTCTCATACATAAAAATGTTAAACCACATAACGCATTTATATCCTGTATTGCACATCTTTGTTTGTTTGTCAACAACTTTCATGCAGTATGCTCTAACCCCGTGCATGAAGATAGTGTTCAAGACACTCAGTGGGATGTCTTTTATTACTCACAATGTGGGTTGAAAAACCATTTGTTAAACAGTAGCTAAAAAACCTCCTCAGCTTCTACCAGGCAGGAGAGGGGCTGAGACTTGGCCCGTGTTAAAACACCGATGTGGGCCCACAGTGCCATTAGTGGCTGTGGAACAGCTGGAAATGATTCCAAAAACATGGCGAAGAGGAGGCAGTTTAAAACCACATGGTTACAACTTGGTTTTCACACCATGCATGCGCCTCTAACTGATGGCTTCAGCCAGCCTATACTGAGTCTGTGTTTGCATTAGACAAGACAACAAGATGGAGCAGATTGAAGATGTGCACCATAGATTAATGCGCAACACATGAGCAAAGCTACTGGATTTGAGGTGTTAATGGGCTTCTGGAGGGTATATGATCCCACATGGAGGGTGAAGGAAGGCCATCTGCTTCCTGTCTCCAACCCAGAGAGTTTTGTTTTGTGTGCCTGAAGCGCTGCCCTAAGATTTGTGGCAAATTGAGTTTAAAACTATCTTTCTTAGATTTTTTTTAAAGCTATTTCTTCAACATCTATATTATAACACATATATATTGTATATTATGTAATAAAACAACATAAAAAAACAATGTTTGTTACAAGCATGGGCAGAAGGGGGTGTAATGGTACAGAAAAAAAAAAAAATCACTGTTTGGTACGCATCATTGTTGGTCAAGCCATGGTTGAGAACCCATGCATGCACAAGGAAAACATGCAAAGGAAAGCATGCAATATCCATTCAGAAATACCCCAGGCTAGGATTCAAACCCAGGACTTTATTGCTGCAAGGCAACAGTGCTACCAACTTCTCCACTGGGCAGCCTGCTAACACAAAACACAATGAATAATGTTTTATTAGTATGTAGTTGTTTAAAATGTTTACCACAGTCTCTAATTTAACTGACCTTCACTTTTCTTTCTTTACTTATATTAAACATATTATTTATTTGAACATTTGTTTTTTTATTGTATTCACAGATACATTTGTCCCTTTTTCCTCTGATTTTTTTATCTTGTTTTTTCCCTATAAATCTTTTTATTTCCATGTGTTCTGTTTAAATGTTCATGTTTCCTTTTTTTCCCAACTTTTTACGGTGGCATCCATAGGTACAGACAGTGAATGAATTGGACACATTATAGAACAATCTAATCACTTTAAATGCTTTTTTGTTTAAGAAATAATAAAAAAAAAAAAAAAAAACGACGGCCGACATTTGCTAATGAAAAAGTGTATCTTATTGTTTTTGAAAAAATGCTGAGATGAAGTTTAGGTTCAGTCCACTCATTGTTCTCCATCGTTACTGTAGCTGAATAAGAAATCTTAAGGTTTCCAAACAGAATAAGACTTTAGCAGTAGCTGGATATTCCCACTGTCTTATTTTGGTACCTTTTGAAATTTGCATGATGAACTGTGGAGTTCTGCTTATTAAATTATTTTTATGTCTTAATTTTCAATACAGCTGTTTTCATTAGGTATATATGCTTGTGCAAGACAGAAACCTGCACCAAAATGTGTTGTTACAAGATTCTCACAGTACCCGTGGCATTGTAGTATTTTGTCGATACCTATAGGACTTTCGATGTATTTTTTCACTGTAGTTTTGGAATCTTACACCTCATTAAAACCACATGATGTAATAATCTGCCTTGTTATCAAAAACTGGTTGATATGGTGTGCGTTACTGGTAACGACCACTTCCTTGAAAACTCTCCAGATTTCCAAGCAGTTAAAAATGTCTGCATTTAGCCTCATAGCCTCATAAACTATTATGTGACGCATTCTTTTCATCCATTCAACCAAAACCACAGCTTTTCTTTTTCTCTTTGATTTCAAAGTGTCGTACCAGTAAAAGCAACTAAAAAGTCTTCCCTCTCGAAGCTTTTGTACATAGCTGTCTCTTATACAGTAGAGAAGGTAGTCAGACCTGTTTTAAAACAAACCCACCTGAATAAACTTCCTGTGCTATCTGCTCTAATTAAGGGATTAGCCCTCAGGAATTCTTCCATTTAACTGAAAAGAGAAAAGCACATACAGTCACACAAATAGACAGACGTGTTCAAACTTGTTTTTTTTCTTAACCTTTAATAAAAGCAGTGACAGGTCATCTAAAAGTAGTGGTATGTGATGTGAAGTAAGTTTTGATCTGTCTTTTTTAAACTCGCTACCTACAACCTTCGAATGCACCCCAAGCTTCTGGTCAGAGCTAAATGACCATCATTCAGTGTTAAATTCACCAGCTCTAATAAGCTGTGAGTAAGCTTGATATTATCAGAATTGCAATGTTATTGTCCAATCTGAAGCAAGAACGTTTTAACACACACACACACACACACAGACACACACACAGACACACACACACAACCTTGTTTTAAATACTCACTGAGGACCATGCCTTTACTTCCATTCATTTTCAACCCTTCCTATGGCCTAATCCAACCCCTACCCTAACCCTACCCACTGCCAGTATGTGCCTAACCCTATCCTAATTGACACCTTAGTCCTAAACCAAACCACTAGACCAGAAAAAAAGTGAGGACTAAAATAAGGTCCTCACTTTGCATCAAAGTCCTCACTTCACTGGTAAAATGGGCATAAAATGTCCTCATTCAGCAACAACTACGAGCACAAACACACTTACATACACATACAGGCTCCTACTGTAAATTGAAGCGAGGGTGGTGCAATGTCAAGCTAATCAGCTTGTTGTTTCCATGTCTTTGAACGTAAATTGCCCTAATGGCGCACAAATGTAGCCAGTTTTGTTAATAGTTCAACTGGCTATTTCATCCAGAGATCAGCAGATTTGTCCTGTATCTCCGCGATGTATATCTTGAATTTTTGCAGTCCATTAGCACAAAGTTACAGCGGTTAGGGATTCAGAGTTGTTAAACATTGTTCTCTGTTGCTCCAGAGCTCAAAACCATGCCAGCAACTCTGTCACCAACTATGACTATCAGATTTTAATTAAATACTGCGGTGATTTCAACTCAGGCCATTAGGCCTTCAAATTCACAACAGAAGGGTTTGAACATATGCAAACATACACAGTCGTGACTTGGATAAATAACAGCAATTATATACAGTTTTCAGGATAAAAATTTTGAAATTCATGTCTGACGACTGTGCTAATGAATTTCTGGGTTCTCAGGCCCACAAAAAAACAGCTTTGCTCCCAGATCCGTTGTAAAGGCATTTGTTTTTGCTCCTTGTAGACAATAAAGAGGTCTATTTCTTCAGGGCTGCCTGTCATGAATGCTGAAATGGAGCGCTTTAACAGCAGTTTTCTGTAGGTACCAGAGATTTAAGTGTCTCTGAAATCACATGAGGCCCTCTCTCAGGAGAAGCGGTGGCAACATTTCACTGCTGAGCAGTTGCATCACCGTGAGAATCCTGGGTTTAATCCTCAAAGGCCTGAGCTACAGTTGGAGCGTGCCTTTCTTTCTCAGAAAAGCCCTGCTGAGTAATATTTATGAACCATGACAGTCTCACTGAAGACAGTCCCACTGCATCAGTATAAAACAGACTTGTTTCAATGCATGTTTTTGTGTCTACAAAACCCAGTATTTTTTTTTCTCTTTTAAAGACATGCAGACATGACAACATTAACAGGAGCAAACCAAACAACCTCAACACCAATCAGCCTTGTCCTCTTCTGGTTGAAGCACAAAACTCTAAAAATTCTAAATTCAAAAAATTATATTTTGCTGAGCAAATATTTAGCCATGATTCAATGCAATGTTTTCTTTTACATAAGAATTAATCAGTAAAATAAATTAATAATATATATTTTTTTGGTTTTCAATTTGTATTTAAATAATTTTTCTCAGTTTCTCGCTTATTTTACTGTTTTCATTGAGCGAATAATTATCAACAATTATCAATCCTCCTTTAAAATTCTGTAAAACTCTGCAAGATTTTGGTAAATGAAGCAGAAATTTTTGTTTGAAGCACCATAAATAATTTAAATTCGCCATTGCTTTTATAATGAGGATAAATGCACTTTTCTGGCATGGGGGAAAACGTTCGAAATGGAGGACTTCAAAAATCTGAAACTGCATTGTTTCAGTATCATACACACCAGCAGGCCTGTAACTGTAAACAGAAAACTGACATTTTATTGTTTTATCTAAGATATCCTAAACAAATGTTTTACTGTCTGACAGCAAAGAGAAGGATACAGCGAGCACTCCTAATTTCCTCAAAGATATACCATTCCGGATTTAGGAAAGTAAGAAGGTAAAGACTGGGCTTATGTCCTTCAACAACCCAAAGCCAAGGGATGAGAATACAACATAGTCCATGACAGAAAGGTAGCTTAAGCAGAGTCAGTGGAAGACCATTAAGGTGAAGCGAAAGGTTTCTCAGGGAGGTCATTGGTGTTTTTTTATTTATGTTTGATCTTTCTTTTATGGGAAAACTAACTGCAGACCAACTTACAGAGCTTTAGTAGCGTGACATGGTGATGTCCTCAGAATGATGTTTTGACGGCTACATCATGGGAGTCTCATAATAAAGCTAGAGTTATTATTTGCTGCTGGTAACATCAGATGATTAGGTCTCACAGCTTCTGCTCTCAATCTTTTTCCCAACTTCCTTTCTTAATGCACAAACTATGACATAAATTGTCATCATATTCACTTAAACCCTTTCAACTTTGAGACTTTGCCATCACTACTTTCTCCTTTGGATGCCACTATGTTATGCATTGATGCCAGAGAACAGTGTTCCAAATGTTTTAGACATTTTTTTTTCTACATGTTTCTAAACTTTTAAATAACTACCTTCAGCTGAAAGCTTGAAAACAAATAGAAAAAGAAAAGGTGTAAAAAATCATGAAATGTGCCCATAAATGAAATGTTAGCTTTGAGTAAATCATGACTGATGATGGAGTAGTGGGGTGGAATAACAGTATAAGACAGGAGTCTGTCATGCTGGCAGCTACGGCACTGACTAGTGTCCTGTCTCTTGGGAATTAGAGGTTATTTATAGAGTACATGGGGATGGCAGAGGGGAGTACATGGGGATGGCAGAGGGGAGACTTCGCTCTCCACCATGCTTGTGCAGAAGCACTTCCCGTTTTAACATATGATGTGTTTGTGGGACTGTATGAGGAGTCAAATATTTTCGTAAGTGATTTTCTGTCAGCAGCTTTCTCTGAATCGTTCCTCTGATCCATTCTGTCAGGGATGAAAAGGTCCATTCAGTGTTAGAAAACGCTTGACTTCCCCAAGCTAAACTCAACATGCCAGCACATTAAATTGTATTGAAACGTACAGATTTTCTTAAACAATGATAAAACTTCTCAACTTTTCGTGGGCTTTAAAGCTAGCTTGCCATAAAACCGCTAAACACACGCACCTGCATAGCATTGCCATAGATTTTAAATAATGAAGCTCCGATTTATTCAGTCACATTATAGTAGCATTGGCTGGCTGTAAATAAGACATTCACCGAAAAGGTGCTTCACGGGTGTGTGAAGTGCGAGAGCCACAAAGGGGGATGTATTTCACTTTAATTTCCTCTATGGACAGCCTCTGCTATGACTGCTGCCGCTGCTCCGGCGAGGCAAACTCAAGATAAGAAAAATAGTGAGAGTCTCTAGGCAGAGAGGGTACAGTGTGGGGAATTTATGAGCTGCTGAAAGACTCACTTTAACAGATATTTTAATTTGTAACATTATATCTCAGAAGGAGCTTGTGTTTGCTATAAAGGACAGTGAAAAACCCAAACTGTGGATGTCGGGGATGTTTTTGGAGAAAAGATTTAAATAGCTTCAAAGCATTTTTTAACATAACATCAGACCTCATGGAAAACCTTGCGTGTCATTCACAGTGGCTTGCAAAAGTACAAAAGTATTCCTACCTTTACATATATATCTATAATATCTATACATCGTCTCTCGAAAATCTAGCATTTATGCTACAGTCTACATGAAATCTATCATCTATCATCTATCTATCTACTGAATATCTAGCTATCTATCTATAATATATTGGGCAGCGCAAGAAAACGCGTAATTCGCGTTAATTCATTAGACTATTAACGCAATAAACTAAAGCGGTTAAGCAGTGTCACATGCTTTTATTTTGTGAAGGTCTGTTGCTGCGGTTATGGGTTTGAATCAGACAGAGGTGGAGATAATGCCGCAATACTTCGCTGTCAGCCCAGCCTCGGATTCAAAGAGCAAGAAAGGTGCCTGCCGGAAAAACAACAAAGCTGACATGCGGAAGGCGGTGTTTCCCGCAGGAATTTGCTTAGACGAGGCGGTGAGTTGGCGAACGGAACAAGTTTTGTTACCTCAGAAATTGCCTGTTTTTGGTAGATTTTTTCCCCATAAAGAGAATTCCCTGTCAGTGGCAATAAGCTTTAATTTATTAATATTGCTATTTTTTGTTTTACATGTTTAAGTTGAGCTTTACACTAAATATGTGTTACTGATAAGTGCTACAAATGTTACAACACTTTTGTTCATATGGCAGCAGAACATTAAAATAAAAGTACTCTTTACACTACTTTTGAATTCATTCTTGGAGTTTGTAAATACAATGCGATTAATCATGAATAATTAAACATTTTAATCGTTGCCCACCCCTAATATATATATATAAATTTATAATATACAAATCTTCAAGTTAGAACCACAAGGTACAAAGCATTCTGCTGGGATTTAATGGGACAGTCAAGGGTTGTGCATATTAGTAAGGTTGAAAGACAATGTTGGTTTCCCTTTTCTTCTTTTCTTTCTTTTTACAAATATTTTTTTTTCTTAGGACATTTTACTGTTACCGCTACATAAAATCAAGTGCAATGGCTTCCAGAAATCACTTTACTCTGTGTAACATATTCCCACGATAAATACACCTGTTCTTTCGAAGTGTAAGAGTTTATTGGAGAACAAACAACATCGTGATAGCCAGATTAAACGCCAGGGTTCACCTTCCGAAGACGTTAAAAGCAGAGTTAGGTTATTAAACAATATCCCAAGCTTTGACAATCACACAGAGTACTAGTCAATCCATTGTTAGAAAAAGGAAATAGCATAGAAACAGTGCATAGCTTTAATCAAAGAAGAGGATAAGAAGACAATAGTAACTCTGGAGGAGCTGCAGAGATTCTTACCTCAGGTGGGAAAATCTGTTGTTTGGGCAACTATAAATCATCCACTCTACAAATGTGAGCTTTACGTAAAAGTGGCAAGAAGAAAGTCAGTGATGAAAGAAAGCTGTAGGGAGTCAAACCAGAGGAAGAAGGTGCTCTGGTCAGAAAAGAGGAGGATAACAATGTCTCATCCTTCTTCTACTTCACAGTTATGTCTTTATTTGTTTGGTCACATACATTTGTTTAATCATATTAAATCTCAAACACATTAAAGTTTGTGGTTGTAGCGGTGTGAAAAGGTTCAACAGGTACAAATGTTCTTGCAAGACATTGCATGTTTCACACATGTTGAATAAAAGTGCTTTTATTTGCATGGGAGTTAATTCAGCTAATTGTCTTTGGTTGATTCATAGAATCTTTCAAATGACATTTATGTATAATTCATTTAAGTGTGTTGCACTATAACAAGACTTAAATTTGATTCAGATCTTGCGCCTTTTTTGTCTTGATTAAAGCTTTTCTAAGTAATTTTTGTAATTTTTATTAAGTAAAAAACAAATGTTACATCTTTCATGCTAAAGCTTTCTTATTATGATTTAAACACTGGATTCATTCAACTTTGTTCCGGAGGTTGCGATTCCGTTCAGCCAAATTAGCAATGTTTTCTTTCCTTGCTACAAAAGAGGTGTTTAGAAAAGGCCACAAAAACACAACATCTGCAGCTATTAACTTCAACAATGAGTGCTACTACTTTAAGGCAAGGAAATGCATGTTTTGCTCAAAGAATATTAACCGAGGCCCTGAGTAATAAATGTGGCAATTAACGCCTGGTGGACTGCTGCAGTCGACGTTACAAGGTGAGTGACAGGAGGCAGACCATGCCTATAACAGGTGGAAGCAAAGGTCATAAGGTAGCGGGTTTCTGGAAAAGGCCATTTAACAGGTAAAGCAAGACAGGAAATTTAATTTCCCTCCTGTTTGAGGGAAATGGCTACCTGCACAGAAGCAACACATTTCCTGACACCAAGACAGTAGCATATCTGGAAATGGTAACGTGCCTCACTGACCAGGGCGGCACAAGCAGTTAATAAAAAGAAAAAAAAATCAGTTGTTTCCTCAGTTGTCTGTTTTACTGCTTACTTGTATGTCTAAGGCGTTGAGGAGTTGCCACCTTCTTATGACGCAGTAGTGTCCACCAGAAAAAAAGTCCATCCACAGCTGGAAGAAAATGAAGAAAGTTCGTATCCAAATTGCTCATTTCTATTTGAAATTAAAGGGATATTATTTCATTCTGGACCGCAGTTGATCATCATCTAGTTCAAAATCAAAAATATATAGACTTCATTGTTATTTTAAAAAAAGCGAAATGCTATTGAACCTAATTATATACGTATTTAAACTTTATTCTGATTGTAAAAAAAAAATCATTTTGGATTGATGGTGGATTGGAGGTCCACTGGTTTCCCTTCCTACATTTAAAGAGTTAGTCATATATAGGATGAATATAAGTTTAGCTGGGGGTGGCTGTAATGATATGTGTTCCATCAACTCACCCTCCCACAGGGTAGATGATCAAGACCAACAAATGGTTTTAGCATTTGAAGTAAAACTTTTGCAAAGTATATTTTAATATTTGAAGCAACCTTTTTCCATTGAAAAAAAAAAACAATCTCTAAAACTCCTGCAAGAGAGCCTTAAAACACTGGATTGGTTGTCCATGGTTCTCCAGACGGCAGTATGCAAGCTGCGGTCTAGGCCTGCATGTCTCGACAGAGAAAAAAAAAAAGGAGAAATATATGCCAGCACGAACGATAAAAAGACACATACTCAGGGGCAGGGAGTTTAATCACTTTTTCCTTCCAGATAACCTCTTAATAACTATGACAGTTACTCTTTCAGGGAAGGATTTAAATGGAAACCACAGAGAACATTTTCTTTTTTTGTCTGCAAACAGCAATTGCGGGCAGACTCTGACTTATGCACAAGACATCTCTGGACAAACCAGTTTAGCTTTCTTTTTTTTTTTCTTGCTTCCAAATAAAGATTCAGTAAGGATTCACTTCATGCTATAGACTATAGTAGCTTTTTGATAGTTTTTTTTTCTTCCTCTCTGTTTATCACGGGTGTCCACCAAGCTTAGCCGACCCAGACGGATCATCTTTCAGTCACCACAGCATTGTATTTGACTGACAGACTGAACAGACCTTGTCCTGCCTCCTCACCCTGTCTCCCTGGCTACTGAGCATCTCTTGTCATCGGGCCTTGCTCTGCTGAATCAGCGGCTTAGTCGATGTGTCATGACTGGCAGCGGAGGGAAAATAAACATCCCTGGATTATGTTAATTGGTCGGTTAGCTTCGGCCCGACTGCAGCGGCAAAGACCTGACCAATTAATCAAGTGTTCTGCTGAAACCTTTTACAACAAGAACAACAATAACCTCTTAACACATGGGAATAATTTTCCTTGATTAAAAACAGAAATAAATATAGCCCTACAGGTATGACAACAAAACCACTATTGATTTTATACACACTCCATCCCCCCTAGACCAGATCCTTCCAGCTTAGTTGGAAGTAATTGTTGAAATGCAGCTTGATTTTTATGACATTAGATCTGTTATCTCGACGTTAATAGCCGTGAAAAAAAAAACACATCAGGTGTATTTAAACTACACAGAATTAAATAACATTGTCTAATGTGGTATAAATCTTGATTTAAATCCCTTTTAGTAGGACAAAAGTGGTACTTGAAAATAACTACAGGAAATCTTGTGTTGCAACCAATCAATTTATGTTTTAGCTGAGTTGATCACATCATTAGAATGTTTATACATTTATATAGTACTATTAAGATATTAGCAGCTTCCCCACAGTTATTCAGTGGAGTTTTTAAAATGTTTTTATGTCTTAAATATGCATTTTTTTAGGATATTGCTCCTTAGACCATGACATCTTCATATTAAAAAGCCTTAATTTCTTGCTCTGAACTTGTATCTATATAATCAGAATAAAAAAAAAACCTCCACAAATGTAAGAACTTTTCTAAAATAGCTAATTGACTGAGTGAGTAATTGAATGAGAGATGGGAAAAACTATCTAACAATACATTACAATAAAAACTAAGGAAACAAATCTTCATATTCAACTATTTTTTTTTGTGAAACTGATTAAACACATTTTTAAAGAATGAAAGAATCACTTTTTAACAAAGAACAGTAAACAAAGATTGATTTATGTTCTGTTGGATTTTAACATAATTCTCAGATTTTTTTATTTTTAAAAATTGTGGTTTTCAGCCTCCTTTCAACTTGGTCGTCTATTGACGCCATGTAGAGCTCTACGGAACTACATCCATCTGGCGACAGTCAGGTTAGTACCATTATGTCAGGCATACACTTTTCCTGCAGTTCTACAACAGGGAGCTTTTTTCTGAAACACTGAATTTGGGGTTTCATTATCCGTAAGCAATAGTGCTCGAAATTATAAGAAATAAAGGCATGAAAAGTTCCCTCAATGTTTAACAAATCTATATAATATATGGAGTTCCATTTTTGAAATTGGTAGAAAACATTTTTAACTTTATGAAAGTAAAACTTAAGATGAAATCATGCGCAGATTAAAGGTTGGGTTTTTCCAAATAAAAGCAACACTGATCAAACATCAATTTACTTTAAGGCTGTTTACACATCTTTCACCAGGGGCGCCGGTAAGTTTGGATTGTGATGTATATCTAGAGAGACACTTTCACAGCAAAATGAAGATTTTACCTAGACAGTATGTGGCAATTACATCTCACTGGTTAAATATCGTAATGTCTGCATATCTTTAACATTTTTAGGTGAATTCCCCGGCAACATTTACAAGTGTGCCCTGTTTTTGCTGGACTGCTCTTTTCAAATCCAAGCATGGACGTTTCTAATTAAAGGTTGATAACTAAAGAGCAGAACTAGGGTTTTACCTAACTTTAATTCATATAATTTATAACACTTCACAGTTAACGTTAGCTTCCTTTTTCTGTTAGTTTTGTTACAAGTTAGCCTGTGGTTTATCTTACATAACATTTTGCAAAGTGCCTTGAGATGACGCGTGGTGTGAATTGGCCCCAAAATGGAAGTGAATCTGAGCAGTTTGTAAATGTTTAGAAAGACGACATTTCACAGGAACATCCGACATTGAAAACAGTGAATGACGCAACAGTGTCTGTTTAGGTGAACGTGCACTTGCGTAAACTGAGGGATGGCAAAACTGTTTTCAGATCTATGAAGATTGGTTACTACTGTACGACGACAGTTATCAAACCCTTTGCCCCCCCAGGAGACAACACTGAATAGCTCTGTGGTACATTCTGATAATTACATTTTCCTGCCTGGTAAATGTTTGTCACGTTCGTATGTTACCCTCTTCTGTCTCACGCACACCTACCTCACCTCCCTGTTTTTCTCCACTTTCTAATTTCTCAATCTACCTCCCCTTCCTTCAGAGGCACAATTAAAAAGAAGAAAGCCACTGTGTCGCTAAACCGCACTCAGACAGACCGGGGAGCTGCTCTGAATAAGCTTCTCTCACCGACTCCATTTCTCTTCAGAATGACCTGGGCTGCCGGCGCTGGGCTAGTTTAGTGCGGACTTTGGGAGGAGACAGACCGTAATCTCAGCCATAATCCATTTTAATCAACAATAACACTCTACATCCAGTCCCAGGGCGAGGCTGCAGAACCACACCGAGCCCCAGATTTACATCTCAGTGAGGCAGCGCTGAAATATGGCTTTGATTTATTCAGGTTTTATTTGGCACAAATTGTCTGAGTTACAGATCACATGGTTCAGCCTTTTTCCCCCCAGGCATCTACAGAAAGTCTTTTTCAGTTGTGCTTAATTGCAAAAGGGTGATGTCACAGGAACACTTTTGTCATTATAGTGTACTTTAGGGTTTAGTGGTAGGTGCTCTGTTTAATTACTTAAAAATAGTCTAAAATTTATTCTAATCTTATGTAAACTGGGCAAATTCTGTTTAGAGTGCTGGGCAAATTGGATTTAAAAACTATAGAGCTCAGTCTTCCAGGCAATGTTCGGGATTTTTGACATGGTATTCGGTTAATAGGTGGTAATAAGTTATTATCTTGCCAGCAATAGATAGTTCTCTTAGTAGTTTCATTTAGTGTTAATCCACATCAGCTGGTCGCAGCAGCTGGAGCCAATCAGGCCGGTTTGAACGGGGCTCAGACCAAGGAGGACTTCCTCCATTATAAAACAACTGAGCTTTAAAAAAAATGCAGTATTTTCCGTTGCTATTTTATAAAAATCTTTGAACCAATGCCATTGCTTCGGGTGGATATTATTGAGAAGCTAATGATGAAACAGAGGTAGGATGTTGTCCGACACCAATGATCTTTCTTTATAAAGCGTGTACTGAGAACTGACGATACAGCGTTTCTGATTGGAGTGGCTGTCCGAAAAAAAGTAAAAATAAACTAAATATTTGAGTGATTTGAAGGGCAAATGGATTGACTTTACATTGCGCTTTTCTAGTGATACTGGCAGCTCAAAGTGCTTTACACTAGAGCCACATTCACACGTTTGCACTCACTGGGTTTACACTTTCATGCACCTGTACACAGATCATTAGCCCATCTAGGGTGCAATGCCCTGGCCAGGGGAACGTACAGTAGGGGCAGGAGGAAGCTGGAATCAAACCAACACTGTTCCAATTGCAACCCGACTACTCTAACCACTAAACCACCATCAGCCTTTAAGTAAGCTCCATTTTTTTATTTTTACACTACCACCGTTTAAGGGTTGATAAAATAGCATGCCCAAATGTTGACTTGCTTGAGATTCGAATTGCTTAGAGATGGTAGGAATCTTCTTTATTGTTGGCTCCTGTCGGATCAGCTTTCAACAGACTATGGGACCAGCTAATCTGATTTTGTTTTGAAAACATGAGAGTTATCTGCAGGAAAGCTATTTACTAACAGATCCTCAGTTTAAAAATCTGAAACTGTTCCTTTAAATGTGATAATAATAACCGTTTTTAGTTTATTTAATTTAATTTGCAAAGTGGTTGTTTTTCTTATATTTTATTCTTGTATGCCTAAGATAATATTTGTAAATGTAGCAACACATGACTCTTTATTTTGACCATTTACTTAAAAAGACTCTTTGCTTTCTTACCCACATTAGCTGGCTTTGCTGGAATCTAGGACGTATGCCACAGAAAGCTAGTTAAGCCATTAGAGAGGCTCCCTAAAAAAATAAGCATGTTTTTCAATTTTAGACATTTTGTTTTCTAAACTGTTATGTGCCTTTTTGCTGTCATAAAAAGCCCAACTCTTGGAAATGAAGTCACTGTGGATATTTTGCAGTCCCCCACTGTCTCTCTCCTTGATGCACTAAAAGAATAACATATTTGGTAATATAGTGTTTATTTACATCCACAAGTTGATGTTGTTTCCCCAAAAAAACTTGTTCTGAGTGGCTGTTGTAACAAGTTGTCTGGACTCGAGAGTTGGCTTTGATATAAGGCAGATTTGTTTAAACGCAGAGCCAAACCATCAAACTGTGGCCAGTAGCTACGTGTGCATGGACAAGGGTTATTATCGTTAACTAAAACTAATGAAACTACGAAAACTAGAAGTAAAAAAAAAACATTTTAGTTAACTGTAATAAAAATAAAAACGAGATCTTACAAAAATCCCCGAAAAATAACTGAAACTTTGATAAGAGTTTACAAAACAAATTAAAACTATCTGAATTTTAAGAGAGAATTTACTCAGTTTTCATTCATGTGTCTTTGTCATAATGCATTAACGTGAAGTCTAATTTCTAATTTCACTGTAACGCATTATGCAAAATCTATCATTGTTTTCTGGGATTTTGTTACACACAACTTTTTCAATTTATTTTTTCCAGTCTTTCCCCTGTTATGTATGTTGTATTATATAAAAGACTAAAACTATAACTGAAACTGAGCATTTTAAAAAACTAAACTAGCAAACAAATACTGAAAACTGACTGAAACCAAAATAGAATTGAAAATCAGAACTGTCGGGGGTCCCAATACAACCTTTCTGTTCAAAAAAATAAAAGAGCTCAAAATTGTTGCTTACTCTGTAACGTTTCAACCCTAATTAGAACATCTTGCAAGTCCAACTTGGACATTCGGAAGGCAAAGAAACTTGTATAATACTTTGTTTACTATCTTTTGTTGTTTAGCAAAGATAGAAGTACTTCTTCTTCTGTGTTTTTTAGAATTTGTAGAATTTGATAACTGCGCATGGTTCAATTCTGAATAAAACCAGGTGCATAGAAACACACATCATGATCAGATTAATTGATTGTGTGCCCATATAAACGGTACAATCCGATTATTTAATCCAAATATATTTTAATCCGATATGGTTTTAACACATCTTGAACGAACCCTTAAGCCTTCAGGAACCTTTCCCAATGGTTTCCTCTTTGCATGAATAATCTGATTCCGATGTGACCAAAGGTGCGGAACCTCCAGGACGTTCCCAAATCAAATACCACGGAGAAACCTGCGCTGCTGTTCTAGGTGTGAAACTTTAGGTCTGGAGAAATCAATCCAGTTACAAAAAGAGAAAGCAACACCTTGTCTTGGACCAAACTAAGGCGCATTTCACAGCCAGGTTGCAGGTTGTTTAGTGCTAAGAGCTAACAGCTAATCCTCTACATGTCCTGCTTCATTGAACTGATTCGGTATTTGGTATTATTATTGATTATATTGATTTGCGTCTTTTTTAGCAACAGTTGTTTGAGTTCTACACACCTGTCAAGAGGGAAAAGGTCTGTACAAATTAACTATTGAGAAATATAATTCAAGAATAAAATGAATTAAACTAGCCTTGCAAACTGGATAAGTACTCATAGTTCCTACTTTGACATGTTGACTGTATTTTCAAGCCAGGCGCAGCATGACTCTGTCAACAGTACACAGAGTTAATTACACTTTCTGGGGTTCTACATTACAGCCGAGTTAAACCAATCTAGCTCTGACAAGTGGCCTCTTTGTCCACTAAGCCTCCTTCAAGTGACAGGATGTGTTAATATCACTTGCTTGATTGAATGTGATAAGTCTTGCACACAACTCCCCCCCCCCCACCCTTATCTTAGTGTGTGCGTGTGTATGTGTGTCACCTCCCAGTGTCCAAACCTTGTAGCTAAGTTTGAATTGGACTCTTTGTCTTCTCATGATCCAAGTCATGAAGCCAGGATCATGGCTGCCAGCAGTTTACTGTTTGCTTTGGAAGCAGATCAAAGCATACGAGTAGGTGGAGATGGACTGGTTAGGGTAGGAGGGGATGTAGTTGAACATAGGATAGCAGAAGTGATACGGCATCTTAAGGTACACTGTGGCTTTGTCCTCAAACTGGAAGCGTCGGGAACTCTGCGGCTCTCGGAGGGACCGGGTCAGTTTTCTTTGCCACCTCTGCCTTGTCATCAACGCAACATGCTACTCCTGATTCTGACAAGATCTGCGTGTGTCGTAGTCGACAACACGGTCCAACTCTCCGCGTTTCCTGCTGAACCGCAAACGAGTTTGTTTGCTTTTGCGTACACGGCCGGGCTCCTTGAAAACGGCTCCAGTGCGCAGTCCATTAATGTGACAATATCAACTGGCTTCCACAAATCAATGAGGCTGCTGTTCACAGCCCACAAGCGAAACAGATTAAATGACATATCAGCAACACGGCGCTTCGGGTGAAAGGTTCTTCTTTGCAACATACATTAACGCGTTTGCTACTGATGGTAACTGAAGTCTCATTTAGATAAGTGTCTTGGTTTGCTTTTTTGTTTTCCTTTTGGCTTTGTAATCTATTTTACATTTCTCTCAAAAACAAAAGTCAAATAGACCCAAATGTCGTGTCCTGTAAAAGCTTCTATATACAGTATTTTATTGCAATTGTATGTAAAAGGTCAACACCAGTGCACCATTAGTTTAGAATTAAAAGAACATACTGTATATTATTATCTCCAATTTAGTTTTTGATTTTTTTACAACAAAAAAAAAATCTGAAAGTGTTGACAAGGAAAGCCAGATCAGAGAACCAACAAAAAAAGGCTATAACTCTGGAGGACCTGCAGATATCCCCAGCTCATCCTAGATTTGTGGAGTACACAACTAATAGTTGATATTAGTTGAATATCAACTATTAGTTGTGTACTCCACAAATCTAGGTTTTATGTTGAAGCAGCAAGAGTATATACTATGGTTGAGAGAGAGCCATAAAAAGTTCGGCTTTTTTTTTCTTAACACCATGGAGGGAAAACAACAAACCCAAGGATGAGGGTCCTCTGGTTCTGTGACAAAAACTGATCTTTTGGTTTACGTGAAAAACTTATGTGTGGCAGGAACCTGAAACTTCCCACACTTCTGAACATGCTATCTGACCAGTGACTCTTTAAAGTGGCAGCTCCATGTTGAGGTAATGCTATTCTTCAGCTGGGACAGCGAAGCTAGTCAGGGTTGATGAGAACATGGATGGAGCTAAATACAGGAAAATCCTGCAAGAAAACATTTTAGAGCCTGAAAAATATAAGACTATATACGTATTTTACTATTACTATTATTATTACTATTACTATTACTATATAAGGCAGAGATTCACCTCATAGGAGGACAATGGCCCTAAAGCCAAACTTACAATGTAATGGTTTGAATAAAAGCATATCCGTTTGTTAGAGAATGGCAGATGTATTTCTATTTATATAAAAAAAAAATGAAAACCACACAAATCTTCCATCCCACAATCATTAGCGACATTGTGTTGGATTATCACATAAAATCCCCGATAAAATACTTTGAAGTGTGCGGTTGTCACGCAAGACTATGTGAAAAAGGCAGTGTATGCATATTGGATATTGAATTTGTATTTCCTTTCAGATTTATTTTTTTAAACAGTCATTTGTAATTTTCCTGAGTGGAAATTCACATTTATTGGACGAGGCAATTTATCACTGTCAAAGTCCCAGCTCACGTAAAGCTCATTCAGAAAAAAAAAAGAAAGATATCCCTATTTTGACAGGCTCTGTTGAGACAGGCACAGCTGAGGCAGGGATGGGCACTGTAGGGGGTCTTTTAGCTCACAAGACTTATGTCCCGGGGCCCTCTCACATTCAGGTGTAAAACGCCTCAGCATGCACAGCAGGACTAGCAATGCTTGGGACTTGCAGCGCCACAGTGTCTGCAGCAGCCTGAGTCACTGAAATAGAGTCAACCTCACACCGAGACACGCTTAGAAATTCTGAATATTTAATAGATTTGCATCTCATCAATCTTCTTTTCCACAAAGGAACAAAAACTGTTTTTTTTTTTTAAAGTTGTATGTTGTATTGTGTGGAGTGAGTGGGCAACCCCGATAAAGCATAAAATGTGTGGGGACAAGTCCATGTGCAGGAATAACACACTGTTTCATGTAGATTGGCTTTATTTGGATTTTATGCAGTATGCAGAGTCATATGTGTAGTGTCGCAACTAAAATCTGTGGAAAGATTGCTGAAACCACAAATTGAAAGTTTTCATTTCCTGCCATGTAAAAGCAGGTTGCAGGTGGTGCCTTCTCTGGCATAAAATAAACCAGATGATCAACAGACGATTCCCTTCCAACCATCCCACTGGCTTCTTCTTCTTCCTGTTCAGCCGCATGGTGGATATCAAAACCACACATGTTCCTTTGGCTCTTTGGATTCCCTGTCTGGGAAAGGCTCCCTGGGGGGGTCAAATCTCTGCTTCTTTCTGCTATTTCCAGGTCAAAGGAGACAGCCTGTTGCATAGGAATTTCCTACTACAGCTCTACCGGACTCCCATTAAAAACTGAAAAAATGAAATGCCTGCTCTCACATGAAAAGCAGGCTTATTAAAAAAAACGAGAAAAACAGAAAAAAATGAAAAAACAGCATCAGAGCATCAGCAAAAAAACATTTGCTGATGCTCTGTCCTCAGTTGATAGCTAAGTGGACAGGAAGTATGCAGAGGCATAAAAGAACGTGGCAAAACGGGACTAGTGAAAAATTATGCAGTGCAAATAGCCACAGACGGTTTTCCAGCATGCTTTTGTTCTCAGAGTTGATTATTCTACAGATTAACTGAATCTGCAATAAAACCCATATTATTACTATGAATAAGAACCACTTTACTGAATCTCAGAGCGTTTTTTTTTTTTCTGCAGCCTCATTAGTGTCACGGCTGATTTCCTCTAATATATTGAGCCTCGGTCTCCTTGCGAGATCCTTGTGGCATTGGAAGCGTATCTGTCGGGCAGAGTGACGATGATGGAAGCCGTTTGACACATGTGTACTCTTACAGTGAGAGGGTATGCATAATGCATGCAGCCTTAACCAAACATCCACTGCTGGGGTGTTATCTGGTGTGCGACTGGGCTCTCTTCCTGAGTGGGACGCTGTATCACATTCCTGGAGGCCTTGCTTCCCCCGTTCGCATGTAGATACTCACAAGCTGCAGGAAAGGGCACGCGGACGCATTAAATACCCAGCGACACACTCAGGCTGGAAGTTTCTTGTTGATCTGGCATCTGGATTTAGATGACATTTGCATTCTGAATATTATGAGTGACATGAGTGAAATTATATTAGATTCATTGTTGATAAGGTTGTGCCTTTGGTTTGATTCTGCGGTCTATCTGTCTCTCTCTCTCAGTCTTCACCTAAACTAAAATTTCAACAGTGGAAGTCTGTCATAAGGCTTTATCATAATCCAATCTAGCTCTAGTCTTGAATGGACCTGTCTGAAGGATATCGACCTCCAAAATTTATTTTCAGCAGCAAATGGTCTGTCATCAGGATCTCTTATAAAACTAGGCAAAGCTCACAGCCAGTCGAGGTTGAGAGTTTTCGAGGCTTCAGCTGAAACGGAATCATACCCAAGGTGCTTTCTAAGGCCCATTTAACTGGCTTTTTACACTCTGTGTGCATTATATGACCACCTTGTGGTTTCATCCAACTGTGGGCCTTGCCTGAAAATGAACCCCTGACTGCGAGGAGCTGACTTATGTCTGTGTGTTTTCCTCTGTCATGAAAAGGCCAGACTCAGCACCATAGCTGGGGCTCCTCAGCTTGTGTAAAAGTTATGACATTTCCCTCTAACTCTGAAGTACCTCCTGAGCAGCTTTTTTTCAGACAGAGTCCAAGAGAGCATACAGGAGAAAACCATGCAGCTATTAGATTATTTTTTTTAAACTTTTCATACAAATCAGATATGTAGAATATGGAGCCATAAACAAATATTGTTACGCCTCGATAAAAAGCAAAGCAAAACCTTTGCCACATGTCTTTCCCCAATCTCTCAATCACATTTCCTGTCAGCTAACTGTCAAATAAAGGCCACTAGTGCCCAAAAACATTAAAAAGCTTTAGTTTGTTTAGGCGGATTTAGAAAAATAGTTTACAAGGTTTAAGAATGTGGCTTAACTCCTGTTCTTTCCTTCCTTCCCACTTTTTGTGGTTATCATTCCCAACAAGTGGCACACGTGATATCTTGGAAATATCGAATGATGTTTCAATTGTCTGTTTAACATTTTATCTGCAATTATGAGAACCATTGCTAGATGCATTGTCTAATTCATCTAAAACCATCTGAAAAGATGGCGAACTGAATGCAAACAAGTGATTCAATCAGGACATGATCAGTCATTACTTCAAAACTAATATCGTGGAAGTGAAATCAAACAGAAAATACAAGAAGACCAGTTAACAGCACTAAATAGTTTGGGATACAATTGCTGTAATAATTGGTTTAAAACCCATCATTAACCACGTGAAAATGTGTCACAGGTGGGGACAAATATTAAAAGTCTACTTTGTTATGAGAGTAAGTCAGGATGCTGTTATGCTCTTACAACTCACTTTTCTTTCTGCTTTTCTGAACCATCCTTCATGACATTCTGCTGGTCTCTTATTGCACGACAGCCGTGCATTCCCACAATGAGCCTACCACCTACTACCTATGCAGATGATTGCCCCAACAAGCCTGGCAGGACTCTTAGATCTCATTACAATACATCCAAGGACCAGAAGATATCTCCGCATTGCCACAATACTTCTGCTACAGATATCACATGGACACCAGGAGGCTCTCACCATGTGGGAGGTTTCTGTGCCTCCAACGTCACCTTCAACGTTGCTGTGAAGGAGGAAACACCATTAGTATTTGCATCTGCTTCTCAATTGAAAATACAGTTCCATATCACAGCTTTTAGCTATTTTATTAGTGCAGCACTCATATTACATTGTTTAGATGGGTTTTCAGAAAATTTTTCCGTGCTTTGACAGCACAACTGACTTTGCAATGATGGAGAAACGTGTAAAACACTGTGGATCTCTGACATCCGCGGCGTCGACAACTACAAGACACGACAACAGCAATCTTGGTTTAGTGTACGATTCACACAGGGGAAGTGTGCTATGGATTTAATGCAGCCATGTGTAACGCACTAAGAGTTGCAGGCTGTAAGGAAATGAAGTGCAGAGCTCGTGGAAGCTTCCTCTCCCATTTACAGTTGATTGTGAGAGAAAATGCAGGAGTGCACGTCCAGGCTTATGGCTGCATGTTTTTTATGGAGCTGCCAGGAAAAGCAGACAGAAGTGAGAGCAGAAGCCAGGAGGATTTCTTTGGTGGCCCAATCCAGGGGCCAAAGCCCTATCTGAAGAAAGCATAAACATAGGGGACCTCCAAACCCACAGGTCTCCACCTCAGCCAATTGCCACTCACCAAATATACCACCTTCATTGCACTACTTGCATTCACTGCTGTTCAAAATCTTCTCTTTCCCACCAACGGTTTGTTGTAGAAACTCACATCTTGGGTAGTCACATACCCCTATATGTTATGATTTCATAGTCATTTACCAATTAGGCAGAACAGGAACTGTATAGTATTGACGTTGAAATGGAGATGGTGACTGGGAAAAAGAACTCTAGAGAGACGGGGCAAAACCTTGTGTGTCAATTTTGTCAAGTGGTAAATTTCTACCCACTCTGCATAATCATGCCAATGGTTACTAAAAGGTGGATGTAATGTTCTTCTAAAATCCCTGTTTTGACTTTAGATATTGAATTTTGCTTGTTTCAGTACTACCAGACATCACAAAATTAAGAATATGAGGTTGAAATGTATTTCATTCCTTTATCCATCCATCGTCTACGCTTGTCCTTGGAGAGTCACAGGGGGATGGGGGAAATGTATTTCCTGATTGGTTAATAGTCCTTGTGAGAAGGGCAGAGTGAACATTGGGCACCTTACCACTATCACTTATGCAGCTTATACCAATGTGTGTGGGTGGGCCAGCAGAAACCAGCTATTTCTACTTTTTGGTACACTTTGAGTTATCCAGAGGTGAATGCTGGACTAGCTCAGACTCCATTTCAACACCACAGAGTCTGTTTCTTCTAGTAACAACAACCCCATCCACCCACTTCTTCCTCTATCGCTTCCAGAGACAAACAAAGATTATCTCTGCTGTGCTGAGATCAAAACGAAGGGGAAAGAAGAACAGAAGTTCTTAGAGAGGCCAGTTTATCTTTTGCTATTTTCAAAGAAACACCTGGAAAAATAGCTCCTGATATAAACCCTTTAAATTGTGTCTAAAAGAGAGACTTGGATTTGTTAAAAAGAACAAATTTGCAGTGATCCAGTCTTTTCGTTCATGTAAATACAAAGGAATTCTGCAAGTGTTTGCATGCACCTCTATACTATTGCTGCATGTCTGCAAACGTGTTGCAATCCATGCAACAAAAAACAAAATAATAAAACCTAAACAAGAATTTGTGTTTTGTATATAATCGTTTTTTTAACAGTTCTGGTCTTGCACATGGATATTATCTTACTAGCTGGCATCACTGACTGCACCTCTTAAGAATTGGATAAGAAAAAGGCGATGTAGGGCCACCCCTCTTCTGGTTGCTGTTTTTCAAAGACTTATCAGCAATGCCTGATTTGGATTTGTGCCATTGACCTCACAATAATCAACACCTACCAACCATTATCAGAATGAATGAGGCACAGGTTAAAGGAACACAAACTCAATTGAACCCAGCAAAAGCCATTCTGCTCTGATGAGATTACAACTAAGACTTTTTAACATTTCATTTGGAGAATAAATCTATTTGATCGTGGTTATTGTAAAAATGTTTTCTTGATTTGAGTTCAATTTAATTTAGTCACAAGAACAGTAGTAATTCATAATTTTAATTTCCGAATCACATATCTGATAAACTGATCAATAACAGCGATCAGCTTAGGATCTATTGTTTTTTACCATCTAAGACTCTGTCAGCTTCGTCCCCAATGAGACCCATTTAGCAATTGCAGTTTATTTCCATGCTTACGACCAGAGGAACCCTATTATTGTGTATTATTTATGAGTTTGTTGATCAAATGTGGGGTTTGACTTAGAGTAGAAAGCTCTTTTTACTCTACTTGCTTATGTTTTAAGAAACCAGCTAAGTCTTCTGAATTGTATCTTGCAAATATAGCCCTATACAAGGTGCATCCTTTGTTTTGTTTTAATAAGCTTAAACAAGTCATTTTATCTTTTGGGGCTGCTAGCTGTAGGTCTCAAATAATTTAATGAGTTTTTAAGTAATCTATAGTCTTTAGTAGGTCTCAAATATTATATTATATTATATCCAGCTTCCCTGCAGACTGACTTATTTGTATGTTCACAAACACACAAGAACCCATCTTGTCCCACTCTCATCACAACCGTTTGGGACCAAACCAAAAACGGTTCAAGCCAATCACGTTGCACTATTATGGTTTAAGGCGGGACATACCAACTGTGACGAAAGCAAGAGCTGCTGATCTAACAGCGGAACCAAAACCATCCTGGTGCAGGTGGAGACATGCGTAGCTGACGCCAAGAACATTTACACCAGTGTAATTTACATGTCGGTATTTACACCAGTATACATTCCCGCTTTTTACAGGTCATTCACATAAAAACAGTGTGGAAAATTTGTTGTGATTTTTAAAATATAAATAGGGACTAAAATATGTATTTTGCTTCGCTCCTCCCTTTGAGCTTGTTCTCCGTCTAACTCAGTGGAGTAGATAAAAGGGCAATGCACCATTGTCGATGTAAAAGAGCCAGTCAATTGTTTTGGTTCATTGGAACCATCACAAATCTAGTTCACACACAGCTCTCAGTTTAGGAGAACCCTACACAGCTGTGGCACTGGTCAGTAATGATCTCAGCTTTAAAAATAAAGCTGGATCCTGATAAAAAAAAAAAAAAAACTGCAAAATTAACTGGAACCTCAACAACATATGCTACAACAAAATTATCAACAAACATCAGAGAATAAAGAGATGATTGTTAGATTAGCTTTAGTGCAAAGGTTACCCACATGTAAACACTTTAACAGGGTTTATATATCTTTTTTTTACACTGCAGTTGCATGTTTCAGGTCAGAGAGATGATGCAGTACTTATGTGGATACTGTCATCGCATTATAGTAACAGTCTTAACCAAATTAACACAGTATTGGTGGTCCATATTAATTCTGACCTGCAGCAACTCTGGTTGGGACAAAATATCTGTAACCGTCAAGAAAAGGAACAATTGGCCATGAAGTAATTCATTGCATAGAAAATCATGTTTTTGGTGTCACATATATATTACCAAAAGCAGAACCAGACGGAACCTGGAGTGTGTACTGGTAGTGAATTTAAAAATAAGTCTTACATTGGCAAACAGCAAAACTTCAACCAATTTTATAGGCTGATGCAAATGCGTATTGTTGAGTTACAGAACTCAACTTTCACTTAATAAGGCTTTTTTTTTGCTGTAAATATGCATAGTTTTATAAATAAGCCATATATCCAAGGCAATAAAGTATGATAGAATAGGATCCTACAAAAATAAATGGCTTATATGAGGTCTTGTCCAAATAAAGGTATCCTGTGCCATATGTGCAGGAATGCAGGAGAATCCCTCGTGTCAGTCATGTCATATGTTTGGGCATTTTGGACATCATTCCTCTCCTACTCTGGTGGCCTGATCATTCCTCAACAATGGACGAGGACTGACTCCAAGACACACAAACGTAGGTGGTGGAATGTGTCTCAGGTTGTGGTGTTATTTCCCACAGAGCAGTCTGAGAGGTGTCACGTCATTTAATTACACAAAGCTTACAACTCCAGTCTGCCTTTACACACCCCTGGCCTTCATCTGGTTCGGTATAGCGACTTTTGCGAGAAGACGTATGAATATGATCTTTTGTTTGCACAACTTTAATTAGCTCTTAATTAATATTGTCATCTCAAGAGCAGGCGTCAAATCAGGCTGGCAAATTAAGACGACATTGTGTCAGCGCAAGGCGGTTCGATTTCAATACAAACTGAAAAGGGAGACAGCCGACAGAGAGGGAGAATTACTCCCATTATGTAAACACAATGAAATGAATCCTATATAGCTTCACGCGTGCACGTTGCTAACATGACAAGACAACATCTGTTTTCACAGGGCCTCCACGTTCAGCTGGCAGAGAAAATTATGTTTTATCAGGGAACTAATATTTCCTCCTCAGTGGCGTTAAAAGATTGGGAAAGGTTTTGTGTTGCACAACTTGAAACTTTCACTTGTTGAATTTGCGCGCTACCCCGGTGATGGCCTTGTCTTTGTCATTACCGAACTAACTGAATGCTGAAACCGTACCCCACTGAAGGAAGCTGGTTTGTTTGGTGGAAAAATTAGGCACCTTCTTTTTTTTTTTTCTTTTTTTCACAATCATCCAGTTCCAAAGTGAAAAGATAGGAAATGCACACATGCAACAGTATGGCAGAGCGGGAAAAGAGCAACTCCCGTAAATGTCACATGTGTAAAGAACTCTTGTGCTAAGCACTCGGACGATGGCGTCTCGCTGCCACCTCACATTCCCGTTTCCAGACACACAAAACCAGAAGTATTCTCTAGGGTCAAGTGAACACCACATGAACGCCGTCTTTGTCCTCTGTGACTGTGGCACCATCTCCTGTGAACACTGCACTCCTTTCCTGCAAACCCTACCATGTCACCGTGGAGGTGTCAGGCCAAGTGTGCGTGTAACAGTGATATCAGACGATTTAGATGGTTTATATTTCCATGCATATTTGTGTACACGTGGCTCTTTACTTGTGTTCCTTGGTTCAGTTTTGGATCATGTGCTGTGTTGAAGGGTGGGAGTCAATTAAAGGTTTGCTCCACTCTGAGCTCACTTTGGAAAGGCGAGGTCGCATTGTATTTGAGAAGTAAGCGTGGAATTTTCCTACAGACGCTTCCATTTACTAAATTTACAAACAGATTTAGGTGGGTCAGATTTTTTATCATTTTATTCGCTTGGTGCAGAACTATAATGTTCTGTGTTGCTATTTGTATTAAAACAACCATGCACACAGAAAGATTACTGTATTTATTCACTGAATTACGAAAGCAAACAGTTAAGCAATGTTTTAAATACCTTTCAGCCTACACCTATTTATATAGGTGTTTGCTGTCCGAATGTTGTTGCTGTTTATGCTTCTGTGGGCTTCATCTGCTTAATTGTTATCCTCTCAATGGCATTGAACCTGTTCTTATTGGTTTATATAAAAGCAACTGAAAAATCCCAGCTTCTATTATAGCTATAGCCACAACAAAATGTATGAAACTGTTCTTATTTTACATTAGAAGTGTACATCAAGTTCCAAAAGTCCTGAAAATAAATTCACGGAAATGTTTATGTCTATGGTTTCTAACCAATCAGTTTAGATAGCATAGAAAACCATGTCAAATTCAAATTTAAAATCTCTCTAAATGCCTTCATGAATTAAAGCCAGAGGTAAGTAACTAGCATGTATTTCACAAATTTTTAGATTATTGTCCAAGTCTGGTTGATAACATCATGAGCTGTTTAATCTGAATGAATAAATAGGTAAATAAATAATATCACACTAGTTAAAATATGTGGATATTTATTTATAGATATACTGTTTATTGCTAAATGATTCATACCCATTGAACGTTTTTTTATATGTTGTCATAGTGCATGCACAAACTTCAATGTTTGTAAAAAAAATTGTACACCCACACAATCTAGTGTAATAGTTTAATGGCAGGAAAATGACATGCAGGTTTTGAAAAAAAAAGCCACATTTATTCAGCTCTTCTTTATTTAACACCCTTAAATACTTTGCCAGCATTGTATCTCTTCTTACGTTATAATCCAATAAAGGAAATAAAATTACATCACTGTGAAACGAATGAGTATTTTATTGTTAGCAAAGCTGGTCTTAAAAAACAGCCAGAATGAGAGAAGGTAGACAGCGTAGCCTATATGTTTGCACACCGACAACGACTGGTTTTACAAAATAGACAATAACATCTTATGGCTACAATTGTTTCTTTACTTATCTTGGTTTCCCTCCTAAAAGTTATAGTTCTTCCATGTTTTCTCATAAAGTAGATTCAGTAAACGAGAAATCCACACTAGTTATCTAAACACTAATAATAATAACATCTTAGTCTAATAATAAAACTTTAAAGCTGTGGTATATTAATGTAAATCATTTCAACATTTTAAATTAGTTTTCTATTGAACCGAACACGGAAAGACACTCGTTGTTTGAACATTCAAACTGTTAATTGCCTGACTGTCCTGCTTATAAAACCCAAGCGATGAAAACCAATGCAAAAATCCTAAATGGTTTATTTTTACACCAAGAAATCCAAAGATTCTTCATAACGTTTGGTGAAACAGATGATTGATTTCTGATTTAATTAAACCAGATGTTTGAAATAAATACATACATACATACTACTACTACTACTACTACTACTGATAATAATAATAATAATAATATAATAATAATAATAATAATAATAATAATAATAATAATAATAATAATAATAATAATAATAATAATAATAATAATAATATGATTGTACGCTTAAATTTGGAAAAGATTGCTCTCAACCGTTGAATCTGGTACTATCAAATGTATGACAAGAAAACAGTCAGCAATATAAACTTTAGAGAAAATGCTGATCAAAAATAATCTTCCCTACACTAAAATGTAACCCTCTAATTGCTTGTTAAAAAACCCTAATGAGTTCACTTTGGGCTCCTAAGGACTGTTCTTGTGCATCACTTAGAAACTGTCTTTTGGCTGAGAGTAAAGATGTAGCCCATCATCTACAAATGAATAAAGTGAGTAACAGCTGAGACGCCATGACTGGAGTGCATGGAAATCACAGGAAAGACATGTGAAAACATTATGGTCAGAGGGGGTGTTGAAACAATGTGCTTGGACACTAAACTGACTAGAAAAGGTGAATTTTCACTCTTAGGGAATGTTTTCATCTTTGCGGTTTTTGGATATTTAATATCTAAGTGTACTGAGCACAAGCATAATTAAAGAAACACTAGGAAAACATAGAATACCCAGAAGCGCTGACTATCGTGGACTTTCCCCCCACAGACACTTGACCTCGGCACTGTTGAATATTTATGGGGGCGCATGAAAGCCAAGGATTTCTGACATCACAGGAAACTCTTGGGCGCAATGAGAGATTATTCTGTGAAACATGATGTATCAAATTTCTGGATCCCACTGCAGTTTCAATGCATGCAGTTCCCCAAATATAAGCATAAGTCATCTTTGCAAACTGACTTCTCACTGTTAACTGTTAACATAATCCGCCTTCAATTTTACACAAACGCAAAACAGAACTGGACACTTTACGGGGCCTTGAAAAGTATTTATACCCCTAGAATCTTTCTATATTTCAGAATGTCAATTATCCAGGGATTTTATGCCATAGACCAAGAAGACATAGCATACAACTGTAAAGCAGAAGGAGTAAGATACATGTTTTTTTTATAATTAAAAATTTGAGAAGCATGATGTTGATTCCTAACCCTTCCGAGTCTGTACATTGTAGAACCGACTTTCTTGGGTAGGCAAGATGCTTCACCTGAATTACCTGCTGGTGGTGGTCAGAGGGCCTGGAGGCATCGACGTATTGCAGCCTTGCCTCTGTCAGTCTGCCCCAGGGCAGCTGTGGCTACTAGCATAGCTCACCACCGTCATAAATTAACCTTTCCTGTTCTTCTTTGCAAAATAGCTAAAGCACAGCTTGATTGCATGTTGAAAATGCACTCTCTCAGCACATCAGGGACACATCTAAAAGTTGCAGTAAACCAGGCCATGAGGACTGGAGCTTGAGACCCCTGTTCCGATAGATTGTCTTTCGAGAATTGCTGTGTATTAAGCTCCATTTCTCATCTCATTGATTTTGATCAGCTTCCCTGCCGCTGCTGAATAAAATATTCAACCCACAGCATGATGCAGCTGCCCCCGTGGCCTGTTTTGGTCAGGCTGAAGGGATATTTACTAATTAGAGTACTTATAAAGAAAATAGGCTGAACTGAATTGTATTTCGCGGGTATCAGAGTATCCCCTAAACTGGTCCCACATGTATACAACACTTTAATAAAAATTCCAGTTCAATTTTAAATTTCAGAAGGGTTTTGCAATATTCTTTAGAAATCATACCAGCAATAATAACAAAAAAAATAAATATATATATATATATATATATATATATATATATATATATATATATATATATATATATATATATATGTATATATATATGTCATAGTATATATAGTCATATATATATATATATATATATGTATATATATATGTCATAGTATATATAGTCATATATATATATATATATATATATATATATATATATATGTCATAGTACATTTTTTGTTGAAGTTTATAAGTATGGCTGCATGCTATCACCTATGTTTGGCAATTAGACATATGGCTGGTGGGAACCACTTTTCCCAGAAGTCACATGACATGTTTCCAGTCTGCTGCCAGTGCCAAACCCAACGGCCAACCTGCACACAGTCTACAGAGTACATGCAGCTGGTTTTACTCCAAAACATTCTGGGAATGAATCCACCAGAGCTGGTGTGAGAGTGTCTGTGTGTATGTCTAACTGTCTGTGTGGTTTAGCCTTGCATAAATGTCTGTGTGCTTCTCATAATTAATATGTATGCACGGTGCCAGCTTCCAGGATCCACATCCACATATCCAGCGAAGCTGCGCGGCAGCACAGGTCTTGTCTGGCACAAGCCAAATAAGAGCTTATCCCTCTCTCCAGCCACAGCCTTGTTGGACCAGTGGACAGGCACGCTCCACCTCTTAGAAAAACCAGAAAACCAGATACCTCAGCATACCTTGACCACAGCATTGCTGCAACACAATGTCCCACAGTGTTTTGGAAGTAGTTTGATTTACCATTCAGTGGAAGCATTTATTTAAACAAAAATGTCTTACAGTGCCGTGTAAACGTATTCTTACCCCCTAACCATTTTGTTACCGTTACATACATAACATTTACTTTATTTTGTTGGGATTTAATGTGAAGAACCGACACAAAGTACTGCATAATTGCCACCAAAAAAAAACATTTTACCTATAAAAATCTGAAACATGTGTGAATGTGTATCAAGTTCCACTTAGTTAAAACATTCTCGTACTTTTTTTTTCTATAGCGAATTACAAGTCTGTAATGTGCCAGGTTTGCACAGCTAGGAGACCTTTGTCTTCTCTATCGGGTATTCTTCCAGTGTTTTTTTCTGCATTTAACTCTGTTCATATCCCAGTCTGTTGTGACGAGCTTGCCTGTCTTTGCTTTCACGCACTGTGATGCTGACATCATCATATTACACAATTGATGGTGCATTTTGCATGCCAAGACCAACAAGTTCTGCATTGGTCTTGTTGCACCAGAGCACCGTCTTTTACATCTGCTTTGTCCCATTAAGGCTTGAGTTAAGAATCGGGGTTTCTTGTGACACTTTTTAAACTGTGGCTTTCTTTTTAACCTCTCCTCCATAAAGGGTTGAATTGGTGAGAGCATAACTAATAGCTGTCCTGCCAACAGATTCTCCCACCTGAGTTGTGCATGTCTGCAGCTCCTCTAGAGTTACCATGAACCTATTAGCTGGTTTTCTGATTAATGCTTTCCTAGCCCGGACCTGTGAACAGCTATTTCTTTAGGATTATGAAAATAAAGTGTTCTGAAAACAAAACCGTGAATCTGTTTATTTTTATTCACTCACACAATTATTTACTACTTTTAGTTCTAAAATCCTTACAAAACACATTGAAGTTTGTTGTTTTGATGAGTTTAAAATGTGAAAAAGTTCAGCGAGCATGAGAACTTCTGCAAAGCACTGTGCATTTTGTGAAAGCTCTGATTTTTAATTACTGTCTTTCCAAACGAAAGCTGAGCATATTGCTTTTGCTAAACTGGCCTGCCCCCTGTCTCTTTGCTGCAGTCTTTTATCCACATGAAAACATTCCCGGCCATTTTGTCGGTCATTTCCAGTGCGAAGCTTCATAACAGAGCATGCAAGCGTCACTGGATGATCCTAGGCCTGATGGACATCAATAATCCCAAACCAGTAAGATGCAAATTCAAGGAATAATAATAGTATCTTAACTTATTTTAGGAATATATTTGTCAATTAGGACACATTTCAACTTTCAGGAGCAGTCTGATACAACTAAATGTTCCCATTAGCACACAGTAGATCTGGTCCAGCTCTTGCAATAAAGCACAAAACACTGTTCACCTTTCCAGAGAGATCACCAAACACCTGACCTTCTCACAACATTCTGCGGGAGTTCAGATCGTAAGGATTTATGAGGGTGGGTGAGGGACTCTGGCAGGGCTGTGCCCCATCACTGACCCCCGGGGGCGGGGGTTTCTCTGTACCCCCTTGGCTGAGAGTGTTGCTACGCATGTGGGACCCTGAAAAATTAGGTGCTTCTCTCCCAATTGTTCTGACCCTTGTAAATTGTGGCTGTGCCACCAATTGGCTTTTTCACTTGAAATATCCTACCCTTAAATGGATCTCTCAGGTATTGGGGCCTCTCAACGTGTGCCTTCCGTGGTCTACAGGAGCCCCAAGACTGGGTTCATTAACTCTGCATTGATTGCTCCAGCCTTGAAAGCGTCTGGCGATGGCAGGGATAATATAACTCTATGAAATGGCAGCACAAGTCCCCAAAGACTAATTACGGTAAAAACAAGTAGGTTTGTACAGGTTTAATGTGTCTTGTATAGAGTCCACATTTGTCCAGTGTGAGTTATGAGAAGTCCTGTTTGACTAACGAGTTTTATTAGCCTGCCATTATCAAAACAAGAAAGTATTTTTATTGCATTACAAGCGAAATATCTCAACTTTACAAATGAAAATAGAAGCTCTGAGTTCCTTTGCCTGAGACAATGATCTAAAAAAGCAAACAAACATTCAAATAAATTCTGCAACGGTGCTTTTTTTAATCAATTTACCTGCCATTGAGAACATGGGGTCCCCAGTTATATTTTGGGACCAGGCCTCTGTTTAATGCCTTGTCAGGCCTGTCCAAGCCAAACTGCCTTTGGAAGCTGTTTTTTGCGTGATTGATGAAGCCTCCGATGTGGCGGGGCCCTCCCAGGTGAGCAGGCACTCAGAAGTGTACTGTGTCAGGGTGCTGTGAGATAATATTGGAGCTGTCTTCCCTGCCACCATCCTGCTAGGAGCCTCATTCATCATGGGCACGGAGTAGCTTTCACTTCATCGTATGGCTCAAATATGATTCAGCTCTCCCTCCAGCTGCCTCTGAGTCCTTTCATGCACGTGTGATAGAGCAGTTTTTAAGCTTTCAGTCGTTTGTTTTTGTTGTTGGGAGATTTCTTAAGCGGAGAGTAAAATCCTGCTTATGTTTACAGTTTGTTCTGAAAAACTCAAACTAGCAAATACTGAATCACTAAATAGTTCCGCAACAACTAGTTAGTTTGATCTAAACAATTTTTTACCCTTTAAATGAAGTGGAGCTAATGATTTCCATTTATGAAAGACATATACTCAGTTTGTTGTTAATAGTATATTTATTCAAATAAATGAACTTGTGTGATGGAAGTGATGCCTGACATAGCTGATGATGGCTAATAAAGAAAGATCTACTCTACACTTCATTTAAAAAAAAAAAAAAAAAACGACAAATATTTTAATAATTATTGTTTTGCACAGCCGAGCTTTTCATCATTAAAATATTTGGCTCAGTATGTGAAATGGCTGTTAATGCTATATTGTAGTGTGCAATGATGATTTGCTGAGGCTTTAAGTCACCAGTGTGCTTTGTCAGCACAAGGTATGAGTTTCATATCCATTCCCTCTAATTTGGCTGGACTGGAAAAAAGGCCACACACTTCTTTTTTTTTCCCCTTTTGGTGCTGGCTGGTGGAAAACGTGTTCTCTACCTGGTAGATTTATAACCAGGTATGTTGGAGACACCACAATGTTTGAAAAAGAAATATTATTCAAGAAAGGTATAAAACACAAGTAAACACCAAATGAAGAGGCATACTGTCTGTATTTTTTTTTACTATTTAATCACAGTAAGCAACTGTTTTTGGCCAATATAGAATAGAATAGAGTAGAATAGAATAGTCCTTCATTGTACCACAGTGGGGAAATTAAGGTGTATCATCAGCAAGCAAAGGAAAGGTTTATAACAGAAGAACAAATACTGTATAGTTCTGACAAGTGGCATACCTAGACCAAATGAAATGTGGAACCAGTTTGCTCATTTGCAACTTCTAAGAAGTTGCAAATAACAAGCTAGGTAAACTTCAATAAATGCAAGTAAATACCTGAAGAGCTCTATTAAAAACATACATGGGCAGGGTTAGCCATCTTTTTAAGAAAACAGCATTTTTCTGTTTAACAGTGTTCAGATACCCAAGTGGGTATTTTTCTTTGATTACCAAGTATTGGCAAAACCAATACTCACACTTAATCAAACACTAACAATCAGATGTCTTAAATGTGTGCAAGGGGTAAAAAATGCATTTAAACTGCAGTATGTATTATTGATTCAAAACTATACAAAGTCTGTCACTTAGTTTATTTGCTATTACTATTGTGCCACAAAATTAATATAACGGCAAGAAAATTATTATCTGAAACTTTATTATTGCACATTCTGCACTTATTGTCATGTTTGCTAAAGGTGAGTGAAAAGCATTGAAAAGCTAAAAAAGTTTTCATAGTAGTATAACCTCACACAAAGATTTTTTGAATAACCAACCAGGTTTATTGTCAATCTCTAATTGACTTCCTGTTGCACTTTTGTTATTAACAGAAAACCATTCTGTCTTTTATTTTTAGCAACTCTTCAAAGCTGAAAAGACAAGAGAACGTGCTGCTTAAGAAAAGCTGATGTATTGATCTTCGTAAATCATTACACACTCACTTTCTCATATCTAATATTGAATAAATAATTAAAACTTTAAAACAAATGGAACTGAAAAACAAGGCCTGATAGGATCTGAAGTTAATTTGTTATTATGCACAGGTAACAGGAGGATGGAGTGAAAATCTTTAAAACATTACGTCAGAAAACTGCAGTCAACAGCGGCCTTTTTGAGGTCACCAAGTCTTGATACTGATACTTGTTCTACTTTTTTGAGAGTGATGGCAGTAAAAAAAAAAGCCTATTTTTGCTATAACGTCACAAAATTGAATGCGTACAGTTTGCTTAGTACTGCTTCGACCTTTACTGAAACGTTGTCCATTGGTCAGAAATTTTAAATAAAATATATGATGGATCATTCAGTCTTTCAGAAGGATAACGGTCCAAAATGACGAAATCAACATGAATGCGATTGACCACACACAAAAATCATCCCTCCTTTCAAGGCCATTTCAGTCTTCCAATCTAAAAGAAGGTGAGCTAAAGAAAAACAGACATAGGACACAAAAGGTCAAAGACACTCTTTATGTGTTTAATTGTTGTGAAATGTTATACGAGCCTTTATGCTGTCCCATTGGTAAAGCATTGGTGATTTTATTATTTTAATGTGGATATATATATATATATTTTTTTTTTACTGAATAAATGTACTTAAATTAAAGGCTGCCATTTTCTAAATGGTCCAGTTTAGGGCTGTGCTTGTATATGATAAATGAAGAATATGTTGCACATTTTTAAACTTCTGCAGGCACCTTTACCATACTCATGATGTATTATCAAAAACTCTCTTGGAAAAAAAAAAAAAAAAAACAGAAAGCTGCATATTAGTGCTGCCCTGCTGTATGTAGAGAGTGCAGCGCAGACGGGGTTAAAGAAACAATTCAGTAGATTGGTTTTGATTTTGAATATAAACCAGAAAGTTCAAAGTTCGTGATTGGTTTTGACACGATGATTTAATGTCACATGGCCAGCATTATCTTCTATGAAAATATTAAGAAGCATATGTATTGGATTTCATCTAACAGAGAGAGAGAGAGAGAGAGCAGGGGAGCATTTTCCAGCTCTGTTGGCTGAGCACGATTGTTTATTTTAAAAGTGACGTTTGAATATTGCTTTTATTTTCAGATATTCGCAGACCCGGCCCAGCATGCCAGTCTGTCTTAAAGCCTTCTTTCTGAATAAGGAGCCTAGACTCTATTCATGTACAGTAGAAGCCCGCTGTACCAGGGGAGATGAAACTAGCAGTTGGTAACATTTGCAGAAGAATGACTTTTCTTAGTTATTAAACATGCTCGCTGTATTTCAGACAAAGGGGAAAATCACACGGATTAATTCAAAACAAGGTTGTCTTTAATAGAAAAGTATTTCAAATTTATGAAAATGAAGCTTAATTTCTCAAAGTTTACAACATAATTGAGTTTTATATGCCAGAAACCCATGGATATTTCAACATTTGCACCATGTTCTGGGAACACATTCAATGTCAAACTGTAATGATGTTGCACTTAAACATGAAACGCATGATACAATTATTTAAACATGCACATTTATTAATAATTGAATAAAAATAATAATTGAACTTTATTTATCTCACAATGGAGAAATTCACTTCTGCATCTTAACCCATCCCCTTGGGGAGCAGTGGGCTGCCACTGTCCGCTGCCTGGGGAGCAATCGGAGGTTAAGGGTCTTGCTCAGGGACCCAGAGTGCCGGCACCGGGGATTGAACCGGGTACTTGCATCCTTCTCTGAGTGCAAGTACGCTGCTCTAACCACTCGGCCACAATCTGTTTAGTTTAAACACTTTTAGCAATATTCCTTTCCTTCCTTTCTTTCTTCCTCAACCAAACGGTTCCCACCTCAAAATTATGTAAAAGTCCCAAGGAGATTATCAAATAATCTTCCATTTGACACCTAACATTTAATCAGATACACCATAAGGTCTTATTATATTTATTCTCATCAATTAATTAATTCAACTTGCTTTTTTTTGCCTTGTTTTTTGCAATGGTGTCAAAGGTTATATTTTACAAAGGCACTAACTAAGACTAGTCTATTAGTAAGGGATAGCCGTTAGTGCTTTAATATTAGATGTGATACCCCCCCACCCTTAATCTTTACTGAGCTGTTAAAGTTTCTGTGCTTATTGTTTCTATCACAAAACCTATAACATAATATCCCCCGCCACATAACTCATAGCATGGTGTATTTTATATTAACAGTGACAATTTAATGCCCGCAGTTAGTGAATAATCAGACTTAAGCTAATGACATTTGAAAGTTTGCTGTAAAACTGAACAGTATTGTGGGGAAACTCTAATAATCTGTTTCCCTGGACTCTCAGAGTACATCGGGATGAAAAGAACATCATTACGGGCTTTCCTCGCTTAAATTCTACAATTATTCAGAAAATCATGCTGTTAGTCATTAAAAAAACCTCTCAGTGTGACTAAAGCAAGATACAAAAGTAGGCCTGTGTCTGTATGCGGTTTCAAGGGAGGTTTTTTAAAATTTCTCCCTAAACAAATACAACATATGCAGTGGCTATTAGGCCCCATCACAATCCCTGGTTATTTCGCAGGCTGCTGCTAATGGAAGCGTGGACTTGACTGGACGTCACAAGCTCAAGGTTGAACAAAGAGCCTCTTTTAGCTGGCCCGAAGGTGCTGAAAGGCAGGGTGAGGGTGGCAGACCTGCATGGAGCGCCTCTAGAACGCCGGGTGTTGTGTACCAAACCTTCCAGACAAAGGCGAAGCAAACTTCTGCAGAAGACCTTTGCTTTGGGGTCAAACCAGCTGTTTGAAGATGCTAAAGGGAAGTAGATTCAGTTTGTTTTTGCTGTCTCTTTAGATAAAAACAATGAATTTTGGCAACTACTACTTATCGCGTATAACATTTCTGAACGCAATCAATGACGCAGGCTGATTGGGGGTCAAAAGTGGCAATGTTTTGTCTTTTCATTAGCCCAATAGGTACAGCAATGCTTCATTCATGGATTTTCTATGCCGCAGCGTTTTCTGAGTCATATACCTTAATCTAGACCACATGTGCCCACATGCTTGCTACCAAACGAAGACATACGTGCGTGACAGTTAGAGGCCAACCTAAAATGTAGTCCTCCATAAAAACCTGTGCTTCTCACTTTAGCTCAAGAATGATTATTTTCTACTAAAACTGCCCAAATCACAGACTGCTTCATGTCTTAGCAGTTCTTCAGAAAATGCAGACGTCGCTTGTTCTGTGGATCTCTGCACCTCCTCCAGAGAGGGCATGAACCGCTTGGTCGCTTCTCTGCTCAATGGTTCATTGTGTTTAGTGCTCTGTGAGACGTTCAATGCCTTGTATGTTGTTTAATTGTACCAATCCTGATTTAAACTTATCCACAACTTTATTCCCAACCTGTCTGATTAGTTTCTTGGTCTTCATGATGCTGTTTGTTTATTAACGGTATCTAGTAAACCTCAGAGGTCTTTACCAAACCGTTGTATTTAAACTAAGACTAAATTAAACACAATCTGACTATGCATACTAATTAGATGATGACTGCAGGCAACTGGTTATACTGGATCTTATTTATAGGACTAACTGGGCTGAACGCAGACGCAAGCCACAACATTGAGAATAATAAAACATATAGAAAATTATGTGCTGTTTTACTTTCACGCCAAATATTAGATGTTGCGCCATCGCATAAAATACAAAAAGATACATCGAAGGTTCTGGCTGTAACGCAACGAAATGTATAAAAGTTCAACTTGCATGAATGCCTTTGCAGAGAACTGTGCTCTGTGCAGGAGCTTCTTGTCACTCTGTAAGAGGCAGATTGTGGTCACGCAGCCTAGCACCAATCTGAAGCTGTGGAGAGGGAGCACAGGGCGCGTGGCCCGACGGAAAGCCTCGCAGCCACTCGCCAGAATCCGTGGAGCCACTCGGATTTCTCCCGCGTGCGGTCTGTTCACAAAGGGGGACTTATCCGAGTCCCCTCACTCTCGCCCCATCTCCCTTCCCTTACGGACCGTCGCAGAGAGACGGAGTCGGACCCTGTGTGTTTAAAAAACCGGCATCCACTGGCAAACGACGTCGCCATGCAAGGAAATGGAAGATCGTCTCCATCACCAGACCCTGAGCAGCAGGGATCTGATCTGATATTGTTGGCTTAAGCTGAGCACGAAGATGTAGTTTTTCCTGGAGCTCGTGCGGTGAGCAGCAGCAGCAGCAGCAGAAGGGTTTTGCTTGGATCTGTTCATCGTTAATAAGAAAGCTAAACACCTGTTCATGCAGATGTTCCACACTCCAGTTTGCTTTTGTGCAGTGCGACCCAACGTGATATTTTAGAAGTTACAAACACTTTTAGCAGTTCTGCAAGCAATCCGGTCGTTTCATCCGACCCTGTCATTCGTGTTTAAGAAAGAGGTCGCCCACTGATTTCCAGACGAGCGAGACATCTTTCTCATTACAGAAACGTGGCCACGTCTGACGCTGGAGAGCCGGCTCGCCTATTGTATCTGAACTACAACAGCCATGAGGGTTGGATCTGTCACCAGCAGATAGTACTGTAAAATGTTACGTTTCCTCTGGCTAGGGCCTTTACAACACGGGAGCGCGGGGGCCACACACAGCTCTCGGGGATCCTGCGATGAGAGTAAATAAACCAGATGTGAACCATCCCTGACACCATGTGTGGGTATGTATAGTGCAGACTGCTAGGAAAACAAAGTTGGGTCAAGCATGATCACCACCTCGCCTTTTTTCTGGGGTTGTGCGTGCTGGTCCACAAACCAAATTACTTCCTTTTGAGGTCATAATTGAGCCAGAACGTAACACAACCATGTTTCCTAATCAAGGCAGGAGGCTGTGTGAAAGATCAACTAAAAACTGAATGTAACAGTTTACTAACTTTTAGATTATATAACGTAAAAAGTCTAATATTTAAACTGAGAAATGTTAAAAAAAATGGCGTATTAGTCAATGGTAGGCAACAACATGCGGGGATCCAATCAGTAATTTACTCACTTTAAAGACAGAGTAGCGCCGTAGGAAGGAAAATCAGAAGATCTATGTGAGCCAAGTTTTGCAGGAAGCATGGTAAAAGATGTGTGTAGCAAACAAGTATTCATAAACCTTGAATATTTCTCTCCAAATTAGTTTAATTAAGAGGTGTAAAAGAGCGAAGATAGGACACATTACCTGCCTGCGGCAGCACATATTCTAGCACAAGGTGGATAAATAGTGGTTGTTAAATGTATGGCTTAAAAACATGCTGTGAGGTTGACAAAAGGTCAAAAAAAGTGTTGTTCATGATAGCTTTCTTGAACGCTATCATATAGTCTAATTGTTCTCATTCATTATTTCATTATTCCCTCAATTTTTTACACATTTTAAAGGCAATTTGATAATCAGTATTCAGTGTATGTGGTAGTGGTGGCCCAGTGCTCAGAGCAGTGCGCTTGGTTCTGAGAAGGCTACAAGTACCTTGGATCGAATTCTGCAGACTGCTGCTTTCAGTCCTTTAAAATCATCAGGATTTTATATGATAGACACACACAAAGTACAGCATAAGGCAGGAAGGATCGGCACGTTGATCTTTATTATTTATTTATTTACAAATAAAGATTTGTTTCATGCTTCTGCTATCAGCCCGATTGACCCTGATACAGCTAAATAATGTTGCCTTCACCCAAGATGTTGCTACGATGGCTGTGAGATTATGCTATGGGGAGGCTTTTTTTCAGCAGTACCAGAGAAGCTGAAAGGTTTGTTCAACCTTAAGACAGATGGAGCTAAATGACATGAGGCATGGAGTCCAGGAATAACTTGAACTAGAGGTTTAAAACACTCGAGACTCTTTGTAATATAGACATCCATCGCCTCTTAGTGTAAGCTGCTCTGTCCTTTTATATCAAGGGCATCAAGCATTTAATTAACTCTAAACACTCCCCTGCAATATTTCAAACAACATTTTGGTCCACACAATGTTATTAGAAGTATTGGAGTGGTAAAGTCATAATCTACTTATATTTATTTCAACTGTTTAAATTGAACAAAATAAAGCCTTATTTATGGTTACTTTTGTGTCCAGAGAATTACGTTAGCATTAGTTGACCCTATGATTGATGCTCTTCAGAAATTTAATCACAAATAAAAACAAATTAACACTGGATGTAAAGTATGTCTGTATGTAATCATGTTCTACAACATGATATATATATATATATATATATATATATATATATATATATATATATATATATATATATACACACACAGTTGTGAAAGCATATCAAGTTCCAGGTGTTAGATAATCAATCAGTCAAAGGGACACAGGTTTAAAATTGGGATCATGTTGAAGCTCTTGATGCAACTGCATTTTTGGGAACTCACAATTATTGTTGCCCAGGCTTAGTCTCAGATTATATCACAGAGAGGGGCTGGACACTAATGCAAGTGCCAATCAAGGTTGTTTATTATCCAGAGAGGCCCTTTAACATGCAGTCCAGATTAGCGATTCTGCAGGTTCTCTGTAAATGTCACAAGGTGCCGCAGCACATTCCCCTTACAGTGCTCCTGAGCAAAGCAAGCCACCATCACCAGGATTGAGAGTGACAACGCTGCCCGTCCAACAGCAACACACTCCCGAAAATCCATAATCTGTACTCCAAAACAGGATTTGCCTCCAAATTACGCCATTGCCTGTGGTCCTTCTGTTTGTTGTCGCCCATAGGCGTGCATAGACTTTAAATAAACACAGCTTTGATAAGCTAGGGGCCAGACGGTGACCTCTGCCCCGTAGCAGTTCCGATCCGAGCGCCGGGGACATGAGGTTCACCAGATGACATAAGCATGGCTCTTAAATTAGCTGAACTTTTCAACATCGGGGAGTTTATAAACATTGTGAGTGGATAAGGGTGTGTAGGTAGGAAATTGTCTTTGTCCTGATTACCGAAGAAGAGCAGAGGTCAAGAGGCACATGACAAAAAAAAAATGGATTGATATGGGTTACTTCGCATCATGATTCATGAAGAGTTGCTGAGTTAAACAAGTGATATCCAAACATAGGTCTTTGTTCCATTTGTTGTATTTTTCACGCTTCAGTTTATGCTTTTTCTGCATTTCCTTTACACAAAATGTCTAAACTTTTAATTAGCTTTTTTTCCCCCCGTATTTTTAACTGTTCACATTTTTCCTATAAATGTGTATGAGTACCTTTGTTTAAAATTTAAGAAGGTTCCCCTCACATCCAAAAGGTAAATTCAGGAAAATACGTTTATATTATACAAATATTTCCCCCTGCAGAATAAGAGACCCTGGCTTATTTGAAGTGAATGAGGCCCATAGCTGCAGCCAGCCAGTCGTAGTCTGAACCCTCTTTGTAGGCACTCAAGCGTCCACCAAACCACAAATTATCATTGGAGCAGCACTGACCTCCTGCACCATAACCAGGCCCACCCTAGCCTCTCTCCGAAAGCTGGGGATTTATGGCATATTTCCAAATAAACATGTCTGAAACTTGTGGTAAAAAAAAAAAAGGAAAAGACCTGTGGGTAAGGCATGAATCTAAGAGGATCAGATATGACACAAGTGTGATTTATCGCAAAGAAAAACCCTAAACGATGAGTCTATCGATAAATCAGGATAGTTAATATCTCTGCTAGAGCTTAAACCTTTTTTAAGGTCATTGCTTCTCGGTTTTCCTACATCCCGCTGTCTCTCGGCTTTATCCTGTGACTTTTTTCACGGCAAATTAACCGTGTGGAAAGTAAACATCGCTTAGAACTGTTTACTTTTGTTTCTGTATAATTTCTGGCTTGTACAGTAGTCACACTTATGAAGGTTTGGTTGCTGAGTGGAAAACCTCCCCGCAGATCTGTGTCATTTATAACCATCTACCAGGGTGGGATTGCTCATTTTAATATTCCCTTGCCCAAAATTAAGGGCATGTCGACTTCTCTAAAAACTAATAACAGGATGTCTGAAGGTCCTTTCATAAACCGTTGCTCATGTAGACTTTTGTCTGGACTTGCCATGCATAAAAGTTTTGAAAAACACACAAATATTGTGATCGAGAAAAGCCCAGATATTTCAATTGCCACTGAAGTAGCCTGTATAATATAAATTAGTTGGCTTTACTTAACTTTGCCACAGCTCCAACAGTAAAATAGCCAGCCTAACACGGCACACAATCCTAATCGATCCCAGTAAATACTGCAAGGTATTTGAAGTTGTTTAAAAATGCTCAAGCAACATGCACAAACAAGTGTTTTGTAATGGAAATGGTGCTGGGATACTTTTAGTCTTGTGTGCATGAAGGGGAAGTTTTATTGAAAACACATCAGTGTTAGTGTTGTTGATTTTCATGCTTACAAGAATATGCTAACATTACTCTCAGAAGGTCTCTGCCTCTTCCCTACCACCATGACGTTTGTGCCCTTTCCTTTTCTGGAGTCATGGGAATGGTTAAAATAAGAATACTCTCCATATGAAGGACTTTGACGAATGGAGTGTTTGACAAGGGAAGACAAATACATGCCAGCGGTTTGAACTGAAATATGTCTTCTATTAATTGGCGGAAGTTACAAAACAACAGGTTAGAATTGTGTGTTGCAACAACTTGCCCTTCGCATATGACAGCTGTAATCTGTTAAGATTATTTCTAGTGTTTAGGCCATTTGTACATATATCACAAATGTTGGATAGTTCAGATTCACAACGACGGGTCCTGCACAGATAGTTCAGATTCTAGTTATCTGTTGATGCATATATATATATATATATATATATATATATATATACCTCCCTTCATAGATTCCTACCTATACTTTAGAAATATTGCAATGTTGACTCTGAGCAAAGGCCACCAAGTTCAAATGACTTGACTTTATAAATTATATAATCATAGTCTAGGATAAGCTTTTTAAATGAAACAATGTTCAGTTATATCCCAGGAAAAGGGAGGTAAATGCTTAGCTCCAGGAGCGCTTTCTTTAATTCTCTGCTGGAGTCTCTTCGATGGTCATACATGGCACTCAGATGGAACAGAACTTTGCCATTTGCCAACACTTATGACATAATGCACTATTAAGTTGCATCATATTTGGTTCTCAAAGCTGTCAGAACTTGGACCGGTTCCCAAAAGCCACCAAAAGCAGGACAAATACCATGTCTGACACTGCATTTACGGAAAGGTTCAACTTGCACATGAGTTTTTCAGAAACTTCAAGAGGCACGGCTTTACTCTATCGGCTGAGCTGCTGTGCAGTTAAAATAGACCTTTATTGGCACGTCTGAATATAATATTTATTCAGACTCTGTAAGCTGTCTTTCCTACATGAGCTGCAGTCCAGAAGGCTTGTTGCATGAGAGTTCAGTTTGACTTGCATGCTGTAGGTAGGAGTTAGCCTGTAATTCTGTGCACACTAGCCAACACTAAGATTCTGCTTTGGCATACTGTGTTGATGACATCAGTAATTTGTCACTCTGCAGACACTCTGTGATTTATGGGTTTTCCCAGGCAGCAGAAAGTGCCATTGGTGTTTCTTTTTATTGTTCTTAAAACTAATTACTGTAAAATGCAAAGAGAACAACTTAATACATGCTTGGAAATGAGCTGCAGGTTGAGCAAATATGCAGCGTTTTTTAAACTAATAAAGTAGCAGGGTTATAGGTAAAGGCTTATATTACTTTACAGCTTGCCTTGAGGAGGGAAAAGCTTTCCATTAATAACCAGGGTGATGAATGTGAGCAATTACTTTTTATTATATAAAATAATTCACCCCCTAAAGCTTCGCACTCAGGCATTTTTTGATTTCCCCCTCATTTAATGATGTAAAAAAAAAAAAAAAAAAGTTTCCAGATCAAAAGCTCACTCTAAAAGTACATTTTCGGTTTACATCTTTACAAAAACGAAGACGCACAACTCTTCTTTACAATTTTAGTCCACACATCTCCACAGGTGCGTGGACTCGACTTCCTATCATGGATGCTGCTTACTCTTGAGAGGTGAACCGAAAAACAAGAAGCTGATTGAAGAAGAGAGGTGGTCCTTTGATATCAAATGGGGCTTTTTAGGGCAAGTAATTACCCAAACTGTCACCCTGGGACCTCAAGCACTGATGGACAACCTGTTTGCCAGGCAATAAGGCAGTTTTTGTATATTTGCGCAGCGAGTGATTTGCAGAAAGACATCCTTGTAAAGGCCACCGGCATTACTCTCTGAGGGCACCCCGAGTGCTGACACACGATGTCCATCAACTCCACCGTTGCTGTCAGCACAAAACGCACCGATTCTTGCCAGCCAGGTTTCTCCGGCTGTTTGCTCTTATTGTACAGTATTACCATAGAGACCGCGAAACAGTGAGCCAGAGAGCAGACAAAGATTTCTTTTAGCTGGCAGAGACACCAAACCCATTTTCATTGCATTCAGGTTGAGTGCTGAAGGATCATCACCACCTGGGATGTAAACCAAATAAATGCTGTTAGTTGGCGCGCGTGGATCCTGCAGGAGGATATTTTAAAGTGGACAGCGATTATTTATAGGTCGGTTTCCCGTGTTGAGCCAAAGATGCCCTCCCAGTTTAAAACAAAAGTAAACAACCCGAAGGGGAAAGTCCTATTAATAGCATCCTTTAAAAAAAAAAAAAAGAATCAATATGAAACAAAGTTGTAGTAGATTCGTAGCATTTTTTTTTTTTAAACCACACCTTGGAAACAGAGCCCGATAAAGTGCTGATAGGGCGAATCAAACCTAGAGTTGTCAGCGTTGGATTGATGAGAGTCTCGGGAGCGTCGGTGTTGATGGTAGAGGGCTTTGCGTCAGCTCTAAGGGCAGGAGGACAACCCTTACTGGGAGTCCCATCTCCATGGTCTGTCTGGGAGTCGTTGAAGGTGTTCATTAATCATAGTCCTAATTTGTTTTCTCACTGCTGTGCTGACACAAGCTGAATATTATTACAGTGTCAATGAGGAGGGATTCTCAGTGGCTAGAGAAGTCATTGTTTCCCATGCTTAAGGGCCCTATAAGGTTGTCTTGTTTTGACCCAGGTTGGCTGGTAGATTGTCCGTGTGGATTTGTCTGCTCCTGTTATGAAGTTTAACGGTTAGGTTCTAAAAAAGATGTTTAATGGTGGGATTACTAAAAAGACAGGAAATGTCAGAAGGGTTATGTTAAATTAGCTTTTGTTTTATCAGCACATTAATTAGTTTGGGGAACCTTAAAGGCTCTGCGTGCACTGGTTTAAGACTTTTCTCTTACATATTTTAAAAATGATCTCACTAATGATGTCTCCAGTCTCTCGAAGTCGTGTCTCATCACCTGCGGGTAGGAAAAAAAAAAACTTTCCAGGACACTGTGAAAAAAGGAATCAGCAATAATTTCCAAAAGAATAAATACTAGTCTGAAGTTAATTCCTGGCTTCAATAGTTTGGCTTCAGGTCTAAACAGTCAGTCAATGTCAATACTCAACACTGGAGGAACATTTATCGTGGCTGCATAAATTTGCAAAAATATCCTTGCACACTCTCAGTATAACAGGTAGCTGCATTTTTATTTAGTTAGTCGTATTTGTTTATTTATTTATTTGTTCATTAGGTCTCATGACTGGAGAGATTTCTACATTTGAGATGGTGTCAAATGTGTTGACTAAAACTGGGACAAAAATGTATTTAAGTTGTCCTTTTTACTAAAAGTACTAAAACAAAAAAAAAAAACAGTTACAGTGCAAAAAAAAAATGGCAACAATTATTGACTGCTTTTGCTGAAAAATAAACTCCCACTAATTATTGGGTAGGAAAATATTATCCTATCAGTTCAAAGTTTAGTTGTATAAAACACTAGCAGGAAAACTAGTCACTGTAGATTCCAGAGAGCAGCAACCCAAAGGCCACTGCTAAATAAAGTGGGGAATGTGAGTACTTGTGACTACTTTTGTGAAGGTTTAGTTTTTCTGAAGACTGTATGAGAAGCTGATTGTCAAAAAATAACATAAGCAATTGTAGTTTTGTGCATTAGAATGTCACACTTCCAGCTTCTTTATATATATAGGTTTTGATCAGTGTTATTTATGAAGTTTAATCCTTTATTTTTTTCATTTTAAATCCCCAATATTATTAAACATTTTTCCTTAAATTTTATCTTGAATGCTTCCTTTGTAATATTAAGTAGCAAAACAAAAACAACGAAAATACCCCCAAAACATTTCATATATTAATTTCATGTTCAGGTTAAACAGTCCTAATGGACTTTAAAAGTTTTCAAATTTGAATCTTTGAGAAAATGAAGATCAATGCTGACTTGACGTTTCAGATTGTTACCCAGATTTCACATTAATGAATAATTCAGCGAGGGTATTTTACAAAATACGCATCTTGTTTAGGTTTGTTTTCTTGAAACATATTTGAAAAAGCAAATTACAATTTGAAGTTGTTTAAAAAGAATTAAAGCTGTTCCAGAATGAACATTTCACCGAACTGTAAATACAGGCATTACTCCCAATGATTTAATATCTTTGCTAATCAAATTTACTGGATCTTTAGTTGACTAAAATGTAGTGATATTTATGCAAATAAAACTATATTACACTAAAAATAACAAGAGATAACATCAATGCAACTAAAACTAAATAAAAAGTGTGCTGTCAAAATTAACACTGATCAAAACGGAAAGTTATTGAAGTCCTCTTTATTATATGGATACATATTCACTAACCAGACAACAATTTATTCTCTAGGTCTAAAATTTCATTTATTCCTATTTGGAAATTTTAGATTTTTGTGATAAATTCAGCATCTGTGTTTGCTAATTTTACAATACATGTGTATAGTCCCACAATGATGCTTTTTACTAAGAGTTTTTCTCCTTATAAAAGTAAAGCAAAAAACGAGAATGTGAAAGACCCTTTTGTTTGGCTTCGCCAGTAGCAGATAAGCCTAAAGGTTGCTATGGAAGCTCAGCCACCTGGAGCCAGAGTCCAATTTAGGAAAACCACAAAGTCAACATGAATGCGTGCCACGGTTGGGAGAGAATTGAAAAATGCTGTGATTGTGTAGGCCATAATCACAAGTCAAAATATATAAACTAAAACCCTCCCGGATACAGTGACACATCACCATTAATTGCCATCAGTTCAGGTAAACTCCCACAATGACACGTATGAAGTATACCTAATGTGAAACTGTCACTGCTACAGAAACCATATCATTTTATTTAACCAAACCTAGGCTAAAGGCTGTGTTAGTTACATGCTACCCTCAAATGTTGTAAATCAACCACATCGTTTTGAGCAGTGACATTAAGCTAATGTCCTTCCCTAGCAAACGTCTGACATGAAAACCAAGAGGCAGTGTTAGTCTGACAGGATATAAGGCTGTGGAAACAGAAAAGAAAAATATGGTTTCTTAAGTCTGGTGTTTGAGAAACGGCAGCCAAAGTATTACCTCATGTAATATCCACAGTGACCTTTCATTCATATTCATGTGGTTAATACTTCCCAGAAGCACAAGATGGGATGTTAACAACAGCTGATTTTTGAAAAGTGATTTATATAATCTGCTAACCAATGAAAACAGATTAAATTATATTTTACTTTATTTTCCACTGTACTGCCGGAACCACCCCTTTATCCTAAACTTACATAAGGCAACATGCTTATCAACTGGCTTCAAGAATTTATCATGAAAAAAATAAATAAATGCTTATTAAACAACAACAACAAACTCAGAAATAGACAGATTGTGCCAAAAAAAACAAAAAACTGCTCATGAAATTTAAAATCTCTTCGCGACAGCAAGGCCACTACTTTACCTACTGAGCCACAGATGGCCGAGTCCAACATTATTTCTTAGCTGTCTCTTTGAATCTAGAGGCTTTTTCACAGATGGTTTGATGTTTTCTTTAGAATATCTCTAGAATCCAATTAATTTTCTGTATTTAACAAACAAAATCCAGATATTGATTGCTCCACTCTTCTAAACCAGGCATTTTTGTTTCATTAAACAGATCTATATATTAATTTTTATGTTTCTATAATCTTGTCAGAAAGTTACATTAACCATCAGTTCCTGAGAGAGTGATTTGGACTGAATCCCCTGGGTGGGTGTGACGTGCAGCACGCTGTCGTTCACCTGGCTACTTTGTTGAGTCTCCACGGTAATCAATACATTAGTAAGAAAACACGGATGTCAATATTTACAGCTTTCTTACCTCAGAAGATATTACACCTCTAAAAAAAAGACCTGTCCAGTCACAGTCACAGCGGCAGATGCTTTTCCTGTACTCCCATGCCCGTGCACAACACCGGTGTAATTTGAACTTGTCGCCAGAGGGGGCAGACATCTGCAAAAGCTCTGGAACTTACGCTATGCTCCTTTAAAGTATGCATAAACTGTTTATTAATGTTAAATGGTTATTCAATACAAGGAATTTACAAAGCAAAATGTCGGTGCCCAAGTTGAAATTTATTAATTATTAATTATTTAAGCTGCACAGGTTCAAACTTATACATACCGGCTAATATGTATTTAATGATAATAATAATGTTTGGTTCAGTGTCCCTTGGTGAGTTGCACCTTGACCACATGGTTTTTGTAGTCATTAACAAGCATTCCGGATACGTCCCTATGGCTATTTGACCCTTGTTTTTTAAAAGATTTTGTAGAGGTTTTTTTTTTTTTGTATGTCGGTTTGTTTCCTGTTACGAACCCACTTTCTAAGCATATTCTGCAATTATTCATACTCATGGTTGAGGTCAGGTATATCCAAATGATGAATATTAGCCTTGTCTTAGCCTTCTTTGCTTAACTTGCATGGATTTGACTGTTTCCAGTCGTATTACATCATAAGAAGGCTTGTCAGAATCTCTTCAAGTAACTTTTCTGAAAAAAAAAGGCCCAAACGTGAAGACTGGACACAATTCCTCATGCAATTCAAATAACAGAGGACATTATTAGTAAACACATGTAGTTCATTTCAACATTTTTTTCACCAGTCTTAGAAAAGGTATTTATGTAAAGAAATAGGCATGTATCAGATTTGATGGGTGATAGATTTTGAGCAGGTGGGTATCTGAGAAATCAGGAATGTTTTACTAGAATTGCAACAACCCAGTGCCTTGCAAAAGTATTCACGCCCCTGGTCTGTTTCCCTCTTGTTTTTTGCTGATATTTTTTTTTTTGTAAACTGACAAAATATGATGTGAAAGCAAAGTAATGCATGGTTCTATAATTGTTTTCCATTTAAAATCTGATAAGTGTGGGGTGATTTTCTATTCAGCCCCTTTTATTAGGTTAGGTTATGGGGGTTAGGTCATAAAACAATATCCCAAGTTTTGCACAACTTACTGAAACCATTCAATCTACCATGTGAAAATGGAAACAGTACAGCGTAACTGCAACATTACCGCTGTATACATGGTGGTCCACCTAAACTGGCAGGCAAAAAGAGCATTAAAGCATGAAGCAGCCTAGAGGCTCATGGTAACTCAGGAAAACTATTAGTCATGCACTTCACAATCAGGCCTTTATGGACGAGTGGCAAGAAGCAAGCCATCTTTGAAAGTCAGCTATATAAAGTCCAGTTTGAAGTTTGTCACTGACCATGTGGGGGACACAGCAAACATTCAGAAGAAGGTGGTCTGGTCAAATTAGCCAAATGCAAAACTGTTTGGCCCACATGCAATACGCTATGTATGACAGAAAAATAACAGTGTATATCATCCTGAACACACCATCGCCACCAAAGAGCATGGGGGTGGTACTACCATGCTGCAGGTTTGCCTTTCTTCAGCAGGGATAGTGCAGCTTGGCAGAACAAGTGGGAAACACTATGAACAAGTGGGTAAATCTACGTCAACTGTAGAAAAAAAACCCTGAGGCTGTAAAAGACTTGGCACCAGGGCAGAGATTCCCCTTCCAGCAGAGCAACAAACTCACAGCCAGAGCTACAACAGAATTGTTTAGATCAAAGTATGCTCAAGTGTTATACACACATTTTTTGAAATCTGACAGAGATTGAGCTAGTCTGAAAAAAAAAAAAGAATGGGCAGAAATTTGAGTCTATAGCCCCTAATGACTACAATCCTTAATTTAAGCAGTGAAAATAATGATAATATATTAACACAAATACTGGTAAACCTGTTGATATAATAAGTTTGGATAGATTTAACTTCACATCACAATTAGGCATTACTTTGTCTTGTTCGTTTACATAACGTCCTATGTAAATAATTTAAATGTTGTGGTTGTAAAATTAAAAAATGTTCAGTGGGAATCAATAATACAACAAAGCACTTTGCAGGTATAAGATTTTTCTTTCGTATAGAAGTTATGTAGCATTGCAGTCGAGCAAAGCCAGCGCATTTTTACCCTCCTATGCAGAACTCGATTTAAAATGTTACAGAGTCATACAGGCTTTATGTTGATAATATTCCTCTGTAGCCTTTTAACTAAGTCAATTCTTAAATTAATTTGGCCCCTTCTTTATGAAGCAGTCAAAGCAAAAAAAGGTGACAAATGGGAAATTTAGGATTTCAGAGATCTACATTCTAATATATAACCACAGCAGTCAAACTGCAATTGGAGCCTCAAAATGAAGTTTATTTTCAGGGATTGATCTTAAAACACAACTGTCCGCAGGAACGAAAAAAGCGAGCTGAATGAGAGGGAATGTACTCAGAAGCCCTCAAAACCAGAAATCTAATCACATTCAATGGTTTGGCAGTTTGAAAAGGTATACATTTGTTAGTTGCAACACTGAAGCCAAAACAACTGAGCTGTTATATTGGCCAATGTGGGCCTATCTTGTCGTTCAACCGTGGCTCAACCCCAAGGAGCATAAACTCCAAACAAAGTTTTACTTGATCGAATCACCGCAAATGAGGATAAATTGTGTATCCTTTCTGCAGAGTTTTGCTTTCAGGGTTTATTAGGACCGTTGTGGCAGTTGTGCACTACCCGCAGGGTAGCTCTTGGTAGGTCAGGTGAGGGTCAACGCTACTTTATACCCACAAGTCCCTTAACAAGTTAATTTGGTCATGAAAGAGGTCGGGACACATTTAGCCATGGGCTGTCTTTCTTCCTCACAGAAGAACAACAGCAACACAGCTTTCTTGTGACTAAGCGTGAGTGGGACGGCCAGCGTGAAGAGAGGTATGTAATACTAGCTCACCTCTGTGTGGGGTGACTAGTTGAAAACCCAATGGTATCAATGAACTTTATTTATAGTAGGATCGCAGAACAAAAAAAAAAAAAAAAAATCACCATATTGCTTTTCTCTTAGTCTGCTCTGGAGTTCAAACAAACAAAGACTTAAGGCAACAGGGATGGTAATGTCATTATCATATGTCATAATCCTGACTGGCTCCATAAAACTAAAGTCCAACTAAAGGTCAACACATGAAATTAAGAGGATGCCTTACACGGCGTAATAATGCACTGCTGATATAATAAATTACTTGATAGTTATTTGCAATTTGTCCAACTTTTTGTGACCAGAGAATAAAAAACATCCAATGTCCCCAAGTATCATTATCCGGGATTGGTGGACTAGTAGCAAAGTAATGTATTAATAGATGACAACTGTGACAAAAATAATTACTCAGTACGACTAGTAACGAGAAGGCAGTTTTTAATCTGTAACGGTCCGGAGAAAAGTCTCCTCTGCTGGCTGTTTTAGCACGTGCGACTCCCGCCTCTGGTGTGGTACCTGTCCAAAAACAACTTGTCTGAGGTCGCCGCCGAGCCAAAGCCTGACACAGTGATTATAGGTGGTGCTCATGGGTGAGGAAAGCTGCGGTTTCAGGCCTCATATCTGAGAAATCCATTGTGAGCTTCACCTTTTTCTGAGGTAGCACTTGACTGAATTATTTGCTATGGGGGAGGAAGCAAGTGATTCCCCAGCCTGTTGCTCGGAGCAATATCTCAGAAACACCACAGTGTGGATAGGTCTGGGTGTTTGAACAGAGAACTGTGGAGGAAGTCTAGAATAAACTGACTATATTTTTTAAAAACGTTTTTTTTTTTCATTTAAAAAAAATGTGTTGGAGAAGGAATTAGAAAAATGCAAGTGACAGATTTTTTTTGGGTGTTTCTCTCTTTTTACTCTTTTTTTAAGGGATATGATGTCTTGCAAAAGTGTCTATACATTTGGTCATGTTACAAACACAAATTCCAGTGCAGTTTATTGGAGCTTTACATGATAGGTTAAAAATAGTATCTGTGTTTAAGTTCAAAGTAAAATTTTAACAACTGAAAAGGAAAAAAAGTGTGCATGTGTTCAGCCCCCTTTACTCTAATACCTTTTAAAAAGTCTAATACCTTTTAATTACTCTAATACCTCTAATAAAAATCCAGTAAAACCAACTGCCGTAGAAGATACCTAATTACTAAACAAAGCCCTTGTGTATAATAAAATTTCAACATCAATCAACCTGTTCTGTGAAGGCCTCAGGGATTAAAAAAAAAACATTAGATAACACAGCATAATGAAGTCAAAGGAACATACAAGAAAGATCAGAGATAAAGATAAGAAGAAGTCTGAAGCAGGTCTAAAAAGCTAAATCTTAAGCTTCGAACATCTCACAGAAGACTGTTCATTACCTCAGTCTAAAATAAAACATGAACCGGTTTTCCACTTAAACCGACAGGCTTGGTGAGTACAGAAATCATCAGTGTAGAAACTAAGATACTCATGGTAACTTTGGAGGAGCTGAAGAGATCTAAAGCTTAGGTAGAATCAATTTGAAGCACGAGGATCAGTCATGCATGCCACAGGTATTGCCTTCTTAAGAAGAATGGGCAGAAGAAATTAATTGTTAAAAATGTTTTTGTTAAAGTTCCATTTGCAGTTGGTCTCTAGCCATCTAAGGGAACACTAGAAGTTCTGTTCTGATGACATCCAAAGTGTAACTTTTGGTCCTACAAGCAACACCCTATGTGAGGCTAAGATAATGCAACACATCACCTTTAATTCACCATCACTATGAAGCATTCTTGTGCTAGCCTCAAGTTTTTGCAAATTCACCTCAAATCAACACAGCCAGCCAATAATGTCTGTTGATGCATTTTCAGCAAATACCAAACAACATGTTGGATTCACTTTGCCACTATCTACTGGTTAGTCATGCCCAATTATGTCTAATTTTGCATTCATGGTACTTAAATGTATATCTATTGAACGTGTTGTATGATGTAAAAGCAGACTGCAAACATAAATAATAATTTTAGGTGTAAATAGATTTAGGCAGTGAGGGGTACATTGCTCACTCAAAGTCCAGACCCACATCTCATTGCAAGCTGTCATGAGATTTTAAATGGATATTCAAAGACACTGGCCACACAGTCTGACTGAGCTTTTTTTTTTTTTTTTTGCAAAGAAAGTGGGCAAAATGACCAGTTTTAAGATAGACAGAGCTGGTAAAGACACCATAAATGACTTGCAGGTATAACCTTAGCAAAAGTCAGGCCTGGTCCAACACATTTTAAGGGTGAGGTTTATAGACACTGTGAAAAAAAAGGGTGAGATTTATGATGTAATTAAAAGTGACAAGTTTAATAATTGTATGATATGTAAGGCTACTTTTGGAAAGCACTGTACATGTACATTGAGCATTGCAGCACTATTATTATGAGCAGCAGAAAGAGAACCCCAAAATAATTCTAATAATAAACTATTGGATCTTGAAAGGTTTTGATGTTTTCCGCATGAAGAGTCATGGTTTCCTTCTGAAATTCTCTTCCCAAACACATTTGTGACTGTATAGACCTCTCCACATTCAGATCATATCTCAAAACCCAACTCTTTAGAATAGGTTTTAATGTATGATTAATATCCTGTTTTATGCTGTCCATTTCTATGTTTCTTCCTCTTTATCTTTCATATTGTTTAACATACTTAATAGTCCTTGTTATGATGTTACTATTATTGTAAAGTGTCTTTGCATTTTGAGAAAAGCGAAATACAAAAAAATTATTATTATCATTATCATTATTATCAAGATGTCAAGCTACAGAAATTGCAATATTTCCATTAAAAACCTTTCAATGCGGGGACTCCACTGAAGTTCTTTTCTCATCTTCTGTCAGTCATTGATATCTCACTCCAAACTGTTGCCCTCCACTTCGAAAATCTCTTTTGTTTGCATGGTTTGTGCGACGGTGGGCCAAGACTCGAACTGCATGTTTGGAAGGAAAAAAAAAATGTGAGCACAACGCACGTATGGATTGTCATGACGTGTTTCCTTCTGCTCGAGACACGTTGTAAATTCTGTCAGTCATCCATTAAATCCCGCTGGAGGGAAAACACAACACAAGATATATTACTGTTTAACAAACGTGAGCCAAGGTGGAGGTGTGGCGGGCTGGATTTGGACTGTGAATTGGGTGTACGGGTTCAGCGAGTGGGGTGCACTCCCCTGGGGCTTTGAGCTTTGGAACAAGCGGGCTACAGGGGGGTAGACACAAGGCTGCAGTCACAAGGGGTTAATTGTAGATGTTTAAAAGAGGCACATGTTGTTAAAGAGCTGGTGGGTGGAAAGAGTTCTATTTATACATGGCGGAGGTAATGAGGTGAAATTATTCTGTCCGACAGAGATGGGATGTAACCACACCAGGGTGGTGGAGACTCTCCTGCTCTGACTCGGACTCCTGAGAATGTTTTCACTCCAAATACGGGTGCTGAAACGTAAGCTTGTTAATTAATTCCCATTTACATACGGCCCAGCTGTGGTTTCCATTGCGCCCCACAGCCCCGACGCTGTGTCACAGGAATGGGGCGATTGATTGGCTAATTAATGACTCCCCAGATGCAACAGTTAAATTGAAATTAACTTAATAGGCTTCAGGTGGTATTATGCTGTGCTGATCTGATCATTACTCATGTTTACGTGAAAAACACAAGAACACCGGCAACCTGAACGGATCAGAATCAGGTTCTCTGCGGCTTGCATGCTTTTAAAAAGCGAGGCTCCTTAATGGGATTCTGTCCAATACATATGTACAACATACAGCCTGTCTCATTTAATCAGATGTTTATGCAGCCATTCATGATAAAATGTTGCCTCTCTATTACCTCGACATTGGATGCAAAGTGAGCTTTGGCATTTTCCCCAAGGATACCTGGAGATCAAGCTAAATAATTTTTTTCTAGTCAGTTGCCCCATATACATCTGAGAGGAACAAAATAGTTATGGTAGTTTACCGTAATAATAAATCTAATACTCCTCACCATACAGGAGGTTGCTACTTACTATGAACCACATAGAGACCCAACTTTATATTATTGCCTGAAAATATATAGCCTGAAATAACAGCATTATCAACTTTAGAAGGTAGGATCGGAAGTGGGTCAAAAAAAAGAAGAAATTAAGACGAGTCTAGTCGAAAAAAAAAAAAAAAAGGAAATATTTCTGTTATGTTTGTTGATCTTATTTTTTTAAAGTTCATATGCAACACCATTGTTTGAAACTTTAGTTACCTTTACTTTGCTTGTGGACTAAAATATTGTCAGTCAATAATTAGTAGTTTATTTTCCGCTCAGCTGGCGCCCAGCTACAACTAAAGATTGCATTTCTCTTACAGTTTAAACAATGACATTGTATAGTTCATACATTTCTTCTTTATACTTTAAAAGCTATTGGTTGTATTCCGCTAAGCTAACAACAGATGCAAAATGTAAACTAATGTACAATAGCTAATCTATTATGTTGGCTTCTGCTTGTTAGCTACTTTATCACATAAATGTTTATCATAGCTGGTATGTGCGGACATCAAAGGAGCCAGACTTTCAGCCAAACAAAGACAACGTCTTACTTCAGGTCTGTAAATTTTGTATTATACCCAATGAAGAAGGATAAGGCCCCACTGTGTGTCTTCTTTAATTTTTATTCTTTTCTGTTTCAAAATGATGTGCCTCGGTGAAACTTCATGAGGTTGATTAAGCTACTTGCTGAAATTTTAACATTTTAAAAAACCGAAACCATAAATCATAAACACAAATAATGTTGTTTTATGTTCATTCCAAATCATACAACTTTTTAAAAATGACATGCATGATAAACCTCCATAAGTACATAATACAGTTATGATGTTTGTCATTGTTACCCTTTTGTATTTTCTTCTCAGGAAGATCCTGTGGGAGTGAGCCTCCCAACCAGTTGATAGTAAGGTCCTACTCTACCTTGAGATGTGATAGGAGATGTCATCCCTGAATTTCCCCATTGTGGGGCAGTAAAGGTATTTATTGTCTTATCTTTTCTAATCTTATCTTATCTAAACAAGTTTTTAACAAAACTTTTACCTGTTAATATGATCAGCATGATTAAGTTCATAGTCACATCAAATCATGTTGGTTTTACTGAAACATTAATGTAATATGGACTTGATATCTAAAGTCCATGCACCTATTTAATTTAATTATTGCTTTGGAATCTTAAAATTGAAAAAAAGGGTTAACCATGAAGTGACGTAAAGGTAAATTTAATGATTAATACATGCTAAATTCAATAAACTATCTGTTGTTCATAGACCATTTCCTGCGGGTGTTCATGTTACACAGACTGAGATGGCTTTGGTCCATGTAGGTAGGAGTCCAGGTTTTGCCCTTCCTGTCTGCCTGCTGGTGGACAGAGAGAGGAGAGAGCCCAGAACTCCACGGCGGCACCAACCCTCATTTCCATCGGCGCCTGCTGTCCTGGCCAAGGTGGAAAAAAGGTAAAATTGCTGATAAGTGAATGCTCTTACAGATGTTTTTTTTTTTTTTTTTTTTTTTTTTTTAAATCAGGTAATTTGGGCAACAAAAATTGGTTACATAAAAATCTGTTTAGTAAGACATTGATGTCCTGGGTGTTAATTGTTACTCTTTTTTAAAGGTTTTGGATGTATTGTTGGAGCAAGTGTCTCTCATATACTTTTTATTCTGATCTCTTTGCTTTCTCATTTTGCTTTTTATGATATTCCTCTCTATTCATTGTTTTTTAAATAATAAAAAATTAAAGACATAACTGTAAATGAACTTTATTACTGAGAACATTAATTAGTCTTGCACTCTAACCATTTTGGGACACTTTGGATTCTTCAAGTTCAGTGTATCTTTAATTAAGCCATGAAACAGCAGTTCCAAGAGTGATCAGATTATATTAGCTCTTTTTGTTAGTGAAACCTCACAGTGGCCTTTTAATGGGAATCCCAGCTCTGTCCTACTTTGACAGCAGCTGGAAGAATCATTGTCTGTGTTTGCAGGGCACCTGCTGAGAAACCCAAGCGCCACAAGCTTAAATCTCCCAAATAATTTCCATAAATATGAATAATTGCAACTTTTCCACTTTGGTAAAAGTCCACGAGGGAGAACAACAGGATAAATGCAAATGCCAGAATATTTACAGACCAATAAGTCATCTACAAATGTGTTTCTGGATTAGCAAAGATTTATTTATTACTGCTTAGCTGCAGAGATCTACATTTTAACAGGGGCAATTCTTGACCACCTGATTTAAAACAATTTACTTATGAAAAAAGGAAGAAAACATGCAAAAATGTGTTCAAGGGAAAATAAAATACTCGAAAAACACTGTGTAGAGAACACAACTGCTTCCATAAGCTAAAATAAGCACAATTAAATTTCCCTAGAAAGGAATGCAAGGGTCAGTGCCCAACTTCTTCAAAATGAAGTCCACTCTTCTCTGAAACAGTGCAATGAAGAGAGGAGCAACCTTTCATAATGGTGTGAACATGCAAAGAATTAGTAAAAAGGTATTTAAAAAGAAAACAGTGTCTGGCTTAGCCATAAAGTTTTTAATTGTCAACCTTGACAGCTTTCATGACAAGGTTTAATATAAGAAACTGGAGTTTTCAAACGTGTGGCTGGACACTAAATGCATAAATGTAAATATGGGATTGTGACTTCTCCATATGTCCTTATTGTTAAGGACAACTAGCTCTAATTATTTTTATTTCTTTGCGGACATCAAAAAATTGTAATATAAAATCTATCTATCGATCTATCTATCTATCTATCTATCTATCTATCTATCTATCTATCTATCTATCTATCTATCTATCTATCTATCTATCTATCTATCTATCTATCTATCTATCTATCTATCTATCTATCTATCTATCTATATCTTTTTCTATAATAAAAAATAATAAATATTACATCATGTCATGGGGTAACCCATGCCTTCAAATAAGCATCTTTCACATGGCATACACAAACAACCAATGATTATTCATTTTTTATTTTTTATTTTGTTGCATTGGTCCAATTTACAGAATAGTGTTGCTAAGTTTGTTGTGCTGCACTGTACATGCAATGAAGGGTTGTTAGCTGCTTGGTGTTTAAATTAAGCATTGCCACGTAATCTGTGTTATTCATATTCCTTTTCCCTTCAGGTGTTTTTCTAAGCCAGGATGTTTTACTAGAGCCTCATGTAACCCTCCAAAGCCGTATATAGACAAGCTAGTTGCTTGATGTTCCTGTTGTGAAGCACTGCATAGGGGTGTTGGTGTGTGCCACATTTTAAAAAAAAAGGAACAAATGCATGGATATGTAACCAAACAGTTTACACTTTTGTGAACCTCCCCCAAACTCTTGAAGGGGTTCATAATCTCCTTAAGGCTGCGCTTTATTCTGTTGTTTTTTCAACTTCTTCTACTATACTTTTTCCTTACACCCAACTTTCCATTAATCTGCTTGGAAAATAGACCATTGTGAGCAGCCAGCTGATTTAGCAATTTTCTTTTTAGCTGACCACCCTACAAGAGAGCACCACTGCTTGCATGCTGGATTATTACATGTCAGCAGTCCTTTATTGGCCAATGCATGGAGGTAGCACAACATTTCCCTATTAAAAGGTTACATTTCATTGCAATACTTTATTTTTCATACAAATCTGAAACTAAACCATTTTAAAAATAAATACATGACATATATAACATGATGTGTACTGAATCTATGTAATTTATGAGCTGAGTTTGTGAATTTAATTACTGAAATTAGACTTTTGATTAATATTATTTTTCGATCTATTAATGCTTATAGATTGTGGGTTAGCTGCGTTTAATTCTACATGCAATTTTTAGTTTTCCACATCCCTGTCCTTTAGACATTCTTTGAACCATCTCCGCCCAGCAACACATTGCAAGGGTTACCAGGTCCGGGACATTAAATCAGACGCCTATGAGGAGGCTGTTTGTAAAAACCTGACATCCGGCTTCCTTTTTTTAAATCACTGAATACACCTCAGAGTGTTTGAACACAGCTTGGCAAAGTCACCTCAGAAGCAGTGCAGCACAAGGTTAAGGGCCACCAAGCTGTACATTTAGGACACACGTTATCAAAAGCGTTGATAAAAATTTGCTGTGCTGATGATTGCTTTTTTGTTGTTTTTTTTGTATGATAAAGTTGATGTGAGGCCTCCCTACCATCCAGGAAATGATGGTAAAAACGTTTGTAATGTTTTTACCATCATGTTGAATCCCTGCCTTGTTTAACATGAAATCATGGCTTCTATTTCTTATTGCTTGTCTTAAATGGGAACTTTGAGAATAGCTGGAAATCTAGCCCTGAAAACTGCATCATAAAATAAAACCTTATCATAAGAGTTTGAATGAGAACACACAAATTAATATCACCACTGCACTTTGTTGCGGAAAAAATAACAACTAAAAAGGACATAAAAGAAGTTATAGTCAAGACTTTTTTCCTGCATTGCAGTGGCCCCGGTGGGGTCAACTTTTAAGCGTGACATCCAATGAACAAAGCACAATAGTCTCATGTATGTTTTAAGACTTAGTATAAGTAAATGATGTGTATCAGTGGCAGCATAAATCAGATTGATTGATTTTTAATAGCAGCATGTCCTCCTCTCTCAACGTTAAAGATGAATCCACCTGGTCTAAATACTCTCTACAGTTAGGTCACTGAACATACCATAGGGAAGATTAAGTCGCATTGAAACAGTAAAACTTTTATTGTATTGTATTATTATTATTATTATTATTATTATTATTATTGTTGTTACTGATAATATTTCATGCACTGTGAAACCATATCCAATGCAATTTGGCTTAAGGTTCTATCAACATTAGGACAGCTCTGATTATTTGATAAATCTGTCAACATAATTAAAATCATGGATTATTCACTCCAAAACAAACTTCATGTCTTTTTTCCATTATATAGTGCTTTACAAAAGTACTTACACCCAGGGGCGGAGCTAGAGGAGAGGGGCCGGGGGGAGTGCAATGGACCCACCTGAAATCTGATTGGCCCCTTAGGTGCCCCCCTATGATTGCCATGTCACTCCTGTACAGCTGTTGGTGCTATGTAACACAAATGATTGCAATCCAACAAACTACAGGAGGAACTTTACAGTACATAAAATTAGAGAATAAACAAAGTATCAATTAAAAACGGAGGAAAGTGTTGCAGAAAAGATGCTATGTGGAAGAATAGGAAGATGCTTTTATAAGATTAAATAGGCAGGAAACTGAATAAAGATTTGAGCATACCTGACCTGATTATAACTATACTTCATTATACTTTTTAAAATACAAAAGTATGATACAAGGAGTTGTGACCACTGTGAGGAGGATGAAACAGTTGAATGTATGATATTGGTATGTCTGAAACATAGGCATGAAAGAAGATTTGTGTTATAAAACATAAAATACATTTTAACATAATAACCAATTAACGTATAGAGGAAACATAGAAATTAATCTAAAAAGGATTGATATAATTAGATGTTTCAAGTATTTTATATACACATATTGTGGGGAATTTGTTTGGATCACATATATCTATTTTGATAAAATACTGTTTGCTTTTTATACTGATTTTGATCAAAACTTTTTTCATTTTGATCACACATTTTGATTGAAAATACTTTTTGTTTAATATAATATTTATATGACAAATTTTCCTCCATATATGCACACACTTTCAATTGAATTCAATTTGATTTACATAGTGCCAATTCACAATACATGTCATCTCAAGGCACTTTACAAAGTCAAATTCAAAATAATTGGTCAAAAAGTTTCCTATCAAAGGAAACCCAGCAGATTGCATCAAGTCTTGACAAGCAGCATTTACTCGTCATGAAACAGCATATAGACACAGTAGACAGTCTGCATTTGGCTTTGCAGCAATCCCTCATACAGAGCGTGCATGAAGCGACAGTGGAGAGGAAAACCTCCAGCAGAACCAGGCTGACTGTGAACAATCATCTGCCTCGACAGACTGGGGGTTAGAGAAGACAGAGCAGAGACACAAAAGCACAGCAGCAAACACACTGATCCAAAATGTACTTTCTATGTTATATGGTAATAACGGACTTGAGATTCGCACCCATCAACAATCACACTCCAACCAAATGGTGGCAGTAATGGGCACATCCAGTATTTTTGCCAACCTCTAAGAACTAGGGGATGAAGAAGAGCCAGAAAGAATCAAATCTAAAATGAATATCAGGAACAGAAGGTCGAGGGAAGGAAATCAAAATTATAATTGAAGAAAAAGATGGAAACATTTATTTTCTAAGCAGATCTGCAACTTGTCTGTCTGTCTTTTTTTTTTTTTTTCGTGGTCTTGGGAGTCCTAAACCTGACTGATTGGAACTGTGTGCATGCTGGCTCACCACAGTTTAAGCAGAGACCCATTTATTAAAAAAGAACATTAAGTTGTGTTTTCCTCTTTTTTGTGAGATAAATGTGACTTAAAGGTCTAGGGCAGGGTTTCCCAAATTCTTTTGGCCTCAAACTCCCTTCTCTGTCCCAACTGCGTTGATGCACCCCCGATCTTCAAAAAAATAAAATAATAATTGCTGTTGCAGTTACTACAACACAACCATCATAACAAAGGTTATGGAAATAAAATTAGAACATAATTTTAATTAAATTGTAATAAAGTTACACACAACATCCACGACAGAATCCTGAGGATTTCCAGGTACATCAGTAGCTCAGCGTGAAGCCAGAGAAAGATTTATGATGGAGCTTGATTATTAAGGGCTTTATATCTGAGAAGAAGAATTTTAAATTCTATTCTTGATTTAACAGGAAGCCAATGAAGGGAAGCTAAAATTGGAGAAATATGATCTGTCTTGGGAATTTTCATCAGAACTCTTGCTGCAGCATTTTGGATCAGCTGAACCCTATTTTGTGGACTTCTTGATAGTAAAGAATTACAATTGTCCAACCTTGAAGTAAAAAATTTATGGACTAGTTTTTCAGCATCATTCCTGAACAGAATATTTTTAATTTTGGCAATATTCCATGGACACGTTTTACATGAATTTAAATAACATGTCCTGGTAAAAAATAAGGTTTTTTACTTTATTACCAGAGGCCAACTCCCAGTCGGTTGTGACAGATGCCCGTTTACACCGAGCCTGGTTGTGCTGGAGATTTATTCATGTTAAAGGGGAGTTTTCCTCTCTACTGTTGCTACATGCATGCTCGGTATGAGAGACTGCTATAAAGTCAATGACACAAAGCAATCGACTGTCATTGCTAAATGCTTTTCCAGGAGGAGTGAATGCTGCAAGTCAATGACTCGATGCAATCGGCTAGGTTTCCTTTGATAGAATTTAGTCTGTAGTGTGTCTCCAGATGGCGCTATACATATAAACTGAACTGAATTGAATTTAAGGCCTCAAAGACTTTTTTGTTAGGGAGCATCAGTGAACAAACAGCTTCATGAAGAACAAGGAATACAGCAGAAAGGTCATGGATAAAGTTATGAAGAACTTTAAAGCAGAGTGAGTATGCAATGCAAAATCCCAAGTTTGAACATTTCACAGAGCACTGTTCAGTAGTTGTTTTCTGAAAATGAAAGTGTGCAGCACAAATCTATCAATACATGACCAGTTGCTTAAACTGTAAGTTGTGCACACCATAAATCTGGCCTTTGTGGAAGAGAGGCATAATGATAGTAATATATCTTTAACAACCTTGTGTTAATCTAAGTTTGTGGATGTAACACGACAAAATGTGCCAAAAAAAAAAAAACCTTGATTGAATACCCTCAAAATATTAACAGGAATATTTTGCAATGACAAGCTCAAAAAAAAAAATCAGCTGTCTGAACTATAGAATTGTCTTTAAAGAAATGTTACTTTACCTAATAACGCAAAAAAAATGTTCTTGGTTTTGCTTCAGAAGACAATTATACAGATTCACCCTCTCTTTAGAAACTCCTCAACTATTGTACAAGCAGAGGGTCCATACATTCCTAGTTCGAAATGTGTTGTGAAAAAAATAGGCATAAAAGAGTTCTTTCATCAGTAATTGATAGGTGCTTGTTTTGGTTCAGCTGCCTTGTGTCACTCTTGCCACTACATGTTAGGCATATATCAGAGCTGAAGTAGAGTGTGAAGCTTGGGAGACGGTGGAAACAAGTGTGTCATGACCAGGGAGAGTGGCACATAAGCCACACTTGTCAGGATGACTAATAGCCCAGGGCAACAGGTCTCACTGTGGGGTGTTAACAATCAGCCGGGCCTCAAGTTGTTGCCTGACAGCCGGCCGGCCACATGACTTGGATACGAGCTGGTCACCTGCACTTTGGAAACCCTAACAGGACCTTTGTCTCAAGGAGCTTTGTTTCAAACAGGTCAACCTTTCCCTATGTAATATTTAACATGGCTGCTGGCTGTAAAAATGCCACCCATCACCTACACAATTTCGTAAACGGTGAGTTAAAAATAGAATGGCAACACGTTTGTATTAACATATCAGTTCGAATTACATAGGTCATTTATTCTCTTCGCCGAAAAGAGAATTTTTATTTGACAAGTCAGCTCAGAAAGCAGTCCATCAGTTCAAAGTGACATTTACACACCCACTCAGCCATTGCAGGTTAAAAAAAAGGAAAACCTTTGCACGAAACAGTGTTCAACCATATTCCTTGGCATATTTCGCTGTTCGGTGCACACAATTACCAAGGTTTGGGTTGGTAATTAAAAAAAAAAGATATATTCCTAGAATATTTTACTATGTTACTACCACAAAACTCTGGACCAGGGGCCTGCAACCTTTACAGTCTAAAGAGCCATTTTGCCTACAGTCCACTTAAATTAAACTCGTTCAGGGCCGCAAATGTTGCCTGGCCTTTTGAAAAAAAAAACAAAAAAAGACAAGTTATAATTTTTGATAAAGATCTACTGTAGGGGATATGTTGTCATCGTCAAAGTAACGCCATTTTATGTTCATTTAGAGGTTTAAAAAAAGAGGATGGACGGGATGTTGATATTTGTGAATAATGATGTAAAAAAATATATCATAGTTTCCAACTTAATGAAAAAATATTGATTGAAAATTAAATATTACTGGCACTTTTAGCATCATTCTGTTTTGAAAAAGCAACTATTCCAAGAAAAACAAATACTAAAACCTGTATTTATTATCGTTATTACATTTAAATACCATAATAAAAATATAGTTTCTAGCCAAAGTTATTAAGAACCACCGTGGAAGGTCCAAAGAGCCACTTGTGTCTCCAGAGCCAAAGGTTGCAGACCCCTGCTCTAGACAAACACAAAGTAATGATTGTGAAGTGAGAAGAAAAAATGCTCATTGTATTTTTATCCAAATTCTTAATTCAAAAGTCTGTCATGCATTTGGATGTATTCCCCCTAAGTTAACGCTTTATCAGACCGTTTTACATTGTGTTTCATTACCCCTGCAAACCTTTTCAGATTTTGTTTTTATCAACTTTATGTATTTATAGACTGATGTTTTTCTCTCTTCTTTGGAAAACAGCTCAGGCTCAATCACACTGGTTGTGAAGTGTCAGTCAACAGACATTTTCAAGTCATGCCGCATATTCTCAGTCAGATTGAGGAATGAACTTTAACACCTTTCCGATCATTGTTTCGTTCCACGTTCTACACGTTTTCTTGACACCTCAGGCAACTGAATGGGCTCGACAGAGAATGAGAGAGATTGATGTCACTCCACCGATATTACACTCGCGATCCAAGTCAGGATGTAGTGACAAATCTTTAAGGCAATACTTGATGGTGGAACCAGTGGGATGTTGTGCAATGAAACAAGTCGGCAACTGTGTGTAGCGCAGTGGAATTGGACCGTCTTCCAGTGTTTGTCTGACCAGAGAAACAGGTCGATTAGCACAATTTGATACAGATAATGAGATCCTAGGGATAGTGCATAACTTGCACGTACTTCAAACACTGAATGCATGTGAACACGTTGCGTGAATACCACAAAACAGTGCTGAGCAACATCCTGACATTTGTCTGCATTGTTCAGGTGAATACTCTGCGTTGTAATCCAAGCCCTTTTGGCTTCCATAGTCCCAGCTACATCATCTAGGAGCAATTACAGCAATTTGAAGCATTTGTTAGCATACTGAGGTATAGCAATCATTGGAATTAGTTGAGTTTTAGCAGTAACACACATAATGCATGAAGGCCTATGGGCTCTAAGGACCAGGGTCCAATGATGGCTTCCCTTTTACCACTCTCTCATGATGGCCAGATCTGTTGCGGACACAACTAATTGTCCTGAAAAAAGGTTTCCTATCTGTGGACCACTCTATCTCCTCTAGAGCAGCAGCCCTCAAAGTGGGGTCTCCGGGTTTGGGGTCCGTGAAACGCATGTTGTCAGGCCTGAGGAGGCACTGCTGCCGATGCGTCTGGGTTGAGCTAAGTAACACAATGGACAAATATTTAACTCCGTCCACTTCATCAAGTATGGTAAATGCCAAATCAGCTAAAATTAGGAAGTATGACAACAGTTACACTGAGTTTGGCTTTATCGAGAATGAGGATCTAATCTCCACTAAATCTCTAACATTAGGTGTATTTATATATACTTTTAAAAAACATACATAATTCCTAATGTATTTAACAGTATAAAAGGCTGTTTAAAAAAATACTATAATGATGAGGAATCTAAAGCGGTCCTTGGACATTTTTTACCGCTGCTAAGGGGTCCCAGGCCCCGGAAAGTTTGAGAACCCCTGCTCTAGAGATACAATGAGCATCTTAGTCTCTTCTGTCCTTAATGCTCAACTCACCCAGCCTGTTGGGTGGATGGACGGCTATGTCTGGGTAGGTTTGCAGTTGTGAAATGACTGATTAAATTTTCAGATGTAAGATTGAATAGTGCTCTAAAAGATGTTCATTACCTGGAATATATATATATATATATATATATATATATATATATATATATATATATATATATATATATATATATATATAATCTCACCCTGCTTTAAACCTAGCCTCAACTTTATCTCGGAACTGGTTTGTGAGTTTGTTTGGACGAAGAAAAACTGGTGAATGCTTAAATTTTCAGTAGGTTTGATTTTTTTTTTCATAGCCAATAAAAAACAAATCAATGAGGCAACAGCTCATCTAAAACGCTGCTGCCAGAGTGTTGTCCAAATACAAGGAAATTACATTGCATTGCACCAGTTATGGACTGCACAGGCTCCCTGTTTTTCTAGAGTGTACAGTTTAAAAACCTGTCGACTGTCTATAAAGCACTGAATAGTCTTGGGCCCAAATACATTTGAGAGTTGCTTGTCAGATACAAACCATGTAGAACTTCCAGGTCACCAGAGACTTTTTAACTCTGTGTTCCCATGACCAGAATGACACAAGGGGAGGCAATATATAGCACTTTGAATTACTCTCAATGAATGGTGCTACACAAATGAACTTGCCTTGCCTTGCATTTGGTCTGGGGACTCCAAAGAACAGTTGGACGTACACTGAGCTTAAATTACACACAGACAGACTGCATTTACTACCTTCTGAAGGTAATTGGATGCATTGGATTTTATTTAGTGTTATCAAAGTAAAAACGTACAGATTTGTATTTGCAAAGTGAACAATTTAGAGCCATTAATTGTTCTGATGCATCTCTCTTTTTTTTGGAAAACCATGAATTCCCCTCTATTTCTCAATTATGTACTACTTTGCCATGGTCTACAACATATAGTGTCAAATACAAAGTGAAGTTTTTGAGCTATTTGGACCCTCATTTTAGTGCAGAAAAATTACCTCGTCAAAGAAAAGTAGCCGAGTCAAAAAAAAAAAAAGAATCTGGAGACAGACACAGGCTGGACCACTTTGTCAGACGCCTTAGTGAAAACTGAGACACTTGTCTCATGGCCAACTTCCTGTAATGTGTGAATGAGCCTTAGTCTTTTCTTACTAAAACCCGTTCTGCTACCGCGCAGGGGGAAGGTGGATATCCTCGCCGTAAAAATAAAAATAAAAATCCTAAACCTGACGTGTGTCACGATCTCCTCAAAACCTGGAAAATAAACGTGATGTTGGTTCTATTTTTAACCCTCCAGAAACTAGATGTTTGAGCGCAGGCCACAGATAATTCGACGGACAATATTTGGACTGGAGCGGAGACGTCAGCGCTGTGCCGAGCAGCACTCGGGAGACCTGTTTTCATCCAGCGTTAGCAGTACACCATCCCATTACACAGTACATTGAGTGTTATATACAGCTGGCCTATGTGCATCCAGTACCTCGCATTCTGAGAGATTCATGCGTTTGTTCACACACACAAAAAAAATCCACATAATGGAGGTTTTTCTAGAAATGGCAAGACGTGTCCTTTTTGTTGTGACTCAACAATGTGAGGAGCTTAGTTTCTGCCTAGAACAGGAGACATTTTCTGGAGCATGAAATCATTTTTGGATTAAAAAAAGGGAAAGGTTCTCGTTTTTAACACGTTCTCAGCTTGTTTTCGTTGTGATTTCATGAATGCAAACTGTTTTCCGGCCCCATTCAACACCAAAACCCGACTGACGTCTTTTCTACTTTTGCCTTTTGTCTGTACCTCGATGTTACACAAGAGCACAAGTTTGTTAAATCAGTGCTAACAACCAATTAGTCACCACAGGAGGTGACAGAGCTTTTTTGTTGTTGTTGTCGTGAACGAAAAGCGCTTTCCAGCAGTGGCTTTTTTTTTTTTTCTTCGACCCAGGTCTGTTCAGTGATTTTTATTTGGTGTGGGCAGACAGCCTTGCCCACCCTCTAAAACAGCAATGCAGAATGTGTCAGAACAATAAAAATTGGACCACCAGAAATGTGTTTGGAGATTTATTTGGCCTGTAGGAAAATCTACTCAGTGTTGACATAAATTACTACATTAAGATATTAAGCTGACCTTTACTCTGTTGTAACATATCATTTTCATATGTTGACTCCTTTTTGTAAGGAACAAACCATTTCTGGTTTAGTCAGTCTAAATAAGCAAAACAGACATGAGTATTTGTTACGGTTTTTGATGCTGTTTTGTTCTTTTGACCTGTTGTCAAACGTTTCTAAACATGTCCATTTGTTCATTGTCTCTCAGTACATTTGATAATGATCTTCTTCTAATAATCTTGAATAATCCGAGTTTCTATCATTGAAAGCAAATATGTAAATATATTGTGTAATAAGACGCACCCGTTTTCCTCTCATTGACTGACACTAAACAATTTCTGACATTCAATCAAGTTTTAGGATTCTGAAAAAAAATTAATTTGCCAATGGTCAAGATAATAGATTTCTATTTCCCTTTCTGCAAAATAAAAAGTTTGCATTTACTTAGTGTTTGGTAGAATTGCATTTTAATTTAATTTAATTTAATTAACTTGAGTCACCTGTTCTAAGTATCGTCGCACAAACTTAGCGTATAGGGCATCTGTTATTAAAAGTGCATCAGTCCCCCCAACTGCAAAACAGCCACATCACATGATGCTGCCACCCCTATAACACGCAGCTGGGATGTTGTTCTCAGACTGGTGAGCTTTCCCCCGTTTTCCTCTGAATTAACCATGATCCTTTTAGCCAAACCCTCAAATTGTAGGTTTATCAGACCACACATCATGAAAATTGAAGGTCTTTAAGTTAGAGCATTTGCAAACTTTTGTCGGGAGTTTTACATTTCTTTGGGAGTAATGGCTTCTTTCTCTCCAAGTGGCCTTTCAGACGGCATTTGATTCACAGCGGGCGATGATAATGTCTCATCAGCTTCAGCCTGCATCTTCACAAAATTTTTTTTTTAACTTGTTCTCAGGGTGATGTGCACATTTCAAACCAAAACATACCAACGTCTGGGACAAAGAACCCGTCTGATGTTTCAAACAATTCTCGCATTCATTTAAATATAATTTCGGTATCCTTACACGACCTCAAACAGAAAAAGGAAAATGGTTAGTCAGACAGTGAGAAATCTTTTTAGCTGTGCTCTTTTTTTTTCACTGCGTATGTGACCATCTAGTTTCAACTGAACATGGACACTCCGCTATTGTCCCATCTGTTTGTCTGGTTAATTAGGTTGTGTTAAAACCTAACTGATTTAGATATCATGTTTCTATGAAGGCAGTTGTTCTTGTGAGTCATGCCGTCGTGTTGAGGGGATGTTTTTTTTCTCAGATGCTGAGATCTCGACTGCCTGAGGTCTTGGCACTGAAGTCCTGCACAGTCCGGGAAACACTCCACTGATCACTTGTGATTAAGCGTCTTTATTTAAGCCCAGGAACTCAACATAGCAATCAGAGCCAAACCAAAAGAGCAAGGTTCCCTAAAACTTTGTTGCTATAAAAGCATGGAGGTTTGGTTACTGACTGACAATCATTGATTTACCCCTGTCCACTGGTGCTTAATATTACAGTAAAACCATTAGCTTGCTAAAGTTACAAATTCAACAATCAGGCAAGGGTTTTTGCTTAATATTTTTGAGTTAATCACTCTAATACACATAACATTGAACATTTTTATACCAAACTTTATGACCTTAAAATATTATTCTAATCTATTATAATACTAATTCAATTATATTGTGGATTTTTTCGCGCATTTCCCTCCAAAGATAGACCCCAGATATTGATCAGGGGCCTATCTTTGGCCTCTATCTAAATATCTGTAGCAGGCTCATTTCATTGCTCATAAGGGCCACCATGAAATATAAAAGATAAAAAAATAAATAAAAATCCCCGTTGTTGCTGTTTAGAATTAAAGTGCAGTCGACAATTATTGGCATTGCTAGTAAGAATGTTTTCAACAGGCGTGCTGTAAGAGTGAACTTTGGAAATTTCACCTCTCTTACCACTCCCCTGACTGTGTGTGGTGGTGAGATAAGAGCTCACACATTGCTATAAATATTGCTCCACCAATAATATGCCTCTGATCCACCTTGGGAGGTAAGCCATGACCGCAATGAACTGCAAAGGGTAATAAGGAATGACTGTGACATGGTACTAATTGGAGAAATACGTTGATCGGTAGAAGTCGATGCGAATAGCATGTTGAGGATGGTGCAACAAACTGTCGTACTGTAGTTAAAACATTGAATACAGCATACAGTTGGATCGCAACATATTGCTCAGACCTGGAGAAATCCCCTGTGGGTCACAGCTGTGAGTTGTATGTCACACTCCTCTTCATCTATAACTGTGTCTGTGAGCTGAAAGCACAGAGTACCTGTGATCTCAGTGGATCAAACTGTATGATGTGAAAGGACAAAGTGGTGGTGTGAATAGGCGTTAATCTTAGGTGGTTAATCCTGGGTCCTGCTTTCGGGGCTCACAGTTCCTGTTGTTTCACAGTTGTTTATTTTTTTCCACAAGCTGTGGATATAGGTGAACTTTTTTTCTTGGGGCCATTTGCTGCCGTATCACAAGACACATCGGCCTTACCTGAATGACATCTTCTTTTTCCCATCTAGAAGACAGAATAAGTAAAGGGGTTTCTGTGTGCTGTTTATACCATAGAGAAAGATTGAGTTGCACAAATCAGAAACTAAAAAAAAATGACATTATTTTATTTCTGTATTTGTTGTTAGAGATTCCAACAATACTAAGTAAAGCTACTCAAATAGAAGATAAAATATATCAGATTTTTTTAAACCATTTTAATAAAACATTCCCATAAATTGTTATGGCATTATACCTACCTTAAATATATTTGCTGATGAATGTTGAGTGTGCTAAAATTATTATTTATAATCGTTACATGCCACAACCTTGAAGGGTGTTGCATTAAAAATCCAGCAGCGCTTTAAAAAAAAGTAATCAGAGCAGGTTGAGACGTTCAGGGTCGGGAGGATAAAGCCTGTTTTGTTTTCTGTGGTAAATGTGAACAAGTTTACACTCCCATATGCAGTCAGCCACGGCCCTGTCTATACCTGTCTGAAGGTAAAATTCCCACATTCCCTCTGTCTTGCTCACACCACCTGCTTTGATGGGCAGACAATGTCAAGCAACTTAAATCTCAGACGCATTTTTATTTTCCTTCGTACCAACAAAATCTGGCTATGATCTGTGATTGCAAAGATACATGCTCCCATGATTGTGCAACCGACTGCTTATTTTCATTGACTGCCAAAAGTCATGTAACCGACAAAATGCTCCAATATAAAAGTAAACTTTAATTTGCTTTGACTTTAAAAGCTTCAGAGGACTTGAAAAGTTGAAGTATAGCTTGATGTGTGAAAAACTGTTTTTTTTCAAGGCATTTAAACAGAGGATGAGGTTAGAAACGAGTTGGGTATGAGTTGATGATGCATGGGTACCGCTCTGAGGCCTAGTCCACACGCTGACGTCACATGTGCGACCATTCTTACAGACTTAATTGCTCTGTTAGGGTTGTGATTGATTGTTGACAATATAAGTCTAATCAATGTTAAATTGGACAAATCACTGCTATGAAATCAACAGCATCTCTGATTGTCTAGTTCTACCTGGCATTACCCCGGCAACCACCCAGCATTTCCTGTCTTCACCTCGGCATTAACGCTACAAAGTGAGAGCATACATGGAACGATATAAATAATACAGTTGGTTCAGACGCTTTTTGCTTGTTTGCTTTAACAAGCCCAGCTAATCCAATATGTTGAGGTGCAAAGAAGAAAGAGCTCTTGAATGGCAGCTGTTTTACACCAACTCTTCCTTCCTATACAGAGGCACAATGCCATTCAATTTCACCATTGTTTTGAAGGATTCTGATTGGCTGAGATGGTTTTTTTTGCAGAACACTGTCCCCTATGCATTTGGCATGTTTACAACAACACTAAGTTGTGTATTTGTGCGGGTTTGTGTGGATGAAAATGTTTCTGAAAACAACTCTGTGTGTACAATATTATTTTTAAAAACGATGTGGGGGAGATATTTTTTTTTTTTTATGTAGTCCCGGCTACATGTCTGCGAAACCCGTTGTGACCAATCAGTTCAGATGTTTGGGCAAAGCTAGAAAATTAGAAATGATTGTGATGTTTTTAAGATTATGCGACTACCTGATTTTAAAATATAGAAAAAAATTGCTTTTCTTTTTTTAAACTTTGCGTTTTCAAATGTTTTGTTGACATCAAAGTATGACAAGGTTTTAAAAATCAGCAGTTGCACAAACTTACATTTTCTTGGAGACTTTTCCAATGGATAAAAATCTCCTAAATGAGAAGCGAGAGATAGGTCCGTAAGCAACGTTTCCACCAGTTTTATGAAGCACAGAGAAACACAATTTTTTTTTGATTATTTATAAAACCTTTTTTTAACCAGGAAAGTCACCGTTGAGGTTAATATTTTCTTTTTCAAGGGAGACCTTGCTTAAAATAAATAAAAATTAAAACAAACAAAAATAAAGACAAAATGTTACAAAATATTATATATAACATCTTATATAAATAGGATCCACAAAAACTATTTAAAAAAATGTAAACTGTAAAATGTTACATCAGACAGGGTCCCCTTCCCCACCTGTTGCTGCTCACTGTCAGTCAGCTAAATGAAGACATCTGAACTTTTTTCTTGCTTTCACACAGACTACAGCAGCACAAAATTAGAAACTCCCACTGTGGCCTTATAACTTCTAAATATAGTTATATCAGTGGCAATGAATTCACATTTTCCTCCACATGGAACAGAATGGGTATAATATTAGCCTGCAAAATGGGTATTTGTGACTTTTTGAATGTATTATTCAACAAATGATTCATTTCTAAAAGCTCTAAGCTTTAAGAATACATGAAAACATTCTGTTTCTTTACCTTTTTATCTGCATGATCATCATGTAACTTTTCCTACGTGCCTGCTGTCAGCTAGTGTAAAACAGTGAGTGTGTGTGTCACAGCAGGTTCAGATGGCCACACACTAACCCGTTTAACTCACTCGGCGCCTGAGCTGCCGATGGGGTCCCCTTCATGGATACTGCCTGGTCCAGCCCCTAAAACAAGCTCCCTGGCTGCGGCCGCGGTCAGGACCCAAACCAAGACTCCATTCACCTATCAACCCGGGCCGTTTATTTTCAGAGGCATTTGAGGAAACACTCCAAGGGGGTTTATCAGATCCAAACAGTCGCACGTCTTTGTTATTTTACACACAGGTCTCCTCTCAACTTGGCCTCATTTTCAGTAATTGTTTTCTTTCTTGCTTGATAGAATAACACGAAGGGCTACATTTAACACAAGTGGTAAGGGAATCTGTCGGTGTAAACAAGCCGGATACAATGCACACTGGGGTTTTATCTGAGCCTTTTTCTGCTATTCCCTGTCTTCAGAAGGCAGGGCCGCCACAAATATTGCAAAACTCATGTGCCAAAGTAAAACTGGGGAAATAAAATACAGGATTATTCAGTTTCCAATACCCGAACCCCCCACTAATTACAGCTTTATTACTTACTCACTAAATATCAGACCAAACCAGAATAAGTGCTAAATATCTAGTAATGCGGAGCTGATTCAACATTTTAATTTTATTTTTTATATAATTTGCAATCAAAACAAAATCTGAAAAATTATTTGAAACTCCAGTGGTTTTAACTAACTTCTGCAACTGTGGCGTAAATAAATGTAATACACATGGTCAACATGGTGGCAGTGTTGCACTGTCTTTGGACATCTGCAGGCCTCTGTGCCAGTCAGCACCAAGCAGCTGCAATCAAGTAAATCTTATGCAGCAGCCATGTGGCCCAACAGGCTACTTTTACCTAACTATGACGCGCACATTAGCACTCGTTTCAAATTATAACTGCAAATTGTGATGTAGATGCACATTAAAATATTATCAAGTGACAGCTTCGATAAAGAAATCGTTTAGTCCTCTGCAGCGGGGAACGTGTGCAGTCGTGCACATCCGACACAAGCTCTGTTCACTCACACAGCCTCAAGACAAGCCAGCGCTGCAGTCAAGACTAACACGATCCAAATCCCCTGGTCCACCTCCTCCCGCCTCCACTCATAGATGGGCCAAGCTCTGCTCTGCCAGCCGTGCCATAAAATAAACACACAGTAAATCCTGCGTGATTAGCCTTAATCGTGACCACGTAACTGCTAATGCACTGACTGAGGCCATATAGTGAAAACACACAAGCCTAGATGCTCGGCTCTTGAAGGAGGAAGGGGTCATCGCCTACAGACGGACCTTCCAGAGCTCTGTTATTATAAGGTTTAAGAATTAATTACATGCAAAATTAAATAGAGGTGGAGTGAAGGGGTTTTCAGTCTGTGAGTGATGTGACACGAAATTCACAAGTCCACCCAGGACTTGGACACAGTTAACTTCATTTTAGTCTCGTCCCCCCTTTTACGTGGAGTGAGGGAGTGCTTTGAAAACATGCAACTTTTTGGGAGACATTTCTTTTGAAAAAAGGGACTTTTCAATGTGACTATGCCAGATCCATTTAGACCAACTAAAGAGGCCCCGTAAGGCCTGTAACTTATTGACAGGGATTGGATTTCGACAAAATTCACCATCATAGCCAGTTTCTAATTCTGATTGAGGGACTTAAAACGCCAGCACTGGGCAGCCGTTATATAAGCCGTGAATGGGATTGATGATAGTAGGTTGCAGTTTTGTTCAACTTGTAAGGTGAATTTGTAAAAATCGTTATTAATAGTTGCTTAGCTTTCCCCTTTCTGTTAAACTGGCTTTAGAGGCTTGGAAAAATAGCAAATCCCTGACCAGTTTAATGGTGATTGCAGAACAAGAGCCTTTCCTTTTGAAAATTGACTGTTTGCATTAAATGTGGGTGGTGAAACAATATAAACCTACTTAAATTGAGACATTGGGACTTTGTTTCCAAATGAAATGGATCACAGACTTGGGGCAGCAAGGGGCTGCATCCTTCGAAGGACCATGTCCTGTCCAACTTATTGTGCCCAGCAAGCGCAATAAGTTGCTTACATCCCTGCTGTTCTATTTTTTTTTTCATTTTTGCAGATAGGCTTGCTGTTTTTTTTAATGCGCTACTATACTGTACATGCACGTGAGTACACTCTTGGTCAGTTGTAGATTGCATTTAATCAACTTATGCCATTTTTAATGACTGTACTGCCTTTTTTTTTCTTCTGTTGTGAACTTCCCTTACTTGCTGCTGATACACTTGACTTTCCCTACTGTGAAACAATAAAGTTTTATTCCATTCCATTCTAACTTTAATTTCTGCCAAACCAATTTGCTCAGTATAAAAAATGAGACACTGAAATATTCCAAGCATAAACCACTAGATGTCATCTGACTGAATTATATTTCTGTGTTTAACATCCACTCAGTGGTGACAGTCGACAGGAGTTTGAAAATGAGGTGCCGGGAGTCTGTCGTTCTCTCCAGGTAGACCGAGTCTCGACCGCTCGGTCGCCTGACAGCTGGTGGGGCGAGTTGGCTGTGAGTGCAATGGCAGCGCACATCTTCAGAAACACTGGACAGCCTTTGCTATTAATCAGTGTATTCATAAAACAAGCAAATATTGGGTCATTGTAAGTGAGAGAAAGTTTAATATATCAAACTTTGTGCAATCAGCTGCTCTCTTCCGCCATTGCCGCTTTTGTTCGAACAATCTGCTTCGATTCACAATGAATCATGGGATTGGGTGGGCCACGAAGGATACACCAACCTTCAGATTTCAATCAGTTCTGCAAAAGGTCATTGAGTAATTAAAAAAAAATATTTTAAAACATTGTTTTATTAAAATAATGTTTTACTTTCCCCTCTGCTCTGTGGTGTGGATTGGTCATTGGAACACAGCGGTTGTTGTTCTTAATTACTTTTGAAGTAAACTTGACCTTGATCAGTGTTGCCAGATCTTGTGAGAGAAACAAGCGGCAACACTGATCTTCATTCCTGCTCTTCAAAGCAAATCTTGGTTCTTAAACATACATATTTTCACTGAACTATGATATCAATGTATCAATTTATTTGTTGCATTTAAATTTTTTCCCTTCCTTTTTTCTCGTAGTTTCTCGTTTTTCCTTGTTCTTTTTATTTTTATGTTGCAATTTAGTTGAATGGTACTAGTCTAGCTAAAAAGGTTGTTTACAGAAGCCTTTTAACTTGAACCTGAAGTATTCTTTATAGTCTTTCTTGCACTTTGGAGAGAAGTTGTTTGTGTTTATTCTGTATATATGTGCAATACTTGCTGTTTGAGAGCGACATTGCACAAATTCACTCCCTTCTCTACTCTTCTGTAAGACCACACTTCACAAGGCAGGTATACATGAAACAATGACTGACAGAGACTAAGAGCTGTTTGTCTATTAATTCCTGATATTTAGGTAACACCCTGATTTGGTAAAATTACCAACTTCAAAAAAAAATTGCCTTTTGAAATTATTAATAGTTATTGATAGGCAAACCAAACGTATTGTTGCACAATATTTAAATTGTCTTTATTCACAGCAAAGTGAAACTGAAGTTGATAGCCTTGTTTGTGTGCAAAACCACACTGAATAAATCTGATTCTGATTTTATTTTATTCCTTTCCAGGAGTGTCAATGAATTTTTCTCTATCTTCTTTCAACTACAAAAGGTTAAAATCCTCACTGGAACAAAAACAAGTTCCAAAACTCCCCGAGTGTTCATGTGCAAACTTATCTTTTTATGATGTCTAACACATCATTTTACTACCATAAACAATTTGAATATCTGTTAAACAGAGTGCACAGTTCGCTGTGCCGTAAACACAGAGTCCTTTACATAGGTGATTTATACCGTTTGAATACAAATGATCCATCAGTGAATGAACAGTGACAGCTGTGTTTTGTTCAGAGCTTTGAGCACAAGCTTACTTGAATCCCTGGATGTCCACATTTAAACAGCTTCTCTGAAAAACTGCTTCAGCTGCCTTTGTTCCTTAAACACGAAATTCTCCAAATTGTGCCAAGTGAATGTGCTAAAGAATTATGTGTTTAAAGTTTGACATTATTTTAAGACTTCCGAACCAAATGCTAACACACCCATACTTCATTGAGTTTTAAACTCTGTTTCAAACAGCATCCGCACTAAAACAGGTCGATTTGAATTGATTTTCAGCCTTGAAAAGTGAAAAGCTCTGAGTCCAGGAAGTAGTTTGTGAAACTCTACAGAACTGCAAAAGGGAGCTAAAAGTAAGTAAAATAACAGTATTTGTAATTTATTTGAGCAGTTAAATAAGATCATCTGGCAAATAAATTAGTATTTTTACCCACAAAATAAGATAATTTGACCTAATCACTGGACATAAGATGATGGAGATGAGTTGTTGTGCAAAAATCTTATTTCAGTATCAGATCATATTATTTACTTGCTCAAATCAAGGGCAAATACACTAATTTCACGAAAATGTTGCTTACTTTTAGTTCCCTTTTTGCAATCAAGAAGACTGGTCAAACCATTTTTCCCTCCCTTAATTTCAGAATTCTTGTGGGGTGTGTCTCAACTTTGGAGTGACATAACAGTTTCACGACAATAGCATATTTTAGCTTCCTTAGTTCTTACAGTAAGAAGACAAAAAAAACTCAAAAAACAAGGAAGAAGAAACATATTTTTCACGTAAATGTTTTCCTTTCTTTCTAGCTCTTTGTGTAAATGAGAAAATCTGTCGGGATCCTTAGTACCAACTGCACATGTTTTAAATGTGTCACGGCCTATCTATGTATTGTTGCTGACCATACAGGCAATAGAGGGTCCAGCCACGTAATTGCAAGGTGTACCTCAAAAAGTGGCATTTACCCTGTCGCATCTTTTGACACTTACTCATCACTGTCACTCTTCAATCTAACTAGACCCTGATTAGAAACAGGGAAAGCAAGTTTGATACCATGTTACTAAAGAATATCTATTAAGGGTTACACAAACACTAAAATCTATTAAAGGCATGTGCTAATAAAACAGACTTTTCACGGTGACCTTGTGTTATATACAAAGAAAAATTATATAGATATACAAATAAAGAACATGACCAGTAAAGTACAAACAAGGCTGTTTGTGGTTCCTATCTATTTGAATGCCCTTTGTTACTTGAGAAAAATCTGATGAAAAAGGAGACCAAGTCTTACTCAGAGATCAACAAACAGTATTTAATCTCAGATTGCATTGACACTTAGAATTCAAAGACAAATCTTATGCAGCAAATAGTGCTTAAAATCTATAAAAAGCAAACCACACAAAGAGGCATTGTTCATTGTACCTACCTTAAGAAATGAAGATGATGCAACTGCAGAAAAGAGCTCTGTCTTAGTTCTCATGTGTACTGACTCATTTGGCCCCAAGTTGCCACTTAATAACTGTAAGCTGTAACTTAATTATTTTATACTGGACCTTAGTGTTTTGGTTAGTGCCATTTTCACTAAGTCTTAAATTAAGCATGAAGCATTCAGTATTTCACAACTGTATGTGCCTTTCCAAATACAGGAGACTGAAATAAAAATTGATGACGGCACAGTTGTGAGTCAAGGGCTTTTCGCATTGGTGAAGGTATACCGCTTCTCATTCTCGTAGCTCAGGGGGATTTTCCAGGTTTCATGCGTTTTCTTACCCGTTTCAAATGAGCAAGCTCTGCACAACATTTGATTAGCAGGAAAAGCAGGCTCATGAGGGAAATTAGGTTATTTAAGGGCTTGTGGCAACCGATAAACACCAAACTCTCTGTCACAAATGTTTGATAAAGTAAATTTCCACCAAGTTACAAAGTAAATACAAAATAAAGACATTCATTTTATTTGAATTCAATTGTCTGAACTGAATGAAAATAAATTAAATGTCTTTTTTTATGTAGTGACAATTCACAAACCGTCATCTCAAGGCACTTTACAAATGAGTTATGGTAGTTTGTTTATGTTGAAGCAATATTTTGCTCAACAGGTACTATCCAAGCGGTCATTTTGACTGTTGCATACAAACCTCAATTAATTCATCTTGTAAATTTATAATTTACAAAATTCAATTAGCCAAACAATGTTTTATTAAATAAAATGACACCAAAAGAGAGTGTTGTTAATTTACCAGTCGAAGTTTAATTATCATCATCATTAAACCAAGTAACAAAGACCAGTCTTGCCGATCAATGTGACCGACAAATCTAATTACACATCAACAGTGGGTACCTTTTATCGCAGAAACAAAACCTAAACACCAATGTTCATATTAATAAATAGCCCATTGTTTAATAAATTAAAAAAGTAGGAAATGATTAACAGAGGACACAAACTGGATGTCAAAAGTCAGTAAGGGGTGATATAAAAAGCAAGAACATTTACTGCATGCTTGAGTCCTAATGACTTAGGTAACAACCTTGTTCTAGCTGCTTTGATGGCTGTCTCCCTACAATCGGCTCGAAAACGTCTCCCTGCTTCTGCAAATGTCTGTTGTGGGATCTTGGCGCCAGTGCACTTCTGGAAGGTCCAGTAACCTATTAAAACCCATCAATGGGCCATCTCTGGGTACCATCATCCCTTTTCTTGCCATCTGATCAAGGATGTCTACACCGTTTTTCGTGTTGTCATAAAAGGGTACTGCACAGACTAACTAAGGATAATTTCATTTTTGATCTGTTGTTTCCTTGGGGGTTAAACAGGCTAAACGAGTGTCCAGAAAGTCCCATCCTTTCCCATTTCCACCATTGAGGAGGACGTCAGGGTCGCTTCTCTCTTGACATCAGGTTTGGCAGGTGTTTCACTAGTCATGTTAATTTAATTAAAATAAATAAATAAATGTTGTCATGTGATAATTCAGCCTCTACTATAACATTCTTTTTTAGTAACCTACTGATATAGCCTACAGACTGCCTATAGTTAGGGCAGCGAAAAGCTCATTTCTATTGCAATAACAGTGAGAGGCTGTCAGAAGACTTCAGGCGTCTCCTTTTCCTCGGGATGTCCAACTTTCACTCGTTTTCTGGGCCGCATTGTACAGACATTAACCATTCAATGACATACTTTGTTATTTCTCTGTTTTGAAATGCAGAGAAATATAATATATATATATATATATATATATATATATATATATATATATATATATATATATATATATATATATATATATATATTTCTCAGTAAACATGCATAAAATAGCTCAATCTCTGTTTCCCATCACACTTCATTCCATCGAGGACGTCAAATGTCCATGAAATCTCATGCAATGCCATAAAACTGTATCTCGTTATAACAAGAAAGCTTTCTCAATTTTACGAGAAAATGATCTTGTTATAACGAGAAAGTATCTCATTATAATGAGATACAACTCTATAATATATTTTTTTAATGAACAGTTAAATTCCTCTGTACATGATCAACTGTAGGTGGGCAAAATATTTTTTGAAAGGCTGCCCCAGCAACAAAGTATGCATAAGAGTGCATTAACATGGGAGCAGAAGTTAATCTTTTTCTGATATTTTCTGGTGTACATTGTGAACACAGGTGCATGATCTGTTTGTCATCCATAATGTATTATGTAAATGGTTGTCTTCTTAGTGTACCATTTGTTTTTACCCTCCTTTTTTCCTCTCATACATAGAGAGGTGTAAATCCTGTTAATGTTTAAACTAATGAAAGTAATCATTTATCCATTCGCATAAATAGCTTACTTGTAAGGATTTATGACAAATGGTATGGCATGTCACATAATTAAGCCTTAAATAATAATGTTGTCAGTATTAGATCTTCAGTTGTATCTATGAAACAAGGAAACACAAGATGGGTAAAAAAACCTGCACACACGGATAACGTCATTATTTACAGGTGAGCTGATATATAGCAGTGGTTAACTTCTAGCTTTGCTTTGGGCTGGACATGCTAATTTGGTGCTTATTGTTTAACTATATAGTCCAACAGAAACAGCAGTCAATCAATAGGCCAGTCTTTGCACCTGTGGTTTTATAACTGTGTAGTTAAAACAGTAATAACTGTGTAGTAATAAAACGGTCCGTCCGTCTGTCCGTCCGGTTTGCTGTGATAACCTTTTGATGTTGGATAAGCAGGTGGATGCGCTCCTTCATCAAGCAGGCGGACGGTCTGAGAGTGCGTCTGTAGACAAGCCTGGCTGTCCAGGAATGTGCTTCTTTGATCTCTGGATTACGGTTTCATCTTCTGGGCTGAGCTGATCTCCTTTTTCTCTCATCAAGGGAGCCTCTCAGATCTTACTGATATAGAGAACTAACCTGTCCGTCAGGATGATCATATGACATTTTTCGGAAAAGGTTCTTGATGAGGAGTGAAACAATGCAAAACTTCATTCAGAACTGCTTCTTGAGGTTTTTTTTGTCCACCAACTCCACTGCCAAATCCTGTACCACGAACACAACACCTCACAACGTACCTCTCCCAACTCTTAGACAATAATTACAGTCTTTTAGTGCATAACGTGTTTCACATTTCCTCTTTTGGAGGACAGTGCCCATGAGACATCCACAAACTGCGGTCTGGAGAATAAACTTATTTCAGGATTTGCTGTAGAGGCGAGAGATGTTCACACATGTTCCGAGAGACCTTTTTAACTTCATAATGACTTTCACTAATTATTCAAGTGCGCAGGACAGCACACAGCGACATTATTAAATCAGCCTTTGATTTTACTGCTGGCACAGGCAGTTGGTGTTTAATTACAACGTGGGTGTGCTGAGGATATGTTGCGGCTTCCTTTGTGGCAGCAGCCTGTTTAAGACCCAGTTTTGAGGAGGAACTAAAATTTACTCGGCTTGTTTGTTGGCGCAGGTTGAAAGCTTTAAAGTTTTCTGCCAAAAATCCTTCCTGTTACACGTCACACCCCTTGTCAAAGAAATTAGTCAGTGCATTTTACTCAAGGTATGTCTGAGCAGGGACATTATTACTCAGACACGCTAATTAAAACTGGGTTTGGATGCACAGACACTTGCACATACCACTTTTGGTTAAGTTCTGACCGTCTTTTGTTAATGGCCGACCAGCTGACATCATGGAATCATGTGAATATGACCGTTACGGATTTGATGTCATTTACACCAACATGTTTATTTGATCCCGTCCTTTTGCTGGGTAAAGATTGCGCTTTTTTTGTCACCTGCTTGTAATAACTTTAATTATTCTTTCATTTATATACAATTATTTATTTAGCTATAACAAAGGTAATGTAGGCTCAACAAACATGATTATAAACGTGTAATAAGAAATCATTTTGACAAATTTCTCTACAAGGACTGGAGGCCAACTCACTCAGACAATAGGCTGCGGTTTTAGAAAATACTTGAATGATAAATCCACCAGACAGTCACAGGTGATTCATTATGAGTTTGTCCCAAGCAGAGTTTCATGTGTAGGGATCAAGTTCTATGCATAACTACTCTTTCTTTAAAACACAGCATCAATAAAAAAAGGAGATCTGATTAATTGACAGAACGTGAAAAATGGTTCTTGTGTTACATTTCTTTTAGCGCTTCCATAAATCGTTCCTCAGATTTCTTGACTTTCTCTCATTTTTAAGGAGACAAAGACTAAGATTTCCTTCTTTGTAACAATACAACAAATTCTCCTTTTATTTCCCCTTCTCACACCCAATGCACCCTCCTACTCATTTGACCTTTGACAGCTAGGGCCCCTTTTGCCATTTCTTATTGATTCCTTGGCATTGAACTTGAATGTGGGGTCTCCAATCAAAGAGGCATTGTCTCTCGTTGACAGATTGTAGACCAAACAATACTCGTTCACTTTCCCTCATTTCTCTATTCACAGAAAGGACCACTTATCCTTGGCCGTCCTGGACTTTTTGACTATTCAGTTCGTTTGGAATGCATGCATTTCCTGTGTATAGAAGATGTCGGTCTAACTCTGACAGATCACCGGATGATAACAATCTTCATACGCCCCTTGGTGTAACCCGACTAGTGTTGGTGGCAGGAAGTCTGAAAGGTCCCTCAAATAGGCTCCGAAAGAATAGAAAATGTCATGTGGATAATGAACATCTTTATTGACATCTAATATCAGAGACAAATTGAAAACTACACACTTTAAAATAATATACATCTAAAGTGCTAATTGCTGCATGACTGGGCCACACCTTAAGCGATCCGTAACTCATTACATTTCTTATATGGTTTTCAGTTTGCTCAAATGCTTTGTAATAAACAGACGGAGGCTGCTGTAGGTCTTGTGATGTAACTTCAGGGTTTTTGGAGACTTCTTTTACCATCTTGTGGTCTGCTTTCAGGTGAAGCTTCCTTGGAAGAGTAGAGCTCGGCATGTTGGCAGTTGTTTTTAATGTGACCTGCTTGTAAAGCACAATGGCCTGCTTCAAACTCTTCTACGACCTCTTTAGATCCCTTACCAGTCCCATAAGCTGCTACAATCTTCTTTCTGGAGGCCTTAGACAATTATTTAGATCTTACCATGGTTGTCAGGGGTTTCAATAGACAAAACCTCCTCCAAGATTCTGAGTGAAAATGTAATTGCAGCTGTTTATAATGGGGAATAAATGATAGAGGTTTTTAAATGATTCCTTAAAGTAAATGTTATCTATTTCTTATTACATTTTACTGAAGATTCAAAGTGTGTTTTCCTAAGTTTTTATTGTAATTGTTATCTATAATTCTGAATGTGTGCAACCATACATCCAAATATAAAATATTTTTTACAATGAATAAATTAAGTGAAGTTTTTATCACATATTGATTTTGTAGACACTAAACTTTGTCAAAGTACCTGTAAGAGCAAACAGGAACACATATTTAATTAGCTGAGAGGAAATTACCGGGATCTCAGGTCTGCATACCCTGATGCTGTGCCACCGTTGCACAAAAGTATTTGCCCCCCTTAATGTTTTTCCACATTTCCTTGGTTTAATTTTCAATCCTTCTGTTTTTGTGTAACAGAGTATTCTTTAAAATGGGTGTTTGGTGTAAAAAATTTTTTTTTTAATAAAAAGCACTTTACAGCCCTAAAGCACTTTACAGCCCTAAAGAAATAAGTAAATAGCTGATTTAATACTGTAAATGAGCTATTTACAGTACATTTTGTATTAAGCAACAAATTTAACTATTCAAAGGAGGAAAATTAACCTCCAATAGAGCAAAAAATAAAACACTGGTTTGTTTGTCCAATTAGCTGAAACAGTGGGTTCCATGTTTGTAAAAATGTGTCTACGGAGCCTGCATTGTCATCTTTAAATATACAAAACAGTTAGGTATATGACTATAAGGATATACTGTAGCCTGGACACATTTCTAGATCAATACATGTACATTATTAGAATGTGTTAACCCAGGACTCTTATAGAATGTGCCATGACAATTACACATTGTAGTGATACTTAAGAAGGAAATAAATGAGGGATATGTTTATCCTGTATCTTCTTTTAAAAGTATTCAGTGTGATTATTTGAAGTATGGATAAAGGTCATTTTAACACGATAAATAAATTCTTCACAAAAATACCTGCATGAGAAGACAGTGACATAAAGCCTATCGAAACCTGTTAAATGTAACTTGATCACGTTTACGCACCACAAACTTGTATTTCCAGAATCCTTTCCTCATAATGGGAAATACCAGCCACTCTGATGAAGTTCTTGGTCTATTGTCTGCCATCTTACTTGTGTAAACATGAATAGACTCACCCCCTAAAAAAAGAGTGTTAACAGTAGAGAGGAATGCAAGAAAGTAATATTCACACACATTATGCGTTTCCTTACCTGACTTATCTTAACCGAGAGGGTGGAAAAATAACGTCACATTACGATGCCTATTGCAAAAGCTCTTTAGGTGTGGAGTTTTTTTTTTCTTTTGTGACCAGGTTCTGCTGTGTTGTTTTGTACTTAAGAAGAGATAAAATCACTCTCTGTAGTAATGCCGATCTTTCAAAACCAGTAAACTGGTTTAACACAGTTGTAGTTAAAAGATTAAAAAAAATGTGTCATGGGTAAGAATGTCAACTTTGACTGGTTCATTTAAACATTTCTTTTCTCTGATTGAAAAATGATACAGCGGTCATCTATAATGATTTTTAAAAACAAGAATATGACAAGTTTAAATTCATTGTTGCTTTTTTTTTTAATCCACAAGGATCAAAATTCTAAATAAAAGCTAAGACTGTATACAAACACCTCCACTAATCTCTGTTTCTGCTTTCCTGTGAGAATAAGAGGGCAGAGTTTTCTTGCTTCTAAATTTAATAAAAGCGTTCAAACAGAATTTGTTGCTGCACTGATTCAGCTCAGAAGCCCCGTGGTTGCTGGATACCAAGTCTGTAAATTCTTGAAAAGTTTTTGGTTTACCCAGATGGTATCAGTTTAGGTGTTTCTTCTTTTTGGTCCGCATCCTGTCAGTCAGTAGTGTAAAACTATCAATCAATCATATTCCAGGAATTTCCAGTTCAGGCTTAAGGCTTGGTCATTCCAAAATTGTTCCAGTTTTTTCTTTCTTTAGCTGGTATGGTCAACATGTGGCTAAAATGTCAGACTGGCTCTCTACAAAGGTCGTTAAACATGGACTGATGATGTGTATGATCACTCCATAGTTTTTGCAACTATCTTTGTAGGTAATACCCAGGCTTATAGCAGGCTGTTGGTGAGGAGAATGGGTAGTTGCCTTTGATTTTGAAATCTTCAGCCAGTTATTGTTTTATATCTCAGGTTCTTACAGCAATTGGTGTCATTTTTACTCTCAAGAAAAACAGTAAATGCGTGTGGTTTAGATGACTGAATTTGAATGTAGTCAAAATTCTGGAAACGTTGAAACAAAATCATCATGTCAAAACTCATCAATCATGCAGCAGACTTAACAGTGAAAACATTTCAAACAAGCCCATATCTAGGCCTTCAGTAGCACAGATTATATCTGAATGTCATAATATTTCATGCTAGAAATAAAAATTATTACCCTCATGAGTGCTGATGTAAAATGAAGAGAAAGGTCACCCGTGCTATATTGGATTTCCTGTAACTTGCAAGTATTTTTTTTTTTCTACAGTGTGAATAATAGCGGCCCCACAGAGATTCAGCCTCTCACATGTCAACCTTTTGCACACTTCCCTGTCCAAATAGCCAATCAGGATCTATTTAGCCAGCAATGGCCTGGAACTGGATCTGACAGGCTTGGCAGAGACATTCTGAAACACATGTGAGCTATGGAAGTCCTCAGCCGTCCAGATCTGAAATCCATACTGGGGCTTGCACAGACACTGCTGATTACCACACTGTTGGTGCAGACATGCTGGACAAGGCTGTCGGGCCTAATCGTGAAATGGATAGAGAGCAAAATCACACCGGGGATTGAAATTTGTCAGAAGTTTTATTTCAGTAGCAGCTAATCAGTTTGTTATGATTGGTAACGACTATCTTTTCATCTTTTATACAAGATTTTCCTGCTTGATTGCATTTTAAAAGTGTTTTTCACCTTGTTTTTATTTATTTAATTCCATTGCATTTACTCTTTACATTTGTTATTTTAAGAATTTAATCAAAACATTTTTTTTATTTATGGCAAACAGCAGAGATAAATGTATCAAGTCAAATAATTACACAAGATCACGTCTTGACAGAAAGTGCATTGTTGTTTTCTTCCTATGATATTTCGATCTATTTTGTGTAAACTATACTCCTTGTGCTGCCAGATAACCTTTGAGTCATTTTATGTGCCCTGTCTCCACGCTTGGCTTCATTTGCTTTAAACAAACTGGTTCTGGCCTTTGTGAAGCCATTCAGGCCACAATCATTATTGAGAGCCCAATCAGACATTTTTGTTGCACAAGGCTTCTCATTTCATAATGTTCTAATCTCTGTGTGGGCTATGAGCTTATTTTGAAAGTTATAAAATGTAATCTTTTTTTTTAAGGTATGCTTTGGAATGAAACTGGGAGACAGTACCGGTGTTTATATTTCAAACTTAGCTTTACCCTCAGAATTTTATCTAAATTTTTTTTTCTTATACATCTGAAATATTTCAAATACCAAAATGGATATGTACCAAAAATATTTAAATCATAAAAAAAACAAGAAGAATGACCAAGTAGCCCTATAGTTACTCTGTGGTTTTTGTTTAAATGATCTTAATTTCTGAGCCACGTCACCAAGAGTGTCAGAGTCTTGTTACAACTGACAAAATATGACAAATTACCAGAGCTTAATGCAGCCTGTATGGAAGTTGTGTACATTTTCTCTGGCGCCACATTAACATGCCTAACTATAATTAATTTATACGTATGTGTGCTTTTCTTTCCAAATGAAAAACAGTAAACCTTTATGATTGTCAGATTTTTTTCTTTATTTAGATTAAATAAAAATTTGGTAAATATTTAAGCCATGGAATTAAAAAAGAAACAACAACAAACACATTTATATTCCTAACCTTAGTTATTCATACTGTATGATTAAAAAAAAGGTGTACTGGCCAATCACTAGCTTTATGGAAATGTTCTGTAGAATATCATTCAGGACTTTTTGTAATATAACCAAAAGCCTAAATGTTTGTAGAAACTAATTACACACCATTCATCAGCTGACTGCAAGTAACCATGTTTTTTTTTTCTGCAAGATAAATTGGACTGGCTTTTCTTGCTCTTAAATGAAATAATGGTGTTTAAACAGCCTTCCGTTGGATACTGCACAGATTCAGTGTTGTAAAGCTGGTGTTGTTGCGCACAATGGCTGTAAATGCCAGTAATATTACATTTACAACAGCCACAATTAAACATAATATTCTGACACGTTAACATTTTACCAAATAAATAAAAATACCCAATGAAAAAATGCTATTATTTTCCTCAAATACTGTTTTGTTGTGGTGCAGCTCAAAAAAGCCCAAATAAATGCTCTCTCGATGCATTCTAGCTGTATAGAGAGTTTAACTAAAGAAAAACACTGACGAAAGTGACAAAATACTTCCAATTTGACGTAATGTATGCTCCACAAATTCAATGAGGCACAGTGAAAGCAGTAGCCTTTATTTAAATTTGCCTGAATATGCTGCATTCTTTCTAAGTCAAATGATGTGTGAGAGGACAGGTTGATGACGTCATTCATGGTCAATTTCCAGCCGCCAGCAGGACTTTGATTACAGCAGTAAATCTCCTCCTGTTTGTCTATCCTCCTGAGTGAAACAGCAGCTTAATGGTCGGGACTCCATATGTCGCTGGATATTAACTGTTTTGAATCGGGCTGGTATTATACTTCAAACACTACAAGTGCAATCCTACATAACTAACTTTTGTAAAAAAAAAAAATTTAAAATGTGTGATGAACCATAACAAAGTATAAAGGGTCAGTTTATTTTTACTGCGTATGTGTCTTAATAAAAAGGCAATGTATGAAAAAGATGTCTAGTGTTTCCAATCAGAAAAACTCACAAAATGCCTTTTGGCAGCCCTGCAAACTCTCATATGATTGGCTCGGGAACCAGGAAGTAGACACGGGCTACACACTGCACACTGAAATAGTTCCGCACCATCCAGCAATTTTGAAATGAGAGGACACTTGACTAAGACATTGTTGATGGAGAAGACCAATTGTTTATGGAGAATGTCACTTCCGTCCTGGGTGACAATTGAGAATGATTTAGATTAATTTTAGAGTAAATATCCCACTTATTGCACAGTTAACTTAAAAAACATTTCACTATCTGGCTCCTCCCAATGGCCTTTCAAAAACTTTTGATACACGTCCTTCACATTTGTTTATTGATTAAGAAATTAAATATAAAGAAATAACTGAAAATTTAACCAGTTTATTATTTAATTAAACTTTGGCTAAGTCACACAAACAGATGAGTGCTGCAGAATAACAGTAACTAACTGTGCAAATGTATATCTCCCACCTCCCTCTTCTTTCTACAAAGCCTTAATCACAAGGCCTGCATGACATACGTTTTAGTATCCATGCCTGTCCTCCTGGTTTCATCTGGACTCCGCAGATGTTCACCTGCAGCCTAAATGTATGTGATCATGATGATATTAAATCTCTCATTCACAGGGTGGTGCCATATCCCTCATTTACACAGCGAGAAAGACCAGTAACAGATGAAGAAAAACGATTACATTTGTTTTTACAAAACATGTGGGGTCATATTTTTCATTTTGACCTTTTTCATTGATGTATTCATCAATATTATTTTTGTTCAGTTCTTTTTATCCTACTTTTTGCTACTGTGTAGACAGTTGACAAACACTGATTGCTACCTAACCTGTAAAACCAAGAAAACGCAAAGATCGCACATCTTAATGATCCCCAAGGCATTGAGAAATATATCCTGTGAAGTGACACAACAAAACTGATCATTTCACAAGGTGTGCATTCTGTTACATCTGACACAAAACCAACAGCATTTCAGAAAAAGACTATCAGGTCTTGCAGTGATTAATAGAAACATGATTTCTGTTCTTTAGCAGAAAATCTAAAAAGAGAATGTCCAGCTTTCAGTTTTACCTGAAGTATAGGTGCACTTGGGTTATCTAGCAGGTCAGCGATTTATAGCAGACCAACAAGTCCCCCTTGAATGACTAAATGAAGATGTTGGACTGGCCCAGTCAAGGTCCAAACTCAGAGCGGGGGGAGATGGTGTGACTGGATCTTAAACAGGTTGTTAATGCTTGAAAATCCTCCAAAGTTTATTTTGAATTATTATATTATTTTCTTCTGTTATTTCACATTTACCTAAACAGGTAAATCTTATTGAGACAAGAGGTTTCCTTTTCAAGAACTCCTGTTTTAAACAAGCCCACTCTTTGTGTCTAGATGTATGGGCCAAAATTCCTCCACAGTGGTGAAAGACACATTTCCAGAATCAAAAGCTAGATGACAGTTGTTGCCACCAAGGGTTAGGGTGGCTCAATCGGTTTTCACCATTAGGGGGTAACTACCGTTTCACATTGGGACAAGTTAGTTTGGATAAGGTTTTTTACTTATTATTTGAAATTTTGTTATCTGAAACAGGAACATGTACCAAAAACTCAGACCGCATCCAAAATGTTCTAATTTGCTCCTACCTCCTGTTCTTTAGAACTCTATCATGGGAAGAAAAGGAGCTCATGCGCTATTACACGACAGAAACACACATGGATGATTCTAGTCAAATCCTGGCCGACAAGCTTCTGAAAAAGATCTGCAAAGTGTGTGCTCTCTTTCCTCAGGACATTTTCATTAATTTTTGTGAGATGTGCTGTGCATATATGCCATGTCACGCAAAAGATTGTGGGATTCCGTTGGGGACCTTGCGAGGTTCTTCTGCTAAAGGAGCTATGCGAGGAGGCATACAGGCTCCTTTTCCTACCTCCTTCCTACGTCCTTCTCTACTCACAGCACTTATCATGGCAACCGCTGACTCTCTTCCACTTTGAGTCCTTACTCAAAAAAGGTATTCGGATGGGCCCATACTTTTTGTCATTGTGGCCATCTTTGCATCGTACGACTACGAAACCTTTCTCTGGAAGGCATATGGCTGACACACTTCTGCTTTTGCTGGGTAGTCCTTACCCGAAAGACATTTTTGTATGCAGCCTCAGGAAGGGGACAAATATTTTTAACACAACTGTAGCTTGACATTTAAAAAAAAAAAAAAAACGTGACCAACCTCTGAAAACCCACTTCACTTCAAGCTCCACTCAAAGTTTAGCCTACTTTATGCTTGACGAATCCGCGAAGTCCTCGCGGCCGTCTTGCGTAATTTTTGCTTTCACGCCCCTCCGCTGCAGACGTGTTCGCACGTCTTATTTCTGCGAGGATTGTACGTGCGACAAGCATTAAGCAACCTTGAGTGACTCAGTGAGTATGAATACGAGCCATAAATGTCACAGAGAGTGTGAGAGCATGTCACAAGCCCTTGCTTTTATGGACACAGAGAAATATGTGGAACCCTTTCAAAAAGTAGCAACGTAATTTATTTATTTTTTTTTTTTCTTGGCTGACATGCCGGGTGGAGAGTTGCATTATTACAGAAAATTAGGTAGATAATTGAAGTGAGTTATGTGTACATTTTTTTCATTTCATCTTGTGGTGACATTGCTTTTATGTGGCTGATTAGTAGACGCCATCGACAAAAATTACTTTGTACACAGGACATATAATGTCATGTATTTACTTGTTTGACATGAATTTACCTCTTAAAGTCTTGGTCATTCATAGTGGGACACTTACATTTTCTTTTTTTTTCCTCAAACTATGCTCTGTACTTCTCAAACAAATCCTCTCCATGACTACTCTGACAGAAAATACATAAAATAAGTCATAAAGACATGAAAATCCACAGTAAACACGATACACTGAACCATCTAACTTGACCCAAATTGTTATTATACTTCATGCATTTGCACCTGATTTATGAGGTGCCACAGGAGTCCAGATGACCACATGTCAAAATGCACATGAATTAAGCTGGAGGTGCAGGACTGTCTTATAATGTGTATGTACACAAAGACAGAGAGTACCACTGAATCCCGAAATGAGTTTGACTGTTGTCCAAGCTGTCGCTGCCCAGCGAGTCTATGGTTTTAAGTGCTCGGTGGGTAAACAAATCAGGGTTTATTAAATACACACGTGTCACTCTCCACTAGCCAGGCATGGAGAAATTTATTTTGACAAATGCTGGCCCACAAGACTTAAGTGTGTCTAGCTGACGCCAACAGATAAATACCTCTGAATTAGAAAATGGATTGAATTTAGTCAAGGTATGCTTTTAAAACACAAATTTTGTGCTAACCTAGCAGCAGTTCTAAGGTCAATAAACACTCTGTGAGTGACACATGTACTTGCTTAATCTAATTATGTTGCTTAAGTGTAGTGTCTGGCTACTGTACATTAAGAACAAGCAGTGGGCCACAACACATATTTATTTACAAAAGTTTTAATTACTTTTTAAAAATATGTTAAAGTATTAGATTACGGAATGATAGATGTCTGTTTTACATAAATGTAATGATCTTTTTAAAACATGTTTTGATGGTATGTAGAATAAGTCAAGTTCGGGTGAACTCTTGCAGAGTAGTGCTCAGAAAAGTTATGTCAAAGGAAGAAAGTTTGTACCAGTATCTTAACAAATTTTGATGTAAGGTGCATCACAAGGGTGAATGCGTTTACTGTATACAATGTTAAGGAACAGAATCTAGACCCATCACTTTTGTTGCATCCAGATGGCTATATGTGCCAAGATTGCCCCCAAAAGCAAGGCCCTTTCGTTCTGGAGTACACCAAAAGAGCAGGATATTGAGTGAGATGTCCAAACTGGCAGCAACAAAAGACACATATATATAGGTCTTGTTGGAATGACAAGAAATGTTACAGCAAAAAATACTTTGGGTTCAGGTATGCTTTTGATAATCATATTCCTTATGTCTATTGTATGTGCTTGGACATGGAAGAAAGCTTAACGCCAGCACTGATCTTAGCTCACTTTTGATTGCAGTTTTACTTGTAAATTTTGAAAACTTCAGTTAACAACACTCGTCCAATATATTTTGCCATGGTCAACTACACAGGCGAGCCTATGAATCCCAATTTGAGTTTGACTACATGCACATTCATTACAGTTTATTCAGACATTCCAAATTGTTACACAGTATAGTTTTATGCAGCAGTGGATTTACTTTCTAAATTTCACGTGTAGCCTTGGATTTAAGCAATTTAAGCAACAGCTAAAGTCCAGTTAGACACCCTTGGTTAGATCTTATCTTCCATACATAGAGGTTAAAGTGCATTTGGTCAAATTTGTATTATGGAATTGAAAACCTAAACTTCTAAACCTTCAAGATATCTAGCATAACTAGAAAACTCTCTTGAAACTTTTGCTCCATTGTGGGTTTTCTCTTGTGTGATAGCCACACCTGCAGCCACACAGTCGGTAATCCCACAAACAACCACTTTTTCACTGTAAGTTTTCACATACATATACTGCAGCATAATTATTATGATAATATTGAAAGACATTAGTTCCAATTGTAGCACGCACATTTGGTTAACTTTTGTATATTTAATTTTGTCAAATACTTTAATATTTGTTGTGCTTCCTTTTCTGGTGTTATGGGGAGTACCTTCAACTGGGCTGAAGCAAAGGACTTTGGCTGGCACACTCCAATCCCACATTGACTGATTGATTGGGTGGTACCATCTGGAGTTCCACTAGGGGGGAAGACCATGGAGTCCTCATTCTAACTTTTTTGCATAATCTTTGTTTTGCTTATGTGATTTGTTTATTTTGTTTAGTTATTAGTCATTTAAGTTTAATCCTTAAACTAGCTGTGTTAGTTATTTTTGGTGTATTTTTGGTGTATTTTTGGTAGATGTTCCCTTTCCCTATATCCTAGTATGTTAGTCTGGTCTGATCAGCCAGTATTTAAGCCCTCTTTGTTTGTTGTGTGTCAGGTCAGTTTGTTTGTTTGAGCAGTTAGTTTGAGGTTTTGTTTGTCTAACTTTGATATTTTTTGCCTTGAGTTAGCTTCTTCATTTGACCTCTTTTAAGGGCCCTATAATTATTGTTTTGAATTGTGTTACTTTGGGGAAATAAAACCCATTTTTCTTGAAAATTACCACTGTGTCCTCATGCTTGTCCGACTCGGTTCCTCACACTTTGAAAAAAAAAAGCCAAACTAATGCTCCAACATGTTCTCCCATGTCCTGTTCCACTGTCAAACATAGTAGCAAAAACAGGAGCTGCTGAGTAGAATATTATTTGTAGAAATGCCAGATAAAACGGGAATCAGACAGTTTTCTGCTATACAGGCCTTAATGGTTGATTTATAAAAGCATCATAACTATCAGGTCACATTATCCATAACACTCTGTGGTTACTGTGGGAAGAAGTCTTGTTTATCTATTTTCAATATTAGTGGGATTATTGAAATAGAAGTTAAAGAAAGCCCAATAGGTGTAAGACTGTTTCAAAGAAATATATTTTAAATAGCATATATTTAAAATAGATTGAAATGATCAACACCCGCTGCTGCAACAATGGGTATTGGTTATCTCAATCTTCCACCCTCCTATGTTTCTTTTTTTAAATGTTTCATCCTCTGAATCTGCCACAAGATGTACCCATCGTCTGGGCATTTAAGCGAATTAGCAAAATGTCCCAGAGTTAATTTTAGCAGAAATCTGTAAGGTTTAACATTTTAAAGCAAATTATATTAGTTTTATACCCCAAGGAATATACACAGAGACTGCTGTTTACAGCAAATTAAAAAAAAAAAACACACTAATCATACTAATTCCTAAAATGCTAAATACATCTGAAAATGTCAACTTTCTTATTATTTTGTCAGCAGGTCAAAATTAATCATATTAGCGCATCTTTAGTTAACACATAGTTGACCTTTTTTGTGAATTAACCTGAAACCACCACAAAGCTTTATCTTGTTTTAGTAAAAACCTGTTGATGCAGATTTGACACCAATTTACAGGCTGTATTAGAAGTACTTTACAGCCATCTAGTGACTGGGTCCATTAATGTCCAATGTATCTAATGGCCACTACATTTATAACTGCTGCATGGGCTACATCTTATTTAGAAAAAGCTAAGCTATACGATGTTTTGAGTTTTTATATATTTTTATGTTATATATTTTTAATATAGTTTTGATGTCTTCACTATGTCTCCGCAATGTAGAAAGTCATAGAAATAAGGAAAAGCCATTGAATGACAAAGGTGAGACAAAGTTTTCATATAATGACTGGTAGTGTACGCCAAATACTACCACGCCCCCTGGGGGACATGGGAATTTTTTTTTTCATTTTGCGTTCCCTTGCAATAGGTTTTGTGTTATCTCACAATAGCCTAGTAGTGTTCATGCGGCATTTTGAATACGAAGTCTTTCTGCTACAATATAAGGTTCAATTTAATATTGCAAATACATTTAAAGAGAATCAGTGACTACATGTTTATACATTCTTAACACTTTGGTGCAGAAAACTGATTGAAAATCAACCTATTAACTGCATATTCATGTTTGTTTGTGTAAGATTGAGATTGGACGCCGCATGAAAACGGCCCTTTATTAGCCACTCTACCAACACAAAAAGACACAATCAAAACTGCCAGATGGCTGTATTACAGAGTGAAAATAGCTCAAAAATTGTCCAAAAACCTTGAATGAGTTTTTTCTTTCTTTACTTCTTATAGAAAGTTTATGTTAGAAAGGATGGAAAGAGAAGGAAAGCCCATGTTTAACCCGTTTTGCTTTTGCATTTTGCACATAACTTTGTGGTGCGTTTGTATCCTAAAGAAATTATATAAAACTTCCTTTCACTAACGAGCTATTAACGTACATGGACAAATCTTATAATTATAAATTGTAGCAGAAAGACATTCAGTATTAAACATGCTGCATGTACTGTCTACTAGATCAACTAAGCTTCTAGGAAACATCTCGGCTTCAGCGACACGTTTTGTGTTTTTAGAGTGCAAACTGGACTCTGTCAAAGTTGTCTTCGCTCTAAGAAAATAAAGAACGTGCAATTAATTTGTGAGCTCCTAAGTTGTTCTCTTTTAACTCATGCCATATGGTGAGTGCCACATGTAATCTTTGCTGCAAGTCCACAGAGCCCAGCCAGGTAGGTAGATGGAAGCCTGCAGAGACACAAAAGATCAAGCAACCCTGCATGGCTACATAATGTATTCACATGGCCTGGTCGGAGTTCAAGACAACCTTGTTTGCATTTCATGCAAGACTGTGTAAGCGCTTTTGTTTAGTAACACAGACTTGACTTTCTGAGTGGAACTCAATAATTAATTAAGAATTCTTTTATATTCCGTTCTCTCTTTGTTCCCTATTGGTTTTCTCTCTTTCAGTTTTGCCTCGCAATCAACTTTTAACATCTCCTTTTTTTTCTTTTCTCTCATGGGTTGAGCCATTAACATAACAACAGAGGCAGCCACAAAAGTCCTGGGGGCATGTGACAGGCTTGTGGGACGGGAGCACATGGACAGGGGGAGACATAGGGTGAGGAAAGGAGGGAGGGAAGGAGGAAAGGAGGGAGGGAGAGAGGCTGCCCATGCTAATATCTGCAGCTGGGTCTTTGGTTTTGTTCTCTATGCAGCTGGGCTGGATGAGGGAAACTGGATTCCAACACACCCCTATCAGCATAAATCTTGCCATGTTTGAGGCTTCACACACTACAACAATGCCACTGGGTCAGTCTATGCCAAGCCGGCTGGCTCTGCACATCCACACACGCATGCTTACAAATAAATTGTTGTTTTGTGGAGTTGTTTGTAACAACCGGGGCCCGTTTTTTTTTTTTCTATCTTGTTGCATATATTAATCATTTATCATCCCCTTAGACGAACCCAGACGATGCTAATTATTCCTTTCAGTCTCATTGTCATTGTCTATATAGAACAAGGCCAGACAAGATTATGTCATGTGCAAGGGTCAAGTCCAAGACTAAATGTGATCACTGCTTTTCAGGACAAAATGTCATTTTATTTTTACTTTAGTAGCTTCATAGTTGTGAAGTTTGGTTCATTTAAGGAGGGCTTTTGAAGGATAAAATACAGATGTGAAACTGTGGCAATCAGATGATGTGCTAAAGCCATCAAGATGCACTGCTCCCTAATTAAAACTGGGAGGATTAAAACAAAGCAAAACTCAGACACACTCACAAACTTGTTCCCCCAAACATTTGGCCACAGCTTTCAGCCTATCATTAATAACACCATAAAGAGCTCTTTATATCCTAGAGGACAATGTCACTTTTCGGAGTCAACTTTGACGAGATGAATGTGAGCGACGAGCCTGAATGCTTTGCAGCTGGCTGCGAGCTGGGCGCTGGTGACAGCGGGTACCAGGGCACAAATCCCGTGGCAGAAAGGGCATCTTTGTTTGGCCCAGGTGCTCCCTGGATGCACTGCCCTCACATCCTGTCCAGGCTCATTCATTATGCATGAATCGTACATTTAAAATCATGAGCTTCCTGTCAAAAGCCAGAAAGGACCTACACCCGGCCAAGTAGGCTTTATGTGGCTTTTGGAGGAAGAATGGAGGCGCGACATTTTCTGGCCGTTGAAAAGGCATAAAAGCAAAAGACCATTGTGCCATAGGGAAACATAATAAAACAACATTATAGCTCTATCTGTGTAAAATGTAGGAAAGTCTCCTGAACTAATAAAATGTAGTTTCACAGCTTTCTACTTCGTGGACTTGATGAAGAGACCATAAGGAAATTATTATCTTCATGGTGAGTTATGAGCTTTGGGGAGATGTTTGCAGCATTTATTATTTGTAGTTGTAATAATAAATAAAAACTCTTATCTCATGTGCCTTGCTGTTCACATGTAAAGAAGATGTGCTCCTGTAATTAGTGCAGGATTTAAATTATCTGCACTGGGAAGCATGACCTCCTCCCTGGTCTTTGTTTCCTATCACAGGGTGATTCCTGCACTATTGAGCCTTGTTGTCTTCCTGCATGACGGTTAATTAGTGTTATCTTCAGAAGTGGCTTCTGCTCTTAGACTGGGTCGTCAATGAGATACTTCTCCTTGCATCAGTTACCGTAGTAATAGTACAGTCTCCAAGGGTCTGGGGTCAAAATAGAGGTCAACGCCTTATGTGAATAAACCACCAGAGTTTCTACTGCAATAATTCTTACTAATAACTTAATAATTCTTACTTGCTTCACCTACACAGCACAAGTTGTACTCTGTCTACAATATTTTATGTCATCACAGGAAGTGACATAAATAGGGGTCGTGCTTGATTGGCATGTGATGCATATTTAACCCATCATTTAGTGCTTTCTAGTTCAGAGCTTCAGAGCAGACCTAAACAATCAATGGAGTCCACCCGTGTAAAATGTAAACTTAAACATAATCCAGCTCTCCTGTGAAGGGTCCCGAGATTTGCCAAAGAACATTAGTAAACAAACAGCATCAAGTCCAAAACAGGAACAAAGTTATGCAGAAATTTGGAAAAAGTTTAGGTTTGGAAAAAAAATCACAAGCTTTGAACATTTTGTAGAACACTGTTCAATCCATCATCTGAAAATGGATGATGACAACTACAGCCTTAAAAGGACATGGCAATCTACCTACACTAACTGGTCTGGTAAGGGGAACATTTTTCAGAGTTGCAGCCAAAGGATCCATGATAACTGGAGGAGCTCCAAATGATTGAAAGCTCAGGTGGAACAATCTTGTTGGCAGTATCATACTTTAGGGATGGCATCCTGTAGCAGGGACAGTTAAGTTAATCAGAGCAACCAGGAGTGAACAATGTTGCAGAAGAGCTAAATGACTATACTACTCATCTTTCCAATGCTCCCTCAGCATAACCCCAACCTCCTCCATTCAGCTCCTCTTCATTATGGACAACGGGTGTCTGGGTCTTCTCAGCTGACTCTTGCCTTTGGATCTCCCTCCCCAACCGTCTAAGAGCTCTACAGACATTTGATGCTTTTAACTCTTAGTCACATAGTCACTTTTTTTTCTTTCTTAAATACCTTTAAGGAGAAGGCAATAATGTTTATAAAACATGTCCCTGTTTTTTCACAAATACTTTCCATTTTACAGCATTTTAAACACTTTTTTAAAACGCAAATTGCCATTTAACATTGCTGACTCTCTCAAAAAAATGCTTGGCGGGCACAGCCATGCCTAGCTCCACCCCCTAAGTTCAGTGTGATTGGAAACAAGAGAGTCCTACCTTTTAAACAAGATGTCTTTGTCTCATGTCTCTTGGTGAAGTAATTCTCCTGCGTAACACAGCTTACAAAACTGGCAGTCACTGCTGCCGTGCGCACAGGGGCACACAGGCACTTTCCCACACCTGTAGCTGTAATCAACTAACAATTTAACTTTCTGCAGCATTGTTCTTATTCTATGTCTCAATGTCTATCATCATAGCAACGCAGAGGAGTAGACAGGCTGCTCTGGAAGCTTTGTAAGAAGATATGAGTCATGATTTATGAGTTGTTTCCTTATTTTTAGATTTATGCTGTGCACAATGGTACATGTTGATGAAACAGGGTAAATCTTATTACCAAAGGCTTTGTCATGTGCAGAAGGAGTCCTACAATGGAAATAATCACTTTTATTTTACCTGTTTTCCTTTTATAAAGTGAAAACACATGTGGCACAGTCTTGGCACTTTTGGCACAATTGTGCCAAAATCACTGGTCCGCCTGGCACACTGCCCACTAAAACCTTTGTAAAACAAATGTGATTCAGCTAATTCAGTCTAGATTTGTTGCAGTTATAGTCAAGATGTGGATATACAAAGTCTGGGGCCTCTTCTACATTTTTAAAAGGATTTTCATGTAGTTTTGCAGTGTTTATTTTGAAAACTATTTAGGCAAGGGACCACATTTGCAATAGTGGTAACACTAACATTTACATTTACACTTTATAACTTTAGAGCTGTATTTGATTCATATCAGGTATATAATGAAAAATTCTTTGTAAACATTTATTAGTATCAATATCATCACTTACTACATGGAATCCGAATAGAATACATTTTAATTTGTAATAGTTATGTGACAAAATATAAAAAGTAAAATATGGAAAAGTATTCAATATTTTGTAAGGCACTGTAGATAAATAGTAAGATGATTGTCAATAGTGGTTATATAATGAAGGAGTGTGACTTAGGATGAGCTATTTTACTGTCCTGAAAAGATTCAGATTTTGATACATTTTTGCCAAAATATTTAATTTCAAATAGGGAAACGGCACACTCCAAAAATGGGAAAAGGGACATACATGTAATCAGTTTTTAACCTTCCTTTTCTATTTGGAAAGCTCTTCCTTGATTTTGCTTGCAGTCCAGTGGTCTGCCAGCTTTTAGTCCTGGTAAACCTCATCGTTGGCCAAATCTGAGGTCAGAGACAGATTATACGCTATTATGAAAGATGGAAAATGCCACCCACTGTAAGTTACCAATTCATTTATGAGCTACGCACGCCACAACCAACAACTGAATCAAATTATGTTTGTTTATACCTTCAAAATAAATTGCCAGTTTCATTTTTTTCTCCATGGTACTAATTTGGAAATGGAATAGATACAAAAAAGTATTTCCTCTCAGACCAGGGTGTGTCGGTATTTGGAGCCAGCTTCCTTGTTTACTTTCCTTATAAGCTGTCATAATAAATTTGTTATTTGAAATGCTGGCATCTCCTTTTTTACTGGAGTAGAAGAAAATAATGGAAGCAAAGTGGATTCCTTGGTGAGGTCAGAGTCTGAAGGGCATAATCCTGGATTGCTCGCTGCCTGCTGTGGGTCTGTCTGTCCCACATTAAAAGTCCACTGGTCTCCACGCTGCCGTAGGCAAAATATCCACTCATAAGACCCAAACAGAATGGCATCAGTCACAGTTTAATGGATCCAGGATTATTGGTGCCTTCATCCCTCAGCTCCCACGGGGCTGAGGGGTGGGTGGTTGACTCCGCCATGGTCTCCAGAAACTGCCAGCATCTTCCCCTGTGACCCTTACTGCTGCTGCCTACAGGCAAACTCAGCATGATGGCCTCCAACCACACAGTCCGAGCCTGCTGTGTCATGCTACTTACTGGCCCCAATTTCGTCAAATTAGTAACCAATCTTCACCCTCGCTCTTTGAAAGTGCTTATAATCACATTGAAAGCGCTGGGGACCAGTTTGACCCACTGCAGGTGAACTGGGAAAAACAAAAGCTCCACCTCCACCCTGCTGATAACATTCTTTCACTTTGAGACAGGAAGAATCAGAGGAGATGTACAAGTAGAATTAACAATAAGAAACTTCTAGGAATGTTTAAAAAACAAGCCCTCTAACATTAAAAGAGACCAAGGCTTTGTTGAGTGCCCATTTACTTGATTTGATATAAATTCTGACCTCTTCAACCCTCACAAGTAACACATTGACCCATCATTTTGCAAAGGAATTTAAGCTGACAGAGGATTTAGGCTTTTGTGACTCATTTAGCCTCAAATGTGTTTCTGGCTAACCTCAATGCACTGGTCGGCAAAACAACAATGCCGTTGAATGTTATCAGAAAGTTTCACAAAAAAGTAAGAACAATTAAGTTTAAGTCTGTAAAAGCGGTGTCTCAAACCAAGAGGCTGCTATCTGATCACAGGTTGCACTTAGTGGGGACCTGCTGAGACTTCTGTTTATGCATTAGTTAGGCAGCAATAATGAGCACTGCTCTCTCACTGTGCAGGAGTCAAATCAAATTCCCTTGCCAATTACAAGGAGATTTACACAAGGCCCTGCAGTTCTGAGACTAATCGTCTTTTGCGATCTACGATGTCCCTGGACTTAAACAGCCTCTTATATGCTCATGGAACGCTGACGCTGGCCCTCGTGGTGGGATTTGTTTCTGTTTTCATATGTTTCTGCAGAGCTAGGAGGGCCGGAGCCCGTCTATGTGTCCGCATCCTGCTTATGGAACAGACCTGGCAAACGGCCCATTGAGGACATTTGACCCTGCAGATTTTTGGTTTTTCTATGTGCGTTTGTGTGTATTCGTGTGTGTTTTAAGGGGAGCTAACACTTTTCCTTTAGCAAGGGCTAAAAGGCTCAAAAGGGTGGAAAGCTAAATATTTTTATAAGTCTCCTGGACGCCAGGTTGTATAAAAGGTTCCACAAGGCGTTTGCATCAAACTCGGACTGTGAGACCACAGATTCTGTTTTTATTGCCATAAAACTGCTCCCAAGTACCCCACCCGGTATTGGGGGCATATATAGTCATACTCAATAAATATTAAACAAATTTACTTAGTGAAACACACACACACACACACACACACATACATACATACATACATACACACACACACACATACATACATACATACATACATACATATATGTATATATATATATATATATATATATATATATATATATATATATATATATATATATATATATATATATATAGATAGATATAGATAGATAGATAGATGCATACATATATACATGCATACATACTATATATAGATAGATGCATACATATATACATGCATACATACTATATATAGATAGATGCATACATATAGTGATACATTTTCAATTGGTTGATATTTAGATTTTGTCTCATGCAGGGTTAAACGATTTTAGAAAAACATGGTACGCTATAAGGTTGGTAAATGTAACAATAAACTTGCAGTAAATAAACACTAATGGAAAACGGAAAACACTAACACAATACTTAACTAAACAGTGATAATCCTTTTGCTATGGGCTGATTGCATATATTCATATACCAAACAGAGAGTAGTCTTGAAATGTATTATTTCTGTCTTAACAACATGGTTTTATTGACAAAGTTAGATCTTTCTACAACTGCTACTTTTGCAATGGAACAACTTTTTTTTAACAGCTATCGAGCGAAAATTATCTCTGCTTTTACTCCTAGGAAAGCAGAGACCAATGATTGCAAATTAAAACATATAGTTGATCAACTTCAAAAAGTAATGTAATTAATAACCTTATGATAATTAAGCACAAATGAAAATATAACACCAAACAGAACCAAAATCTGCCAAAAGAATAGGAAGCTTGGTTATGTAAACAACACTACCTGCTCTCCATCATATCTGCAAAACCCAAGGGAATCTAAAAGAGCATCTTTGTTTACTGATGCTGCACAGCTTATGACAGATGTTTTGTTGTTGTTTTTTTTTTTTTTTTTTTTTAGTTTTAGCTAGTTTGGGGTTTTATGGAAATGGGGCTATAGAGCATGACCTGGTGAGCATATCTTTATCTTTGACTCATTCAGGTGATCACAGGCTACTCAGATGGGGGTTGTATTGTCACACTAATTGCAGGTTAGTTGTCAATCACTTTATGCTCCGATGATGATGAAGAGGATGGTGAAAACAGAAACCTGAAATTAAAAGATTCAAAACCAAATTACTGACTCAAGTCTGTCAGAGGACTGTCAACTGACCTGAAATACTCCAAAAAATGCCATGTGCTCATACGCAGTAAAATTAATCAGAACAGTGTTTGGACAGTTTTTAGCTCCAGTTTGTAGTATGCTGTTTTGTATAGAAATGTATTTGTAAAGCGAAACAATAGTGGCTGCATTTTTCAGACTCAGTGATTATAAAAAAGTAAAAAGAAATAACCCGTTGTGTAAAAATATTTCAGACGTAAAGGAGCATAGCGTAAGTTTCAGGATTTTACAGACGTCCGATCCCTTTTGCAACAAGTTGAAATGACACCAGTGTTGTGCATGTGCATGATAAAAGAGGTAAAGCATCTACTGTTGCGACTGAGCCGCTCTTTTGTTTAATGGCATAATGTCTTCTGAGGTAAAAAAAAAGAGCTATAAATATTGATGTTAGCCCATGTTCTCGATTACGGCGGAAACTCAACAAAACAGCCAGGTGAACGAGAACACGCAGTCCATCACACCCACATGTACAACCAGAATGATTCATCCCAAATCATTCTCTCTTATACTGACTAATCCAGGCTATAGAGGCAACTAATGTAAACTAATTTTACACATGTAAGGGCATGTATTGGAAGGAAAACAAATAATATTTAACTTGAAAACTTGCTCTATGCACCTTTAAATTAGTAAAATGTATAGCTGTATTTAAGGGATTTGTTTTCAGTGGCAGCTGCACTACCATGTGGGGGCCACTTTGATAGGAAAAGCTATGAAAAACCATGTGCCATGGCCCCAAAAAAACAAAACAACAAAAAGAAAAAAAAACACCTTAGACCTACATACTTGTTAGCTATACTCTGACGATAGACATACACAGATATGGATTCAGATTCACTTTTACCCCAACATTTTTCACTATAAGTAAACGTACCAAAGGCTAAAGTTTCAAATCTTGATATTTATAGAATGTATTTAATCTAATTGACAACTACTTTCTTGTGGGATTTGTGTCTTTACCGTTTTCCCAGGATTAAGTCTATTTGCTTATGGAAAAGAATGCAATTAGTCAGGTTAGCCTCACTGATCAATACTTGTATATCACTTGCATCACCAAAAGCAAACTTTTCTTTTTTTAACTAGATAACAAAAGAATGTCAAACAATATCTAACCAAATAGGTCACACTTCCTAGCTGATATTCTGTAAGAAGATGTTTTTTTCTGCCTTCTATGCACTCTGGCTGCAATGATTTTAAACCTTTGGGAAAAACGATATATCTGAATGTGTGCAGAATCTCACCGTCTCAGGTGAACAATAGGCATGACACCCCCTGCTGCTTTGCCAGGTGACCTCATCAGAGCATCACCAATCAGACCCCACTCATGCAAACAAAGGTCAGCCAAGTGAAAATGCCAGTGCCGGTTCTCACAGTAACCCCGATAATATCTCCGACCCCCTCAGCCCCACACTCATTGACGTGGAGCAGCCACACAGATAGAGTTGCAAATGGGCACTTCTATGACTCAAAGCAGGGGTGGGTTGGACACTGGACATCCCCCCAGCGAATGCCTTGTTCTCCCATTAATTGATTGCTACTTGATCTTGGATAGTGATTCAGGGGTACTCTCTAGGGCCGGCAACAAGTTTCTGTGATATGTGTGGGAACTGTGTGGAAGCCACTGAGGTGCACCTGTTAAATGGCCATTTTGCCATATTCCCCCAGCACCCTGCCTATTGTTGCGGATTTATATTCAGTTTCCTTCTCAGGTGAACTCACAGTGGAGGACTACTGAAGTGGTCGGCTCTCTTTCCAGAAAAAAAAAAGGCTGCACAACTATTAAAGAGTGACATAGGAAGAGGCAACATATGTGGGGAGCCCAGAAGGATCTTATAGCGCACAGCTGTGATGTCAGCAAATTGGTCATTCATTTAGACTTTCATGACTGATACAATATTTTATGTTATTGGAAGTACACCCATCTTCAGCATGATTGTCATGCTCTCTTTGGACTGTCAACGATGCATTTTTGGCAAAATAAATTATTATTAATTTTTGATTTGCTTTGACTGTTTAATGACTCATTGTAAGTTGCAGGGGGATCATAAGCTTTTTTAAGCTCTTGGCATAATTTCAGCTGCATATTTTATCTCTTTTCCTGGCTGAAATCCATCCATCGTCCTTACCTGGTTATCCTTGTAGGGTCGCTTGGTGGTGTGGGGTTTGGTGCCTATCCTGGCAGTCACTGGACAATAAGCGGGGTACACCCTGGACAAGTTCACGTAACCCATATTTTTGGCCTTACAGTCCTTCAGCTCTTCTCTCAGTCGGAGATTTTCTGGTCAAAGGCTGTTAGTGGTTCCACAAACACATTTTAAAGGAGCCATGACAACAAATAAAAAAAATTCTGAGGTTTTGGGGATATAATATGACGTGTTGTGCACTGATGAGGCAATGTCAATGTCAAAAGTGAATACCAAAGGACCTTTTCAGGAGCAGTTAGCTTTGTTGATTTGCTCCGAAATGATCAGATCAGAAAACAGGTTGTCGTTCTACGTAGGTTGTCTTTCTATGGTTTTCATTTTCTCCACTCAGAGCACACCATTTGTGGTTGTGGCCCCAAGATCCTAGATTGCCTTGCCTCCGTTTTTTAATGCCGTTAAACTAGTTTTATGATGCATGAAGCTACATGTGTAATGTTTTTTTTATATTTTGCGTCTATATCTTTGGTGTTTTTATGCTTGTTTTCATTGTAAAACAATTTGTGTTCCATATGAATAAAATTCACTTACTTACCTACTTTTTATGCCAGTCATTTACAGGGCAACACAGCACAACAAATTTAGAAAGACCAATAAACCTAAAAGTAATTTTTTGGACTATGGAAGGAAGCTGGAGTACGTGGAGGGAACTCATGCATACACAACAAGAACATTTAAGCTCCATGTTTAAAGAGTACATGCCAGAATTTGAACCTGGGACCTTCTTGCTGCAAGGCAAGTGTAATGACATTCATGTTGACGATAAATGTATGTAAAATTCTAAACATCACAGTAAATTAACAAGAATGCAAAAAAGAGTTACCGTTTGCTTTTTCCAAAAAAACGCATGGTGATCACAAGCTAGCAATTAGCTTTAATGACTGCCTGACGTCCTGTGGCCTGCTGTATGACCTATGACCCCTGTTTTAATGAGGACTCTAATAGGGGACATTACTCTGTCAGTGTGGTGTCTTGCAGAGGAGGATGGCAAGATAGATGAAAGGTACCCAGTGAAGTGAGGACTGCAGGTGGGCTCTTGTCAGGTGAAATAGTGAATCAGATGCAATGCTGATGAGTGCCTGATGTCAAATGTGGTTACAAATACATATCTGTTGATACTAATCCAGTGAGATTTTCAAATATTTTCCTGCAAACCAGTTTTTTTTCTTCACATTGAAAAAAAAAATCTCCCATAATTTTTCTAGTCCTTTCAAAATTATATCTACACTCAATAATTTCCTTTTGTTTTGCTTCTCTCTTTGAGACCCCCATCCTTTCTGCAGATACATATCATCACCGTGTCATTCTCACATGTTCTAAGCTGATTTTTGTTTCCCCCAAGCATATTACTGCAGTGACCTTCAGAAGGAAGGTGATATGTCAGAGGAGGGGTGGGACCAGGGCGTTGCAAGGGGGCTTGAAAGAGCAGGATTTACCTGATTTAAATAGAGTCAACTTTCTGGCCATCTGGGAAATGTTTTTGGAATAGTAAACTAATAATAGTAGTGTTTCTTTGCATGGTACTTGAAGATTTTAGCAACAATTAAATTCTTAAAAACCTTCGAAAAGATATTAACTGCCAAACAAATGTTGGACTTTTCCCTTTTTGCCTGATGGCATTTCTGGGCCCCCCAATTCAGCCAGACTAAAGCCTGCTTCTCAAAATAATAAACTGGTGTCTCAAAATGATTGTTTCTTGGACCTTACAAACATTTTTAGACTGTTTTGCTTACATATAAATTACCATTATTTTAGTTAAGGTTATGGCTCAACTATGTCCCTCAAATATATTGACTACTGTGCCTAAATGCTTGTTAAATAGGAGTGACTGCTGCAAAGTTTCGATGCAAACAACTTGGTTTCCTAAAACAGGAAACTTTTCACCAATTAAAATATTAAACTGAACTGCAGATAACAGTGAGAAAAATAATACATAATTTAGTATGAATTTTGACAAACTGCTGAATAGCTTGTAACATAGATTATGACACCTACAACTCATTTATCTACCTGTATTTTTCCCACCAGCAAATCTCTGATAGTTGTATTTTTTTAAACTGATCAGTCACAAAGTACTGTACCTCTAACCAGAGGCATATCCAGCAGAATCAACTCATTGCACTTTGGGTTGATTTAAAAAAGTAACAGCATCTCACAGATTCAATGTGAGCCGACCTTTAGATACGCACTGTGGTCCAAGAAAAGTCGCCACATGAGCTGGAGAGGAGGTTCGTCAGACCTGGAGTCAGAATAAAATGACCAAGGGACATATCCCTGCATTGAGTGGTCTAAAATTAAGCACAAAACAATGTGTCAAGCAATGATTGATCAGTCTAGATTGTTTTGTCAAAATTCAGCCGTCTTCACAGCCCCACCCCCAGGCACTTCCTATAATCAAAGGCAGTGCCCACCCATGGCTAATTAGACATTAAGCAAATGTCAAGGCAGCCTGATTTAAAGCAGCCATCCTGGACCTGAGCAAAACAAAGGGAGCTAGAGAGGGGAAACGGAAAAGATCCAGATCAATACCAAGCAGTACTTTTGTTTGCTAAAATGCCACAGAGGCTGAAATAAATCAGATAGACGAGGGAAAGAGCAACCAGCCATTGCGTTCTCACGGCTCCCTGGGTACAGCGCTAAGAGCGAGCACACCTGGCCTAACAAAGCCTGAAGAGGAGGGGAGGGATGAGCAAGCAAGCATGCTTTCTCACAGCCACATACATAAATGTTTTTCTCTACTATCTTCAAATCTTTAAATAGATGGACATTTCAGCAACATGGTGTATTTAATTTGCTCTGTGTTTGAAACTGTCAGCTTGTCATTTACATAGGAACTTGCACATTTCTGTAATGGATAATGAAATAATCATAATCAGAGCTAGTTTGGCAGCTTCTCAGTCATCGCCAGCTTTTGATCATTTCCAGTTGTGAGAATGTGCAAAATGTCAAAAATCTATTGTTATTCCAAATATGAAAAGTTAACTTTGGGACATGAAGCTCATCCGTTATCCTCTTGTTTTGGTTTGTTGCTCATCTGTATAAACAGCTGACATATGACGGACGAACAAAACAGGGTGAGAAATGAGAACTCGTTTGAAATGTTCAATCGTTTGAGAAAATAAGGATATGAATAATATGAAGCCATCATTATCATTATTATCATCGTAATCAGTTTTACAGATGTTCCGGTATAAACAAAAACACTGTCAAATACATGTATTGTCATTTTATTGTATATCTAATAACACACAACAAATTAAGAGCTTCAATGTTTTTTTAATACCTTAGGCCACAAAACTATTACAAAACTGTAAACAATAAATAGACAAAAGCATATTAAAATAAGTATGATAGTATGAGTATATTATCTTGAAAGCAGTTCAACTATGTGATAAGTTTTTTTTTCCAATCTTCAGTGTCTTTTAATGAAGTGGGTCAGATCCAGATCCTGACTAAAGGGTAGGAACACTACAGTAGTTGTGTTTCCATGAATGTTTTTAATGCACAATTTGAAGTATTGCCATAGAAAAGGTTGATGGAAGAAAAATAAAAAAAAGGTTGATGGAAACTGCAAAATTGTAATCGACTCACTAAATTCCGCAAAAAAAGTTTTTGCGCTCGTTTGACGTGGTTTTTGAATTTTTCGAAAGACGGTGAATGCACTAAAGAGGGGAAGTAAATACATTTCAGCATGATCAGCTATTTCTGCTGCCGGCGTCTTCCCGGATATTCCCACATTGCTCAAGAACAGGGCTGATATTAACAACAGGTATGGACTGACAAAGGGACTTGGGCATTTCTTAGTCTCGGGCATTTCTTAGTCTCATCTGTGAAAAAAAAAAAATCAGCACATTCATTAAATCCTCACTCCATCACTGATCTGTGGTCCGTGCTAGTTAGCGACCGCTACTTCCTGTTTATTACAGCCAAAGTCAACATATGATGACATTACACTGTGTGTCGCCTGGCCAAAAAGTAAATGGAAACACGTCTGATGTGCTTTTTCTTTTTTGAAATATTTAAAAGGTTCGCTCAGAATTCACATGAGAATTCAAAGGAAAGCTAGTGACTCTTTCAACTCTCCTCTACAGGGCACAGTTGTCTAACACGTTTCAAAAAGGACGTTTTAATGCCGTCTCATCAAAGAAAAATTCTGGTATTGTTATGAAAAACCCCAACAGCACACAACTGATTTTTATTGCCAGCCACCACTTCAACCAAATTATCCTTAATAGCGTAAATTAAATATGTTTCCTATCCTAGCGGTTTGCCACCATTCCTTAGTTCAACCAAACATTCCAGGTTGCAGGTTTTTCTTTTAAATGAAAAGGCTTAACTTCACCTCTTTTGTTCTCCCAGTACCCAGTTGCCATGTTGAAGCATCTGTGGTGCATGGTCCCCCCTTTAAATCACACCCTGTCACTTCTCACACTCGGCACCAATGGAGCGCAATCGCCTGAGCTGGTTTCAATTTGTGCCTGGAGCAAAGTTAATAAGTTTGAGATAAATTCAGCAGGTCTGGCTGGAGCTGATTTGGAGTGGTATACGCTTTCACCCGACTGATTATCCCGGGCCCAAAACTTTGCCGGTAAGGCACAAAGAGAGAGTCTGTTTTACACTAATGCAGTGTGACCCCATGCAGAGGAGCCTGTTATCATTGCTATTTAGTGAGTTCAGGTTACAGGTAAGTTGGGTACTAAAAAGATAATACTGACATTGCATTGGCTGACTGCTTACCCTGTGGTATATAAATAATTTCAATCTAATATATGTGCTTTAGCTGTGATCTAGACTAATAGACAGTTTTGTTTTCATCAGGATTAATTTGGGTTCATGTGGTCAGATTTCCCATCATATCTAAAAGTATACACTTGCATATAGAATAAAAAAGTAGTAATAAAGTAAAAAATAGTAGTAATGAGTTTTCAAAACAAATTAATCTAACTGTGATCGTCTCTGATCAAATGTTTGATCATCAGACTGACCTAACACATATTTTTGACATATTGCCAAATGGACGCCTTAGAGTAGACTTGGGAAGAAAACACAACAAACACAATAAACGCACGTAACAGAAATACCATATTCATGCAGGTCAAAAGAAAACTCAAGAAAAGAAGAAAAACCTGCAGGTCAAACAAGTCCACATTATACCTTGAGTGCAATTATTCTCTGTTATTGAAAGCGGTTTACCACACAAGTGCCAGTGTCATTTACAAAAATTAACCTTACATGGAGGTGATACTCATCCGTGGTAACCTCTGGCAAACAGGCATAATGCTGGTAAGCACCCGTTCGGCGATCATTCACAAGCTGGAAGTGACTGGAGCCCTTTCTACTTCCAGCCTGATGATAGGGGAGGCTACCCCCCACCCCCAGTAACCCGACGCAGGGACCAATTATGCATAATTTAAGACTTAAGCAATTTTGACAGATTTCTGGAAATTACTGTAGAGGTTTTGTTGCCGTTGCTGAGGATAAATGAGACTGGGATATTTTGACAGGTTTCTACCACAAAGCAGTCCTCAGATACACAAAGGTAAAGGTTACGTGGTGGCTAATATCCATGTGTTGATTGGGGCTAAAGTCAGGGGGTTAAGTAAGGTCTAGTTAGCCGACTCTGAATTACGACAGAAAGGGTTAAGGAAAACACCAGGCCTCCATTCCACCTGTCCACAAATTACTGCTACATAAACATGAAGGCTAAATGTCTGCATGCACATGCATACGGTAGATTTACATAGGTGGTCAAACTTCCTCAATTAATAAACTTGAAGCAGACAGAGGAATTGTGAGTGTAAGCCAAAATTATCTGACACAAGTAGCATTGACCATTCTGCTCACACAAAGCTGTTGGGTTATTTTCTTAAAGGGGACATATCATGCAAAATCCACTTTTTTACCCCTTAAATACGTTTGGTTTTGTACTTGGAGTCTCTAGGAGGGCAGACAATTTGAATGTTGTCTGTCCAGGAGCCGCATATAGATATCGTTATATTCTTTTTGGGTCATATTTTTCAAGCCCATCAGTTTTGTTTGTTTTCTATCATGTTTTTTGAACAATTACGTCATTGTAAAGTCGTGGAATTCCAGCTTAACAGTCTCGATAATCCACTATTTTTATTTATCAGAGCAATTTTGTAGCCCATGCTGAATGATGCTGAAGATACAAGTCATTGGTTGGTCATTGTCCCCCAGCATACCTGAAAATTGCCTGAATGGAGTGGAGCGTTCTGCAACCTGGAAGGGGGCGGGGTGTCAAGTGTCCTCTTTAGATTTATACAGGCCACACCAAAACAAACTCTTATGCACAAGGGATTCAGACCAAACCATTGCTCTTTCAAGGAATAACTGAAAAGCATGATATGCCCCATGCAAAGCAGCAAATGCTGGGTTTATGTTTTTGAGATATACATTGTGACCCAGTTGGTTGAGTTTGGTGATTGAGGGAAGAGAAGGAAAGACAAAGAAACTCAGCATTATTCAAAGACCGCCACTTTGAACCGTAGCTATAATGACCTGGACAGACTTGACTGACTGTCTTCCACAAGATGAAATGAGAAATGGAAAATTGTTTATCATACTATATCTAATGATGTTAATGGTACTGGGTTATGTTAATAGACAGTTCACACTAAGAAATTAATTTGTTTTTTACGTTAACATGACTATTTAACAAGCATTTTTTGTTCAACAATCATATCTTGACTAAAGATGTGATCATAAAGCCAGGGTACACAAATAATGTTTTAGTGCTATATCGCTTAATTTGATCAAAATGCAGTTGCTAATCAGAATTGTTTTATTAGACATCAAGAGGTCTGTATTAATTAATTTATATATTTTTATTAAATCTGTTTATTTAAATGTATGATTAAACCAAAAATAAACATCCAAGGCACACTGTGGCTTGACGTTTCTATAGGTTCAAATCGAGACCTGGCCCTTGTGAGTTCGCATTTGCACTGGGTGCTTTTCATTGTGCTCCTCTGCTATTAAGAATTTTTGGTCATTTTGTACAAGACCTTTCATAGTAGGAAATATCTATCTGGTTTATCATTAGCACAATGTCACCGAACGCTATATATCAATACTGCAAATAACTGTATAGGCTGCAATAAAAATATCCTAATTATTAATTTTACATACCATAGATTCAGGCTTTCCATGTCTGTAATATAGTAGGTAGTTATTCTTTATTGAAGCATGAAAGTGCTTCAAAAAGTAAAACAGTGGTAAGGTGATACATTTCTTTAGATATTACAACAAAGTTGTTTCACCAAAGCAGCATAAGACCCAATTATTTTTTTCCAGCAGCTAGTTTAACTATCCATTATCTGAGGTCTGTGTTTCCAAGGAACCCAAAGCAGGAATACATTAACATTTGTAAAGAAAATTTATCACACATTGTATTGCTATTATGACATTCACTGACATTATTGCTTTTCATATGTTTTCATAATATTGTGCATCCCTTGGCCTGTCTGCCACAAAGCATTTTAAAAAAGTTAGAAAGTACACATTTTCATGGAATAAAGTTCTTTGGATTTCTTTTGCTATAAAATGAAATTCATCTTCATGGCCAATATGACTCTTTATCTTTTCCTTTCTTTTTCTGACCCCTAGGATTCCTCTGTGTTAAGATGTGGTTACGTCCAGGTTTACTCACTGTCTCACCATGTTTGGATATGATGGTCAGACAGGAAGGCGGCCAGCCTGCGGTCAGCATTAGCCAGCTCTGAAACATTACAGTTAGGTGTGAAGAAGACTTGGTGACATCACTTCCACGGGAGAACCTTCTGATGAAGCTCAGAAGGAGGAACCATCATGGTGGATTTATATTTGGCTCTGCTTATATACACATTATCCACAATATGAGACGCTTAAGCATGTACTGAGGTCTTACTGCTCTTAGGTTCAAGGTTTTTATGCCTTTTGGAATAGAAATATCCAAAAATAATAAAGTTTAATTAAAGTTTTGATTGGCATTTATTTTAGCCACGGGGTTAAAGTATTTATGTGAATGTGTTTGAATGCATGGATTTGTGGTGTGTGGTCTTATTCACAGCACACATAGCATGCTCCCTCCTGACTGCTGGGCCAATACGTTCACCCAGAGACACAATTAAGAGCCCTGGCCCAAAAGTAAGTCTGAGGGGGGAGGGGGGAGGAGGAGAGGGGGATGTGGCAGGCTTGCCGAGCAGTTCCTTTCCCTCCCCGTCTCTGTAGGTCCCCTTGGCAAGACGCAGAAGGCCTCGAGATGTCAGCTTGCAGCAAAGTTCCAATCTGTTTCAACACAGTTGGCTGACTGCAGAACCTAAAGAAATCACAACATGTAACATCTCTGCTTGCTTTGCACTGAGCCATGCATGCTCACACAGTGGGAAACAGGAAGGTCTGATCAGCTCAGCCATTCATGGGAGTTCAGGTGGTCCGTGTGTAGAGGTGCTGGACTCATGGGGTGTGACCAGTGACTTTCTCTGGTGTGGGCTTTCCTTGGAAGCTATTGAGAAAATATTCTGTTCCCTTAAAAGATAAAGCTGCCCTGTGTATATATATATATATATATATATATATATATATATATATATATATATATATATATATATATATATATATATGTATATATATATATGTATATGTATGTTTTTATATATATAAACACTTTTATTTGGGTGTGATTAATTATTTCACAGTCCTAATTTATTTATATGTACATACATACTTTTATAATATGAATATTACTGTTATAATAAAAGTCATGTGCCTTTAATACTTTATGGGAATAATTATTACACTGTTTATACTGAGTACTATGTGGATAAATACTAGGTTTGCAGTCATATTTTTCAGTCATAAAAGAGTATAAGTGTGATCTAATATGGCCGACTTGTGACGGCAACTATAAGTCAGGTAGAAAGTATCTTATATGTTATTACAAATTCACTTGTGCTGGACCACTTTAATGTCCATGCAGGCATTAAGCACTTAGTTAACTGTAGGGGTGTGAAGAACTGCCTCCCTGATCTGAATCCAAGTGTTGTTTTGTTATTGGACCTCTGTATGAGGCACTGAATGTCCATAACAAATACCCTGTTTGAGCCCTAGTGGGTTCATCAGTGTAGGTGATAGCAGGCCGTCTTGAGCCAAAGGTTCATACTGTATCATCAAAACTGGGTTGTCATTTCTTGGTTATTTGGATGAAGAAAGGGGCAGAGCATTCAACTGATCACCACCTGGGATTGAGTTAAGGCCATGGAGAGAGACGTTTGGCTGTCCTCAAGGAACTATAAAAACTAGAAAATCAGAAACTCAGAAATGGGAAACAGGGACTATGGTGGGGGGTTGTGTAAATCCAGACTGCGACCACTTTTAGGCAATGCAAGAAAAACTTTGAGAATATTCTATATCCTTAAGGGGAGGGGCATACAGTATCAAAATGGTCTGAAATGAGACCCTTAAACTGTTTATTGCCAGAACATAAAAGGTAGTGTATCAGGAACAGATTCCAGGGCAGAATGGCTGCACTGTGGAGGACAGGTAGGTGGTCATAGCATGAAAAGGGCTTGGATGAATGATAATGGAGTTGAAGAGCATCAAGGAGAGGTGAGGATACAGATTGAGGTGCATGGTGTGGTTTCCTGATGGTGCTTCTTTCACTGTTCCAAGAGGACTGTTGGAGGGTGGACAGGCAGGTAAATGTGGTGTTGGTGTGCAGGTTCAAGCAGCGTTTCCAGGGAGAAGCAGCCAGAAGAGCGGTGAAGAGATTTTTCAGAGGTGGATGCCATGGTAAGTTCACCAGTGGGCTCCAGGAAATGAAGAGGCAGAGGAGGGAAGTCCAGATCGAGGACTAATAACTTGAGAATGGGTTTCCTGGAAGGACACAAAGGATAAAATAAGAAAATCCAGTTACAGCGTAACAATGTACTGGAGGCCTGATTACCACTTAGTGAGAAAGAGCAGTCTGACATCGGCCTCCGGAGATCCACTCCTCTATATGCTCCTCCTGATTGGCTTGTAAGAGCTCCTGTTACAGGAACACGCCTGCTAGTCACACCTTAGAAGGTGACACACACATACATGCACACAGTACGGTGGATTTGACACCAAGACTCTGGTCACTGTGGCAGGGGGCTAGATGTGGATGAGACATGAGATGCTGATGTCTCTGCACATTGTGGTGTTGTTATGGTTGGCACGCCTCTTTGATGGCGCATGGAAGACGGGGACAACTCTGTTTGAGTGGCAGAATGGGGTGCTGGTCCTATTTATTTGCAGATAACACATCTCAGCTTCCCCAGGAAAGCTTGCTCAGAGGTTTTGGAGAGGAGGCTTCAAACCTTGTATCCAGCAGAAGAAATTAAACTTTCATTCTGATCGTGATTCAGTGGAAAACTCACTCAAGATCTTTCTGAAAGTAACACCATAATAAAAGTTTTATTGGGCAGTGCAAAAGTATGAACAAAGAAAATTCCTCAGCGCCAATGGGGCAATTTCTGTTTATACTTCCTGAGTAAATTTCCTTATTTCCACATGTATCTAATTAGCTCCTGGTGTTTGACACCCAGGTGACACGTGTTTGTGTTCCCCCAAAGTTGGTTTATCTAGGTTTTCACGTATAGACTACATCCACCAACCAATTCCAGCTCTGTCCCATGTACCAGGAGGAAAGCATCATTGGAGTGACTCACTATCTGTGCAGCCCAGGCACTCTGCAACACAACTTGCCCATATCACACAGAGCCAGCTGTGAAATGACACAACCCTTTAAGTTGCTCTTCAGCTGCCATGAAGTCTCAAGTAGCTGTTAATGCTTTCCCCTCCACCCTCAGTCTCCACCTTTGCTGTCCCAAACCAGTCTCGTAAAATCAGGAACCATAAATCTGCCACTTCGATCATTCCCAGTGTCCTCATTTTGTGTGTGTGTGTGTGTGTGTGTGTGTGTGTGTGTGTGTGTCAAACATTAACAAGTAATAACAGTATTTCAGACACATTACGTGAAACTAATACTGTGAATTTTATGATGCTGAAAATCAGAAGTGACATGAATGATATAGAGTTTCCAAAAGGGAAAGGTATGAGGGAATCAGTATGTGACTGTTGAGCATGCAAGGATAGTATTGCTGCAGGACCTGCAGGAAATCAGATGCAATGTTAGACACCAGATTAGAGAAATATGTTGGTTTAATGATGCAATCCAATGAGCAAACAATTGTATAATCTATATTCAAGCAGACATTAAAAAAACAATATCAAGCTGGATGTCAAAGCAAATGCCCCCTCCAATTGTCACACAATCTCAAGTTATTTCACCTCTTTTCATTTTATTTGAAATCCAGCTAATTATGAATCTTTCCCTTTCCTCCTGTGATTAAGGTGCAGATCTCTATAGTTGATTTTCCTAATTGATAAAAACAATTCAGGAAAAACATTGACTATAGAACGATGGTGAGATGAACATTACTTAACTTTAAGAACAGCATTTAAGATTCCACTTATGTCATTCAGTGACGTCTGAGAGGCTTCTTTGCACCACTAGTTATATAGTGAAGAGATGCATTGGCTGGAATTTTGTTGTCAATTTTTTTATCCGAGTTTCGAAAGATGTGATACCAATTTTTGCTATTCAGATTTCTTTTCAAGTATAATAAAAGAACGTAACTGTACAACACTTAAAATATATTTTACAGTCTCCTGCCGTAAACAGTCAATTATTTATATTGGCAGCACAGGCAATCGCAAGCTGTTGTGTGAGAAAGCTGTTGCTATAAAACAGCGTTTTACTGTTATTTTAAAAACAGACATAATGCTTATTAGAAGTGGAAGCCATTTACATAAAGCAAGAAAAAACAACTTTTAACAGAGGAGGTGGGTTCAGGTCTTAACTTTCAAAAACTTACAACACAGCAATAGGTTTGATTCCTGCTAAGTTTGCCCTCAATTCACACCTTCATGCATGTGATCACAACATTTCCTATGTGAGCCAGGCGAACGATGAGCCGAACGACTCTCCATTGTGAGGAGGGATCAGTTTCAGGTTAATCTACATGCAAATCTAAGCCCTAATGAGGCCTTGCCGGCAAGTCTATATAGCTTGGAACTCCATATTACTCCAGATATTTTGAATTAAGCATTTTTCCATTTTTTTAATTGAGCTGATGGCATTTTGCTTCCTAAGTGGGAGGCAAAATGTCATCAGCTTCAGAATATCAGACCAGTTTTTTTTTTCTTTTTTTTTTTGATTGAACTTGAATTGTTTATACTGCTTGCTGGTGAGGGTTTTTCTCAGTATTGTTGTTTTTTATGAAAAGTTGTGATTCAAATACATTTTAATGCTACATTACTTCCATTGATTTCAAAGCAATTTGATTCATTGCCCATACAAAACTACATAAAAACAAATATTTACATGTAACTGTTTTATACATACCGTAATTTTTGGAATATAAGGCGCAAATAAAATCTTTACTTTTTTCAAAAACGATGGTGCGCCTTAAATATGATTACTGTTGTGCTTACTAACCGATTTTATGTGGTACAATGCGCAAAAAAATTTGTTAAAATATGTAATTACGACTTTGGTTAGCATCGAAGCCGCTCTGCTCAACAGATATTTGGAGCATTACGGTACACTGTGTCACTACCTGATTGGACACCTGAGCAGTCTCTACAACTGCCTGACTGTAATGTCAAAACTAGAAGTGCATTCATCTAAAGGACCCCACATACTCAGGTGTAGTTCACATCACAGAGGTCCGCTCGTACTTGAGGCGGACTCTGCGTGGACTCCGCATATTCAGGTACGTGTCAGACTATAAACCTTTTGGAGGCAAGAAGTATTTACATGGAACTGTTTTATATGTGACACCGAGCTTGATGCACTGAGCTCCTCCAAACAGGTGGCCGCAAGGACACGCAGCATCCCAGTCCCTCTGTTCTGACTGACAGGTGTGAATTCATAATTTTTATTAAAATGACTAACGTTAATTATTGCCTTTGGCACTTATTAGTTGTGTATAGCCATACCGAATCTATTGTTACACAACAAGAAATATGTCATAAACATGAATTTCACTGTAATGTTCATTTCAAAAGTAGCTCCATGTTACTGCAGTGTGAACTGTCTACATTACAAGTGGTCCGCGGGCATTGAAAAAGACATGACATTGCATGCAGCATTTTATATTTAGCGACGTATAAATTGATGCTACCAATGTCAGCATGTGTGTATCATCTCTGAAGCTGTTGTGCAATTTAAGCTTACAAAATGATGGCTAGCTACACTGCTGGTGTCTGCCATGCTGGCTTTGTTCATTGTTTGAATTTGATTTGACCGCTCCTTGTCTCCTCAGGTGCAAAATTGGGACTGTGTCTCACTTCAAAGACCAAAGCCTGGGTAAAATGCAAAATGACATTTGAGTCTGGACGCTTTCAAAAACATATTCAAACAGGAATAATTTATGAAGGGACCTGGGTGCAATTTAAAAGAAAAAATGTGAGGTATACTGTTCAGGCCTTAAATAAGAACAGAAATAATGATCATTATGGGCAAAAATGTTGAATTTGAACCACTTTTGCTGTGTCATTTGAGATGCATTTTATACATTAAATTGGATCCACTGCTGTAAAATTGTATGTAAATGTATGCTGCACAATTGTCACAGCACTGACTTGACAATAACTTTGCTTACTTTCATGCTATCAAGTGCAGACGCTCTGTCTGCAACAATTGCTTTTCACTCACTTCAGCATGGTGAATTTATGAAGTGGCTACCTTCTTTCTGATCAATGCAGCTACTAATTATTTGAACACTTCAAACACTCATTTACTTTCATCCCAAGGTGGTCAGATGTACGATAAATATTGAAACAGAAAAATAAATGAGATGGTGAAATTACAACAAAAAGTGACCTATTTTTTCCTCATTCAGAAACATGCCGTGCATATTCCACCCCTCACTCCAATGCACACATTATACAAATACAGCGGCGGGTAGCATCATAAGTAGCACACATACATCAGATATATAACAATAGTTGATGCTTCACAAATTTGCAGTTTTAGAGACGCAGTCACACATCAAATAAGAAGTTTATCAAACAGTGGAAATAAAACTAATGTTTAAACGTACGACGTAACAAGGTCTTTGGCCATTTAATCTGTCATGTTTTGGTGGTGGTTGTTGTAGGACCCAAATGCAGAGAGACCAAGGCAGGGAGCCGTTATGGGTGAGTTTAATAAAAAAAATCCAAAAATGTACAAACACTGGAGAAAACGCAGGAGCCAGAGCAAAACAAAAATTTAGACCTGGGTATGCATGAAGAACCGATCAGTCAAGGTGACCGGAAACAACAGTAGAAACCAGCGGTGAGTGGTAAAATGAGAGGAGCTTAAATACTGGGAGGAAAGGAGCTGGAACAATGGCAGGGGTAGATTGACTAATTGATCGCAGGTGTAGAGAAGGAACTGGAAACAAAACTGAGGAGAGAGAGCAAGTGGCAACAGAGGGCCGAGAGAGCAACAGAGGAACAATAAAACCACTCTAAATGTAACTGAGGAAAACAAGATACCAGGAATCAAACTACAAACCAAAGCCAAGAACTGTGACGACCATGACACAGTCCTTCCTAAAAACTAACATTTTATCTTAAACTATATTACTGATTAAGATTAAATTTGAGGGGTTTTTTTTTCTTATAGTATAGGCTTGTAAAAAAACATGCAGTTCCTACAGCTGAGTGGTTTGTCTACTTACTTTTGGTTTTATCTTGATCATAACATTTCAGTTTCTTTGGGGGCTTTACTCTACAACTACAACAGTAACTTTGCTTAACCAGAAAACCATGAAGCACACATCTGTTCTGGGTTTCACTGTATCACACTGCTTCATGTGCAATCCTACACACTTTGCAAGGGAAAAGTTAGAATAGTTTACACCAGGGTTTCCGAGTGTGGTGTGCGCAGGGGTGCGCGAGCTGCCACTAGGGGGTGCGCGAGGCGAAAACTGTAATGGCGTCTGACCGTGTCTTTTCCCCCCCACACAATAAAGATGTGTAAATAAGCATTTATTTTGTAAAGCTCAAATTTTTTTTACTTTAATCAATAAATAAAAATGTATTGTAATGATCCTTATTAGACTTTATTGCTAAATGCTGTTGCACACTTATTGTTCCTTTAAATAAGATTACTTTGGGGTCATACCGGAAGAAATGTGTGGCTTCCGGGGAGAGGAGTCGTGATTCAAGGGACCAGCGAGTGAAAGCTGTCCCGTCCTGTTCGTCCTAAAATAAAGTGTTAGCAGCAAAACCTCGTCTGGTGCTTGGGTGTCGTAACGGAACGATACATTATTAACACGAAAATGTTAATAAACTGTATCTATTTAGAAGAAATCTTCTACGCTTCATTTTAAGATGAAAAATCCGCAGTGCTGTATATGCGCACATGGCTTGTGGTCTCTGCTTCAATAATTTCTCGCAAATAGGCTCAATAGGCTGAAATCAGGGAAACAGGTGTGACATCTAAGGTGAAAGTTAGTCATTAAAGAGGAGAGGGTGAGAGAGAGTGAGAGGCCGAAAGTTTTATTTACGAGATTAAATTGAGTGACTCGGTCTCTATGGATCGCGCAGCGCCTATAAACAGCGCCGCGCTGCTCATGGTGCCGTGACTTTGAACCAGTGACAAGCTCTGACGCGCATGTCACAAACACCGCTGTCGTTACTGCTGCTCCTGGGGAAAAAAATAAATAAATAAAACGCTGCTCCTGGGGGGGATTTCTTGACTATGCTCACGCACAGATCTGTAATACTTTTCATTGAGAAAGGCGCAGACTGCACCGTGCAGTTCATTTTAAAGAGGCAGTTTTAGCGCATGTTCAGACAGAAACGGGCTGTGGGGAGCCGAGATGTGTTGCCGTGGGCGTGTTTACCTGCTGAAGGTAACCGCTGTGAAACAATCAGAAAGATTTCTCTGATTAATAAAATCTTTATGGAGCGCTAGAGTTATTGTTACTCTGTGCTGCTTCACCATCACCATTTTACACTTGGTAAAATGATGATGAATCACACAGTGTTGACCGTATGGAGCTAGGACAGCAAGAGAAGACCTAGTCTGCCTTTTTGTATGTTATTTTGCTAGATCTTTTTTTTTTTACTTTGATCTTAACAGCATATAGGACTCATTTATATTTTTATTGGTAAAAAAACAACAACAGTATGCTTGCATCAGTAGACATATTATTTTGATATAAAAAAGAATTGTGCCATTAAGGCTAGAGCATTCAAGATTTAAAAAGTAACTGTAATTAAAAATGGCACTGTAGATTCATTGCCTCGGTAAATTCATTATTCAATGTGGGAGTTTATTAAAAGGGTGTTTGACTGACTGACTGATATTGAGGGTAACAGACCTTAGGACTTTATTTAAAAATTTTATTTAAAAAAATAACAATATAAATGTATATTTATCAGAAAATCCAATGTATTGTCTTATGGGAGTCCTTTTCCCAATCACGTCCGTAAAAATCAGTATTTCACAGATGAATTTCATTAAACTTTACTTTGACAAGTGTTTTATGCCTTTACTACTCAAATACTCAAAGACTGATGGTACTGCTGGTTAGATCAGAAGATAGTAACAATATTTTATTCATTGTTTTGTTGATGATGAATACTTGTAAATACATATGTATACCATTATGTGGAATTTGATAAATAAAAGTTAAACACCTGAATTCAAATTGCCCTGGTCTCAAAAAAGATGTGATGTATTAGAGCAGATGGTAGATTAGGATTAAATTTCATGTTATCATACTTGTCAGTGAGGAATTTATGCATATCCCCAAAGAAGGGGAAGGTTGGGAAAGTGAGACGGTTTTTAAAAGAGATAAAAATCAGCTGGCGCCTGTTGAGGACGTGCCTGTGTACAGTATGTCCTGTCACTGCCGAGGACAAAGACTCTCCCGTATCACACCTAAAAAAAAAAAAAAAAAAAAAACATTTCAATCTCCGTGCTTCATTTTGCAGTTGACATGGTCATCAAAGTGATCAAAGGTGTGTCATGAAAAATTAAGAGGAAAATCCTCACGTTATGTTAAATAAAAAAGGCTTCCGCCTCAGGTTTTCCTCATCATTTGCCTATTTTCTTCTTTTGGAGGAGGGAGGGCTGTCTGTAATGCAGCAGCAGTGTTAGCAGGTCACTTAACAGCTCTTGTTGGGCACTGCAATAACCTGAAAAAGGGTTTCAGTCGCGAAAAAAAAGCTAAGCTCAATTAAATGACTACACATTCAAAAACAAGGCCAAAAACCACACCCCACGAATGACGAAATTTGCAAGGGACTCTAGAAAAAAAAAAACAAGCCCAAAGTCCTTTGTAATAAGCGCGCTTGGCACCAGTGGTACGCGGCTTCAATCAAACTAAGGTGAAGCTGCAGTTGTCCTTTTTTACTTGTTTTTACAAACAAGTAAAAGGAATGCACTAAGTGACTGGTAACTGTAGATCTTTAGTTACAGACTGTTGGTTTGATAAGAAGATCACTGTTTCCTGATTGTCTGTTTGGTGAATCTGAAACAGTAGATTTTCCAGAATTGCTACTAAATCAAAGTATCAGCCATCTTCTAATTACTCCTGAAGGTTGGAGCCGTGCAACCAAGTCAGGTTTTACAGTCTGCTTCACTAGATTATTTTCATGCCTTTGGGTTTAATTCATCCATATAATTTAAGGTATTTGTTGTGTCTTTATATCTTAACAATCCTGTGTTTCCAGATTTTGACATATGGCTGTTAAAGCACTGGACTCTTCCTTGACTTAAAAGACGTGTCAAAGGCATATTTCATCCTATATATGCAGCACACAATGGTTTTCTACATGGAAAGTGGTTTAGTCGTACCAAAAGGCACAATCTGTTTCTAAGTGACTCCGAATTCCTGGCTTACATTGTAGAGTTTTGTGGATAAACGTGGAGTTTATGTTTGCAGGTTGGCACATGTTAGTCCATTTTGTAATCAGAGATGTAGCTTTTCCTCACAAAGGGAAATGCATTCTTCAGATAAAACTCCAAACTGCTTTATTTGCATTTTTCACTGACTTGTGAGCTGCCAGTAGCCTACCTGAATTTCAAAGTAAAGATTAAACTTTGGTTTGCTGATGCTGAACAACCACAGTACTTTTCTAAGGTAGTCATGATCAAAAGGGCTTTGTCAGTTCAACAGTTGTATCATTTAGGTGATCTGAAATGTTTTACCTGGTTCTAAACATTTGTTCAACTCTCACCTCGGGTGTACAAAACCACACTCATAAGATTTCTGTGTGTCATTATTTATTAATTGTACGGGGCAGATTTCTGTCAAATCAGTCTAATTCTCTTTTGATGTGGCTTGTAACCTTGAGAATAATAATATATAAAAACATCAAATTTCTCAAGTATAAAAAGTTAGAAGAAATTATAAATAGGTTAAGCTCCTCCTCCTGCTGTCTTGATATTCTACGTACAACCTTCATTAAAGGAGCCATGACAACAACTAGCATTTTTATGAGATTTTGGGGGTATAATATGGTCTGTTGTGCACTGATGAAGCTGTGTGAATGTCGAAACTGAATACCAAATTAACTGATCAGGGTCAATCAGCTTTATTGCTTTGCTCAAAAACGATCAGATCAGTTGTCTTACTACGTTGGTTGTCTTTCTATGTATTCATATTCTCCAATCGGAACACACCATCAAGCAAACAGCCTTCCCCCTCTCCTTCCCCCCAACCTCCTACCCCCAGTTGATTTACCAGCTGACCTGAGAGGAGGAAGGCGAAGCAGACGTCAACCCCAGATCAGCCTCCCTGTATCGGCTCAAAAAGGAGCCAGCCTCAATACCTATATTATGCAATCAGATTTCTCTCCTTTGTATCAGACCCTGTCCAGACGAAGCTGGGTTTGGCTGTATCAGACTAACTTCTTGGTTACCGACTACATTATTAATCTGCTCCTACAGTGGATAAGCCTGAAACTGCCCTCAGCAGATGTTCCACCTTGCTACCCGTATCCGCATAAGTAGCCACAAACTTGTGTGTGCGCACATGCGAGCCAATGTAGACCTAGCCTCTCCCTTAGTATGCATACGGTCCTGAGCCAACAACAACAATGGCCATCTCCGTAGTTGTAGTTATGTTGAAAGCTTTTCAATCTAAAATGGATTTTACACCAGGACCATCCACTCCTTTATCCTCTGTACGAAATGGAACTTGTAAACTATATTCTACACAGTTGCTCAGATCATCAGCAGGAAACAACCAGCAGGGCCACCAGGAGAAAATATTGGGTAAGACCCAGCCGAACTTTCTCGCACATGCACAATGTGACTTTATTTACGTTGGTTGCATTACCACGCCATCCGCAGCATGGCATATGTATTACAAAGCTTATGGCTACTCCAGCAGGCGGTTTCATCTTCACACTGAAAGTTTTTTGCGCAGATATCTGTGGAGATACTTTATTTAGTTTTGCGTGGACGTAGCCTCGGTTGCTTAGGCAGACGATATGCAAAGAAACAAAGATATCGTGTCACAGTGTTGCCTTAAACCTTTTCTGTAACTTTCACAGTTTGCTACACTAGCTTTTTGACATTTTTGAAGAATTCTGTCACACGAACTCCGCTGCTACATGATCAACACAACTGCAACATAAATGTCACAAAAGTTACCCAATATAACATTACATAAACTCACGTTTCACTATGCAGTTGTCTGCAATGACAACATTTCACTTACCTTTGTATGCCAGGTATTGAGACAAAAACTGAAACTGATGGCATGAAACTACTTTCTGATTAATTTGGTGAATAGTTATCTGACCATTTAGTGACACTCCCAGAACATTAAAATGTTATTCTCATAGTCAGATGCTTAAAAGTGAAAAAGGTAGTATAAAACACAACAGTAACATTACAACAAAAATATCACAACTGTCCCAATGCAGAAGAACACTGGGTAGCCTATACATCTGATTGCAATAAATAGGTGTATGCCAAATGACACACTGTTACTAAAATATGTTTTTGATGTTTCACAAACACCTCGTCGTGTCCACACATTTAGACCAAACAAATGTCTTTTAGAATAATAGCATACGTAGCAAGATAAGAAACTGCTGCTAACCTCCTCCCCCCTCCCCCACCCCCAAAAAAATGTATTTTTTTGTAAATGTAAATGTATCAGTAATGTATTTGCAAATATCAGATGGTAATCTTGATTCCTATTCCACCTGCTGTGTCATTGACCCATTTTTTTTTAACATTGTATTATTTATAAACCCAGCCGTGGAAGTCAATACTTCACACTAGTGGGAAACATACACTGGATTGTATATTTAAAGTACACTAGAAAATGTCTAGGAGACAAGCAAAAAAAAAAAGTGAAACTGTATAGTTTACACAGGCATAACCTTTTGTGCCAAAATATTATTTAAAATAATATCTTGGCACCAAAGGAGTGGAGTTAGCTATAAAAATCCAATCCAATGAAACTATTTTAAAGACCAAATGAATGTTGATGAAACACGTTATATTTTGACGATTAACTTGAAAATGTATTTAAGCCTTTTTATTTGTATTGTAGGTTGAAACTGTGTTAGATTTCATTCATGTTTTATGGTTAGAATGTCTTTTAAATGACCTTTGAATAAAGTTTTTTTTTTTTTGATTTTGCGTAAATCAGCAGTTTTACATCAAACATCAGTGGTATACAGTAGTTTATGAATGTATTCTTCTAACTTTTAATAATGTTGTTTTGTTAATGCCACCTTGTCAGTTTTATGAAAAAAAAAGTTAAATATAAAATAGAATTCATTCTTGACTTTACTCCAGAATTTCTCCATCATACCTTATTAACTGGGTTGCTTACCTGCAGTGAACTTGCCAAATCTGGTATGAAGAAACAGCAAGCTCAGACAGATAAGAAACCACTTTTACAGTCTGCAGCAATCTGCCAAAAATCTAAAAGATCTGTTACAGTTTTCCTTCTCACACCAAGAACAGTCACCAGGCTGCTCATATATTGTATCTCAGGAAATGTTGAGGAACAATTTCCTTGAAGAGTAACACTAGAATGCACGAGTCTGGCTCCCGGAGGTTTGGGGCCACCACCGCTGGGCTGTCCCAATTAGATGGAACTTCCCTGCTGGGCCTGACCCAGCCTGAAAACAGGAGCACCCAAAGGGAGCTGGAGGAAGACGTGGAGGAAGGAGAAACGGGAGTCGCACGCAGCCCTGAGTGCTTTGTTATGTTTGGCGTGTGTGTGTGTTTCACCTCCAGTCGCTCCTAGTTTGCACAAAAGTGATTTGTGTTTGAGGGGGAAAAGGAAAATATAAGGAAGAATATATGAAAGACTATAGCATGTGTGTGAAGAAAGTGACTAATATTATTGAAATTACTTTAACCATAATATCTTTACAATTTGTTGAAAATGATTTTAGGAGATTGAGCCCATAATTTGTTGGTTTATGCTTAATTGCAGTAAGGTTAAAATCACAAAGTGTACTGTATAATGTTTTAGTATAATGTATTAATTAATCCTCCAACTGTACATGAATTTGGGTTTTAACTTTGTTTACTTTTTGGATTTTTAGTTCACCTAATACCTGATAGTAAACCTAGCAGCATGCTTGAACAGGTTATTTTTCCCAGTGACCCCAAAATGCAATAAAATATCACAACTAATAGTAAAAGACGTTTAAGAACGTCTCAAAAGACTCAAAAGAGTACACTATATAGCACACAGATTTATTATTGTATTATTTTATTTTTTTTAGAAAGGGTATGAATGCTTGTTGTTGTTTTTTTTCTTTTCAGACACTAAAATGGGGGTTGAAAAGGCAGAACAATAGCTCTAAAGCAAGCTTTTGAAATCTTAATACTTAATACAATGTTAGTTATTTTTTATTGTATGTTGCAAATGGTAACATGGTAATTCATATTCTCTAATTGTGGCAGACATTGGCGAATTTTGATCTACGTAGCTGCCCAGGGTGGCATGAAAATTAGGGCAGACAAGCCTTATCTCAAAATATCCTAACCATTATAGAAAGGGTTTGAATTTATGAAAAGGAATTGTATGAAGAGGTTGTAGCATACCTTTAAAAGTCCATTTGTTGATTTAACTGTGGATGAACTGATGGTCTTCAATTAAGCTATAATAATCTAGAGCAGGACCGAGACCGTATAAAATTTCCTGTTTTGTTATAACAAAACAAAAATGACACATAGCATAACATACATAACAAACGTTATTCATCCAAAACTATTTTAAGTTTTGTAAATACTCCTGTAACATGTTTGCATATTTCTATGAGCTTTGCCGGGTTCTAAATCTATCCTTCCACTTGCTTTGCTGTTCAACAATGGTAAAGTTGATTTTGGCGTGTATGTATGTTTTTCACAACAAGATGCTACGATTGTAAATATGTGTGTTTTCAAACCCGTTGTCAGTTCTCACATTAGGTTTAATCAAAAGTAACATTTTCATATTAAAGTTGTTTCTCTATGGCAAAAGCAGTGAAAAATTGGACCAGCTCTAACTAGTTGTCATCTTGAAGTTGGCCAATCTACTATTTGTTCTTCCTAATTTAACTCATCAGAGAAATCAGTAATGATGGTGGGATATTGGCTTCTCAAAATCTCTCTACTGAATCCACCCATTTCAGCACCTCTGACCTAACCCTTTAAGTGTTGGCCACAGGCTGATTAGATTTAAGAACTACAAGTGTTACAATTTTGGACATTCAACAAATGGCATTTGGCTGCCATATAATGTTTCTATCCATGTCACGTTTTCCATGCTTGGTTGTCTGTGACAAATTGTTAAAAAAGAACTTGATAAAAGTATCAATTGCTCATGTATAACCACAACGTTTTTAATAAAAGGTGATTGTTGCCATTATTATCACTGAAAAAAGATGTGTTATATAAAATGTCCTTAAAAGTAAAAACCCTTGAATTTATTTTTGTCCATTTATTATGCTGAATTATTTGAAGGGTTATATTTACCTATACAGTTAAGGAGAGCCAGAGAAATAATATATATATATATATTTTGGGGGGGGAATTTTATAGTATCTGCAATTGATAGACTTCAACATTATTGAAACCACTCCTTTGACTATTAAAAGAACTCCAATAACCGTTGAAACTGAAAGGTTAATTTTAAATTTCTAAAGATAGGTTGTTGACTTTCTCATATTATTTTGCCCTGAAATAGGCTTTAACAAGAATAGACTTGGCTCTCCCCATTGTAATAAGACACTTATTTAAAGCCCTTGAAATATGCCATTGTTCATTTTACCCTTTCTTAGTGCATTAATCCCATTGCCATGGTCTAATGCTGAAATCCCGAGCAGCTAAGAGGGCTGGATTTGCTTGACCACACAAGATATTACTGTTTCTCCTCAAACAACCAGATATCCAACGCTAAACCACAGAGAGTGGCACACAGCTAACAGGAAGTACAGATATGGCGCATCCATTGCAAAGATGTGGCTAGTGGCTCTAATGCAGGCGCTAAACTCTGAAAGGTGATTAGATATCATCACTCTTTCATTAGTTTGGTATTTCTTGTGTCTCCATGACTGTTTAGGAAGAATAGACCTTTTCATCAGTCCTCCAACAAATGGACCCTGCTGAAAAGAGCCGAGTTAAGTTGGGAGGATAATGAAACAAGAGAAAAGAAGGCGGATATCTGCAAAAAAAAAAAAAAAAAAGAGGAAAAAAAAGTCAAATATTGCAAAGTGGCGGTCCATTATAACGCCTGATTGTCAAATATGTATGTATGTGGCTATCACAGTTGTGGTGGAAAATAGAGCAATAAGGAAGTAAACAGCAGGTGACAGTAACAAGAAGGGGAAGTTAGGCAACTCATTAGGGTTTATTTTTAGACCAACTGCAGGGAACAACAAGAGTCTCATTTTCACCTGATCATTGAAACAGGTTGGAGGGAAGGAGGGCAGGATATTCCATTACGTAGACCAGACGTGAGTGCACACAACCTCTTTATGAAAGGTGTCTCTGTTTGTGGACCGAGATGCCGCACTGACATCATCCGGAGCCAGCGGATGGGATAGTTCATGTGTTCTGGTGCCAGGGAGCAGCTCGGACTTTCGGCCAAACTGAGTCAGAGGTATGCCTCAGACTCTAATGTGCAAAAATCCATGACAGACTAAAGAGTTACAAATGATAACACATGCTCCTTTTTAATTTCAAGTGAAAGCCGCTTAAAGCATTTTACCAGATTTTTTTGAAAATAGAGAATAAAAGAGGCTATTTTCCAAATTTGAAAGTATTTCTGTCACTATATAGTAGACTTGTCTGACAGTATTTTACATATGGACATTTTTTTTTTTTGTTATTTGTCAACCATTATAAACTGTGCAAATTAGTTGCAGCTATGTGACATAAACATCCATATGAGGGACATTTTGCTCATTCCTGGTGAATCAAGCTTTTGTTCATTATTGGACTAACTGTTATAGTGATGTATTCATCTGATAACGTTTGAGTCTTTGATATAGAAAAAAAGATATATATATTTTAATTTAGCATGTGAAGACTTGCATGCAAAGTTATCACATTCATTTGGAGGAAAAGCATATTATTCTACATATAAAATACACATTGCTTAGAAGGTCTCATCATCTTATGCTGATGACATGCTGATATTGTCTGACTTTATGTTGAGACCAAAAGAAGCAGAGAAAATAGGTAGGTCATAAATAGTGAAAAAGTAACATGTCAACTGAGTGTTACTTTTTTTCCTGACATTGTCTGTATGAAGATACAACCAATGCCTCACTAAATCACAACATCACAGGTTTTTGATGTCTCACTACATGACAATGCAGGTTTCAATTACTTCAACATGATGCCCACATCTTGCATCTTGATAATATTGTCTTTTCAAGCCAGTCATGTTAATGAAAGCAAAATCCCTAACCAATGGTTAAATATATTTAAATGTAAGTTTATGTTTGAAATATATAATGAAGAGCAATCTCTACCCCATTTATGTGTTATAAGGTTTTTTGCTTTGTGTGAGGATGGAGAAAACATGTAATATATGTTCATGCTTTGTAACTGTCAAATGTTACCAGATGAGTGGACCCCTGTCAAGGGTCCAAGCACATTATTAACCTCTGCACAGACCAGGTGATGTTGTAATATTTTGTCAGCACTTAGAAAATGAGCCATTGTCATTCAGACTTAATTACGGGTCAGGTGGTGGTATTGGAAATAGAGGGCACTGACCTAAAGGGATCACACTCTGCTACCATACTGTTTCATTGTCATTTAAACTGACTCTGGGGCCATATACCCTAAAGGCATTATGGAAGGTACCTTGAAGTCACTCCGCAGAGATCAATCTAGCCTCTGCTTTTAAGGCCTGCCGTGACAAATACTTACAAGGCAGATATGATGGTTAATGAAGAGGATGAAATTAGAAATTCATAAAAAAAATATCTGGAGTTACTTCAATTGCTTGGGGTTTCTGACTGTGTGTGTTTGTGTGTGTGTGTGTGTGTGTGTATGTTGGGGGGGGGGGGGCACCTGTCTGATGTAGCTTATTTTTTACAGATACCTTTGGACTCTCTGTATAGCCATATTCTTCTCTCTAGATGTGATTTCAAACAAGTTGTATGCTTTCTAGATATACTATCTAACAAGTGGTTGAGGTATTTCAGTTTGTTGGGAAACCCCCCAAGCAGATAAGGCAGATAATATACCAATGCTATGTGCTCGGAAGCCAACAAAGGAAGGATTTTCTAAACAGTGTACAGTGTAAGATAAGATGGAAAATTACTCAGATCTATCAGTCTGGAAATGATCACAAAACTATTTCTTTAGCTGTGGGACGCTAGCAAATCACAGTGAGAGCTAATATTCACAAATGCAGAAAACATGGAACAGTGGTGGACCTTCCCCAAGGTCAGCCAATCAAAACTTATCATCCAGGGGATAACAAAAGAACAACTCAGAACAACATCTAAAGCACTGCAAATTAAAACCAGTGCTAAATATTCAACAATGACAAAGAGACTGGTTAAAAACGGCATCCATGGGAGGACTCAAAGGTGGAAGTTGATACAGACCAAAAAGAACACAAGCACTCTCAATGATCCCCTAGAGGGCCAGGAAAATATTTAGTTGGGTTATCAGGAAGGTGTATACCACATCAACTGTAAAACACACCCAGCATTTTAGGAAAATAATATAATATTGAGACTCAAACATGGTGTTGGTAGTTTGCTGGTCTGGGGTTGCTTTGCTCTTTCAGGACTTGGATGTATTTTCGCATAATTCCTTGAACCATGAATTCTGCTCTCTAACACAAATTCTGAAAGACACTTGGGTTATGCAGCAGGAAAATTATTCCATTTATACCTGCAAGTCCACTTGTAAATGACTTTAAAAATAGATAAATCAAGCTTTTTTGGTGTGGCCTAGTCAAGGTGCAGATTTTCTGAATTCCTATTTGGATGCTGTGGCTGGACCTTAAGCAGGCCAGTCATGCTCAAAAATCCCCTAATGTATTTCAAATAAAACATTTCTGAAGGATGAGGGGATCCAAAATACCTCCACAGTGACATAACACAGTCATTCTTAATTACATAAGCCTCAGTTATTTGGATTAGAGAGCAATAACTTTTTTCATACACGGCCTTGTTGGTTTGGATAGTTTTCCTAACTTAACAAATAGAGGACATTTCAAAGCTCCATCTGTATTGACTTCGGTTATCTTAGTTTGACATTATAATTAGTTTGATGATCTGAAACATTATGACAAAAATGTCAATGACTTAAAAAAAGAACAGTATATAGTAATGTTTTTGGATTACTATTAGTTTACAGTTCCGCAGCGCTTATTCTTTCAGGTGAGCCGCTGTGGTCCTGTATGGGATGTCTGGGAGGTGTGAAATGGTCACAGTTGGGGAATGTGAAGCAAAATCTTCTGAGGGTGACATGACCTTGATAAGTCTTATTTTACCCTTCACAAAATGCCATGTGTCAACAGTTGCCCGTGGCCAGCACACTCTGATCTGGTAGAGCAAACATCAGGGGGCCACCCATCAATCTTTATGATACCATCATTTACAGTGCATCCAATTCTGTGTGGGTTTCAGACAACATTCTAGGGAATAAGGGGGGTGGAAGCACCCGGAAGGAAGAATTAGAAGGTTTACCTGAAAAATGTTGGCAGTTTTACATTTTGCAGTCCTCTGCCATGTCTAGGGCAGTTGGTCCAAGTTGTGGAAAGTCTCAGGCTGGTGCTATGTGAGTGCCTAAAATCCCTATACTAGTTCCCCTGCACCATTAATAACCAAGTTAAGGCAGTTATATGCATGCTGTAAATCACTGAACTATCTCAACGTAGTTATGAATGCAATTCCAGGGTTATGATAAGCTCTTTGAAAAATAAGCTCACAAAGAAACTACTACATTTTCTTTACTTACAAGATCCACGACATGAATCTAAAACGTCATCGTAACTATATATTTTGCTCCATTTGTGAATTGATTTTTGGGTTTGCTTTTGTTTTCCTGTACACATATGAAAACAAACAATCTAATTCAACTTCCGCACTCAACACCTAGACACAGAAACGACACTAAGGGTAAAAAAAAAAAAGAGTGATGATCTGCTTAAACTTTTGCAGTGGAATCCGTGAGGCGAAAGACATGATTTGGCAGTTTACCCCCAGTGTTTGCCTCAAAATTTTCACGCCACGGCTCGAACTCAAGCTGAGAAGTTTCCCAAGGCCTTCGCCTACAGCCGGGCGTTCCGTGTAAGCTGTGAGATTCACATCCACCCCTCCTCCCCTGCCATGTTTAACTGGAATTCAGTCTGCAGGCCTCCTCGAACCTTCTGCAGTCGGCGATGTGAGGGCGAGAACATGCCCAACCACACCTCTGATGCCTTGGTGCTAGCCGTCACAGGGTTTCCTCCTCTGCAAGTTCAGACCAGTTGGCTCACAAATCAAAGGAGAAGCGTTGCTTGAACCTCCCAAAACACATGTCATCCTAAAACCCTAACAAATATCCTTAAACTTTATCAGATTCTAACCCATCACATCCACAAACTTCTATGTATTTCATCTGAATTTCAAGAGATAAATCAACACAAAGTAGAACCTTATTGTGATGTAAAAGGAAGAAAATTTCCTTTTTTTTTATCATGATAAATGATACAAAAATAAATAAGTAAAAATGTTGTTCATATGTATTTATGCCCTCTGAGAAATATATATATTTTTAAAACAGCCTTTTGCTGCATATACAGCTCCAAGTCTTTTGGGATATTTTTCCAGCTTTGCACAGTGAAACAGTGAAATATTTGTCCAATCTTCTTTGCTTATATGGCTCAAAATAAGACGGAAGAGCAAATCTAAAGGTAACTGGATTTAAGTATAGACTTTGACATTGTAGCCGTGGCTGTCTGTTTTGGGGGGGGGGGGGGGGGGTTCCCGCTATTCCTGCTAATAGTTTTGCTTCCATAATTGCTTTGTATAAAACCCCACCCGTATTCCCATCAACACAGAATAGATGCCCTCTCCTTGCTCATAAAAGCCAGAACATGATGCTGCCACCACCATATTTACACGGTGAGTGTAGGTTTTTGATCACTCATAATTTGCCAAAAAGGCCAAAAAGTTCTAACGTGGCAAGATATACTGATAATATGTCTCTATGTTACAAACATTATCAATCTAGGTCTGCTCCCATCAAACCCATTTGGGGAAAGGAGGGACATTCAGCAGAACTTCCCGAACTGATTTGGTGACGCGACACTTAATGCCCACCTATCAAAGGTTGGTTTTAGCCAATCGCGGCATCAAATGAAAGTGTTGTAAGCAGCAGGCGCTATGTGAAACCTGTTCTTCTTACATGGATTCTGACAAAACAGATGTGATAGCAACAGCTATGCTTGCGTCCTCCTGTGCTGCCGTGTTTATTTTGGTTCAGCTTTGGGCTCGGAACCTCTTGCTTTCATCACAGCTGCATGCTCCGCCTTGAAACAAGAAGCACAGATAATACTGTGACGTGATTTGGACCGAACCACTTTCGGTTCGTTCCAAATCACGTTGAGATGGGAGCGGGAAGAGATGGATTCTCGTGTGTTTGTGAACGCACAAATATCGCGAGAATTTAGCTTGCAGGCATTGTCCAATATTTGTCTAATCTGACTAACTCACCTTTCACAAGTTTGGTTTGTCCCCTACCTAGTTCGTGCCAGCATTCTTCTTATGGCTTACTGTCAACAATCTGTCTACATTTCCTTAAAGGCCAGATTTGTAGAGTTCACAACTAATAGCTGTTCAGTCAAAAGATTCTCTCATCTGAACTGTGGATCTCTGAAGCTCCTCCTGATGGGCTCACCATGGGCCTCTTGGCTGTGTTGCTGCTAAAACTCTGAAGGCCATTTGTTGCACTGCATTTTCTTTGATCATCACACTAGAGAGGGCTGAAAAGGAATGAACCCTACACTTTTTATTTATAACTTTAAAAAACATTGAAAATGTTCCTTTCACTTCACAATTGTGACAATTATGTCCTTCTTGTGTGTCTTTCCCATTACATCCCAGTGCAATGCACTAAAGATGGGGGTTGTAACATAAAACGTTGTAACATAACAAAATGTGCAAGCGATATGAAACCTTTTGCAAGGTACAGTTTGTTTACATGAAAAGGGATAAAATGCAAAAGTGATGAGCTGCTTGGAAACAACTCATGAGTTGCCCTTTGCTGATGGATTTCTCTAGGAATTATATAGGATTATATAATCCGCACAAAATCCATATCGAGTGGTCATGAAACAAAAACATGCTACTCCCCTAAGGGTTTTCCCTTCATCCTATATTTCCTTCTAAATTGTTTTAGGAGAATAACATCAAATGTAATTTCATTGCATTTAAGATCTGCTGTGGTCACAATTTGTTAAACATGCAAGCAGAACCCTGACAGGCCAGTTAAAATAATCACTTACTGGTAAAACAGTGAAACATTTTTAGATACTTTAGACAACTTTTAAAAACATGATTTTACCCATTTTTATCCACCTTTCTACATTTTATCTTATTCAAATTATGAATATTTAGAAGCAATCAATGTAGCACAATCCTGTCCTGTATTAAACAGGACCTAATGCTAAATAAAAAACATGAGCAAATATTTTGTTTGAGTAACTTCCAATGTCATTACCTGCTTAAGTTTGAGATTATATAATATATGTGAATTAGATTTTCCAGCTCATGAATTTGCTGGTGTTTACTATCTTTCTTCATTTAGTTGTCGTTATTCTGAGTCATAACTCTAGGTTGGATCTGGTTTCTAAAATTGAATACGTGGATTAAAGGGACTGAACTCCCATAACAAAGTCTCTTTTGTGGGGTGAAAACAAGTGTTGGAGAAAATCCAAAGTAGCAGATTTTAGTGTCAAAGCAATTTTTTTTTGTAGTTGTTGTAGAAGGAAAACTCTTCCCAAAGCAGCACCTCTACATGCAGAATATATAATTTAGAATTAAATCATTGTAGAAAGACGTAGAAGACGAGTCTTGGAAAATTATTTTATAATGTTTTTTATGTTTTTTTTTTGTTTTTGTTTTTTGTAGTAAACTGAAAAAGAAATCAATTAATAATTGACTGCATTAAAACAAAAGGAAAACATAACATGAAACTAACAACTGGACTAAGGACAGTTTTCTTCTCCTATTACTCTGCCTCTACATACATTTTCCAGCACTGAAGAAAATTATAAGTTAATAAGTAAATTGTATTTATTTGTCATTTATTAAATATTTGTATCATTAGGTTTATTCTTAGTTATCTATTTATCTATCTATTTATCACATAATACTGATACTTTGATTTACAGCTGGCTTCCAGGTGAATTGTTTTTCGTTTGCTTTTTAAAAAAAAAAAATCTTATAAAAACCTAATAGCTAAATGTTACATGAATTTATATGTGTTCCTTATCTTTTCTTTTTTATTGGGAAAACATAAAAATAAAATCATTTTGAGGCTTTTATCTGTAAAGCTCACTGCAGTGGTTTAACACCGCATAGGGCTCACTGACAAGTTTCTGGACTGCTGTCTCCCCCTGTTGGTCCATTTTGCAACATGTTGTTCTCTCCTGTTGCTCCTTCGCAGCTCTATGAAGACTAACAGAATATTGGTTTGTGCAACACAGGATTTGCACAATTTCAGTCGACGTAGAAGCAAATATAAGTAAATATTAATAGAATCAGTCCATCAAATCCAGAAATATTATGCAGAAAACCGATATTTTAGGGGTCTTGATGTCTCATATTGTTGACAACTTCATAATAAAAATGCTTCAGAAATAAGCATGTTGTTATTTGCTAAATAAAATACATACAGGTCTGTAATACATTCTACATGCTGTGTTAAATTTTAGTTTGTTTGGTTTTGTTTGCTGTTTCATTTAGCTTAAGTTCTGTGTTAAAATAAAACGAGTATGCAAGCAGACATGTTAGCCTACTTGTAAATTAGAGACTTTCATAAACACGTCTGGTAAAAGAAAAGCACTTTTTTTTGTCAATTCAAATGACCTATTTGGTAATGACGAGGCAGTTTTAGTGTTTGTGGTCCATTTAAACTGAAGAAGAATGGGGTCTTCCACCAGTGGCATCACCCAGTTTACTAATCCCGTTCGAGGTTATCCTTTCTTGTTGATTTTCTGAAGTTGAACTTTGATTAGTTATTAAAATGAAACTGTAGCCCACAAGGGGAAAAACGCCCAGTTCATTTGGGTTTTCACTGGTGTGATCAAGATTTTCTCTGAGTCGGATTGTGTCCCCGCCCACTGAGCGCCCGACCACCACCCCTCCCCAGTCATTCCCTTCCCTCAAACATAAATTGCGGCTTCACCTCCTGCGCTTGCAGACGCTTCGGTATCCATCAAGGGAGATAAGTTACTTTCATTCCGTTTTAAAGTCACGGTTTCTCGGTTGCGTTGTTATATACAACACAGACAGAAGTCTAAGGAGCGTGAATACGTATACTTTTTGCTGTTTTTTTGTTTTGTTGTTGCTGTTTTTTTGTTTTTGTTTTTTTTTTACTTTAAAGGATTTAAGTTTGCAGGGCAAAGGTGTGCGCCTCTACAGACTGCCGCCTGCAGTCTTTGGGCACAGAACACTTGGATTAAAAAAAGAAAAGAAGATTTTTTTCCCCTCTTTTTTTCTAGTGTGAGCAGCTAATCGTTAATTTTCTCGCATGAATCTCCTCGACCCATACCTGAAGATGACAGAAGAACAGGAGAAATGTCACTCCGACGCTCCGAGCCCCAGCATGTCTGAGGACTCGGCGGGATCTCCGTGCCCGTCCGGCTCCGGCTCGGACACCGAGAACACCCGGCCATCCGACAACCACCTCCTCAGGGGTCCGGACTACAAGAAGGAGGGCGAGGAAGAGAAGTTTCCGGTGTGCATCAGAGACGCCGTGTCCCAGGTGCTGAAGGGCTACGACTGGACGCTAGTGCCCATGCCGGTGCGAGTCAACGGCTCCAGCAAGAGCAAACCGCACGTCAAGAGACCCATGAACGCGTTCATGGTGTGGGCCCAGGCGGCGCGGAGGAAGCTGGCCGATCAGTACCCGCACTTGCACAACGCAGAACTCAGCAAGACCCTGGGAAAACTCTGGAGGTGAGTTGGCTTCGGATTCGAGGTCTGCTCGTGGAGCGCTCTTTTACGCACTGACGCGTGCAGCCCATTGCTTCTGTAAAACTTCGCAGCTCCTTCTAATTATAAGCGTCTACACGTTGCTATAATTTCCCGATGCTTTTACTGTTTATTTAAATGGATAGATTTTTTGTTGCATTCACTTAAACTAGTTTCCTGTTGCGCAAAAACACCATGCAAGTCAAGTTAAGACCGCGTTGTATTCGCTTGCTAGCGGATTTTATTTTTTTTCATGCACTTATACAGAAACTATCGGAAATCTACGTGAACGCACAGCTCATATGTTGGTTTGTGCCCATTTCAGGCTGCTCAATGAGGTAGAGAAGCGCCCGTTCGTGGAGGAAGCCGAACGCCTGAGAGTGCAGCACAAGAAGGATCACCCCGACTACAAGTATCAACCGAGGCGGAGGAAATCTGTCAAGAACGGCCAAAACGAAGCCGAGGATGGCGAGCAGACCCACATCTCTCCGAACGCTATCTTCAAGGCGCTGCAGCAGGCCGACTCCCCGGCGTCAAGCATGGGCGAGGTGCACTCCCCTGGAGAACATTCAGGTGAGATAAGAGGGAAAAAAAATGCTTTTGAATATTATTTTTGTTGCATTTTATTTAGGTGGGTGGAATATTCCACTTTTAACAATTAGGACTTAATGATTTGGTTATTTTAGTCTAGCCGGCAAACACGTCCCTTATAACTGTGCCAGTAGTTTTAGGGGCAGGGTTACCTTTCTGTGTACATTTGCATGCAAGTCTGCGGTATTGGGAGTGATGAGCCACGAGTCTAACGTTCCCTCTCTCCAACCAGGTCAGTCACAGGGACCGCCAACACCCCCTACCACCCCAAAGACAGATCTCCCGTCCAGCAAAGCTGACCTGAAGCGCGAGGGTCGCCCCGTTCAGGAGGGCAGCAGTCGGCAGCTCAACATAGACTTCGGAGCCGTGGACATTGGCGAGCTTAGCAGCGACGTCATCTCCAACATCGGCAGCTTTGACGTTGACGAGTTCGACCAGTACCTGCCGCCTCACAGCCACGCCGGGGTCGCCGGCGCAGCCCAGGCCGGCTACGCAGGCAGCTACGGCATCAACAGCTCCTCGGTCGGTCAGGGACCCGGTGTCGGAGCCCACGGCTGGATGTCCAAGCAGCAGCACACTCTGACCAACTTGGGTGGAGCAGGAGAGCAGGGGCAACAGGGTCAGCAGAGAACCACCCAGATCAAGACAGAGCAGCTTAGCCCGAGCCACTACAGCGACCAACAGGGATCCCCGCAGCACATCACCTACGGCTCATTCAACCTACAGCACTACAGCCCGTCTTCTTACCCGTCCATCACAAGAGCACAGTATGACTATTCAGAGCACCAAAGCAGTGCCAACAATTACTACAATCACGCAGCCGGCCAAGGCTCCAGCCTGTACTCCGGCTTCAGCTACATGAGCCCCAGTCAGAGGCCGATGTACACCCCGATAGCTGACACCGCTGGGGTGCCCTCTGTGCCGCAGACCCACAGTCCACAGCACTGGGAACAGCAGCCGATTTACACACAACTGTCCAGGCCCTGAGGAGCCGCAACACATCCACCCAAGACTTCTCTCTTCCCCCACCCCCCACCCCCAGTGGCCTTAATTTCGTTCTCCTTGCCACATTGCCAATAGAAAAACACGACATGGACTTTTTTAAAATAGTTCTAAAAAAAAAAAATCATCTTTAAATTGGCTCACAGCAGTGCCTTTTGTATTGGTTGGAGTTGTGATTATATTTTTTTAGATATAATGTTTAAAAAGTTAAATCCTCTGTGAGGACATACTGGTAATGAATATGATAGTATGTACTGTGTATGTGTTCTGCTCTTGTTATTCTCAACATAATCAGTGTCATGATCATCATCGCTTGCTTAAAGAAACAGGGATGTCGGGTTAAAACACCCTCAGTGGCCTTTTTATTCTCTCTAAAATGTTTTTTTTTTGTTTAGTTTTTTTTTTTTTTACTGGACGTTTACTGACACTGCCATCTCACCATAGCCTTCATTCTGCTTAGAATTTTTCTACTGTACATATGCTAAGTTCAGTGACATCCACAGTGCTGAGCAATGCAGAGCTGGAATAGGATGCCATGATACAACTGCGTCATCAGTTAAGAGTCCAATGTACTGCTTTATTTTTTTTTTTGGTTCAGCTTAAACGTATTGTGTTGGAAATGCTAAAAGCAGGTGCCATGTATCTCTTCTGGGGGCCTTACTGTGTTGCTAGATGTGACAGTGTCGCTTGCTTTTTATCTGAGTACTGCCTTCAATACCATTAGTGCCTCTGAAGCCACAGCGCGGAGGCTTCGCGGTCCGGAGAGACAGTGGCGCAGGTCGGATCTCCTGCTTGATGAGATTCAGGAAGTGGCCTTTGACCTGGCTCTTGCCAGCGTAAATCAGGTCCGAGCATGTTGTGCTTCTATCACATAATTTTCTCCTTACTTCTTTTGTTTTCTTAATTTATTCTTTAGCATTAATTTTATTGGAGAATTATCGTTTAAACCCAGCAGCATCTAACAGAGGTGAATTTTAGGTTGCTGTCATATGTGGTACAAAGTTGCTTATTTATCATTTGTAAATGTTTTCATATGATTCTCGATTGAATTGAATCGAATCGACTTGTGTACAGAATGCCTAAAAAATCACATGATGGGTCTTTCTCTGTAAGAAAAACTGAATGTTTTCTTTTCAACTTCCTTTCTAACATAATGACTGGATAAGAAAAAGCAGCTGTAAAGAATTTAGCCGGATTCAACAGAAAACTTTGTTTTAGTTTTTTTTTTTTCTGAAAAAAGAAAGATTTGCTTCTTGTTTTATATTCTGTATAATTAGTTCTCATTTTTGTCATCTCCTTAATGCAGTTTCCCTAGGTAAACATTGCATTGTCTTAAAAGCTTATCTTTTGTATTATTATTATTATTATTATTATTATTATTATTATTTGTTTGTTTGCAATAAAAGCAAAAGTCCGAAATAAGTTCTCGTCTTGCACTGTCTGTGTTTTCTTGACAATGTGTGACACAGGGGTGTCCTCATAAATAAAATCAATAGATTTATTTCAATATTTCAATTCAAAAACTAAAAATAATACAGTATTACAGATTTATTACCTACATAGTGATGCATTTCAAGCATTTTCTCGTATTAATTTAGTTAGTTATGACCGGTAGTTAAAGACAACTCAGTTTCTATAAAAAGTTAAATATTACATAAGCCCTGTAAAGAAAAAGATTTTCAACACAGAAATGTCAGCTACCGAATACCATGTGCATGTACCATACAGTATATATATGCATTTATATTTGTTCAGGCTGCTTTTGCATGAATTACTGCATCAATACAGCCTGTGGCTCTGCTAAAGTGCGAAGGAATATAATTTTAATTTAATTGTGCCCTTCGCCTCATCTGCATTGTTCGTGTTCTGGCCAATCACAGTGATATGACCATAAAACCATGCATTGGTATTATTGGCAGCATGCACAATTGGCAGGTAAAAATGAAGATTTTCATAAACCTCTTCGGCAAAAGGAAAAATTAAGGCCTTTTAAATCTCCTGCTGCACTGTGGACATACCTGGTGCTTTTCTACTGCACTGTTTTCTTCCACCCAACGTCCCATTAGTATACACACAGCACTCTATGGACAGCCAGAATGTTCAACAATAATGTTTTGTGGCTTTACTTGCTTGTGCAAATTACTGTCAGGTGACCAGTCTTCCAAATGAATGTATACGGTATAGGTTTAAAATTTTGATTGGGCTTATGCAATATTAAAATTGTTTTCTGAGAAACTAAACCTGGGCCTTCATTAGCTGTAGGCCGTGTTACTGAAAATTAACAGAAATGAATGCTTAAAATATATCCTCTTGTGTGTCATGAATCTGTACACGGGTTTCCATTTTTCAATCGAGTTACTAAAATAAAATATGTTTTCTATGATGGTCTAATGTATTGAGATGCACCTGTGAAATTAAACTCTTGAGGAAGTATTTATCAGCTTCTAATGTTTGCTTACTCATGCAATACAGATACTCCACTCGGTTAGGATTCTAATAAACTTAAATGCCTTTTATAAAATTCTTAAAAGAGTATCCTAAAAAAAATGGATCATATTTTTTTTCTGACCTCTTGACAGTTAGCTGCAGACATTTTAGTTTAGGCTTCTGGCTTCGCAGACCATGAGGTCACAGGTCCATTTGGTACCCAGGCCCATCGACAAGACGTATGTCCACACCCCTTCCTTCGCCTGTATACACAACGGCTTAAAGAAACAAACTAGACGCTGCATATTGTTTATTTCTCACTGGCTAAGCAATATAGCAACAGAGCTGAGCTTAATAAATCAACTACAATGTAAACACAATCAGGTACTATAGGTTTGTGTTGAAATTTGAGGTACATTTGCAGATGATGTCTATTTCCTCATGTTTAATCTCCTTTTTTTTATTTCGGCTTCTTCTAATGTCTCTGTGATGACTAGACAAGATTTCCCAATATCAGGAATGTCAAGACAAATCTGAATAAACAGCCATTTAGAGTGGAAACACTGTCTTTATTTTTGCTGAGAGAAAGTAATGGGTCACATTAACAATCAATATTTAATTGTAGTAACTGTAAAAAAAAATAATAACTAAAATTTGAAATGTCATCTTGGAAAAAATTGATTGCAGGATAGCTGTTAGTGGCCTGTCCTCTTGTCCATGTCCTCCAGCAACAACATTTGCACTGAATACATTATTTATAACTTGATAAAAATTTGTCTAATTACTTCCGATATAAACTGAATTAATTAAACGGTTGTTCAAAGATTTTTTTTTCTTTTGAACTAACACCCCTTAATACTATAGAAGTATGATGACTCAAGTGAAGCTAGACGTACAATGCTTTCAGGAAACACTGCTGGTGGTATGAGAAATTTCCCTGCCTGTTTTTAGTGTCATCGGGCCTCACTCTGCTGTCTCTGGTTACAAAGGAGGACAACTTCCTCCTCTGACAGCGAGGAGCAGACTGGGTGTGCACAGCCCACCTCCCACGGAGACCCCCAGGGGCACATCCATCACTGAATCTCCTGTGGCTCAAACCTGGAGCCACGCAGCAGGGGCCTCAGGGTCTAGCAGGGCAAAAGGAACGCAGCTTGTGAATGCCTGGGGCAAAGGAGAGAAAGAGAACACTGAAAAAAAAAGCCAAAATAATCTTTTTTTTTTCTTTAAATCCTGCAGAAGCAGGAATTTTACTCATGACTGACGTGACGCTGAAGAATTCAGAACAGGATTTACTCTTCAAACCTGAAACAGTTTGAGTGACACCATGCGGAGGAATTAGGGGGCCACCTTTAACCTAAACAATGACATTTGACTTTGATGAGTTCTAACTGGAATATATTGTTATGTGACAGACAACTATGCTGTCTTCATGAGGTGTTTAGGGCAAGACGACACTGACTGGCCCCTGACAACAGATCCTAAATAGAAGTTAAAATGTGCCCTTTTTTAAAACATTCACTGGAAAAAATGGGACAGATATTTATTTTATATTTATAGTTAAGTAGAGAATTAGGGCACTTAATCAAATACCTACTTCTTTAATCGGACGTTCTCACATGTTCTACCGTTTTTGGTTAGTTACCAAATTACACTTGAAAGACACAATTTAATCTTGTTTTACTTATTAACATCAGGAAACATCAACAAAAATGTGTATTCTTAACCAAAGTTTGGCTAGGCGTCACTCGCAGGTCTTAGATGTTTAAGGGGTTTTCTGCATGCGCAGACCATTTCAAGTCACAAACAAAACATTTCAGTGGGATCAAGTCCTGGGGTTTTGACTTGACCCAGGACTTTCCATTTCTTAGTTCTCAGCTAGTCCTCTGTGGGGTTTTTTTTTACTGCACATTTTCCTCATGCTCCCTCTGTAAAATTACTGGTTGATGCCACGATGTTGAGCTGCTCAGTACATGCTGAAGCAAAGTAGATGCTCAAACCACGGCAATTCCACCTCCAGGCTTCACTGTTGATATGAGGTCCTTGACCCAGACCTTGACCTAGCATTTGGTTTATGCTAAACATCCTCTCTTCTGCTTTCCAGATCATTACATTTTAGATTCATCTATCCAAATTCAGAAGGCTTAGTATGTGTCTCTGTTCACTGTGGAAAACTTTAGTTTGGTCTTCCATCCATCCATCCATCCATTTTCCAAACCGCTTTATCCCTCATGGGGTCGCGGGGGTTGCTGGTGCCTATCTCCAGCGTTCACTGGGCGAGAGGCGGGGTCAGTTTGGTCTTCATGTTCTCTTTCTTTTTGTTGAGAGTAATGGATTTGTCCTTGTATATCCATAATAAAAGTTAAACTTGTGCAATCTCTTTCTTATTTTACAGGCATGCAGTTTCACATCCATTGTAGGAAGAGAATGTGGTTGGTCCTGTAATGACTTTTCAGGGTTTTTGAAGAGTTCTTTCAGCATCTTGTAGTCTTCTTTCAAGGCAAGCTTTCTCAGAAGGCCAAACCAAGGCAGGTTGGCATGTTGTTTTGAATATTCTCCACTTTTTATTATTTTCTGTACAATGGAATGGCTGATTTTGAGACACATTTCACTCCCTTACCAGACATATAGGCCTCTACAGTCTTCTTTAAAAAAAAAAAAGATTTTTCAACCCTTTAGCACTGTTTTATATATATTTTTTAAATCTACACAGAATATGAACCGATGATGGACTCTTTCATTTTGTTTCATCAGAAAACGGTGTTGTCAAAGAAGATGACATCATTATTAAGGCTTTCTCTGCACGAGGCTACGCTTATTCACTGCTTTTCTGCAGAGACTGAAACCCATTATGAGAGTCAGTCACAAAAATTACATTGTATTTGTTTTTGCCCTCATATTGGATTACTATACAAAATTGGATCTAATGACCTCTCTGATTTTGAAATGTACTAGGTTGAACACAAAAAACCCAAATATCAATCTAATTTATGTACATTTCCCAAGCAAAAAAAAAAAAAAAAAGTAGTTTATATTGCTAAAGAAAATTTTCCAGCTCCCCAGTCTCAGATCAGATAGTCTTGCCAACGACAGACTGACCGGGGCGGTGTACAGATCGAATGGGACTGTGACGGGGTGAGCTCCTCACCGAACAGCAGGCGTGCCCTGATGAATGTTTCCGAAGGATCGGAAACAGGACCAATTTTTTCTTTCTTTTTCTCCTCTCTTTTTTGTTGTTGAAGCAAGCCATTCCATGGGCAATTTTCCCAGGACGACCCCATTATTATTCTGTAGAGACGTCTGCCCCCTCTAAACCCTATGGGTGGTCTTTTTGAAGGCAAAAAGGAGAGGAAAAGAAAAGAAAAAGCTAAAAAAAATCTGGTGATACATCCATGGTGACTGGACAGTTGCAAAGTACACAAGAACTATACTACAACTGCAAAATTAATCATATAAAATTGAATTTGCATTCAAAACAAGAGACATCCTTTTTTGTTAACCATCCGTTAACCATCCGTTCTTGCTGAGTTTGTAAACACTTTGTTTTCTGGCATACAGGAACAGTGGGAATTGACTCACACACTCACTTGCTTTCAACTCATCCAATCCATAAAGTTCTTTCCTAAACCAACAAGACACATCCAGAGGAAACTCGTGCTAAATCATTTGGAAAGACAAGCTTACTACAAGCCTGTCTCCATGGAAGCTTTACCCTCAGCTCAAGAACTACTGTGTGAATAAATGGGGTGTAAATAGTGGACACATTTTATATGCCTTGGATTGTATTAATTATTGTCTGCACCTCGCAGACATAACAATAGACACCGATCTTACTTTTGTTTCCCTCTTATGTATTCCCGTCTTGCCACTTTTTTGGATTGTGCTCACCGGTTGAGCGTATTTAGCAGGCAAAACTTGGCCTCACAGCCATTCATCTTACACCAGGCCTGATAGGGACACTGTCCTGTGCCAAGAGGCCAAGGTGGGCCAGCCTGCTAGAAACCTTGGTAAGTTCTGTGCCTTTTGTCTAAGAAAGTGGAAGAAACTTGGCACCGACCCGAGGTCAGCATCACAAAATAATATTACCATAATCCCATTAAGTGTGGCTGAGGCCTCATGGGTTCCAGCTCAGTCTGGGAGGAAAGTAAGTGAGAGCTGGCAGGGGAAGATTTGCACTGAAACCCGCAGTCAATGAATCACTTAGTTATATTATACGTATTACTACTCCAGCACTGGTGATTTCTCTTCCAAATTAGACATTATTAAGTAACATCTTTACCTAAAGCACAGCTGAAGCATCATAATTCTAAAGGAATAAACCTAAAAATCTTCCATTGAGCATAACTGAACCGAAAAGCAAAAGCAAGATGATGGATCAAGTGTTTTTGTCTGTAAGCTGTTTATAATCAAGGTCACTCATCCTTATCTTTATTATTCCTTCAGCTCTGGGAGAAGGGTCCTCTCCAATAATAAGGAGATTTTCCATCCCAGTTTCCTTTTGACTCCAAGAGAAACATTTTGGCTGTCAAACCAACCACAGAAGTTGTGGTTTGACTTTGCTAATTCCCCTCACTGTACCTGGTAAATGTCCACAGAACATATCCTTTTACAGCGTTTACGCCCATTCAGCATTGGGTGTATGAGAGGAGACACATGGACACGTTTTCAGAACTTAGACCAGTCCCGCTGGATCTGAGGGTAAAATAAAAGCCAATTTCTGGTATCATGAGTCATAGAAATGGCTGATTGTCTTACACTATGTAGGTGTAAAGAAGAACTTCTCTCCAGTGGTTCTGGTCATATTTAGTAGAAAGTACTTTTTTGTCTAAATAATTGTAAATTGTTTGGTTGGAGCAGGACTTACAACCGGAATGCCTAAATTAGCCGTACTGGTCCACATCCAGTTCTCACGGTGTGTCCTAAACCTTGAAAATTAACTTTGCCTGTGAGATGAATTCTCGCGGTGTTTGTCCGTTCACAAACGCTAGAATCCATCTTGTATCTCTCAGGCTTCAGCCGTTTGTATCCGAACCAAGAATGGTTTGGGCCAATCATGTTGCAGTATTGAGGTTTAATACGGGACATACCAGTGCAACAAAATAAATAGCGGTTGAGCTCACAGCCAAACCAACACAAACATGGCAGCTCAAGAGGACGCACGCATAGCTACTGCTATCACATCTGTTTTGTAAGAATCCACAACTTCGTCTTTGATAGTAGAACAGCAAGAAGTGCCTTGACTGGCTTACCTTCTTGTAGTTTTTCATAGCAGCTGCGGCTTACGTTTCAATTTGATACCGTGATTGGCTAAAACCAACTCTTGGTAGGCGGGCACTAGGAGTCGCTTCGCCCAATCAGCTCAGAGAGTTCTGATGAAATTCCCTCCTTTCTCCAAACGGATTCAGTGGGATCTGACCCAGATTGATAATGTGCACAATCAGAGTGCTACACTTTATCAATCTGGCTGATCAGGGTACTTGAAAATAGCGTCTGATGGATCAGTGCAAACTTTATTAAACTGTCTACATAAAATGGAATGTAAACAAAACAGAGTTAATTTTCTTTGGATTAAATAAATAAAAATCCAGACTACAAATCTGTTGCCATTTCTTTGTATTGTGAAAATCCATGTTGTGATAATTGACAGTTCTTTTAAATCTTTTACATCAGCACAGTTGGAAAATCTACCTTTTTCTAACTGGGAATTATAGTCAACTCTTCACAATATCTCTTTCTCAGAGATTTTATGAGATAAATACCTTTATTGTCTCAGATCGGGAAATCAAATACTAAAACAAAATTGTATGTTTTACATGGATCCCTGCAACTCCTTTATGTAGGTTTGGATACATTGTTACTTCATTTGCACAAAATGCTGCTAACCAAGTAATGACAGGGACAAGAAAGCCTGAATGTGCAACACCAGTGTTGGGCCCACTTCATTGCCTTCCTGCTCACTTCAGGACAGATTTTAAGATTTATTAATTGTAAATCTTAAACTGTAAAGCTGTACAAAGGACAGCCCCTGTTTATTTAAAGGACATCTTTCATCAACATGCTGCAACATTACTGTCGAGATGTTCTAAACACATGTTGGTGGATATCCCATGAACCGACAGCAGATAAAGTCAGCTCAAACATTAAAAGAACTCCCATCATGATGAAGTGCTTTGAAAGGCTGGTAAAGGAACACATCGTCTCCAGTCTCCCCCAACATTCGAACCGTTCAAGTTTGCCTACCGACGGAACCGCTCCACCGAGGACACCATCTCCTCTGCTCTTCACCTGAGCCTGACACACCTGGAGGAGAAGAACACGCACGTGCGGATGCTGTTCCTGGACTTCAGTTCAGCGTTCAACACCATCATCCCACAGCATCTGGTGGAAAAACTGGAACATCTGGGCTTCAGCACACCCCTTCGCAACTGGCTGCTAGCTAGACTTTCTCACCAACAGACCTCAGTCGGTCCGGGTTGGACAGAACACCTCTGATGTCATCACCCTCAGCACGGGCTCCCCTCAGGACTGTGTCCTGAGCCCCCTGCTGTTCACCCTGATGACTCATGACTGCGTCCCCAGGTTCACCACCAATCACATCGTGAAGTTTGCAGATGACACAACGGAGGTGGGCTTGATCAGAGATGACAGCATTCAGGATTACAGAGAGGAGGTGGAGCAGCTGGTGGGCTGGTGCAGAGAAAACAGCCTGATCCTGAACGTGGAGAAGATGAAGGAGATCATCGTCGACTTCAGGAAGAAGTCCACGCTCCACTGCTCATCAACAGCTCAGCTGTGGAGGTGACCAGCAGGACCAAGTTCCTGGGGGTGCACATCACAGACAACCTCAGCTGGTCTGTGAAAACCACATCACTGGTGAAGAGGGCACAGAAGCGCTTGTACTTCCTGCGAAGGATGAGGAGAGCCCACCTGCCCCCGCCCATCGTCACGACTTTCTACAGAAGCACCATAGAGAGCATTCTGACCAGCTATCTGTGTGGTGTGGAGGTTGCAGTGCTTCCGACTGGAAGAACGTAAGGAGACTGGTAAGAACAGCAGAAGGGATCATCGGGGCTCCTCTTCCCTCCATAAAAGACATTTCATCTCAGCGCTGTGTGTCCCGAGCCCGTAACATCATCAGGGACCCCTCAAACCCCCACCATGGACTGTTCTCCCTGCTGCCCTCTAGGAAGAGGTTCTGTAGCATCCGCTGCAGGTCCACCAGGTTCTGCAAAAGCTTTTTCCCTCTTGCCATTAGACTGTTGAACTGCTGAACTATAAACTATAAATTCTGCACAACATTTGCATATTTACATATTTGCATCACTGCGTCTCTATCTAGCATTGCAAATGATGCCAAACTCTTAGTTTCTAAATGCATTCTTGCACAAATGCAAGAACGAAATTTCATTCTGTACGCACTCTGTGCATACAAAATGACAAATAAAGTTGTCTAAGTCTAAGTCTAAGTTAAAAACGTCAGTAAAGTCAATCAATTTTCATTGGCTTGAATTTCTATGGTGGATTGAAATCCACATGCAAATTTGTTGTATTTATTTTTACCTTTCTAGAACTTTTAAATGTACTTTATCTTTACTTTCTGAATGTTATGTTGCTTTTACTCTCACTTTGTTGTGCAGTGTTTAGTCCAGCTTGTGTGGTTTCAAATACGTAAGCTGATATTGAAACTGAACTGATTAACTTAATTTCTAGGAAACTGTCTATTTTTATTCTTTCCTGGACAGCATCATAGAAAATAAATGCAAACTAAGGCTTTTTGACAAATAAAGAACATTCTTCTAACAGATTTGAATATCTCAACAAAATTAAAGCAACTTACACATGAGATGCAAATGTTTGTAAATGTGCCTTTTCTGAACCACATATCCTTGAGTTGACAGTCCTTGCAATGACTGATTATTAATAGCAGCTCAGTGGCCACTTCTTTGCTTAAAGGGCCCAGTTTCTCAAACATCCCACCGCTGTGTTTGTCCATTCCATCGAGGGGACAACCAATAAGGCCTGATCCCTTGTCTAAATAAGTTAATACCTGAACCAACATGTAAAAGTAAAGTTCAGGGCTACATTCAGATTCCTGAGAAATGTGCAGTACCTAACCTAGCAGTACACCGGTTAATTACACTCACACAGCATGACTGTTTTCCACAGAGAACTAAGCAATATCTACATATATATATATATATATATATATATATATATATATATATATATATATATATATATATATATATATATATATATATATATATATTCTACAACCGCATTGTTTGCTCTGTTGAATTCTGTATATATATATATATATATATATATATATATATATATATATATATATATACATGTCCTAATCTAAATAGGCCGGGTGTGTCCATTTTGCGTTAATAAATAGCTGTTGAAATGCATTTCAAGAAGAGATGCTAAGAAGAAAGTGTCTTGTGATTTCCTCTTCATGCTTTATATCTGGCATGCCAGTTGGGTCTTAAAAATTTAATAAAATTACTTATTTGCAAAGCTTTGACTTAGTTTTGTCCAAAAGTTATGAGAGAAATGTTGAAGTATGTATTCAATCACAAGATCCCTGGGGAGAAGTAAAGTTATACTATGATTTTTTTCACATTTGTGTATTTGTGGTCAGATGAAATGAAATGCATAACTTAATGATCTAAAAGAGGCCTAATGTATATTTTATATATGTATTTATGTATGTATGTATTTCTCCATGTGAAATTTAATGTATATTTTCTACCCCTGAAAAATCATCAGTTTGGACCTCATTGTGGTCAGAAAGCAACACTTCATAAACAGGTAAAAAGGACTTCACCTTTCCGGTTTTAGTTGAGCCAAGTACTTCCTTCTCCATATGCTCTTGTGAGTGTATTTTATTGTTTATTTCTTGGTTTATTTTTTTTTCCAGTTCTTAAAATAAATCTGTCATTAATTAAGAGAGTTTTAATTTAAGCAAAAAAAAAATGTCCCTTTTCTTTATATTCATAGACATAGAAAATGGCAGAGGCAGCAACTAGGGTGGGGTGGTATGTTTGTGTGTGTACACATACTGAGATCTTTGAGATCTGTAACATGTTAAACACACATAATAACCTAACTACTTAACTGGTGCAAAACGTAGAGGAAAACAAATGCTGACCTCCTTTGTTGTGCCTCCGTTAGACTATGAGCAGAGGAAATTGACCAATACGTCTGGGAAAAGAGACAATGGGGAAAAAATGGAGAAATGGGTGCTATTTAAGTGTCTTGTTAATGTAGACTAGATGAAGAAGAAACTTGACTCTCTTTAAAGTAGGGTCACACCATGGGAAATAAACCTACATTAAACCTACAAGAGAAAATATTTGCAAGAAATACATTTTTCTCAATTGTCGTCCATAGCTGATAGAGTTTGAAGAACAACCCCAATGTTGTTCCGGGGCTTTAGAAGCCTGTTGGCATTGGAAAATATGTGAGGTGTGCTTCCTAACCCTGGGAAAAACCAAGCACTCTCCTGATTTATGATAGCTTGAAAACTTCCAAATTCTCTCCCAGACGTGTCAACAAACATCACAGCGCAGGTCCAGTTATGCGTGTGCTCAGGAGCTCAGATCCAACGAGTGGTGTTCGACACCTTGTTAAGGTTTTCCTCTTGTTCCTGTGTGCTCTCATTCCCTACGCACCTCTTCCCCATGTGGCCTTTTGCACTTTAGGCGCTGACCCTAAAACCCTGAAGATCACTTGAAGGAGCCCCTAACCACCCCAGCAATCTGGTAACATTTGGTCTACAGATTCTTTTCTCAAAGGCCATTCCCATGAAGCTTAACCTGACATCGTCCTTTATTTTAAGTTAGCTGAACAAATTTTCAGCAACATCATTAACTTTAATATTAGTCATGCTACACAAACTACTTACAAGAAAAAAACACAAAACAGTAGTTTTTCTTTATAAACATAAAAGCATCAAATATTTCTAAAGGAAGGTTCTGTTAAAAGGTTGTAAGACTTTAATATCGTGACTGCAGTAGATGTCTGTCTTGGTATTCTCATTTGGTTTCACTCAGATTATTAGGACTCATATGCTAACCTAATGGCTAGTCAAAGAAAGACAGAGAGCAAAATGGACCTCTAAAATATTAACTGCATAGCAGTTAATGCAGACACTTGGGATGTCCTTATGCAGTTACAAGTATCAGTTGAAGGTCGCAATCGCTGCATCTTCAAATAATCAGTATTTGGGAGCCCTTGAAGGAACTCAGACCATGATTCCTGTTGTTGGTCTACTGTCTGTAGTTTTGTATGCAGCATACCCAGCCAGATGCCTAGCCACCTTTAATGTGGACAACTTTTTTTTATCGAATCATGGCCTATTTTTTTGTACACCGCTTTCAAAACTGAGTAGATGATGGAAATTATTTTGATGATTTAACATGGGCATATTAATTAAAGTCACCACCCTTCACAATAAGATTTACAATGAGAAAAATAAAGGGACTGCAGCTTCTTCCTGTCTATCTATGTCATGTGACAGACAGCAGATTCAGTCTGACATTTGTCATGTACTAACTTTCTGACAGAGATAACTTTTTTCTGTAAGTTTTGTTTACGTACCCTTAGCTTGACCACAATGAAATATCAACGAGTCTTTACCTTTTCAGGAAAGTATTGAGTGTAAATATTGTTCCCAACAAGCTGTGAGTTTATTTATAATTGTAGTTGTATGTGTCTAATCAGATATATATTCAGAAAGATATGGAACTTTATGTGTTTCGACAAATTGTCAGAACGTTATAATAGATTTTAGACCCAAATGAACACAAGTTGGATCTGTATAATATTGTGGTTTCCTGAAAAAACTCTGATTGGGAGAAAATAGATGTTGCTGTTAGGAAAAGGGAGAACAGGATGCAGACACTGCAACATCAGGAACATCAATAGCGAGCAAGTTGTAATACTAATGAAACACTAACAAATGAAACACTGAAATAAACCACTCATTAACAAATAAATACCATCGGACTCAATTAGACCTGTTTTTAACTATTTCAAAAGGATGTATTGGGAATCAGGTGTTCTCTATATAGCGGACCTAGACCACTCAGTCAGCTGACAGCTGGCGAGGCGAGCTGGCTGTTAGAGCAGAAGGAATCTCTGAAAAATATCGCCGCACTTTTCCAACTAAGCAATATCTTGCTAAATCGAGCAGGTATTTGGATTTTACACAGCGACATTCTCACCTAAACCCTTAAGACATGTTAAAGTTTATTATGAGTCACAGAAAGTGTATTACAACTAATTGTAATCACATATTTTGCTGCTCTCTTCCGGCATTGTCACGGCCATTTGAAAATTCTGCTTCTACTCCTTCCCTAAACAATCCCAGGGTAATCTGGAAGTTCTACCTCCAGACCAGGACCTTTTATCTGGAAAAGTGTAGACCCAGGAACTTGAACATACTTTGTTAAATCTGTGTCAAAACCCTGGGTAATGGCTGAAAGAAAGTCCCTGCAATGCAAAGGGGGCATTCCCAACAGTGGAATGCTCTCCCTTTACAGATCAGACAAGTTGACTCACTTCCTGTTTTTTAAATATTCTCTCAAAGATTTTTTTTTTCCTCGTTGCCGTTTTACTCATCTTGAGCTGTTGGCGTTTATTGTTGTCATTGTTTTATGGCCTTAACTGTTTTGTTACTTTGACTGGTTATTTGGTTTTGTTTCTTTTGGAATTGTATGTGTCCATATGACCGTTATCAAATTATCCAGACTGGTATCTGAGACAAAAAATATGATCAGATTCATGATTATGAAAGGAAACGAAAATAGAAGGTGATGCACTACAAAGTAGCAATGCGTTTGCATAAACTGCTTTCATCCATTTTCAGACTGGACTTGTTTTAAGACCCTTCTAAAACTATCTGCAGTTTCAGTCAGCTGATGTGGATCTATGCCAAATGAAGATGTGATTTAAGCTATCTGTAGCAGATGGGATGTCCCAAGCTTTTAACCTTTTTAGTAAACTCCACTTTTAAAGTCCTTATTCATTCTGAAAGTCATCCTAAAGTTAAGCTGGCTTTTACCCTATGCTCAGTTTGTAATGTGTTTCTGAAGAGGTGTGTCTTTGCGTCTAATCAGCCAAAGTACCACACAATACCATGAGAACAGACTCTCCTGTAAGTTCCAAGAATGCACTGTTGCATATCAATGACCTCCATCAACAGGGAGACACATAGAGAAAGACAACAAAAAGAGAGGATAAAAGGGCCCCTGCCCAACTAAAGGAACACAAACAAACAGTACAAACACACACACACACACAGTCCAGGCAAGTCTGTGAAATATGACAGGCCCTCAGTGAAGAAGGTGGGGGTGAAGGGAAGCCATATTGTAACAATCTGATTCTGTGGTCATTAATCGTATCCTGCTGTTCCAGCCTCCCCGACCGTGTGCTCTGAGCGTATGTCAAACACATTTCCCCTCTCTCGGTGGGCGCACTCCCAGCCAGCTTTAATGCTGCACAAAAACACGGACCCTGAGAGCTCCTGAAGGCAGACAGGCAGGATAATCTCCCTTTTGGACTCTAACGCCAAGCCCAGAGCCAGCCGTAAAGACACAGAGAGAGAAAGAGGCAAATGGGAAATGTCCTTTACCCTGGACATAATGTTGAAACTCTGTGTCTCTTAGAGACTAACTTGACCAACTATGGATTAAATAAAATATATCCACACACATTATTTGTACCCTCATTAAATATGTATTATTGTCTTTATGTCTTTCCAGAAATTGGTTCTAAACAAAGGTACTAAGAAATTATCTTAAATATCCATCATGTGTATGATAGACTTAAACGGTGAATTCAAAGAGCAATTTGGTGTAATCCCCAATTGCAAATAAAAGCAAAAGCAACCCTTTTTGAAATGAATGATTTGTATAACTGATGAGTGTTCTAAACAGCAATCTGAAAATGTATTGACTGACAAACAGCCAGGCGGTCAAGGGTGTTTGGCAACTATAAAGCGGTTGTCTCATTCTTCCTTTTTACCCATCTTTTCATCAATACTGCTTGCTGTGCTCCCTTGCTTCCCCTCCTGCTGTGAGCTGCCTCATTAGGGAAGTGATGATGTAACCCCTCTGCTTCATCAAGCGCTGCCATTTGTCATTATGACTGACAAGTTCTGAGCCGGGCCAACTTACAGGGAAATAAATCTCCCATTGGCTCAGCTGCTTTGCAATCAGTTTTAGCCATTATCAAAACTATCTCTCATTTATATTTTTAATCATTCTTAAGCACATGTAGAAAAAAAAATATGATAGCTGCTCCGTATTTGACATTGCCCAGTATTAGTATCACGAAAACTTAATGTGACAGTCAGACAAGTACTTCCTTTTATTATTTTAGTTGGGTCTGTAAATGTCTAAGAAAATAATTTAAGAAACCTAGGTCTATTGGCTGAAACTTGAGAGATCTCTTGACTTGAAAAGGGGTCTCCAGAGTAATGGAAAATCATTCTGACAAACCCATCAATCACAGCACAGGAGAAGTATTTTTTAACTAACAGGCTGCTCCAAGATCTTGACAAGATAATAGATTGCAAAGCTGTCATGACACTTCACTGAAGAGATGTATTGATTCTAAATCAAACTTTCAAGACTTGCAGTTCCTTTATATATTGGCATCACTAAGGTTGCCATTAGGATAGGTTTTCTTGTGCCAGCACAAGCCTTTTTGTCTCTCCAGAACTTTTTTCACATGGAGCAATCATATGTATTATGGAGGTTTCTATAGCACAAGAGCACTTTTCAGGTAGTCAAATGAATTTGTCCATGGTTAAGGAATAAGTGTATAGAGCTGAAGATGTCTTGACAGAACCCTTGACCTCTAGGTTTTTATTTGGATGGGTGCCCATCAGTTGAGACAGAAGGGGGGTGATTGATTGGGTCTCCGTTAGCGAGCTCAGCTGGACATCCTGAAGAGATCTCCCCATCCATCAGATTGTCCAGACCCAAATTGAGCTGCTTCCAGATGGGCAGCATTGTTCGTGGCCCACCCTTGAAGACATCTGTAGGACCCCACCAGATCCAAAATGTTACTCACAGCCAGCAATGGACCACTCACAACCTCAGCACTTCTGCATCTCTTTCATATTTAAGCGATACCATAAAACAGTTAGTATTTACAAAATCAACAGCCATCAGTTTGATTGTAAGCCATGACTCAGCAATCAGCAACAAGATAAGAGGTTGCGGTGATTGCACTCTGGCAGTGATCACTGTTGTCTAGTCTCTAGTGAGGCGTAACATAGAGACTTAATTGTGTTGCCAGGCCTAATTGCATGGACAGAAAAGGGGGTAATGAGTTAATACCAGGCAAGTCACCCATGATGAGAAAAAGCAATTCCTCCACACATTAATTACAGTACTGTTATACTTGGTCCAAAGCTTTAAGCTTTGAAGCAAGCAAGAAGAATTTCTTTCTATTGATCAGTCTGAGTGTAGAAATTTTGACTGATATTTTGACAGGACAAATTTCCATTTTTGAACATTTTACCAGACGTTGCCTGACAGCACAAACTCAGTTATGGTAAAACTGTGGATGGACACCTATATTGTTCAAACTCCAGTTTAAGCTGTCTATGATGCTCAGACTTACCAAGTGTTACTACAAAAACTAATGAACAGTTTGCTCTGTCAGATTTGTTATCAGCACTCTAGAAGATATTTGGAAATGCAGAAACTTTAAAATAGTTGTAGCACATTACTGTGTGCCATTTTGAAAAGCAAAGGACACAATACCAGATTTTTAAGATGAAGCCTGTGGGCAAGTGTCTTTGAAAGGCTTTGTTAAAAAATAGAAACAGTTAGAATCAATAATCTTTATTGTCATTATGTGTAACCATAAACACATTTTTGATGAGACAGACACCGACTCATAATGTATACAGATTACACTTAACACGCAGACACAAGAAGACATAATCTTTCCAAACCCTTTTTTTTATTCCTGGAATTGATTTTATGCTTAATATCACACAGTTTACAGTTAAAATCTTATAGCAGATAACTCTCTTCGTGTTTTGTTTGCCATAAATCCATTTTAGCTTGTCCCAACTGCTAAAATTAAAAGCTGCAATGAAAGCGACCAAGTCCAAATCAGACATCTGTAGATTCTAAACAACTGTAACTTACACAATATAAGAGGGTTAGACACAAATGTTATTTTATGAACTTTTAAACTCAGAAACTGATGATAATATACAAAGAACATGGATATTGGAGGTGCATAGTCACAAATGATTTTTCTGAGCAGAACATGTACCAAAAAGTGTTCCTGTTTTCCATCTTAACATATGTGGCATAGGTCTAAACTTGACGAAGGAGGGGGATTTTCTTCAGTCATCATGCCCCTAAAGTATAGACTTTTGATGTACACCTTACTTCAAAATTGGGTATTAGATCAAGGGCGTGATATTCATAATGTGAAATTTCTCTTTTCAGTGTTCCTTCAGTGCCCTGTTTGGTCAGCTAAAGTTAGACAAAACTATCCGAAAGCAGGTCATGCTGTCAGTTTAACTTTCATTTTCAAGCATCTGGCATTCTGTGGAGAGTGAGTGAGTCTTTATCACTACAGAGAGAGCATTCTGATAGTGCCCTTATATTTAGGATTCAGTTGTGTAAAGACTTTAATCTAAAGGTAGTGGCCTATATGAACAATATGGTTGCAGACTACAGCTTTGGAATGTTTTTGATGTCCAAAAGATCCTTGGTGGTCTAGCTTAGATAATGTTGATACTATATACGCTACTATGTTAAAAGCTTACTAAGGCAAGGCTGGTGCATTATTAACCTAAAGCAGCGCACGCTTTTGAAATAGGGACGACCGACATTAATGTGATGGGATTATAGAATGGAACATGAAAAGCATTTCAGGTCGGAGTGCCTACCTGAAAGAAAACTAAGACAATGTAATAAAGAAACATGGACATCAGCTTTACTTATATTGTTATATTATTGTTTTACTATTACCACCTTCCCATTCATACCAGAAAGCAAGGCATTATTTATCCTGACCGTGGAAGAGTGTACCCGATATTTATTCTTGCAGAGTTGCTTAGGGGGTGTTGGGAGTATACTTCTCCAGTCAACATATGTTTTGCGGATCTGGAGAAGGCTTAGGTCTGTAAGGTATTTTATAGGGGAGTGCTGGGGAAGTATAGAGTATCTGGGTGGCTCTAAGGGCTGTACAGTGCTTATATGCCAACAGCAAGAGAGGGGCAGTGTCTGCCTTTTTGGGAAAAGGTCTAGCCTTTTCCAAGTGCGCACTGGTCTCTGCCAGGGCTGCCCCTTGTCACCGATCCTATTTGGGAGATTTGTGGACAGGACCTCAAGACTTAGTCTTGGAGAGGAAGGTTTCTGTGTATAACCTTCAACAAAACTTAAAGGTATATAGCCATGTAATATGCTTATAAGGAAGACCAAAAAGTCTTTGATCAAGATAAAATAAGGTTATATACACCAAGCCTCCATCTAGATAGTGTTTTGATAGTCCTTTTTGAGCCAAAAAAATAATTTGCTCTTGGGCGCGATTAACAAATATAAACATACGTGGCAACATCTAGCAACAGTATCGCAGGACTATCATAATACCAGTTTCTTTAATTGATAAATCAATTGTAAATAATGCTGGACCAAGCCTGACCCTTTGCAATGCCTGGCAATACAATGGCATCAAAATAATAACTAATTGGGCGCGTTCGTGGCGCAGCGGGTAGCGCGACCCATGTACGAGGCCTTAGTCCTCGACGCGGTCGACTCGGGTTCAAATCCGACCCGCAGTCCTTTGCCGCATGTCTCTCCCCCTCTTCCACCCCCCTTCCTGTCAGCCTACTGTCATAAAAAGCGAGCCACTAGAGCTGCGAAAAAGCCCCAAAAAAATAAAAAATAACAACTAATATGCCAGCAGGACGTGATAATGTTTCATAAAAGCTTTGTATGCAACCAGAGTGAGCTACTTATGTATAAACTAAAAAAAGTCAAATAATGTGATTATGCACCTTTAAGTTCACCAAGCTACCTATTTAACATACAATACCATTAGTATTCAGTAGTGGCTTGGTTTATATGTAGTTGGCTGTAATATGCAGTATATCTATGAGGGATGACACAAAATGTCTTGATGGATAGATACTTGGAGCAATCACGTTTTTGGCGGAGTTATGAGTAGATTTAATGTTTTGTTCCTGCTCAAACAACAAAAAATGTGTTACTGTCAAAAGATTGTCTGGACTGCATCTTAATTATCTTGTATCCATGCCAGCAAGTGTGAGAAAACATTTTTAGTGGAGGTCTTGATATTTTAGCCAAAATTTGTATTACCCAGAGACCAATCCAAGGAGGCCAAAAGCTTCAGTAAATAAGTTTAAGAATTGTTTCCCAGGCTGCACATCATGTTGACAGATTTGAATGGATTTTCTCTAACAGGCTTTTCAGGTGAAGAGGAATGTGTTGATATTTTGGGGGATAGTTGGAGATGTATAGCCCCATTATGACAGACTTCATACTGGTTTCTGTGTGATGATGTCTTCCATATGGACTTGGGAAAAGCTAGTTTACACGAGCTGATCCTCAAAATGTGTCCCTAGATTTGTTCTCTGGCACTGCAGCCCGGGAGCAAAGCAAACGAAAGGCCCTTGGCCAATAAGGACACCCCCTGCATAGGATCCATTACGGCAGGCTACACAGTAACACCAAGCATAGCAGCAACCTTCCAAAAACATGAGCTTAAACATCCACAAAGCACTGCACCTATCATATTTTCATAATTGTTGAAGGCTCCAAGAGTCAAGGCCAAGTCAACAGATTTTGCCTGGCAACACATGAAGAGGCCCACTTGTGTGAAATGTATGTCAGCAGCCTTTTATCCATGTTTTGCTCCACAAAATTGAAGAAAATATCAAGGTGTCATCTTAGAGAATCTGAGCTTCTTTGTTAACTTTGGAGTGGAAAAGGTGTCAAATAGTTTTAATGATGTGGTATAAAGCCTGCTAAGATTCCTTGCCAAACTAAATATTGGCTATAGGACTAAAAAGCGGTTCCAATCAAGTTCTTACACTGAAAGATGTGTGAAACATTGGACAAATTGGCTTTTTAGGATATTTCAGATTGAAAATATGCTTAGAAAGATGCAATTAAACGATTCAGAAATGTTTATGAAAGATTTATCTTTGCCAAAAAATATCTGCACACTTACAATTTCACAAGACATTTTGCTTGATATTGATTGGGAGGCCAAGGTGACAGAATGACACCAGTCATCTGACAATTGGTCTAAAAATTCAAAGTATGGGCCTGATAGGCAATATAAAACAACAGAGAAGAGGTTTTTGTGCTTTGCAATTTGGATTAGATAATAAGTCAACAAAGGTGACTAAAAAACAGCTTCTGCTCTTGCTTCTCGCACAGTAGTTTGAGGATTGTGCACGTTTATACCAAAAGAAAAAAATGAAATAGCCGACAACAATCAAGCTTTTTGCCTTATCTGCATGAAAGCCTTAATCCCTTGAAATCAGGTTTTCCTTGTAAAACATCATTCTACCTTCGGATTATAAAACATCCTGTTTGGAAAAAGCAGGGTCATCTATACAGTATTGTAAAAATAATGAGTTCCTCTGTAATGAAAACATTATAGTACACTAGTATCTTCACTCTAACTGGAGCACATCTCTCAGTCTTTCCTGCCTGCATTCATGCAACATCAATGATGGTGGAAAACAGCCTCTTCTGTGTTGACTCAGAGTTGGAAATAAGTAAGAACTCAGGCATCATCTCGGTGGGGATCAGCAGCACCCTGTTAACAACACTGAGCCATTGGAATTCTTAAAGTGTTTTATATTTAAGGACAATAAAAAAGCAGTGTGTGCACACAAACATTTGCAATCTGTGGTTGCTTTACATTACTGGGGATGTGTGGTGGGATGTGTTTTTCATTCCATTGGAGGGAGCTCTTTCACCCCTTCCACCTGCCCCCTGCATCCCAGAATCTTTTTTTTTTTCACTTCCTGCCCTCCCTTTCCATCCCCATCTTGTCACACATCATTGCCTCACTAAACACTGACAATTGCTGACAAATGGACTTTGCTGCTTGCTGTGCATCATCTACCCCAGGAGACAGTGACAGGCTCTGGGCAATGAGGAGGAGAGCAAAATGAGGAAGAGAGAGAGGACTCACAGCCTCAGGGCACCTGGCACAGGTGGCTAAAAAATCAATAGAGATCTGGCTTCTTATTGGACATGACAGCGCTAGAGCAGTGAAGTGTGAAGTTTTGACAGAAAAGCAAGGATCCGCTCATAAAGCCTTCACATATAACAGAGAGGTATTCATAAAGAGGTGGCATGTGAACATTTAGATTTTCCAAATTGCTCTGACTCATGCCAATAATTTATGATGTACAGTCCATTGCAAAGGTCCCCATACCCCTCGATTGTTTTCATATTTTTTCATGTCAGAATGATAATTGTCAATGCAGTTTTTCAAATCTTGTTTGACAGACCAACACAAAGTAGCACATCACTGTGAGGCTACGATATTTTACAAAATTAAAATCTGAAAACTGTTGTATGCATTTGTATTTAGCCCTCATGGCGCAATACTGTATAAAACAACCCTTGGCTACAAAGTATTTTAGGATGTCTCTACCAGCTTTCACACAAACGTTTCTTTTTTGGAGAATAGGTCAAGTGCAGTAAGATTGAAGAGAGAGTGTCATCAAAACTTCAATAATTAAGTTTTGCTGCAAGTTCTTCCTGGGATTGTGGTCTGTGTATTGACTGAACCATTCTAAAACACCAAATATGCTTTGATCTATATAGTTATAGCCCTATCTGTACGCTTAGAGTAATTATCCAGTTGGAAGATTAACTTTTGCATCAGGATTGCTATTTGTCATGCCCTCCATAAATCTAAATTGAGGATTACTCAAGTCTTTTGCACTGCATTTTACCTTCATCCAGCTTCATCTTAACTTCGGCCAGTACCCTTGTTTCTACTCTAAAAAGTCTGATGATAATATACATCAGACTTATATATACATCATACATCAGCCTGCATGATCCCGCTACCACCATGTTTCACTAAGGAGAACAGCGTGTTCATGGTGATGTGCAATTCCCTGTCATTTGTAGTCATTTTCCTGTAAGCTAAAATAGTGTTCCTACATGGTTTGTGGTAAGCTGCCAAGACTTTTTTCTGACCTTTCAACAACAGACACTCCCAATACAACTAAGATTTGTGGAAGGCACGACAAATGATTGCGTCAACCGAATGTCCCACCTGAGCTCTGGATTACTGCCGCTCCCCCAGTGTGACCAAGGATATCCTGGCTACTTCCCTGATATGTTATCTCTTTGTCAAACAGTTTAGATGGATAGTCATGTATTGCAAAGTTTGCAGTTGTGTCAAACTCTTTTTCATTTTCAGAAGATTCGACTAAACAGTTCTCCATATAATTTTCAAAGCCTGACATACTCAATCATTTTATGATTTCCATCTGATTTAAAATTCTCCACAGGTCTGACTTGTCTGGTGTGTTCCTGGGTCTTTATGATGTTTGTTCATTAATTAGGTAATTTCTAAGGCATCAGCCTGTACTGGACTGTGACAGAGTAAGGGAAAAATGTACACCATACCTTTCAAAATGAATTTAGCTAAAATGGGAATGTTTTTGTCGGTCTATCACATAAAATCCCAAGAATGATTTATGTTTTTTATATGGACAAAATGTTGAACTGGTTAAGGGTTATCAATATTTTTTCAGAGTGTATTAGTGGAAATTACATCAATCAGGAAATAAAGAAATACAAGAAACAGAGTTACAATGTCTGAAGTAATTCAGGGTTCTTCTAAAGTAAGATACTTTCTAAATATTATTTATATGTCAGCAATGTGAAGTTCATGATCATAAAATGTCACGATTCCCCAAAGAAAAACTGTTCTTTGTTCATTTAGAATTTTCCTTCAATCATATCAATATGCATCAATATCTATGTTGTAATAATATGTATTTCTACATTCATGATTTCTGTATATTTGAACTAGTGCTGATTATACTAAGATTTAACTTAGTCATTTATCAAACAGCGACCTAGAATTCAGGATGGATATGCATTTGAGTGTCGGTCAATTTGAAAGGAAGGGATCTAAAGTTTGGTAAATGACATTCCCGCCCACTGTCCCACTAGTGAAAGGCCCCTCCCACATATGACAGTACAAATTAATCAAGATCCCAGACAAAGTTTCACCCATCCTGAAACAAAAGGGTTTCCCTAGTAGGCCTCTCTACGGCCTCAACGGGCAATCGGCTATGTGTGCAAGTCCATGTGTTTGTGAATGCACAGCTATATCAACAACTTCATCCCGTGTCATAAATTATTATTCATGCATTAAACATGAGCAAATATCTATGTCAAACTACCGACGTGTATTCATGTGTGCATGGGTGTGTTTGCTTTGTAGGAGTGTGTTTGTACATGCATGCGGAGGAGAACGTGTTTTATGTTGAACGGAGAGCGGCCTCAGCAGGAGGTGGAGATCAGCTGTGTGCAGGTTGCCGTCTTTTACCAGCGATTGGTGGCGGGGGGTTATAATATGTCGGCCCTGTGTGTGGGAACCCTGCGCTCCTCACTTCTCATACATTGTTCTCTGGCTCCTACAAACCGTTAATGCCACAAAAGATGCTCAACCTATTGTGGCCCCGGGGACAGCTGAGGGTGGGAGGGGGCGATGGGGTGGAGGCAGCCGAGGGAGGAGAGGTCTAGCCTGACCTGATCCTGGTTTAGATGCCTTAGTTACAGACCCTTTCCTCTCCTCTTCTCTCCTATCCTTTCTCAACTCTCTCTTCTCCTCTTTAATGCTCTCTCTTCACTTGGCTCTGCCACTTAGCCCCTTTCAAGAGGATTTGGCTGGGCTGGATTTAGGGGGTTGATGCTTATCATACAAAAGAAGTAAACCAACTATATGTCAAAGCTTTCTCTTCTAAACTGGTACGGCTAAGCTGAGAATTTCTGGAGGAGGGCTCCAGAAATAGGTGATGTTATGTTTTTATTCGATTTCTGATGGCAAATGGGACACCAATTGCAAGAACTTAGGCGGTTATTGTTATGCAGATTCTGATTATGTATTTAATTAAAGCCATGGAGGGGGGATAGGGGAGAATGGGTGAAGTTGACACCGACAGAACTGCATGTCATTACACCTACAAGACAACAATTCTCATGTCCAGCCCAAGCTGCAGATCTGGGACTCTAGGGGATTTGAGCGGATTCCCTCGAGCAGGTTGGATTTACGGATTGCATTTTAATGTGAAACAGCTCATTTGTATAACCTTCTTCTAAATTGGTGCCCCTCTGGTAAAAATATCTAAAATACCTTACAATAGATTTTTTGCAGTACAGGTTAAGGAATGAACAGGTGAATTAATTTATATCAACAAAAAAACAAACAAAAAAACATTTATACAGAAATCCCAACATACCACAACCACTGTTCCCATTGGTAAAAACCCATGTTTGCCAATTAGACCACACTTAAGAGCTTGTTTTTTATAGTATACTATGGGAAATTTGTTTACATTTTTTTTGACAGTTAATATTGGACATTTGATTTTTATAGCAAATGGCATCAAAATGATGAAAAAGCAAGTTGTTTGCAACCTATTGACAAAAAGATACTTAATTTATCTATAGTAAAATATTCTATATACCATTAGTTTCTTTCTCTCTGGAAATGTTATGCATATATTGCAGAACTAAATGCATCCTAAAGGTAGCAATTTTAAATTACCTTTACATTTAGAAACATTGACCAAGGTGTAAAGAGCCACATGCGGCTCTGGAGCCACAGGTTGCAGACCACTGATCTAGGTCCTGGAACTGAGAGGGACATCAGACAAGGTTGATTTTGAGTCCGATAAACATTGTCCATGCTCATTGTGATGGCCCATGTGCTGTTGTCAGACCCAAACCACCACTTTTTTATTTGATATGATCTGGTTTTGAAAAAGTGGATGATGCCATACAATAAAAACAAACCCACAGCATCCCAGATCATCCATACTTAACAGTGGGAATGAGGTGCATTTTAGATAACCATGTTTTATTTTACACCACACCCATACTGAAAATAAATTATTTACTGACTTTAAAAGACATTTTGTGAAACTGTCAAAAAAGAAGTGACAGAAATATTACAACAATCTGGAGGAAGAAGGGAATAAATTTAGAGAACAGTTGTTATGAGGACTTGCTTAGAACAACATGGACCCCTAAGTGAGCTTGGGAGATATTTGTAATGGCCTTACCACCCTTGGTCAATGTGTGGTTGCAAGATAGCAATCAAACAAGCTTTATTTATAGACTTTTTAAACTGCAAAATATAACATCAAGTACTTTACTGGGGGTCCAAAGCAGAAGGACAGACAAAACCTCTAAAACCACTTGAGTCGCACATGCCAAAAATGATGAAACTAAAGAAATGGGCAAGCCAAACAAAAAAACATTATAATAGTATGAATTGCAATTAAGAATTTTTGAAAAAAGATATTAATCAATCAATTTATGATAGGGGATTAGGGCCTTAGGAAACCTATTCACATTCACAAAGATTAGCAAAAACATTTAATCTAGTTTTTGTAAACTTGGGTCCTCCTGATCCGTCAAAATTTGTATTATTTGTCCTGACTTGATTCTGGCAAGTTCGGCTAAATTATTGTAACCACTGGCTAAAAAAGTTCAACCTATCAACCTTACTTAAATGGTGTGTTCTCTTCTCTTTTGCTTTATAGGAGGGTTTCAAACAAATGGCCCTCTATGTCACATCATATTTGTACGCCAGCGAAACAGGGTGTCATGTCTTATAAGTTAAAAGTTGATCAATACTTCTTCTAATTCTCAGCATGAACATATGCTACTTCAGTTAGAGATTCATCTATTTTAATTATCACTAATTAAACTATAATTTTATTCTCAAATGCTCAAACATGTTGTAAGCACTTTTTCCTATTCTTACTAAAGGACACTTGGTGGACAAGCTGTACCTCTGTCATGTTTACAACAGATTTAAGCTGGTGTATCTACAACAAGGAATCATTTTTGAAGATGAAGTCATACTATCTGCCCAGTACAAAAGAACCCTTATCGTTTTAACATTTATCATTGCGTTTGATCTGAAACGGTTAATGCCTGACAAAACCAAAATTCAAGAGAATATTGTGGTATAGCTGACTCCCCCCCCCCCCCCCCCCTTGCAAACTAGCATGACAGCGGGTCCATTTGATGACAAACTGTTGCTGCAGGTTTTCCTTTGAGATGACATAAACCACAAAAGGGGAAGCCGGAAAAAAAAAAAAATCTGTTTGGTTGTATCAATGGTCCACCCTCAGGATCTGTGCTGTAAGTTGCTGCCAGAGTTCTGTTTTTCATGGGGAGATTCAATGCCTGCGGACCAGATGTGGTCCTAATCTGACTGGAGAGCAAGACAGGAACCACTGCTGACGAAAGAGACTCAGGGAGGAGGGGTCAGATGTGTGCATGACACCTCGAAAACACCTTGGCCCATCCTCCTGTAGCTGGTGACTTCCATATGCGTGTGTGCATGTGTGCCGTGGGTGACTGCTGGAGTTAAAGGGATACTGCAAAATGCAGAGGAAGGACTTGTTGCAAAAAAAAAACAACTCATGAGAACTTCTTTTTTCCTCCTTTTGGCGTAGCTGCGCTGCTCTCCAGGACCACGCAGTGTTACCCCCCCTGTAGCTTAAGCCCCTGTCTCTTTTTGTCCTCGGCACAACAGTCTGTGGCATTCCATGGCAGCAAATCTGGCTGCGCTGTCACATGGGGGAGATTAGCCAAACTAAGAACTCAATAGAATGCTCACTTTACTCACCCTTTCCAGCAGTGCCACTCCCCCCCACTCTCTCTCTCCCACCCACCGCCCAGCCCCAGACCCTGCTTCTCTAACACCCTCACAAACCCAATTTAACCGTTCATTGTCTAGACAGAGTGTAAAGCAATTATTGTCGGTGTTATTAGGACTCATAGCAAATTCTCTTTCTTCATTATTACATTCCCAGTGACACTCAAGGAGCTGCCGAGCAATGAGCACCATTTCCCACTGTTAAAAAACACTTAAAAATGGTCCTGTGCAGTGGTTCTTGTTACTTGACTAACAGATCTATTCTGTTCTGCAATTGTGGCTTAGTTTGCCTTCTGGCTCCTCCGGTCTACCTCCCTCCTTCCATAATCCACTTATTCTGTTCTCTGTCACAGATATTCTGCTGATTGGTTCTTGCCACACTGCCACACACACACATTCCTTATCTGGCAGAGGACAGTAGAGATGGAGGATCTTCCAGGAAAAAAAGAGCTTACGACAAGTTCCATAGGCAGCCCTGTGGGACGCAGGCTGGAGAGAACTCTCTCCTGAGGGATGGTGTTAGAACAAAGACATCTTAATACATTTGAAGACAAAGAGCAAAAACGCATATGGTTCATGTTTGGAGCATGTCGTACTTACACCATTTGCCACAGGCTCATTTGCATATGCATTCATGCCTAAACGGGAATATTAAATTAGCATTTACCAGAAGCTATTCCCAGAAAACTGTCTTTAATCCATTTCACATCAGATTGGAGTTCATGCACTGAAAGAAGACACTTTACGCCGTGTTATGTGAACGGCATCTAATGGTTTTGATTTTGAGATTTAAGAACATTTTTCGTTATCGTTCAAGTGAATCGGATTTACAATTTGGATTAGCCCAGCAAAGATGGGAAAGAAACAGAAGCATACCAAAGTATGAGCCTATGAGTTTGCAGCTGGAGACTTGGGGTCGTGGTTGCAAAAGCACAGAAAATAATTAGGTTTATTTTCAAGTAATGGTCTACTGCCCAGAGCAGCACCACAGCTAAGCACAGGCAAAAAGCTATTTTATCGCCGCCACATAAAAGGATCTCTCCTACCGCCTCCCAAAATGGATGTCATTAATGGACCAGGCCTGGGTGCAAAGAGGTGAACATAGGGACATTTGAGGCAGGGAGAGGCCTAATAGAATAGAAAAGAATGTATTACTAAGATCTGCCCATTCCAGACTGGTAAGCCACTCAGGTTGCACCTCAGTGGCACTGCCTCCCTCACCTGTTTTGCATTAGACCCACAGCAAAAGTAACAGCAAACCTTGAGCCATTAAGCAAATATGATATATTTGCTCTGAAGTCATATCCTTTACTTGACATGCTTTATATTTTAGAAAATCATAAAACCTGAGCCAAGCAGGGACCACAAGGAGGGATATTCAGAGCCTTCACTATTTAGGATGCTGGTACAATTTCCTGCTAATACTCTAATTTCAGCAGTGCATTGCAAAAGTCATACCTCTTTAACTCTTTCAAATTTTCTCACATTATAAACACACAATCCAACATTTTCATGAGTATTTTGTGTGATAGACCAAAACAAAGTAGTGTATAATTATGACGGAAAAAATGGGTGGCTTCCAAATGTTTACAAAAATATATATATTCTGGGAAGAAAATTTGTATTCATCCTCCTTTAATTTCATAACCCTAAAGAAAAGCCAGTACAACCAATTGCCGTCAGCAGATTCATAATAATTAGAGGAAGTCTGCCTGTGTTTCTGCAATCCCAGTTTAAATTTAGCTGTTCTGTGAAGCCCTCTGTGTTTTTCTTAGAGATCATCAAGGAATCTTATAGGCTGAGGAACACAGCAGATAGTTCAGGGCTATGTTTGGAGAGACTAAAAGATTGGATAGGTTGTTAAACAGCTGCCTTAAACATCTCATGGAACAGTATTAATCACCTGATAAATAAACTAGCATACCACAACTGGAAACTCACAGTGATAGGGGCATCCACCTAAAATAACAAGTCAGTCAAGGACAAGATTAATCACAGAAGTCGCCAAGAGACCCATTGCAACTCTGAAGGAGCTGCAAAGATCTACAGCTCAGGTGTTGTTGCACTCCAACACCTTTTATGGAAAATTCTCAAGCCATTGTTGAAAGAAAGTTATAAAAAGTTCAAGTTACAAAAAGTTCAAGTTCCAATTTTCCACAAGCCATGTAAAAAAAAAGCAGCAACTTAATCCAGCTCAATTCAGTTAGCTCATATGGTGATAATTCGCAACACGTCATAAGGCACTTTACAAAGTCAATTCAATCAAATTCCGCAGACAGGATGATTACAATGTTTTCTATCTATAAGAATCTATGGAGATTATATCGGGTCATTCACTTGCAACATTGTCTTTGCATTGTGACATGCAACATGGTTGGGGGGGGGTGGTCAGTTGCATCAGAGAGCCTGTTGGCTTTTAACGGCACCCATGAGGTCATGCTTTTGCACATGGGAGACAGTGAAAGACCCAACAAACATAAAAGCAGCCAATGAGGTAATTTAACCTGACCTTAGAAGGGCAAGTGTGATTGGGGTGGTTACATCACATCATCCACACAATATCTCTAAACCATAACCAACTCCACCTTTGACGATCAAATCTGAGGGCTGGTCTTGTCTATGCCGAACGCTATGTTGTCCAAAAAGGGTGAACCGATTGATTTATGAGATAGGAAGATCTTTGAAAACCCTTACTGCTGAGCATTGTATGTCCCTAAATGCGTTTTTGGGTGGATTCCTTAGTCTTTAAATGGCATGGAAAATAAGGCACCAGAGTTAGGTTTACCTCCCCTTTGTCAGGATTCTGCTTCCTGTCAACAGACAAACGCTACCCCTCCTGTTGGCCGTTGGCAGTTCACCCAGGTCTCATTGGCTGGCTTTGCAACACGGAGGCCTTGGGCATATCCAGCTCACCCATTGGGGATTCATCGTAATTCCTCACCCACAGGGTTATGGGATTATGTGAATATAGAAAAAGGACAATAAATGTATTTTTAGAGACCCCACAAAATCTTCTTGTGATACATGACTTCTTGTCAAAGATGTGTGCACAGTTTGGAAAAGGAGGGGGGAAAAAAATGCCTGGCGAAAGGAGTTTAGATTGGGCACCTGGGATGTCAGGTTCCTGGCTGCACTGTTTCAGATTATTATTACTGCTTTCCAATTTGTTCCCCTTTTTCTACTTTCCATTCACAGCAGCAGAGGTTTGGCAGTAGGGTCACTGTTTATCACAACTGTTTCACAATGAATCTCGTATGCAATAACAGTGTTGGAAAAAGCAAGCAATATCAGATATTTTGTCACGTTACACCCACAACTTTTATTTGGATTTTATGCAACAGACCAACACAAAGCAGCGCACAGTTTTGGAGTAGAAGGAAAAAGGTTACACCAAGTCTTTTCTCTAAAAGACTTGGTGTGAATTTGTAATCACCCCCCCCCCTTTATTTGGATACCCCTGAAAAGCCTATTGATTTTGAAACCAGTGTCTACCTATGTGCAATTTAATGTCAATATAATACAGTAGATGCCTTGGAGGTTTGTTAGAGAACATTAGTGAGCAAAGAGCTTCATGAAAAACCAGATAACACATCACACAATCAATGATGTACAGCAGTTGTACAGGCTGTAGGCGACAACAATCCTAAACACCAAGAGCTACAATAAGATTTTGTATCTCAGGGGATAAAAGAATAAAGGAATTATTTTCATTTACCCTCTTCATGCACCTTGAATGTTGGTGACGTTGTGCCAGAAACTTTTGTATCTCAGGGTATACTGATGTGTGAGGTCAAAGTCCTGACCTAAATCCAATGGAGAATAGGGGCTTCTCCATCCACCCCCTTTGTCAAAAAGAGAACTGGCAAACATTTCAGTCAGCAGATCGGCAAAGCTGTTTGTGGTAGACCCCAAAATGTTTAAAAGGGTTTTAACAAAACATGTGTTTTCCTTCCACTTTACAACAATGGGTCCACCACATAAATTCCCAATGACACACATTGAAGTTTGTTGGTGTGATGTGGCCAGATTTAAAAAAAAAAAAAACAAGTTCAACAGATATGAATACTTTTGAAGGTACTGTGAATGGTGTCATGTTTGGTGGTGTTATTCCGGCTAACGACCCTTGGGCTGATTCTGTGTCACACAGCCTGATGTTGGGGGCGTTTAGGCTTGTTTAGTACCGATATTGTTATTCATAGCACATCCTCCACTTCTGCTTGCTCGCTCTCTGCTGGGTTCTCACCATAAATTTGGCTCCCAGAGTGGTGACTTACAACGGTTTGAATACTTCTTTTTTTTTTTTTTTTTTTTTTAGTTCACTGCTTGTCAGTTTGGGATACATCCAAGATAACAATGCTTGAGGTTATACGGGTTTACTTTAGGTTAAACAACTTCAGTTGTAAAACTTGCAGTCCAAGAACTGCATCTGGAATTTCCATAATAACTTTGACCTATTTGATATTAACCCATTTTGGTAAATGTTTTGTTCATTTCTCTCTTCTTCTTTTTTTAGTTTGTAGGGAAGTTTTTAAAATTGCTTTTCGGTTCTCTTCTACTCAGATTCCTTAGCACTTGTTATGTAGACACTAATACTTGCGACGACTTTTATAACAAGTGGGATTTTTTTTTTTTTTATCCGTGCTGCCATCTTAACAAGCAAGCTAGCATACCATGCTGCATGTGGGTAAAAGGGATTAAATGTGCAGAAACAGAAGCTGTGAATCCCCAAACCAAGACGGTATGTTGGCAATGTGTGAAATCTGTACAATCCGAGGCGATGGGAGGGCACCTTCTGAAGCCGCAGGACGCTCCCAGCCAGCTCTGGAGAAAGCAGAAACACTGGCCACAGAGGTTAAACCACATACCACTTTGAAGTAAACTGTCACGTTCCCGATGTCATGACGCTGTGGAAATGAAACAAGAGGAAGGTGGCTTTAGATGCGGCAACAGGCTAAAACTTCCCTTTGTAGCCACCGTAATGTAAAAAAAAGGTGCTGAAAGATGTCACCCTGCTCAGACAGACACGAGAACAAATGGAGAAGTGAAAGTGCGTGTCTGCGATCAGTTCGTAGTGATGATGTCAAAGCATGTGGATTATTAGACATCTCATCTTAGCAATGCTGCTCCAGGACGCTAACTTAAATATGCGTAGCATCAGGTGCTTGTTGAACTTAACCCAAGAATGCACTTAAAAACAGAATACAGTGCTCTGAAAATGAATTTTCACAGTTCTTTTGTGTTTGCTTTTTGGTTATATATGTTTTAGACTTTGACCAGGCCAGGCTAAACCGTTTTTTTTTTTTTTTTTTTAAACCACGCACAATTGGTAATGCTGGTGTGTAAGATCGTAAACTAATGGCAGCACATTCTTAGGATCTTCAGGATTTTCTTGTGGAAAGTAGAATTTATGGTTTTCGTCAGGTAAATTGTTCAAGTAGTGAATCAGCCAAGCAATCCCAGACCATCTCACCACCACTGCCATGTTTGGCCGTCAGTATGCTGCTTTTGTTTTGTCTGAAATGATTTGCTAGTCCTACACTAGATAAGGGGTCACACACCTTCTAAAAGGTTTCCCTTTTCTCTTTAGTGGGAAGGCTAATCCTGGTTTGTTGCAGTTACTTTCTGACTTAACAGCGGGGGTTACTTTCTCATAGATGCCAGGTTTGTTTGGATAGCTTTTTCACTCAAGGAAATCATAATTTGAAAACGGCATTTCGTGAATATACTAGTTTATTTGTGTCACGATGTTGCAGAGGTCAGCAGTAGCTCTAGAAATACCTAAACTAAAACTTTTGCTGTCCCTGACTCCTGCAATATTTGACCAACGTCACCATCTCCATGTAAAAATCTGCATACCACATGTTTTGAAAGTCCGTGGTGAACGGTGCGCATGCTATGGGGGAAATACAGGAGCCACAGTTGAAGGCTTTTGGTCCCATGAAGTCATTTTCTTGAACACAGTGGAACTTAAGTCCCATACTGGGTATCCATTTCCACTTTCCAGCTCCTTACTGAACAAATTAGCTTGAATCAGCTTTAAACTCCTTCAGACTGATTGCAGAATCATGAAACTATAAGTTATATTATTACCTGTGTAACTCCCCTGAAGCCAGCTCAATGTTATTACATCCATGACTTTTTATGTGAAGGGCTGAGCTGAGTTATTTCAGAAGATCAACAAAATGATTAGAAGTATGAACTGATTCTGGTGCTGGTTGCATGTGATTTACAAGCAGGAATATTTCAGTTCGGAAATCATTTGGAAAGTTTCTTCTCTCAGCCAGGCTGCAAAGTTATTAATTGGCCACTTGCTAATATTACAAATTAGGTTCTTATACATACTTAAAAAAATATATGGATATATGTTTCATATCACCCTCCATTTGAACTGAATAGGTCTGATAATGTTACTCACAATCAGAGGGTGATTCATGTGTGCACTCACAACCATTATGTTTGGTGTTTTGTGTCTGTTCTTACAAAGTCATGAGCGGCTGCAGGGAGAGGTGCTGACAGATCTGATTATGATGGCTTCTACTAACCCTTCTAACACCAAATGATTTCAGGTATTTTCCATGTATCTTTCTATTTTCTTCTATTTCTCTCAGAAAACCATCAGTAACATTACCAAATTCAAGAACTTCAGGGTGGAGTAACTTTCAAATAATAAGTTATGTTCTATATGCTGTACAGTTTATTAAGGATCTTTTCAGACTTTAGACAAATATGAACCGTGTAGTTAAATTGTAATTAATCATCTTTGAAATTTATAAACGGTACTATGAAAAAGTTTTCACTGACTCCAACTAATTGATCTTTTCCTTCCAAGGTGTGAGAATATTTTGTTGAATTGAAATAAAAGTCTTCTAATTTTCTAATTGAATTTTGGTTGAAATCTTCGTTGTGGATGGGTGGATGGATGGATGGATGGATGGATGGATGGATGGATGGATGGATGGATGGATGGATGGATGGATGGATGGATGGATGGATGGAGCTTCCACTCTATCATTGTTGCCATTGGTCGGGGCATCAATAACCGTTAAATTAAACAGAAAATGTATTAAGATCCCCTCCAGATGTCGTCTTGAGTGGAGATTCCTATTGTCGGTATCAAAAACCACTGATCAGAGGACAAACAGAAATGACTCCAGCAAAACAACAGTCCTTTTAGTAAATAACAAAGAATCCTATTTACTAAAATAGTAAATAGGATTAACTACAACACCTGGTAGATATAACCTATTTCCCAGGTTATATAGGACCTGGGAGATAGGTCTTTAGGAAGTATCTTGATGACACTAAATTACTATTTCAAAGTGTTTCACACGGTGTTATCTTGAGCATTTTCAATGGATTCAAACAAGGAGATTCAAGTAAATTGCATGCAAAGATCAAAATTTACAAATGGTTATTTGAAAACTCTTTTGGTATAGTAAACAAAGATATAAGTAATAGTTCAGGTCTTTTGCACAGCATTGTATTTCATATTTGTAGTTCTCTATGAACTTTTTTTTCTGCTTGCTGTTTCCCCTCCCCCCCTTAATTCCTTTATTCTTTAAATTTTCCGTCACCTTAACTAGACTTACTGTCGGCAGTTCTGTCGAGCTGCTGCTGTCAAGGAAATCATTGGAATCAAAATGTGAAAAAAAAATTAAAATCTCAGATCACAAAATTAGATATCACAGCGGTTCAAAGTAATCTTGACCAACCCGTTCAGTGGTTAAAACAAACTACAGTATGTTCTCTATATACAGCGATAGTGTGCAGTGAGATAAATGAGTTGCATTTAATGTGCATTCCCATGGTATCAGCTGTCTAAGGTGCTTGCCAGGATGTTGCTGTCCCACACAGCCATTTCCTCCCAGGGCCGGGTGATTGACAAAGAAACAACAGGCCACGGAGCCAAAAAGAGTCGGTGCTTCTCTGCCAAGCACTCTGGGTTACAGAGGCATTCCCATACTGAACAAAGGCGTTAAGCAACTGGAGATACAGGCCCGTATCAATTTCAGTTTTAATGAGCACTTTTTGTACCCTGGCTTAATAAGCACTCACCAGCTATCATCTGTGTGAGAGGAAACGTGAAAAAACACATTTTATGGCTCCTATTCTAGGGCGAGTTCGCAGTTAGCAGATTTATACGTTGAAAATGACAGCTCGGTTTAATCTGGACATCAGTAAATCACGTCGTTTCGCTATCATTTTCATCTCATCACAGCACAGGGCGTGATTGTGAGGTAATGTGTATCGGAAGCCAGGGAACGTCAGGCTGAGATTTCAGGCTTCGTCCTGCAGCAAACATCTACATTGTTATCCAGGTTACAGCAATGAGACGTGACAATGGTTCCCTCGGTCCCCGCCCTGCATCTTGCAGGGCAACTTTGAGGAGCGATACAATCAGATGGCAGCGATAACATCATATGCAGGCTCCCAAACATCCCTCCGTGAACAATATTGCTAATTTGCTGCTCTCATTCTCTTCCCCCTGAGTTCCTCTGAGTGTATGTAACGTTTCTTTTCGTTCTTTTCGACATTATAACGTCAGCACCTGAGGTTTTTTGTTTGTTTGTTTGTTTTTTTTTGTTTTTTTTAAATAAAGCTGAATTTCCGCGTTGATGTGTGTGGGCACATCAAGCACAAGGCTTTGCACTTCCACACAGCAGCCGATGAGCTCATCACGTTCGACATAGACCGGCCTCTTTGACAGATGTTACTAATGCTTCTGTAAGTTTAGATGTACACAGGCTTACGGTCGACTATCATTAAAGAAAACAGTCGGCTATCACCATAGAGATGGCCGTGCACCTACATGACTGGGAGTGCTGACAGGTCTTTGTCATCCATAACGTCGTTTAACACCACGTCACCCAACCCTTATCTCTAATGTTGGATACCACAATGTTTCATAACCACAGTTGTGTATATATGATTTTTATTTTACTTTATGCTTATCAGTGATAATCCTAAACTCCAATGTTCACACATTCCAACTGGAGGTAATACGGTTGAACAAGCACCATGTCCAGAGAAGTCCTTTTCTACATTTTCTTTTCATCTTTGGCATTGTTCTCAAGATAAAGTCCATGCTTATAAAAAGCACTTGGAGACAGTAATCCATGTTATCCATGACCACACGGCTAAGAGTCAACTGGGTCTTCTCTGTAGCAGGTCCTCAATTCTGAAATGATCTGCCGCTGTACATTAGTCCCTGGTCATTTTTAAACCTCTTTTCAAAACACATCTTTTGTTAACGGCTTTTCATACTTTGTGGTTGATGATTGTATGTTTTAGAAAGGTTTTATGTCCACGTTTATACTTATTGGGTCCACTGCTGTTAGCTTTCTTTTTTCTATACTGTGATTTTGGCCTCTGTGTTTGTCTTTGACTGTTTTATAAATTAATAAAGTTGGAATTTAAAGGTAACAAACTGAAAATTCTTACACCAAAGCCAACATATGTATAACATATACATAAATATTTTAAATCAAAGTGCTTCCAAGCAGTACGTGGTGTATAAACTGAATTGTTGGCAGGTATGCTTTTATCACTGTAACTCAATTTAATGTACAAGACAAATAGTGTTTGATCTAGATAAATAGAATGACATAAAGTAGCACATACCAGTTACCATGTGTCACCCACCAGCACAGTTTACTGAACTCCAGCTTTTAGTTCACCGGCTCTGTGTGACTCATATTTTCTGACTGGTTGCCTGTTTGCATAGATACTGCGCAAAAAGAAACAAATATAACTGAGGAAAGGTTCCCAGAGGAAGGTACAGATTTAGGTGCACTCAATGACAATTATCTCTTACTCCTATCGACCAATCTGAGTCAATTTTTTCTAATGAATACATTTTAGATTTTGCACAGGCATAATAAATAAATGAATGATGAATGAAAGCTAGACATTTACCTAATTTACATGTTGCTTTATAAACATGTTAATCTGGCCAATGATATAATGAAGTAACTTTTTTATGAGGTTTAAAGAATTTTTAAAAAACTTCTTAAAAAAAGAGAATAATTTGTAAGCAAGAACAAATCAAATTGTGTAACAATAAACATGAAAAATCGCTCAACTATGAACAAAGTTGGAATTTCACAAAGAAGGATCATAAACGTCAGTGACCATGTTTTCTTGTCTTGCATTTTGTAAACGCACAAACCTTCATATGCACTTTATTGGCAGATGTATGAGGTTATCCCCTTCAGATCATTGAATTCAGGTCTTCTAATCACCTCCTTGAAGAGAGGTGTATAAAACACAGCGCCTGCACTTACAAACCGCATCTGCAAACATTTTGGGAAAGAACAGGTCACCAACTTTCTACAAGCTCAGTAGCTTCAGACTTCCACATTTCATGTTGCATTTGATTATTTTCAGCCCAAAAACAATACATAGAAAGCTTTGTGAAATGAATTTCCATGGCCGAGAAATATAATGCATAAGTTTGTTGTCTCTTTACAAAATAATCTGAATATTAATAACTGCTGATTTACATGCAAACCCTTAAAAAAACTGAGTGAATACAAAGAGTATTGGAAAATGGTTGGAGATGCTTTCCATTGATATTTTTAAGCCCTTTTTTAATATATAAATAATCTCCAACTATTTAGTGAGTTTGAATTAAGGAAAACATACATTGTTATGGTTTAAACATAATATGTTGTTTAAAAAAATAATTTTCCCAGGTTATTAATGGTTAAGGTATAGCCAACATTTTGGCTTGATGTCACATCAAAGCAAGATGATCTTTCGTATGAATTTAAATATGCTTGATACTAACAAAAATTGGCCATATCAGATCCCCAGCCCTCGACAGCCACCCAGCTCACATTTCCCCCAATCTTTGAAATTTCTCTGGTCTTGGTACTGTGAGAGTCTTGGGTCCTGTTTTTCAAGGCCTTTTTCACTGGGAAGAGACTATAGAGCAGATCCTGTACTTTCTGGTGAAGAAATAATTGGCCAATTTCTTTGAAGATTCCCCAAAATGGGCAAGACATTTTTTCCAATGGATGGATGGTAAATGGTAAATGGACTGAATTTATATCACTTTTCCAGTCATACTGACCACTCAAAGCGCTGTACACTAGAACCACATTCACCCAATCACACTCACCAACGCATACATTCATACACCGACAGTTCAGTAGATAATTTAGGATTAAGTGCCTTGCCCAGGGGCACATCAACATGTGACAAAGGGAAGCTGGAATTGAAACCACAACCTTCCAATTGCAAGACGACTCAGTGCTAAAATTCTATATCTGTTTTAACCACCCCATACAGTGCTCACAAACTTGTTGGCAACTGTGGTAACAAACACACATGTTTAGCAAACATATTTATTCATCAATATGCAGATTGGTAGGCGATTTTGGGATAGGTCCCTTGGCCAAGGCCGCATCAGCAAAAAAATCACATAGTAAGAAGTAACACCTGTGAACAAAAATGAAAGGTGCCACATTGCACCACATTGCAATCTCAAAAAATCTTTTTGAATGATGCAGAACTGAAGCTTTTTCAATTTATACTTTGCTTCTTTTAGCTGATAAGAGTTAAGAATAATTTATAAGATCCAGTGACACAAATATGTGGTTGCGAGGCATAGTAGGTGTAGCTCCTCTTCAGAATAGGAAGGACAAGACAACCAGCTGTCTATAAGTAAGCTAGTTGTGTGTTAATCTCTACAAGTCAGAAAATTTCCAAGCTTTTAAATGCATCTTTGCATGTCAAATCTAGCATAATCAATTGTGTCCTTTATTCAGGACTTTCATATCAGAACATTCCAGTAACCTCTGAAACGCTATGGTCATGGTGTTGATACATGAATTACAACTCCTTTTCCACCAATGGGAAATAATTAACAATTTGCTTTTTACAAGCATGATTATACTAGAAAACCTTTGTCTCACCCCCACCACCACCACCACCACCTAAGTATGTTAATTTCTCTCTCATTCCCCTTTTAATTTGAACCTTTATTCCTAAAGCTATGGGATTATAAAGTATCCAGTTAGATCTGGAAGGACTCCAGTCTCATTGTAACATCAGAAAGAGGCTTTTGAAATGATGCATAATAAAATCTGTTATGTTGCAGGACATGAATGGGATTTGTAAAGCTTGCTTGATCCCATCTGTTCATGAGCCTCAATTGTCAAAATACTCATGGATAAAGAGCAAAACATTGCTTTTGTGTTTTGCCAACATTCAAAAGCAGAACAATGCATTATCACACTTTATGTATCTTAATGGCTCCTTTTAGTTTGCAGGTCTGATTGCATGTGCACCAGTAAGTGTCAAAAAACCAAAGGCCAAGTGTACACTGGGCAATCAGATATAGAGCTGCTGACAGTCCCTTTGGAGTGATATTCTCCAGCTACAGTGACAGGCCAAACAAGTCTGAGCAGTGCACTGTGTATTTATACAGTTTTTCATTGAGCTTGGCCTGAGGCCTTCGACACAGTAGGCTGTAAGTGCAGGGTGGGGCACAGCCTTTTATAAATTTCGTACCAGACTTGCCAAGGCAGCACAATAGTCTTTTAGATTTACTTTACATCTTTACAAATGAACTCAAGTCTATTTTGCAATTTGTTAAGTGTTCCAGTCAGTTTTGTTTATGTTGCAGTTCTATTTCTTTTTTTTTCTTGAAAATTCTTGAAAACCTATACTTGCTTGCGCCCGTCGAGAAACAATAAAGCAGTTGTGCTCTTCCCTTTTGATGATTAGGCCAGATTCATTGTCAAGCAGTTTTGCATCACCTAGACAACATCCACATCAGCCTGTCCTCCCAGTGAACTGTGTTCTGCTCCCTGATGAAGCGAAGGGGAACAACAGCCCTCATGACTACGGGACAGGTAAATTGCGCTGGGAGACAAGGCGCTGTTTGTGTCAGACAGAAACATGACACGTTCTGATGCAGGAAGTATGCTATTTTTCTTTGGATTCTGTTTTTTTCTCAGTGTAAACTAAAGAAATAAACCCAGCAGAAGGGGCATTACAGAGACAATGCAGGCACCTTTGTGTCTGTGAAGGTGTTGTTTGGGGAAAAAAACAAAACAAGGTGATGTGTAACTGACAAGCAATATGTTCTCAAGACTTATTTTCATGTCCCATCATGTATCCAATTTCAGCACGGTTTGAACAAGAGAAGGATATAACTAATGAGTGCTGTATGGTGACAAAAAAAAGGCCCTTGGAGCTGCAGGGTATAAGTCACATCATAATGCACATGGAAACTATGCCAACGTTCTCTTCTTTTTTTTGCAGTAACTTGGCACATGTCTGACATGGTAATGCTTTCAAACTGTTCAGTAGGGAGCTGACTTAAACCAAATGTGCTCAACTTTTTTTTAAAGATTTTACTTTCCGGTCACTTAATCTGGCCTTATTACACAAGACTATTTATTATTGGTTTAAATGTGAAAGCCAACACCCTCAACATCCCACAGATCCTTGTGAATTTGTGTCTATCTGAAGGCCCTAATTAAAACAGCATCCAAGCAATTGCCCTCAGAAGTCTCCTCAGTCATAAGAATAAGTTCTCCTGTGTTACTTAATTTCAATATGAATCATAGCTAAACATTATGTCGAACCGTAGTCTTCATCACAATATTCCAACTCCAAATGACTGCTTTGATGTGATACGTGTTAGGATATAATAGTTTAAGTGTTCAAACCTGCTATGCATACTGAGGTTTGTAAGGAAACAATAGTGAACAAACAGATCAGATGAGCTCAGTCATGGAAACCAACCAAGAGACACAGCAGACAGGTCAGGTACAGGTGTGGAGAAGTTTAATGCATGGTTTGGTTAGAAAAAAAACATTGCTATGGTGATATAATGGAGCAACATTCAAGCCAACGTCCAAAAGCTGGATGAAGAATATTAATCAGAGAAGCAGCCAAAGCTCTGAAGGACGTGCTGAAACTCTGAAGGAGCTGCTGAGATGGACAGTTCAGGTGATATAATTTCTTCAAAGGATAAATATATAGCTGCTCTTTCAGATAGTAAGTGATGGAGAGTACACAACACTTATGTCAAATCAGTGCTATAGTTATTCTTTAAAAACAATTTGGTCTCGGGGATGCACAAAGTGCCGTGCACCGTCAGGCCTGCAGCCCTGTGCCTCGCATTCCTTTGCTTAATTGCACTCTGTGTCTTAGCTCTCTATGACGTCATCTGGGCTACTCAAACCTGAGACAAGCTGGCATATGTCCACTTAGACCTTGACTTAGAAGATGCCACCATATGCAGTCTCACTATCGGAATCGTTTGTACACAAGATCACAGACATACAGAAATGTGACCTAAGTAAAAATGCCATAATTTGAAAGAACATATCCAATCATTTTGGAGTAAAATGTACATTTAAAAGGTGATGGAAATGAAGGAATCCTTTCACCCATTGTCTATACTCTCCAAACTGTGTAGGGTTGCGGCGGATTGCACAGGGCAACCGACACACACACACACACACACACACACACACGAAAAGCAGCCATGCTTGACACACTCACACCTAAGGACAATTTGGAGTGACCAATAACCCAATAATCACATCTTTGGACTGTTGGAGGAAGTAGCCAGAGAGAAACTATGCATATGCAAGGAGAACATGCAAATGTGAAGCAGAAAGACATTATCATCAACATACTGCATTTGTGCTCTGTGCTCCTGGCCTCATGGCAAGCACAGCGTTTGACGGTCCTGTATGAAAATCAAGCACTCCTTACATTTTGCCTGTATGAAATGGAGGCTAGAAGACGGGCATTGGCTAAACATAGTGATGGCAGCACCATACTCTGGAGATGCTGGTCCAAGTTTATAAGGGGATGGAGAGAAGTGCAGATGTAGTATAGTGATTTAGTTTTCTGTCCAGGTTAACTTGTTATTACGCCAGACCACCAGAGGGAGTGGTGAGTTAGTTTTCAGGGGCGAAGCAGAAAAAGAAGATGACTGCCGACATGTTCAGTGTAAGCTGTTTTCCAGAAATAAACGGAAACACCCCCCAAGAAAAGAGTGTGACCCTGCTTTATTCAGTGTGAGGTTATCACAGCAGAGAAATCCTCAGAGAAAAGAAAAGAGCGGGAAGAGATACACCTTCCAGCAAGTTAACAAACCTAATCAACTTACCATTCTGTTCTACTCTGTGTTGAAATCCTAATAAAGCACTTTAATGTTTTTGTTCAGGATGTAATGAAATGTGAGGGAATTCAAGGGATGTGGATACTTTTACAAGGCACTGGAATCTGACTTGAAATACAACCCAAATATAATATAAGCTATTATCATGTAGCCCATTTGACAGTGAGTATGTAACACATCACATAATGGCACAAGAGGAGAAGACACCAGTGATTTTTTGCTGTGTGAGAACGTTTGTCCGCAATCCATGGATGAGATCCTGGGAGATTTATAGATGAGTAATCTCTATGTGTCTTATAGATCCCATATGTTGTGCGGCCTCTTTTCCAGACCAGAAGATTGCAGGATGATGAGGTGTTAAGATGTCAGATTTCCGAGAGAAAAGGACAAATGCATGCAGCATGAGAGGAAGATGGAATATGAGGCTCAAAGTGTTGAAGGAGATTCAAAATCAGTTCACATGCAGCATGCCAAGTTTTAGGCTTGGGCTCAAAGTCTATGACCTCACTGCTCTGCGGAGAGGGGAGCCGTTCGACAGGCTTACTGTATCAGCCCCTCTGCTTTTTGTAGTTTTCTTCAGGACAGATTAAGAAAAAAGAAACGAAGCACAGAACGTGAATGTGGGACAGCGGCCTCAAAATAAAAAGCACGCTTGAGCCAACCAAGTGTTTGCGGTTGTCTCGTCTGGTCAAAGCTGAGTCTGGTCAATGCCGAACAAGGAGCAAAACGTTTCTGCACTCATCACGGAGGGCTTACCCTGGGTTCTCACATGACTGGGTCAGAAACAGGGGGTTCTGACGAAGGGCTGAGCTGCCATGGTGCAGTACTGGTGCAGAAGGTGGAGCCAAAAACGAGGATTACAGCCAACTGCGACCAAAGTTCTAACCCCTCATACGAAAAGAACAAGAGGGGCTAAATGGAAAAGCAAGTGAAAGAATCTTTAGTGCATCAAAGAGCAGAACGCCCGGCTGCTGTGCTGATGCAAGACATCCTGTTGAAAGACAAAAAAAAAAAAGGAAATGTATAATGTGTTGAAAGAAATCATGAGAAAAGATACGTAAGCTTTAATGTTAAAGCCAGAGCTGCAAGTAGTAGCTGAAAGTAAAAAAAAAAAAAAAAGAATGGGAGAGCTGTAAGATGATAAAGCAAAATGTCGAGACAAGGGTAGTGAATAACATCTTTTCATAATGGCACTTGTTACTATGTGGAATATGACAGGTAGAGGTCTGACAATTGTCTCACTATCCTCACTGTTTCGGTTGGTTTAAATGATAACAGTACATTTGGTCTGCATAATTATCCATTCATAGACTAATTTTAATAATCTTATGTATGTCTCATTTTGACTTTCTTTCTAATTAAGATTACTTGTAAACCAAGGCACTGAACACTGAACCAAATGTACTGTGGCCAAAGTGAGACATAAAGTGTGAATTGGTTTACAGCTCTGACAAGAGACATGTAGCAGCATTCGCTCCAAGCTTACATTAGAAAGTAATTTTTCTCTTTGTAGATTTTATTTCTCTCCCACTGAGCTGAACCCTCTCCAGACGCTTAGCGTGGCTCTAGCCAAGATGCTAAACAGCCCCAGGTGTCGTCAAAGCTAGGCTAACACATTTGTCGGTCTTACCTCGAGGCTCGAGCTGCTGGCAGCCTTCACTCAAACATCCAAACTTTACCTTAAATGTAAATGTGCCTAACCCTTGTCCACGAGTGCACCTTGATGCACAAAATGGATGTGTCAGTCATGCATAGAAGTTGTTTTGTCTTGGTTAATACATATATAAGCCTTTTTTTTTAAAAAAAGGGGCCTTCTCATTGCTGTCATTGCATACTGACAACTAGGGCAGTGCATACAATATTATTACAAAACCTGACAAAAAAGACAAATTGTCTCTCTTCTGTAAACCCTGTCTTGTTGAACCAGTATATTCACTTTCTTTCTTTGGACTTCCTGCCTTGCTCCCGGAACTTCCTGATTCTCGATGAGAACTGCTGCACTTTGCTAGAATTAGCAAGGCGGAATTAGCTCTGCATTTAATCTGAGTTGCAGGCCCAGATGGTCCTCATACCTGTTGCATTCGCGAGATTAAACGATAGGCGTCCACTTTGATGCGAGTCATTTTCCACCAGCATTGTGGCCTAATAGCCTGTCAGGTGAGGGTTTTACGGTCGTGCAGGCCAAAGCAGTCTGCACACACTTACGTGGCCATTTGCCAGCAGTGTGTGAGGGCAATCTGCATGCAGACATGGGCAAGTGGAGGCAGGAGCAAAGCTGCTACGTGCCTTCTAAATGGTTTACAGAGGCCATGCAAAGGAGCATTGTAAGCAGGAAGAGGAGAAGGTGGAGAGGATGTTCTCAGACAAATCGTCTATATAGTGCACCAGTCTCTACCTTAATGTAGATGTGCCTCACAGATTATGCACAACTGCATACAAAGTATAACATATAATTACTTTCAGAAATATGTTCATACAGTCCTTCCCTTTTGCATATGCATGCATCAGTTCCTCCTTCACTTGAGGTGCCAAGGTCCTTGAAAGCCTTTTTAACCATTGTCTCTCCTTTCTTCATCCTTATATGGACTTGCTTTAAAGCAAGTATCCACATTTGCATTTTCTTGCACCAACTGTACGATTGCAATACAAATACAGAAAGATGAAAACAATTGGAATTTCCAAAGCAAATTCCAAAGTGCAAATACAAAATTTTAAGAAAAGTGTGTGCTAGAAAAACATTTCATTATTTCCACATGACGAGCACCGTGTCGTAAGGATTGACGTTAGATGGATACAAAAAAGCGAGTTTTGTTGTGGTTGGTAGGCTTTGGTAAATACCATGCTTGATTGATCAGCAATTTAGAATATGGAGATTTCGTCTCTTTTCTGGAGGGATCCCCCCCAAAGAGGAGTACAGATTAGTTCCAGCAGCATAAGGTTCATTATTTTAGCCAGAATACCAATATCACTCTGAGGATCTGCAAACCATAACGGATGGTTAAGTAGATGACAAGGCTAAAGTAAATGCTAATAACGTTGTTGACTGTGTCCAGAATTCAAAAGACTGTATTTACATTTCTTCTAAGATATTTTCATCTCCTTGATGGTAGGGTTGCAACTTGTAGATGCCATGTTCTGCTGGTATTGGCTCCATCAGTTATGTCACTTGCTAATACAGCAGTCTTACACATTAAAAGAAAGAAAGACAGAACCTCAGAATCCATCAAGAAGGTATAAGAAAAAGGAGTCGTCAACCTCTCTGAAGATTTGGTTGCAATAACTGTTTTTGTTTACCTTGTCCACAACTCTACGTTTTTATTTTGGTGTAAAGTTATATAAGACTGCAGTTTGTCCTCCGAACACTTTGGATGTATGTTCTGTATCACTTAAAACAAAAAGTGTGTTTATTTTTATATCTAACCTGGCCTTAAATCTAAAGAGAGGAACCAACTCATTATCCAACGACATGTGCCAAAGTAGAAGGTGTGGCTGGCTTACAAAGATCTTCCAGTCAGTTTGATGAGGTGTTTGTTCCAGAACAGTTTGTCTTCGGACCAATCCCCCATTTGATTCCTTTAGGCTCTTCAAACGGTTAGATAATATTTTGAAAATGCGACTACAGCAGTAGAGAACAATTAGTGTAGCATATCATTTTGTATCTTTTTGCTATTGATCTTGATAATACCATATATCTGAAGAATGTACTGGATAGTTTGAGGCTGCATCATGGCAACCAATCGTTGGCACAGCTGCCTTGCAACAAGGATGTTCTGGTTTCATATCCCTTTCTGCATGGAAATCCATTCATGTTCATGTTCTCTCCATGCTTATGTGGGTTCCTTCCAGACGTTCCAGCTTCCTCAAGTAATTAAAAGATATGCATGTTGGTCTCTCTAAATTGCTTTTAGCTATGATTGTGAGCGTGTAAGGTTGTTTGTCCTGTTTGCCTCTTTGTTGCCCTGTGATGGACTGGCGGCCTATTCAGGGTGCACCCCACTCCTCAACCAACAACCACTGACGATAGGCTCTTGGACGTTAGAAAAATGGGAGGATCAGTGTTGCACTGGAAAATAATTTTTGATTAATGTTTCTTGTTGATTCTTCTTATGATCAGTCATAATAAAGTGATTCTAATCTTCTTGGATTGGTGCATAGGTCAAGAACTAACCCTTCAGACGTATTTTGAAAACATGCGATTTATGTCTTTTTGATAGCTGACGCAACTGATCATTTTATGAATCTTAATACAACTTAAAATGGTTTGCTCACCCTGCATGTATAGCAGCAGAAACTGAAAAATTGACTTTACAAAACAAAGGCTGTCCAGTCAGTTCAAGCTAGAACCTTCTATGAAACCTATTGTCAATAGCGATCTAAACCTTGAAATAATCATTTCTGCTACTGCGGTCATCACATTACTTAAAACTCTTTGCCATTATCACATCTGGATTCATATGGCCCACATGGGATGAAAGGGCTTCTCACCCTTACATCTAATATGACATGTGCAGTAACCCTGTACCTACATACAGACACAGTGACTGCAACCTCTGCCCTGGAGACTGAGCCAGGGTGTGTAGGAGGCAACACCGTCAGAACATGCCACCACACATCCCTTTCTTGCGGGCCTTTTTAGTTTGCTGAGCTTGTCTAAACTTGAGAAAGAGACATTACAAAGCTGCTCTCCATCTTTGAATGTGACACTAATCTTTTTGATATCAGCTTACATCAGCAAAATCCAAGTAAAGAAATGCATAAGGGAATGACACAAATCTCCTCAACTCCTCTCTCCCCCCGTGGCTGCAACACTTAGATTAGATGGAAATCACAAGCGAGAGCAATCACCGACACTGGATCTCTGCAAGCCAAGCAACTTCATTCTTATTATCATGAGGTAATTTACCTAATCTTACTATCTAAGCCTTCGGTTTCCACATTGCAGGGTCAACCAGGGGCTACAGCTGAAGTCATCTGATCATGAAGCCGGGTTTGTTGTGGCGTTTACTTCGGCAGCCGTCTCATTCGCCTAATGTTTGTTTATTAACCCACATATGGACAAGATGCTTGTCAGAACTTATAAATGACATCATGAAAGAAAAGCTGCTCATCAGAAAGTACTACAAGCATGTTCTTCCTGCACAACAAACACAGATGAGGAGAATTTGCAGAAATGCGGATAGCTCCCAGTAGGCCATGAGTTATGAGGAAATGAAACTCAAGCTCTCTTTTAAAGCAGTGTCCTGTGGAAAGAAGCCCACCAGTGGATGAGGGGAAAGGCCTTTAGGTCCTGTGGTCATTGTTCAAATCCAGAGTCTAACAGTTGGGAGGTCGTCTAATTATGCTGGTCGCATTAAAAAGACTGATGTGCGACCTTTTAAAGCAAAAGGAGAAGTCAAATGCAGGTTTCAGGACATAATTTTGAACGTCGTCTGTTATTTTTATGTTTCAGTAAATGAAATTAAGACAAGACTTTCTTATCTTTACTTGTCAGTTTTACAGTCTTTCTGTTTCCAAAAACTGTCTGAGTTGATCGGTAAGTGATGAGTGATCGTGTGGGTAAGTAGTCTAGGTGAATTTAGAAGGAACATGTAAAACAAGAACTGTTTCCTGTCAGCTTCTTGGAGCTTTAAATGACAAAGGGAAATAGAGCTGCACTGGAAATCAAGCATTACTTCTAAACAGACACAGAGTTTGGCTAAAAGCTGATTTTGTGTTTAAATTGCTACGGAAGCTAAAATTGAGTCAATATGTCGAGGGTTGATAGGAAAATCGTGCATGCATTTCACTGCCCTTGGAAGTTGGAAGAAAGGGAAAGGGAAGTATGATTCTGTGTTGCATTGCAAAAAGATGGTGGGTGGTAGAGGTGGAAGTGCAGTGGAGATAATCCCCAGCTTTTGCCCTTAGTCCTGTGCATGATGGCCAGATCAGGGGATGAGGGAGGAGTTGTGCTACCCCGTGGCAGTCTCTCGGCCTTCAGCCACCCACCTGACCAGCTCGGCAGCCCTGCAGCATACAGCCTCGAACACTTAGCCTTCAGCTTTAATCAGCAGATGCTGAGCACGTCTCGCTAATCATGGCTGAATGAACTTTAAGCCAGCTTTTGGTGTGACTATGTCCTAAACTGCCCTGTTCCGCAATGTCTAATCATGCTACAAATTTTTTGCTCACATTCAGGGTGGCCATTTCTTACTCTGAAAGATATTTTAGGTTGCAGAGAGGAGGGCCTGATCGGGCACTGAGATGGTCATTGGAGCGTCCCTACCGTTTGTCCAGGATCTGTTTGAGAGTTTGAGAGAGAGAACATTGTACAGGTACACAGCTTTCTGGCTCAGACTGTGAAAATGCTGAACTGCCGTACCTCCAAATCAACCAAACGACATCTGTCAATCTACATCGACAAGCCTGGTATATACGTCGATAAAGTCAAAAGCTCCCAAGACCTCCATGCTAATCAGAGGAGCTGCAGAGATCCAGAGCTTAAGTTAGAAAATCAGTTGATGACACAGCTATTAGTCTGGAGCTCCACAAATCCGGCCTTTGTGAATGGCTGACATGAACAAAGTCAGTGTTGAAAGAAAGCAACACGCATCCTGCTTGCATAACCCTGAGTACACCATCCCAACAGTAACACATGGTGTTGGCAGCATCATACTGTGGGAACGCTTTCTTCAACAGGGAAGAAGAAACTGGTTAGTGTTGACCAGTTTCTTAGACACAATTAGGTTTATGAAATGGTTTAGTTTAACACATAGTAATGTGTTATAATGGCCCAGTCAAAAGTCAAGCCTAAATCAGTTATGGAATCTGTTGCACCCTGAGGCAATACATCAAAGCAGAGTCTCTTCATCCAGTCTGACTTATTCTTGAGTTATTTTGCTAGGAATAATGGGTAAAAAGTCTTTAGTTGTGAAAAGATTGTACAGACCCACCCCAAAAATTTCCCTTCCATCTCAAAGTTACGCACAAGCTTATGTGGGCCAATTACTTCAACACACTTTTGCAAGATACTGATGTTTCACATTTCATTGTTTTCTTGTTTGTTTCATATATTTGTGTTTTATCTTATTGATTGTTAATTTAAACGTTTTATACTTGAATACCTGACGCCTGAGATAAAAGTCATTCTTGCCATTGAGTGAAAATGAGGTGTCCTGTGTATCAGTGGGCAGGACACAGGGGGTCAGTGGGTTAATGTGTTCAGTATGGCAATGGGTTTGGCCCAGGGGAGAGATGAAACTAAAAGGTTAACCTGGGGCGGTCAAAAGGTCAGAGAACCCCAGAGCACCACTCCAGGCTAAGCCGCAGTTCAGCTGGAGACTCTTAGGAGAGGCTCTGCCAACCCACACATTAGCCTGAGCTTCTTGGAGCTGGGATGACCAGCTGTTACATGAACCAACAGTGGGAAGAAGAGGTAGAGACAGGATGTGCACCATTCCCAAGATACTCCTTCCCTCCCATCCCTCCTACACTGTTTGTAATCAGTCACACTAAGTATTTCCATGTATAAGAAATCATTAGTTACAAATAACATCTTTAAATGGTTTAAGTTCACACCAATTTAGAAATAAGCTCTTAAAGTCAAGTCAGAGAAATTAATTGAAGCCTTCCTGGACAATAATTTAGTTGACTATGCCCTCCTGATAACCCCACCACCACTGTCGTCATTATGGTCACATATCACACTAATCAAATGATATGTGAATCTTGGCTCTGGGTGGAGCTTTACACTGCCTTTTAGCGGGACTTTAATCTGCATTGGTTGTAAACACATAAAGCAGAGTTATGCAGAAGGAATGGTTCAGATAGCTAAGATGACTGTTTCCCCAGTCTAGACCGCAATGTCGCTATCACTTCCCTCTTTCTGTTTTACTGAGCAAACTGTTGCTCTCCCATCAACAAGGGGAGTTCCTAGGGGACTTAATGGGTGCACTGGGTAAAGTGTATCAAGACTATACCATAACAAGAAAGATTGGTGGTGAATAACACCATTATTAAACAGTGTTTAATGTTGTTATTCCTATGCTTTTAAGGAACGACAAGTGAAGAAGGGTTACTTGACAAGAGGATTTAAGAGTTTTGTTTTCTCACATAGTAGAACAGCAGAAAAAGAAAGAGGATAAGCGTAATTTTCATGCTCTCAGAGTTATTTAGTATCAGACAATAGGTAGTTTCATATATATCCCATGGTAAACCAGGCCCTGATCCAGACAGGTGCCAGGTTACACAAACCTCCAAAAGCTGAGATAGTCATTCAAGCTGATTCAGGTGGAGATGGGATATGTGCTGGTCGTCTTTCTCAGGAAGATTTGATGTGGGACTGCCTTTTATCCACTAGTAGGAACAATGAGACTACCCAGAAAGAGCTGAATCATAGCATGCATTGTACCATGCACCTGACATGACAATACAAACAAGGCTTTCACACCACATTTGTGTACTTTTTTTTTTAAATGAGCAATAAACAGAGGAGTCTACAAGAATGCCTGACATTAATGTCAAAACTAGAAGTGCATTCATGTAAAGGCCCCCACATACTTGGGTGTAGTTCACTCTGCGGAGGTACACGCGTACTCGAGGCGGAGGTACTCATGTACGTGTCACACTATGAACTTCTCGGAGCCAAGAAGTCTTTACATCAAACTGTTTTATATCCAACACCAAGCTTGATACAATGAGCTGCTCGATGAAGGCGGTCTCAAGGACGCACGGCATCACAGTTCCTCTCTGTTCTCACTGACAGGTGTGCAATGGGAGCCTGCTGGAAAAGAAACAGCTCTAGATGTTCAGCTAGCTAATCACACATTTTACCATCTGTTCCGCCGCTTTGCCCCGCTGGCAGAAAATGTGGGAAATGTAGGAATTTGCCACAAGAAACGTAGGCAACAGTACGCTTGACTACGAAGGGTGAAATGTCTGGGGAGAGTCCACCAAGTTTAGTACGCCCAAGTATGTGGGAGCCTTTAGGTAGCCCGCACCTGGAGTACACACTGGCAACAATGAACCTAGAAAGTTAATTCAATATAAAGTTACATTCATGTTTACATTTATTTTGGCCTTACGTTATAAGGCAGTGTAGTCCAACTGCTCTGTCCTCCCGACAGAAGCGGATAGCTCTCCCTCTCAGGAGAGAGCTGTGTACGTGAAGGTGCGGAGTGATGTTACACATTTTGGAAGAATATTTAGTGCGCCTTATAATCTGGTTTGTGAATCCAATCTCATTATACTCTACTACTTTTTTTTCTTTTCACAATAAAATATAATGTTTATTTCTATCAGTAAATAGAACCAAATAATCTTGTCTATATTTTTACTTAATTTCTTTAAAAATAATCACAGATGCTTTACATTTGTGAGGACTTTCTTCTCCATGGTGCAAAGGTACACGCTGTGCACAGTGAGCAGAGCGGTGAGGGAGGTAAAAAAAAAATACCTTCACAGGTTACTGTGAGAGAATGGCAGCAAAGCGCAGAACCTTGCAGTCACTAAGTTTCCCTAACAACCATCAGACACAATCTAAAGGCTAACAGGCTGTTTGTGAGCCATGCTGGGTAAAATGCCTTTTTCTGTCCTACCATCACAAATAAAAACATTTTGAGTTTGGTAAAAAAAAAAAAATGCCACTGTTTTGTGAAATGAGACAAAAATATAGCTTTTTTGCAACAGACATTCCAGGAAGAACCCAGAAAATCTTGTTAGCATGGTCAGCTACAGATCCATTTCTCTTCATACTCCTACCTTGTGAAATGGTATAGAAGACTAAGCGGTGTCAATTTGGAGACTGTGATGGTTGTTCAAAGAAATCATGATTTTGATCAAATTAGATAATTGGTTAGTCTATTTTTTTATTTCGTTTTTTTAGATTGTGCTCCTGCAACGTAAGATTACGCCAGTTGTACCCTGCATGCTAGTAGGTATAGAGGGCCCCGTTTGTTGTGCTGGCCAAAAATACAATTCACTTCAGAATCATGGTTGATGTAAATTTCATATTATTGCTTTGCCATAAAAAGTGCAATATATTTTTTAAACAGAGGCCAGCTTTTACAAAAACCGAATCAAACATTTCCAAAGAGAAAACAATTTCTAAAATACATTTCACAATTAATCACCTGAAAGATTAGCAGTTTGCATAATCAACTGACTGATAGATGATCATCTCTTGTTTCAGGGTGTTTTTTCATGTGTCCCAATCCTATTTTATTCATAGATGAAAAGAAACACTAATTAAACCACTTTAGTTTCAAAAGGTAATATTTTATTCTGCACTAAAAACAAAATATAATATACAAATTGGCTAACTATCGAACATTTTACCCTTGTTGCTCATGGATGTGCCATCCTGTAAAGAACTATGAAAGGTGCAGAACCCTGAGCTTTCGAAGAAACAGAAAGCTTATAAATTTCTGGCAGGAACAGGGACATTCTGGAGCTCTCTGATTAGATCGTGAAACATCAACTTTCCGGGCTGCATTTCAAGCAGGGTGAATAGGTAGACAAAGCGGCCTTTGAAATACAAACGCAGGAGAACAAAAAGCCTGGCTCTACAGGATTTCGACCATCTTCTGTTTCAAGATAAAAGCAGGCATGAATTTCTGTGCACACAGCATGCAAGACTGATTCCATTTCTGCCCTTCATCTGTCCATAACCTCACACAAATTCTATATCTACAAAATATAATAAGACTACATAACAAAAACGTGATAAATTATAGTTTCATTCCTCTTATTTGTGGCATCCTTTGTAGCAAGGAGGGTATAGCAGCGAAGTGAGCTAGTGGATTCATGTGTTGCTGCTGGGGGCCTCCTGGCTGTGTAAGCTAAGGCTCGCTACCCTCTGAGCTGATGGCTATTGACCAGCGGCAGGATAAGAATGACAAGTCTTATCTGGCTCAACGATTGGCTTTCTGAGATAATGTCTATTTATGAGAGCAAGTGTGTGCACAGTGAACAGGAACTCTGTGTTCTGATAAGCTAGACATTTTGATTTACCATTAAAAAAAAGCATAAAAAGACCAAACAGTGCCACAACATGCAAACTGCTGCATCAAAACTTTCTGCAAACAGTGTAATAGATGATCACAAGAGTTCTTGGGCTCCCTCAACTCTCTGCCGTTTTTACATAACAACCAACTAATTATCCGCGCTCCATGTAAAGAGATTATTTGTGTGTCAAGAGGTAGGTGCGTTACACTGACCAAAGGATACCTGCAGGTTGGGATGCAGCACATTGGTCAATGCAAACATAATTAGATACTGGCATGCTTTGTCACCACACCTTTCAAGCTAAATTAATTGACTGCATTCTCTGCAGCTGGGATTAGTCTAAACCATTCAGGAATTTTGTACTAAAATGTATATGAGCTAGCGGTATGCACATCTGATTCTAAATGTTCTTACTGACCATTACTACTCACTGACAGCAACAACTGCTAACTTAATTTAACATTTTATGAAATATACTGGTTGTTACCCTGATGTCTTTATAGCTTATCCTTGCAACAGTATTCATCATAATTGATTTTATCATGAAAATCAGGTATTTTCTTACAGAAGGGTCTGTAGAGATTGACTCTGCAGAATTTTGCCCTCCTGCTCTAGCATTTTACGTGTCCTACAGTTTCATTGCGGGATTACTGTCATTTCCAATCAACTCTACTTTATTTGTTTTCTGGAAGCAGCTAGCATGCCCAGGAATTTGACGTCACCAACCTGTGATCAGAGCTTCGCAGTATGTTCAGTCGCAGTTGTCACTTAAAAATCCATGTGACCAAAATTGCAATTCCAAAGAACTACTTGAGTGCAATGTTTGGTAAGATTTCATATTTCAAGTACTTTGCATGCAAATGTTGTACGAAAATAACATATTTAGCTTGTTTATCAGACTTTTCCTGCCCTCAGGAGCCACACTTCATGTATGTTTTTATTGGCTGAGATTCTAAAGGCCACAAAGAGAGGTGAGGAGGCCGTGATAGAGGAAGAGAAGGAAACAAAAAGGAAAAATGTTGGGTAAATATGGGTGATATTTTTATTAGATTAAATGTCTTCCTTATTTCTTGCAGCATCCCTTTTGGCTTGGAAGTGATTGAAACGCCTGGATTTAATGTGTTGGAAGGGTGAGTTAATGCTTTTGCCCATATAGTATCTCTCATTCATGTTATGACAAATAATGCAATAATGCAATGGACTACAGTAATACTTAATATTTTTGTTACTTTTAATATAATGCTCAAGAGAGAAAACCCTTCTAAAGGTGGTAGCTTTAACACTATAGTTTTAAGAGAAGAAAACTGTTACCAAGTATCTTTATACTGTGTATCTGTTCTGTTCTGTATTTACTCAGCACATGACTCAGGGTTTCCAGCAGTAAATAATCCCTATTTTCAAGCTATTGAACCGGAATTTTAGATTTATTATTCAGGCTTAGAACTTTTATCTGAAAACTACAACGCTTCAGCCTGACAGCTTCACGTTAAAACATCATTTATCTCTGAAGCTGAGAAGTTGACACCATCTATCTAAATTCATCACAGACATAATGAGACATCCTGAATTGACAGTGTTTTCCGAGGTAAACTTCAAAATGTCCCTGGACTTTCTAACGAAGAGGGTGAGTGCTGACTTGACCTTTGACTTAACTTTTTTTTTTCACAGGGAGAAGAAATGAGCAACACTGATGGAGAAACTCAACCTCCGAAAGTTTAAGAGTCTTTCACCTAAACGCAGTGGTTCCTCTTTGACAGCAAGTAAAGGTCAGGCCACTCAAAATTAAAGTTGCAAAATCTCCCTCCGCTGAAATATATCTGGAAAGAATATAAATCATTTGTCATAGCTCTCGCTGTCGGACAGGATCTGGCTCTCTCGCGCTTGGCGGAAGTTCAGATGTGGTGTGCAGCAGGATGCGAGTGACGCTCTCACCGGGCGGGGACAATGCAGACTGTTTGAGGTGGTCTCTTAGCCTGAATTCTGCATCCAGGAGTGAAACGCCCTGTCAGAGTGATGTATGATACTTGTGCGAGTGTCCGTGTGTGTGCGTGTTTTTAAGCAAGATGGAACCCATAAATACGCATGAATTCTTTTAGCCTGCTTCTTTAATGTTTAACTTTGACGCTCTTTGATCGTTTATTTTAAGGAGAAACACTTGAGCCATATAGCTGATGTCTTTAAATATGTCCTTTTTTTGTGATTACCTGTCCAGAAACCAGACACGAGAGACAAGAAAGCATTGGATGAAAATGTGCTTGCTCAGAAGGTCAAGCCCGCGTCATCTTTCACTTGAATTAAAAGCAAACCTACATTACCACCATCGCCGCTTTCACTTTCACTCTCACTGCATCCCATTGGTTCTCCTGGTCCACCATTATTTCCCTCTCGGACGGACCTTCCCCCCCAGCCGCCTTTATTATGCCTAACTCCACCCTCCGAAACTCTCCCACACCCCCTTGCCCCCGCCACTCGTCTTGCCGCTGCCTCTCCGCATTGAGGTCGATAATTGCCAATGAATGGATCTGCAGATTCCCATGGATGTCAGCGGAGCCTTTGGCCTGCTTTGTCACTCCCCTCCTCCTCGTCCTCTCCTGCTTTCCGAGTCTCCCCCTCTTCCGTCTCAATGAGGATTAGAGGAGAGTGACGGAGGCGATTTGATGAAGTGGGTGAGAATGAAGGATTGATTGCCATGTAGCTCCCTCATCCATGTTAGCTTGCCAATCAAGGCCATCCCTATTTATACACAAGACATGACAATGTGTTGCTTATGACTATGAGGGAAGACCAGAGCTTTGCAGGTTTTTTTTTTTTTCACACATAATGTATTTTTTAGGGGGATGTTGTATGATAAATAAATTATTGCATACTTGTAAAGTGGAAGGGAAGTGAGCTTTGAATTTGTTTTCACCACCCTTCAAAAGTAGAGATTAAGCAGAAAAATAAAGAAAACTGCCACAAAATAAAATCCATCCCAAACGCATCCTACAACAAACAAACCAAATCTCCCTGTATTTTTGTTCAGTATAAATGTACTTATTATGTGAAGGTCTTGTTAGAAAATCAACAACCTTAGTCAACAAACAACATAATGAAGAAAATTCAGTAACTGGAGTTAAAGAACACTTTAATTCACAATAAACATGCCATGATTTCTGTGGTGAAACATGAAGGTGGCAGCGTTATGTTGTGGTGATAGTTTTCTTTAGCAGGGCAAGGAAGCTAGTTAGAGGTGATAGAAGGATGGATGAAACTAATTACAAGGTAATCCCTGAGGAAAACCTGTTAGAACCATCAAACCCTTAAGTGTGAGTTGGATTTTCTCCTTCCAGCCGGACAAAAGCCCTAAAAAAAAAAAAAACAGAGCTGTACTGGAATGGTTTAGATAAAAGACGGTCCACGACGAGCAAGGCTGGCCCAGACAAAGTCCAGACTGAGATCTAATCAAGAATCTGTGGCAAGACCTGAAAAGTGATTCTTGCAGAGATTCTCGTTGCAGTCTTGCAGAGTGTGAACCTTTTTGCAAAGAATATGCAAAATCTGTATTGAGTAGATGTGCAATGCTGGTAGAGACATACCCACTGATAATATGGAAGCTTAATTGCACCAATATGTGCTTAAAAATGTACGTGGTAGGTATGGGGGAAAAAAATAATCAAGCTATTTCTACTTGTGCTACTCATTTCTGATTGAGTAAGGTCAGCGTTTCTTTACAATGGATGGCGGTGCCTCTAAAATGGGCGTATTCTCCACCGTGCTACATGCAGGTGGAGACGACGTGACACTTTCATGCCTATCATTATTATTATTATTATTATTATTATTATTATTATTATTATTATTATTATTATTATTTAACACAATACAGAGTAGCTGTCTTCAAACCAAAAGTTGTTAGCAGAAACCAACAAAAATGGTCGGCCCCCGTAGTTTTGGGTGTGAAACTTGTCTTTATAATCTTCCTTCCACAATGTCTAATGCACCAGTTTGCTATGGTTTATTGCACAAAAAACAATAGAATTACACTGACATGTGTGGTTGTAAAGTGACCAAAAAATAGGGCAGCAAAGATATTTTAAATACCTTTTATTTCACAGTCTATTTGCTGCGCAAGAATTAAATTAATTCACTACAAAGTCAAGGTAAAACCCATAAGGATTACAGAGAGAGTGAAAATTTCTTGGAGAAAAATCACCTTTATCAAGAGGAATTTTGGAAAAATATTGAGAGATGACCGGGTAGTGGATTTCCACTCCTGTGCATGAAGAGCTGAGTGGTTCAGTGACATTGGGAGGTCACACATCCTCGACATGCCAAAAGTAGCCAAAACCCAGTCGGTGCTTATCCAAGTTCAAGTATTAACACTGGAGCAATTCTGCCCTCCAAGGAAGTCTAAGGGTGGGGGCTACCGAGAGCTAATCACAACACAGCAGCAGAAATGTTAAGAACAGAAAAAAATGAACTGCTTTGAGAAGAACTTCTGTATGGCAAACATAATTGTTATGATGGAAAGGAAGTAGTTTAGAAGAAAAAAAACAAAAGAAAGTATTTCAACAGGTTGAATGTACACCAACACAAGCAATACCATGCATCTCACAAGACTCTTTAACGCAAAAAGTAACAATCAGCTTGAAGCATGGAAGTTTTCCAAAACCAAGCTGCAATTTCGTCATTTTTCTTTCCCTTTGAATACCACACCAATTTGAGGAAATGGTTTGGAGTGTGTTTAAAGGCGTCTATGTTGCAGGAGTGTTGGGAACCAACACGGTTTGGCTCCGGGCAGCATGTCAACCTCACTTCAAATTATCCTCATTAATGACATTTCCAAGAGGAAGTGGCCTTTTGTATGCGTGATGCTAATACAGTCTGTAAGGGTACTGGATGAACACCAAGATGAAAATTGACATTTTTAGTCAGTATCACAGGTTTTGCCTAAATAAACTAAGCAGCCAATGCTAGTTCTCCTGATCCTGAGACTTTAGAAAGATCATGATTTCCTACCTTTTGTTAAAACTTGATGTAGTAAACACCCAATAGAAAACTTTTCTTTGACTAATGGTATAATGAACATGATGGTGGGCTTGCCTCTGAAAACACTACACTGCTATATGCAGTTTTCTACCAAAATGACAGAAGACAAATGTGGATAATTCTTGCTGTTTGACAAAAATAACCTGGTAGAGATCGTGTATGGAACACAATTGTTAAGTTATCAGCACTGCTATAATGGTCAACAACAACAACAGCAATGGTCAGAAAACTGTTGTAAGACATAAAATATTTACATATATTCACTGATTAGCAGCCAACATTACCTCAACCCCTAAAGCACATAATTAAATCTTTGATTTGAACACTGTGTGAGATTTTTGTTTTCTCATTTACATTTTGAAATTGAAAATATGGTATTTTTATATTAAAATAATATCCAAAAATGTGTATACATTTTGTGCAATCATAACCATCTCTATATACCTGCAACGAATGCCTTTTAAGACCTTCAAACATGACTGCCAGTATTTGTTGAAGCTCAGAAATCACAATTAATTAGTTTTAAATATTGCTCGTTAAACGTTCAATTTGAGCTTGTGTTATTTTTCATAGAATGGTTACAGGTTTTCGGACCTTGAATGTGAAAAACAGCTCAAGATATCAGACAGGGTTCTAGCTTCAAGAATATTGTATTGTCGCTGTTGCTCTAAAGAACGCAGCTGAAAAATTTTTGAACCAATTGTTTGCTTTTCAAACTCAACATGGCTTTCACATCTCCTGAAGTCTCTCTCTGATTGGCTGATCAGTTCTCATGACGTCTCCTACACCGGAGGTATCTGAAGATTTGTGATAGCAGAGCTCTGAAACTAGAAAATAAATCGTAGCCAGCAAAAAGAGGACTAACAAATCGACCAGCCAGATATGGTTGTGATAGACACTGTTTTTAGCATCAAACCTTTGCAACATTCACATAGTTTTTCATATATTCCTACACCAACTGTGAGGACCTTCTAGATATCTAAAAACAACAAGACGAGGAGAGACTTCAGTGCTTAATAGTTAGATTCAATGGTGCTTATGATAACTCACAAGACAGCTTCCAATAAAGAGCTCACTGGTTCGTCTGAAGTTAGCTGGCGACAAACTTTATGAGCTGATAAGTTTCTCTTACGTTTTCTGTCCGTAAAATGTTCCCTCGACTTAAAGGACCCAGGAGAACTCAGTCATTATATCCAAGAATGTGTTTCACGTCCCCTCCCCTTCTTCCCATCTCTCTGTATCATTTCCCAAGACTGTTTACCACAAACACAAGAGCGGCGCTGCCTGGGCTCATTATGTACAGCCACGCTGCGACGCCATGCGCTGCCAAGTCCTGCCCCACCGCCCAGGCCTAGCGCTCTTGTCTTTACAACCCAGCATCCGAGAACAGAGGGGTGAGGGTGCTGGTGGTGGTGTTAACGTGTTGCTGCGGGGGCTATATGATGTCATCCTGTGGCACGGAGGGGGCCAATCAAACCCTGAGAAAATTATGTCACCTTTTGTTGAGCCGCTCCATTCAAAGCTATAGAAGTGCAGTGAATTGAGAGCTGCATAGAGGTCAGTTTTTCTCCCCCCCCCCCCCAAGAGATGTGTTTATGTGTATGTGTGTGAAAAAAAAAAACTGGAAAAAAAGAAGTGGGGGAGGCAGACAAGAAGAGAAATGCATTGTGGACATGTTAATGTTGTTGACTACAAGCATGGCCATAAAGATGTCATGAGGCTCAAGTTACACAACATCAACGAGAGGGCCCTCTAATCTCTTATTTCATTTTGCATTTATTGTGTCTGCTTCAGATGCAGTTAATTAATTAATCCTTAATTAATCCATGTGATGCTTGACAAAACGTGTCAAAACTGCAAGATAGTGAATAAAAGCATGAAGCCCGGTACAGTCTGCTCTGTTTTATTGAACTGAAAAAAAGATGACTGCATGCAACCCCTCACACAATGACCACACCCTTAGCACCTCCACCCACGCTCCTTCCCTCAGTGGGACGAAGCGGCCCCTATTCTCACTAGACATTGAAAGTAGATGACATTAGAATAGGAAGTGACTTTCCTGGACTTATTCAGACAAATTGAAAAGAATAATTGCATTTACTGCTCACTGAAATGGGTTTCGACACATGAAACGGGCCCGGTGGGGATTTGGTCCCATGACTGGTGAAAAACTCCCAGTAGTTGGGATAAGTTACTTCTCTGTCAACTCCACACATACAAAAGTGATTTAAAATGCCTCTGCAGGAAGAAGAAAAAAAATCGCAACAGGCTGAGCTTCTCCTCCTCTGAGAGTCCTAGGAACTTATATTTTATACCCCTCAAAATGTCTTCTTCTTCTTTTGTTTGATCCCACTAAAGCAGATCAGATGCTTGGCAACCCTATCTGTTCCCTCTTAGGACATGGAGAAGGTTATACCAACCTTCTCCATGTCCTATTTCACTATATCCATGAATCTTCTCTGGAGTCTTCCTCTTTTCCTTCTGCCTGGTAGCTCCATATCCAACATCCAATGGATTCACTATCTCTAAATGAATTATTAAAATTGTATGTGACTACACAAATTTAGTTTTAGTTTCATTGTAAACTTGTCATTTAAAAACATTTATATAGGGTTTATTAATATTACGAGAGTCAACTCAGTTTCTCTTCTTTGAATTTATTGTGGATTTCATCCCTGTCAGACAGGGTTATAATTATGTATGCAAACTGAAGTTTATACACACACCCAATAATGTCTCTTGTCAACGTGTAGACAAAACACATTTTTTTATTTTCTGGCATAATTCAATATTGGACCACTCTTATTTCAATGATTGGTATAGGTGGTTTTCAATGTTTTGCTTCCTTTAACACATAGTTAACACATTTTTATGGTCAGGTAGGAGTGCTGTTTTCATTCTTTTTCGATTCGATTACCCACATGAATGTGTATATGGGATTGTTCTGTTGCTTGAACAGCAAACTGTGTCAAAGTTTCTACCCTTTAGATCTTAAATTGACATGAAGTTATAGAATTTGGTTGGTCTTCACCATTCAGTTCAATTCAATTCAGTTTTATTTAAATAGCGCCAATTCATGAAGCATGTCATCTCAAGGCACTTTACAAAGTTTACCCCAGCAACACTGGCAAACAGACCCTCATCTTAATGCTACCATGCTTGAGAGTTGCTGGAGTGTTCTTAGGTTGAAATGCCTCAAATGAACTCCTCTAAACATAGGCTCCACCCAAATACCTTAATAATAGCTCCTAGCTCCTGGTAATTGACCTTTCACGGGGTCAACAGTAAGAACTCTATTGTGGGGAGGAAAGGAGCTTCAGACTGCTGTGCCGATTTCAGGCAGCCTATAACTTCGATGTCAGTACATGACGGAGACGCAATGGATGATGCGAGTCAAATCCAGGCCTACAGCCTTCTGAAAATGAACTGCAAAGTGCGCACTCTCTTCTCCCTCGCCATTTTTATTTTTGTAGAATTTCTTAAAGCTCCTTAGCACCGGTAAAGGATATTGCGAGTTTCCTCTGCTAAATTAGCAGTGGGAGGAAGCATACAGGCTCCTTTTCCTACAACCTTCCTTACTGACTGCACTAATTGGACACCACTTATGATGACTGCTGACGCTCTTTCCCTTTGGCTAAAGAGTCCTTACGCAATAAAGGTATTCGGATGGACCCATACTTTGTGTCATTGTGGCCATCTTTGCGTAGTACGACCACAAACCCTTTCTCCGGAAGGCATATGGCTTTTCAATGTGTTCAGTTGAAAATTACAATAGAGCTAGAGGTTTTATTTTCAGAGCAGGTGACATGATACGTTTTAGGGAAAGATTCTTTACAAATGTATCTACTGCACACCCCCGATGTAAATCTACTGTTTAACTATACGGCAAATGCAAACTATATGTTTTTGTTTACACCAACACAGTCCACATGTTACTAGACTATTGACAGCAACATTGATGTTCCAGCAGTTTGCAGTTTATGTTAGGACCGAGTCTTTGTGGTTTCCAGGGGTTCCTTTGACATTCTGTTTCCTTTCATCTGGGGCTGAGAGTTTGGCTAAGATGGTTAAATTTTTTTTTTACAAAAAGTAAGCTTTCCAACAAGACAAATATCCAAAACACAAATCAAAACTGCTTTCTGACCATATAAAGAAGATAAACTTGCAGCATTTTGATACGTTTTCAAAAAGGCCCGACATTAAAAAAAATGTATGGACTATTCCCAAAAGCTAGGTCCATGCCAGGAAAACAACCAATTTATATGAACTGTAGCAATTCTGCCAAGAAGAGTGGTCAAAAATCTAACCAGAATCATACCAGCAGCTCAATAACGCTTACAGAAACCATATGTTTTTTTTCTCTATATCAATAATAAGCATATATAGTGGGATTGTATATATCTAAATAAATATGTATCCATAAATTTGACCCCGTGTAAAGTATGGAAACTCCACAACCATTTTATACTTGCACACAGAATTTTAGTTTTTAAAAGCTTTGTAGTTGTATTTTATATAATCATTCAACCCTAAACAGGACAGTTAAAATTAACCATTAGAGTCACTTTCCTACCCCAGAGGACTGCCTTTAGGCTTCATACCTGCACTGTATAGTCTTTATGACTGAGCTTTGTGTTTTACAAAACTTACATCTACCTATATGGCTTTTGAACAAAACCCTCACCTTACCTGTAGAATGAGAAAACCTAATTAACTAAGCAGACAAGTTGGATGAGGATGAATATCACATACCAAAATAATGATGTGGTTTATGATTGAAACACCTTCACAAAACCTGTGATGAAACCAAAATCATAACTTACAACAATAGAAGAGATATGCAAATACCATTAAAAAAAACAAAAACATTCTATTGGCTGTTAGTCAGATAAATTCCCAAGTGAAGATACAGAACAAACATACAGCAGCTTAAATATACTTTTTTTATTTCTGCTATCAGGTTTCTGCAGACATAACAAAAATGGCAGAGCTATAAATCATGATCAGAATGCAAGGATTTGCCAGGATCTTCAGCCTACATCAAAACTCTGCCAATGTGTCACAAAGAAATGCATTTGGGAGTGTTTTCGGTTTGCATTCATCAATAAAACCTGAAACAATGGCGCCTTTGTGAAGGTAACTGGAAGACAGAAACGGTAATTCCACTAAATAAACCGGCTCTGTGCAGCACCTTGATCACAAGCAAGTTCATTTTTTGAAGTACTGATGGCCCTTGAAATGTTTCACCTTTATACATTTTACAACCACAAACCTCAATACATTGTATTGTGAACACACAATAGTGCACAACTGTAAAGTTTAGAACAGACTCTAATGGATACATAGTATGTGGCATGCTTTTGTCTTTAGCCCCCTTACTCTGCTATCTCTAAATAAGACCAGCTTCAGAAAGGTGAAAACTATCATTGCAACATCATTATAGTAAAATATGGTAGTGGGGGCAGCATGCTGTGGGAATTTGTTTCTTCAGCAGGGAGTTGGTCATAACTGATGGGAAGACAGGTGGAGCTGCATACTGAGCAACCCTGGAAGAAAGCCTGTTAGAGGCTGTTGAAATGGTCCTGTCAAAGTCCAGACCTAAATGTAATTGGAGATCTTTAGCAAAACACAAAAACCAACGCTCACAGACACAGATTTTCAGTGTTACTCAAGTTTGAGCTCTTCTGCGAAGATGAATTGGAAGAATTTCAGTGTCTACTGAAACTAAGTTGGCAGAGACATACCCATAAAACTTGAAGCTGTAATGGCAGCAAAAGGTGAATACGTATGCATGCCACACGTTTCAGAATTGTATCTGTAAACCTTTTTTTTTTAAAAAGTGTCTTCCTTCTCTTTAAAATTACTATCATGATCTTTGTTTTAGCCTGATATAAAATCCCTTTACAATACATTAAAGTTTGTTGTTGAAAAGTTCAATAAGCATGAATACCTTTGCATGGCGCTGTACAGAATAGATTTTATGTTCTGTATTTCATGTGTGCAAAAAAACTGTATAAAAATACAAAGTCCATCTGATTATTGTCCTTTAAATTTTCCAGTGGTTGGTGAAATCGTGTCGAGCATAAATGTCACAGCATGAAGAAACGCTGAAAATCAAGAGCATATGCACATGCAGGAACAATATTTATCCAAATTCAATTCAGGAAAAAATGAGAAAGTCAAACAATGTGAAGATGGTTGATGTAACTGTGGCATTAGTACATTTATTACATCGATTTTTCTACTGAGCGTGTATCCAGATGTTGACACATGTGTTCCACAGTGTCTGAGCTGCTGAATCCTCCTCACTCTGCCTCTGAGTGTATGTCACAGCTTTTTCCAAGTTCGACTACTGGCTCGATCCTGACAGCTACATCGTCAGGGAAGTAGCTCACTCTGTCATCTGTCGTGCCAGGACCGAACATCTGCTGCAGGAGGATGCAGGTCCACCGTCCAACCCATGATTAGGTGCGATCCTAGAAACATGATACAGAAAGTTATGATTGACTTGGGCCATAAACGTACACAACCTTGGACATCCACAAACCTTCCAAGCCAAAGTACAGACAATTGGAAGCGTGTAATCTTTTCAACCTGTTTTTTTTTTCTTGAGTATTTGATTTCTGATTGAGTAATTTATGTCTTAAAAGTAGATGACTTTTGAAAATGAGACTCCATGTCTTAGTGAGATTTACTTGTAAAAGGGGAAAATAAATCAATATATAAAAAATCTTATCCATAATTAATTTAACAACCTAATAGACTAAAAGGTTTATTAAAACAAATGCTATTAACCATACCCAAATATGGAATAGCTCAGAATTTAAAGTGGGATTATATGGAGAGATTTTGAGCAGTCAGTGTCTTACCTACTGCGTGTTTGGACAAATGTGTAGAATGAGAAGCAATTTTCATCAGAGACTTGCGCTAACAGCCCATTAAAACATAGCTAATTCAGGTTAATTTTAAACACCTTAAAACAACTCTGAATTGAAAACACACACACACACACACACACACACACACGCACACATCCTTGTTTAAAATGCTTACAGAGTAGCTTGCCTTGACTTCCATTCATTCTTAACCCTAACCCTAAACCCAATTGACACCTTAGTCCTAAACCTAACCCCTAGCCAAAAAAAAAAAAAAAAAAAAAAAAAAATAGGACCAAACACAGCTCCTAAAATTATCTTAAAGTAAACTTTTTTGGGGGGTAAAATGAAAAATATGTGCTCACTCAGCTGCAAATACAAGTACACACATACACACACAAACACACACACACACACACACAAATCTATCAAAATTAACATCACTGCCATTTGTGCTATAGAATATAATTCACAAATAAGTATTTAGTCGTGTACCCCTGCATCTGAATAAATTAGAGTATCACAGGTTTCAAAGCCCTTCTAAAGTGCTTGAGATGACATGTGATGTGAATTGGTGCTATATAAATAAACTGAGTTGAATCACATGCCCCTGTAATGGTCTATTCAAACTCAATGACACCTTCCATGAATTATTGTATATTTATAGTAAAGTTGAGTGGAAGGATAACGTGTGGTAGAAAAATGTGCACAAACAACAGCAAAAACAACTGCTTTGAGAGGATTGTGAAGCAAACCTGATGCAAAAGTTTGGGGAATATTCACAAGGTGTGGAGTGCAGTTCGAATCAGAGCTGAAATGAGCCACCGCACACAGACATATCCAGAACCTAGGCTTCAAATGTCACAGTCCTTGTGTTAAAATACTCCGAAGCCAAAGATCAAATCAGAATTGTCTTATCTGGACTAAGGTGAAAAAGGGCTGGATGAACTCTTAGTGGATCAATGTCATATTTTGGAAATGTAGATAGAGTCCACAAGGTTGTAGAGTCTGAGGGAAGAGGGCAGAATGACACGGTCCAGGTTTCGTGAAGACAGGGAACATTTTGGGGAGCCAATGTCATTTTCTGTTGTCTATCTTCTGTGTTTCATGAACTATAAAGTGAGCAAAGCCATCTACCAGGATATTTCAGAGGACTTCAAGCATACATCTGATGGCAAGCTTTATAGAGATGTTAACTTTATTTTCCAGCAAGACTTAGTACCTGCTAACACTGCAGACAGTTCCATTACTGCTTGATTGGGCAGCTAAAACGTAAACTTCCTTGAGAAAAAAGTGAGGTATTGTGAAGATTAAAATGTGGTTCACCAGAACCAGCACTAGAAATGAGCTGAAGGACGCCAATTGAATGTACCCGCGCTTCATTAACACCTCAGCAGAGCCACGGGATTATTACCTCCATGTTAAGCTGAATTGATGTAGTAATTTAAGCAAAAAGAGACCCAAGTATTGAGTGCATATAATAACTACTCTACATTACATTAGTAGGCGTTTCTGCCTTTAATGGCCTTGTATGTATTAGTCAAACTTTCTGAGAAGCTGAATTTCAGATTTTAATTAGCTGTATGTCATAAAACAGGTTTCAAAAAAGCCTTTCTGATAATAGTAAAATGTATTGAGATGGTCCTGCATATTAAAGACATAGTTGTTCTCTGCTTATATAGTACTCCATGTGGAAAAATGCTGCTTAAGTGTTTCTGATTAACACCTTCACCAGAATGTTTACAAGGAACTCCTGTGAATGCAGTTTTATTACTTTTAACATAGAATACTTTTCCACCTTGTTACACTAAAAACGCTTGACATGCAAAATGTGTGTCTCATAAAACATATTTAGTAACAGTAGACAGACCAACGCGGTCGATTAGCACAGGTTTCTATGCAAATAAACAATGCAAACACGAGAGCGACGTAAATATTCATAAAAAACGTTGGCTTGAACCTTTATGAATTTTTAAGGTGGCAGAAATCTGGTTAGACCTCGTCTCTGTTTTACTAAACAGAGCTGAAGAAGTGGCCATTTATAACAGCGGACAACTCCACTTGAAATAGCACCAGAACTGTCCCTTTTACGCATTGCACAGATTCCTTTTTGGATAAAAGAGCTTCGAATTTGGCATAAAAAAGTCAGAGATTAGCCTAAACAAGTGCAGGCTTGAAGTTCTCATTTGAAAGACTCGTGTGTCATCCCAAAGGTTCAAGATAAAAAAAAAAGATATGTGCAATTTTATTTTAAAGGGGACAAACACAGTTAAAGATAAAGAGGGGGTTGGTGTGGAACGTCAGATTGGGTAACGCAGGTAGGTGGCCTCTTGAAAACCATGACTTTGCTGTACCTGCACTTGTTTCTTGTCATCTCTCCAGCAAAATGACATAATACCGTCCACCCCCGCACCACAGGCACTCAACCCTGCAGTTGTTATGGCAGCAAAGTGGTGTGACCGGCCCGTCCCGCCCGCTTTTCGCCGAAAGAAGGGAAGGAACAACTTGTCAGAGGATTAGAAGTCATCAATCACCATTTCTCATCTTTTTCTGCTTGTCTGCACCGATGAGCTGGTTTACCTGCAAGAAGTCACGTTCCACCAACACACAGGATGTGACTTAACTCTCGCAGTCGTTTCCTCGTTTTCCATTCTGCCTCAACTCATTGATCTCTTCACAGTATCTGGTCTGTGACTTTTTTTTTTTTTTTTTGGTTTGTTTTAATCAATCGGCATTACTTGCCGTCAGGTCAGGTCCGGTGCTTTTTCAGCGTTTTTTTTTTTTTTTTTGGATCTTTCACTTTTTTTTGGCTTCCACTCTGGTTTTTCCCTTCCCACGTTTCTTTCCTGTGCCTCACCTTGGAGCGCAGCCAGCGAGAGCAGCATCGGTGCACAAAATCCAGGTCCGAACCTGCCTTTGAGTCTTTGCCTGCCCATGTATGTCTTTTTGTGCCTGGGGCTTCAACTAGTGCTTCCAGCCCCTATCGCCCTCCCCCATAAGCCCATCTACCGTACCTGCCTGTTGGCATCCTCCCAGCCATACACAGTTCCCTCTGACTTACTGAGAACCAGGTAGACAGTAGAGAAAGATAGTATGAGCCTAAAAAAAAACTATAGAAAATGACTACTCGTAATGGGGTCAAGCATGTTTGACCTCCACTGAGAACACCCACGACCACACAGAGACAAACTTACGCAGTACCTGCCATTCAGCCTGCTGGCCGCCCTGCACAATCCCATCAACGGGTTCTTTTGAAGGCCACCGACTCTGCGGTGGGCCATCAAAGCACATGTTCTCAGTTCCACTGAAAGGATCTGAGGCTCCTGGCAGAATTTGTGTTTGAAGTGATATCTCAGTGCCACTGGATTCTTCACTTAGCTGTCATGATTTAGATTACATCCAAAAAAAAAGAAAAGAAAAAGAAGAAAATGAAGGTCTTAAATCCTTTGTCGTTACGCTGATGATATGTGATAATTGTATGTGTCTGAAAACCTGTGTTTATCAGTAACTGTAACACAAGGGAATTGTGTGTGTGTGGCAACCGTCAGAATTAGTAATCGGGCTGAAATGTGTGCAAGCAAACAGTCCACTTAGCCATGACAAAAGAGAAATCAGAGACATCCCTACCTTTTAAAACTGTTGAGATAATGTTTCCATTACTCAGCCTATTCACCTGAGGTCACCTGAAAAAGATAAAAAGATGGGGGAAGAAGATGATTCAGAATGGCATTCCATGATGGCAGACCATTGAAGATTCAACAAAAAAACTGAGTCAAATTCTGCCTGGGTCAGCTCCACCCGAAGTCGCCTTCACTAACCTACTATAACGAGACCGGGAGCTCATTTTGAAGAACAATAACTGAATATTGTACTTAAAGACTTTGTGCACACTAAGTTTATTAAATATACTTTCCCTTTTCAATGGCCAGTTAATGCATACAACATCATAAAGTGATGGGCATGATTATCTTTCCCGTCTTCTGCTCTTCCCACTTGGCATGTTTTTCAGGAGAAAATCAAGTTAACAAATCTGGAACCCCATGCAAAGCAAAAACCAAAATAATAATATAAAAAAATAGATAAATAAATAAATAATAGAAGACCAGCGGTTGACGAATCCTTTCCGAGCCGTCATTGCCATCTCAGTGACTATACTCGTAGTTGATGCTCTGAATTTAATACTATTGTCTTGACCAGGTATCCCTAAAAGAGTCAAGTGGTAGTGAGTTGTGAAAAGGAGTGTGATCAAACCTTTTATACTGTTACATACAACTCTAACACCATTAATAATTAGAGTAATAAGAATACCTCCAGCTGACAAAATGAGACAACAATAAAGCTGCGTTTGGCGAATACTTGTGGGAAAATAATCTAAATGCATCCTCAGAAGGAAAGGTTTAGAAAATCACAAATAGTAATGTGTATAACTCATGGCAAATATTCCAATTCAGATAACTAGTCCACAAAATAAGGTTTTTTGGTTCTTTAGTTTTAAGATGAGCCTGATAGATTTTTTTATGCCAAATATCATTAAAAACAATTAAAAGGGCTCTGTTTTTGAGTTTTCTGATAATTAATACAGGTTTTCTAAGATGAATAACAAATTAATTACTCAATTTTAAAGAATTTCTGTTCAGTGTAGGTTTATCCAGTCAGGTTTGAAAAGTATGAGTATTTTAGATTTTGAATGGCAGGTGATCAAACGTAGCCCAGGCTCATCAAACCAGGTAGTTCAGTGTCAATAGGAAGCTCTGAGGCAGATAATAACTTTAGCAATGTTTGCAACTAGTGGTTAATTTCTAAAGTTTGTTTAACCATCTCTGTTAAATCTAAAGTTTTAAGGAAGGTCTACAAGAACACTTTGCTTATTATTACGCAACATAAATCTGAGCTGTGTTACCACATTACGGTTAACAGGTTCAGGTCGGACCTGGCTCAGTAAACCTACTGTTTTTTTTGGTTTTTTTTTATGCAAACATGTTTCAGCCAAAAGCTGCACTCGCTGAACTAATCACTGCCCAGGTTCCTCCTCATCCAGCCCAAAGTCAAAGGTGCTCGCTGCGTCTACGTTTCTTTGTCCCAAATAGGTTACCTCGGCAACAAATGCACTGTTTCCGAGTGACACAAAGCCCAAACTCAAAAACCTCCTTTCAGGTTGAAGGCTCCAACAGTTGAGGGGGAAAACAGCAATAATAAGACAGTGGGGAGAGAAACTGAATACTGGGGAAATTGCTTCACAGGCTTTCTGGAGGACATGGTAAAATGATTCTTTCCTTTCAAAAAACACCTTGCCCTGGCAGCAGACGCCACAGGTAGTTATGTGCTGCTTTTGCTTCTTGTATGCCCCTTTTCTTGTGTTTCAATTTTGGTTTCCAAGCCATCACCCTGGGTTAAGTGAGTTATCATGTACAGCAGAGGACTGTAGGTGCATGAGGCTTAGCTAGATGAGGTAATGTTTAGAGAGGTTGGTGAGCAAGCAGAAGAGCCAGTCAGGTCTTGATTAGCTCAGAGGTGGGGGCTTTCTCTAATATTGGACACCCCTTTGTGCGGTGAGATTACTACCTTATGAAAAAAACGCCCCTGCTGACACGCCTGATGGGATCAGAGCTTCATGCTTATGAGACGGGATAGAAAACACACAAACGCCAACCACACACTTTCAAAAGCGTTCACCGGACAAGCGTGAAAACTATGAGATCATGGCTCACATGTAAGATCTGTTTTACATTTTTTTAAAACCCCAATACATGGAAACAGTGACAATCCTGTGGCTACAAACAGCCCTTAGTGCATCTCATGGCTTCTACTTGTGTTTGACATGACCACAACTAATGATCTCAAGACGGAATAAAATTACGTTTATTAGTAGCCCAAAAAACACACAAACATTTGTGCATGCTATGGTTACATCCTACAGCCAATCTGTATATTGTGTAAAAACATGGAAAGCATACAGCTTAATTGCAAATCTACCAAGACATGAATATCCACCTAAGTTGACATGCCATGCAATAAGATAATTAATCAGCGAAGCAGCCAAGACATCAATGGTAACTCTGGAGGAGCTGCAGAGATCCACAGCTCAGTTGTAAGAATCAACTGTTACTCGAGCACAGAACCGACATTTATGGAAAAAATGGAAAAAAGAAAGCTAATGTTAAAAAAAAAACCCACATAATTGCATTTTGCTACAAACCATGTTGGGGTTAAGGCTAATATATTGAAGAAGTTCAAAGATTCCTTATCGTCATCGTGTGTTACAGGGGTATAATTTATTTTTGGACATTCCGGCTAAGAGTACACGTAACAGACAACAAGCAATGAACAAAGGTTACAGGTTGTTGTTGTTTTTTGCACAATATAGCATGCATAAAAGATTAAAAAAGATAGAGATCAAATGTCACATATAACAGATAATGAGGCAATAAGGTGCTTTTGTGATTTAAATCTTCATTTATAGAAATGTGCATTTAGATATTCCTGAGAGAAGAGTGTGCAAAATAGGCAACAACAATAGAGTGACTATATGGAAGAAGTTGGTTAGATAAGACCAAAACTAAAAATGTTGGCATACACACAACATGCAATGTATGTAAAAAAACAAAAAAAACAAAACACTGTACTTGAGCACAAACACCCAAGGTAAAGCCTAGTGTCGAAGCCTGGGGACTTACTGGTCAGCGCTGATGAGAAGATGGATGGAGTTGCATACAGAGCAATACTGGTGGTAAACATTTTCTACACTGCAAAACATCTCAGGCAAGAGTGGAGCTTAACCTTTGAGCAGGAAAACAACGCTAAACATACAGCCAGAACCACAATGAAATGGTTTGGATCAAGAGATTATCGCAATGCATGGTGACCCAATCAAAATTTAAGAACTAAATCTAATTGAGACTCGGTTCTAAGAATAAAAACAGACTGAGATCTAGATCTGTTTTGAAAAGACAAATGGACAAACATTTTAGTCTCAGTCTCTGAGCTGGTGGCAGGTCAAGACACAGTCCAAAACACCTGCTGCTCCAATTGCTTCAAATGGTGGTTCTACAAGGTTTTGACTAAGGGTGGCTAAAGACATTGGCAAGCTACATTTTTCAGATCTTTACTTACTTACTTACTTTCCACTTTTAAAAGTATTTGCTAAAGTGTGTCTGTACATCACATAAAATCATAATAAAATACATTGAAGTTTGTGGTTGTAGCCAGACAAAATGTGAAAAAAAAAAAAAAAATACAATCTAGGGTATGAATACTTTTGCAACTCACTGTAGAGGATGATTTCAATTATTTACCACCGCTTCTGCTGCGCCATTAGTTCAAAAATAAACCTTTGATTATGAAATATTTATAAACAGAAAGCTGCAAACAAAAAGCGGCAGCGGACATCGAAGCAGAGTTTTATACTCGTTTCCAGATGTGTAATCGGCTGTTAATTATTGGTGGGCTTAGTTCACGTAGCTCTCCCCAAACAAATCCCATTTTTAAGTGAGGCCAACGGAATAAATGCAGCAGCCCCGATTTCGCTGAGCTGCGCCGCAAACTTCAACACCTTTCCATTTCTACTGTGTGGCAGCCTGTACCAACAAACACTCATATTTCCACAGAGTGCTTTGTGAAAACAAATAAATGGTTTATGTTATGTGTGGGTGTGTGTGTGTGTGTGTGTGTGTCCGTGCGCACAAGCATGCGAATAAAAAGCACATACACACAGACCAATCAGGGACACTGGCACAACCTTGCGCCAGCGGTCTTTTAAACTAGTCATGTGAAACGACCCGTTCCCTTCTGCAAATCAGATTACATCTCCAAGCTGAGCTGAGGTCTGCGAGTACACACCCACATTCAAAGCTAAGGGGCTCATGTCCATGAAGCAGGCACATGCACATGCACAAGCGCACAAAAATCTCAACCTAATCAGATTTTGCCGCACCAACCCTCCTGATTTTGCGGGAGCACAAAAAGGAAGGAAATATTAACTCAAAAACAGACATAAAACTCCAAGGATTCAACAAATAGGGAATATTTAGTGACTGCACTCTAAGAATAATAGAGCTCTTTTTTTTTACAGAGTCCCTGGAAAATCATAGAGGGCTTTGATAAGCTTCCTTTCAGCAGCGTTCCGACTGCTGTTTGGCAGCGCCGCTGTGGAATGAGCACATGTGGAAACATGTTTATAGTGCGTTTGGTTTGAATGCAAATGATAGATGATTCGCGAATGATTCAAGTTCTCTTCAGGTTACCACGTACTGAAAACACAAAAACGGCAGTCATTTATTCTGCTTCAATTAGTGTCAAATTGGCCTCAGTCAGTGATTTCAAGTTAAACAACATTAAACGTTCCAGCGAGAGAGTGAGTTAGCAGATAAATAAATGCATGGATAGCTGAATCTTTGCAGGGCAGCGGGGTGAGTGGGCAAATACTTCTGGGCGGCTTGTGTCTATGTTGACAATCAGGTGATGAAAGTATTTGACGATCTGTAAAGTTTTTGGCTCTGAGAAATGGTGAAATAAGTTGGTTGACTGCCTGTTGAGGGACCGGTTCTCTTAATCAAACCCAGACAGCAAGAGGAACCACACCATGCCATAAATAATATACATTAAGTCTCTGCTCAGGCAAGTAGGAAACATCAAAAATGCAGGGATACCCTCGGACTCATCTGACAATCAAATCTCATTTCAGTCACAAATTCTATCTTTATAAATTTGTTTCTCAAAAATGCGATGTGAAGCTCATTGTCTGTGCCGGCTTTGCCCTCTCCGATTTAGAGGTCAGACAGTGGGAAGTTGTGGGTGGCTGGAAGTCGAGATGGTTGTGCCCACAATGGGGCGGTCAGGACTCTGTCAGTCACCTTAACTCAAATCCAGCCCAAGTGAGCTTATTCTGTCTGCACAGAGACATCCGAGAAGAGCACCAGTGGAGATGAGCAGCGTGCAGAACAGAGGAGCTTAGATTGCACTGGCTGTTCAGATAAGGTGACAGGAAAGGGCAAAACGGGGCAGAGCAACATGGGAAAGCTGGCGGTGGTTACCGTTACTCTCGGAAGAGATCACTCAACCTTCGGATCACCTTTCCCACCTGTGGAGGCCAGGATGTGATTTGGTCACAAAGTGCAACAGCAGGGAGTTGGGAAATTGTCACCTTGCACTGAACCTAACTTACCTACAAGTACAACCGGCATAGCGGGGGCGACATGGTGGACGGAAGAGGGTCAAAGGAGTCAACAACAAGTCTCTTGGAATGGTTATAGATACCTCGCCTATATTCTGTTTCTTAAAACCATTAAGCAGTAAGCAAAATGCTGAATTTTGAAGGCTCATAAAAGAAGCTTGGCAGCTCTCAGCCATCAGAAAAACTAAAAGTTAAGCACTTCCTGTTTAGCACAGATAACCGGGCCAAACTGATCAAAGGGTTAAACTGCAGTATGAAACACATCTCCCCAAACATAATTGGTTTAAACAGAAAAATATTTTTTTTTTTGTTTTTTTTTTTTAATAGCACTGGCTTTCTGCCACACTTCTATCTAAACTAATGGAAAATATTTAACAGATTTTTTTTTTTTTTTGTTTTTTGTCATTTCCCAAAGGCTTATTCTGTACCCTTTTTTGTAATTTTAGGATAATTTTAAACTATCCACCCCAGTTTTTTCTTACAAAAACAAAAGAGTTCACACTTTTTCTCTGGAAAAAAAAGAGAGATGAGGGTGTGACCTGACTATATTATATCAGGATCTGCAGCGATTGATAACCGACCAGTAGGAAACTTAAAATCTGATGTTTTCTGATCAGATGGGAAGTTAGATATTTTCAGTATCAGAGAGCTTTATCAAATGTCAGAGGAGCGCAGGGATAAAAGATGGTATTTAGAAAAATAAGCTTTACTTTCTATATGAAATGTTGAGACATTTGAGTTGTTCATTTAAATGAAAGACAGCAAGAAAGAGTTGAACCTTCAGCAGATAATAGGAAAGCTTAACTGAGTACACCAAAGCTGCTCAGTTTTAGCCTTGTGATTATTTCACATCTGTCATACATCACATTAGCCCGGCCAGCCAGACTGACGTACGCCGTATGCACTGCGTATCAGCCTGGTGAGGAGCGGGTAGAGCCCGATTTCAAAGGCGGGACTTTGGGTGCCGCCTTTGAAATCGACCTGTTCACAGGGTCAGTGTGGACAGCTTAGAACCAATCGGATAACTACGGATGTCACACAAAAAACTCCAAGCGACGCGCTCTGTTATTTTTATTTTATATTTTCTAGTTCATGAAACATGTCATGTCATCAAGCAAACTCTCCAGTGAATGTTTTTTTTTTGCTGCTTTTATCTAATACTTCATATACATGGTGTACTCTCATGCACTTTCTTAATCTTTCAAGGCACCAAGCAAGAAAAATCTCTCTGTGTATCTTGACTGTCGTGGTAGCAGAAAAGTGCTGCTGCATTATGGTTGATTCTGCCTCTGAACTTGATGTATCGAAAGGTCCCGCCTCCTGCGCTGTGATTGGTCCAGTCTGTCTTGGGCTGAAGGAAATGGAGCCTTACCAGACTGATTTATGCTCAGTGTAATTCAGTCTGGCTGGCCAGGCTAGCATCACACTGGATTTAGAAATCCTCATAGACTTTTGGAAGGCTTTGCTTTAACAACTACAGAGATGATGATTTTAATATTACCTGTTGTGTTAACCAGTGTAATCGCTAATATGGCAGAGAGACAGTTTAAAAAGTCTCCTTAATAAAAAAATAAAAATAAAAATAAAGTTTTAAAGCAACTTCTCACTCACACAAACATTGTGCGTTGCCACTGGTTGGCTTGCAGAAATAATTAATGACCACACATGGCAGGAAGGCTGACAAAAAATATCTTTAATGTTATTTTTGGATATTTTTATGATATAGTTCTCAAAAAACTTGAGATTGAAATCGTCCATAGGATTCTGATCAGTACATCTCACACGGTATGAACTGACAAATCAGCCTATGTCAAATAAAAATGTCACTAAACTATTATCTATGAGTTTTCTTTCATAGAATAACATAACCTGTGACCAGGTCCGGTCACCGTGGCTGTGAGATGTTAGTTTAGAGCATAGGTAAACTGCCTCATCCATGGTGGGCCTGTAGCCTACCCAGAGAAAGCACATGTTTTCCATTGTGGTTAAAAGAGATGGGGATTAACGTGAAGCACAGCCAGAGCCACAGCTATACACCCCATGGTGGGATCACAGTCCTCCCTGGTCTTTGAGCAGTGCTGATGCAGCTCAGTTGGAGGCTTGGCTGTGTGCAGGGAGAAGGCATGATCAAATCTACTGGTAGTTTAAGGAGAGGCCATTCTTTGGTTTTTAAGGAGGCAAAAAAATATACGGAAGTGGGTGGAAGTGCCTGACAGAAGCTGACAGACACTCACGCAAAAGCAGACTCTAAAGGTTATGGAAAGGTGTTGAAATGAACTGGATATTGCTTATATAACCCCAAAACCGTTCCAGTAAAAGAGAGATAACCTTCAAATATCCTATTAAACACCAAAAAGGAGAAGAGGAAAAACAAAGACGGTGTTTAGACAAGAAAGAAAATTGGCAAATGACCAAAAGTCAAGGCTGTTGAATGCAAGAGTTTCACCTCAGTGCCTCCAGGTCAAATGGGCCACATGCAGGTACCACAGGGGATGGTTATTGCAGGAGACTGTGACCGTGTAGCCAATTAACAGACACTTTATAAAGTCAAACAGCGCAAGGGACATTGAGGACGATATGCATAGTGGAGCATATCTGCGCTTACCAAAAAAAAAAAAAAAAAAACGCCAATTAACCAACACCACATGAAGTTCAGCCGTGACTGTGTGGGCTCCAGAGCTTTTACATGAGCAGCAAGTAAAACGACTTTGGTTGCAGGACGGGGACGGGTGTGGAGGGAGGGCTGAACATTCATTTTGTTAGTCCCACCTACCAATAGTATCCACTTCTGAGTGGTTTGAGGGATGGGAAGTATTTAAGGGGTTGCCAAATTTCATACAAGCTATAAACTAATGAATAAATTAAAACCATTTCTTACACTTCTGTAAATTTCTAAACACTCCAATATACTTGGGTTTTGGTGAGTTCAATCCACAGCGAGATTTTTAGGTCAAACGGTAACAATTAGAGCGTATAGAACACTTCACTCTAATGGAGTTAAGATCCACACCCAGACAAGCTGAACCTGAATATCTCATAAAATTAGGAACCTTCATTCTTAACCTTTTGGCCTCCCATAAACCAAGATAATTACATGTTTTCCGTCTGTCAGTCCTGCAACACTGGTGTATCCCCTTCTCTGTGCGTTTGTGGGAGGAATTGGGCAGTGGAGATTGCAAGCAGGGCGTCTGAGCAGATTTGCTGGACTTTCTCACCCACAAACTCACTGTGTGGCTGAAAGAGGACGGCACGTTAATGAGCGTGCGCAAGCTCGTGTTTGGAAACTGCAGAGAGATTTACGAAGTGATTGGAATCAGCCCTGAAAAGGTCATGCTGAAAGAGTTCACGTGACTAAGTGAATGCAGTTCAGTCTTCAACCCAGGTAACTCAAAGCCAGTAGCTTCTCTACACGCTTGTCCTCCTCAAACCACTTATTCCTCCTTCATGACATCAGTAGTTTCCGAATCCAGTGACGCCACGCTGACATTTGGTCTCTTTGATTAATTGGTTCCTACGGGGCTCTTGGAGTATTTCCGACCAACAGCAGGAAAAAAAAAAAACACTTCTTCAGCTCCGATTTGTTAGATCTAAACACTCCTTTAGCCTCAAGAAAACCACAGCGCAAGATGACCTAACATGAAATAAAAATAGTAAGTCGACGTAGCTGAGTTTTCTTAAACCTGGTCACAGGATGTCGTTACTGGGTGTATCTGTCAAAGTACCCTGACGACAAACATCCGACAGAAAAAACATTTGACTTACGATACAGGAATGCATGCACAGCGAAAACCTATATGCATGCCACTGCACACGTGTCTTCCATGCATTAATTAACGAGGCCTGTAAATATTCCCATGTAAAATGAGAAGTCTGCAACAGTAAAAAAAAAAAAAAAAAAAAAAAAAAAAGGTAAAATGAGGAAAACATGTAATCCAGCTAATCCTGCAAGGATTAGGACCAGGCGAATATCAGCAATAACAAACAAATGACTAACATTCCCGGCCTGTGTGGTTTCAAGCCCCGGGGCTCCAGCTAGAACCCAGCAGGGTCTGGATCCAATCCTCGCTGTTTATCAGTGCACGTAGAAGTGGCCACTTGTGAAACCTCCGTGATAAACGCTTGGGGGACAAACAGAAAATGGCTAACAGAGCAGCCTAACCAACTCACTCCTTCCAGTTAGGTTTACAGATCAGACCACAAGCACCACAGCCCGATATTCTGGCTATGTTCTTACCACTCTATTTTTCACATTGACAAAGCTTTCTATTGGGCCTTTTTTCTGGGGGCTGATGATTTGATATTGCCTTTAACATATTTTAGTGATGAAAGTACTCTAATTTTTCAGGCAACACTTGGGCTGAATTAATTTACCGTTCCGAAAAGCAAAATTTAGCAAATAAACAAACATAGGAAGTTGACATGGTAAAAATATGTTTGCACCACAACCATGTACGCAAACACTCACACACAAGGGCATTCTAAAGTGGCAAATGAGCCCAACATTGCATCTTTTGAGCAGTAGGGGGATGCCAGAGTATCCTGAGAGAACCTATGACTTCATGGAGAGGACAACCAAGATCCAAACATAAGGGGCCCTGGATTTGAGTCTAGACCTTCTTGCTGAAATGCAGCATTTCTACAAATTTTCCCACCATGCAACCCGATAAATAAAATCCAAAGATTTTTTTTTTTTAAGACTCTTGTTTATGAATGACAACATGAAACAGCAAACCTGTTTCATTTATTGACAAAATATTGATTGCTTGTTTATGTGTCACCATGGAGTTATTGCAGAAGAATGCAAGGTGTATAATGTAATCAAGCATAAATTCCCTCAAGGAGTAACATGGTTGCTTAATTGCTCCGTGTCATAAAACTGCAGATCAAAGGCAAAGAAGTGAAGTGAAGAGGCTGTATTTTTTTATTTTTATTTGTAAAACTGCTTTCACTGGTATTGCACCGTATCGTTGTCAACATGACAACTGAGAAGGTGTTTTGACTCAAACTGGCTGAAGGACAGCTTTTTCATGTAGAATCCCTCTGTGGTGTTGCAGGCTAAGTCTGCATCTATGATACAGGGGACCCAGGTTTGAATCCTGGCTCAATCAGTAAGGCCCCTAAGGCCTTGAATAACTAATATCCAAAATTATGAAGAAAAAAATTGTAGGTCTTAAAACGCTATGAATGTGCACCAAACATAATAGTTAAAGTATGGCTTAGGGCTGAGCTAGGCACAATTGTTTTGCCTAAACATCTTTTAGAGGTCAGATACATTTTCGGTGGGTTTGGGTAAGTTTTGATCATACATTTGGATATTAGAGACAGACGTATTGCCACAGAATGACATCAGACTTCACTACCGTAACTTCACAACCTGCCACGAAAAGTGTTTGTCTTTGCGTCGGAAATTAGGTGAGACCAACTTATCTCACTTCCAGTAGTGGGCACAGGCAACCAAGAAGTTAGCTTTCCTTACTCATATTCCACTACCAAAAATATTAGCCTCACTACTCTGGAGGACTGACTCTGACATATTCAAAAATAAATATAAAAATATATACAGAAATAAATACATGCTCAATAAGTATATAAGCATAAAATAAAAACACAAAAATGCATCAAATGAATAAATGATTGGATTGCTGGTGTTAAAAACATTTTTTAGCTGTTAAGTGAATTTCTTGATTATGTAGGTATGCAACATATTCATACCAGTATCATATTAACATTGAACAGCAAATTAATAAAGTGATTATAGTAGTGGCTGTAAGGATTAAACCCTCCTAATGAGGCAGAAATGTGTACAGAAATGGAAAAAGGACAGGCATAAATAAATAGGGTAGAATAAATAAATGTGATAAAAATATATAAAAGGGAAGAATATCTTTTATAGTGTATTATAAAATACACAAAAATAGATTCCGTTAAAAACTAATTGATAAACAAAGTTGACAATTATAATGAAAATAAATAAATGAGGTGATTATCAAAGAGGAATAAATAAATAAGCTAATTGAAAGAGATATTTACATTTATGTCTCATTTTAATTACTGCTTACATTTATTTATGTTTGTTTGTCTGCATTTTGTTTATTTATGTTATGCTTATATATTTATCGAACATGTATTTATTTATGTATATATTTCTATTTTTTTTAAATTAATCAGTGTCACTCCTCCACCGCTAAATCACTGAATAAATAAGGTGATTAGTGGAAGCTACCGCTAACCAATGGCTTTCACTCAGTCTTTATCAGTGCCTGACAAACAAATGCAGCGCTGAATGATTGAGGCAATAGCTGTTTTAGTTCAGAATAAACGACTTCAAATTTTTTAATTTACACAGCAGTGGAAGCATTTGAAAATATTCTATCTCTCTGTCCCCAGCAGCATCAAAAAATAGTGTGTGGGCTGGAATCCTGTAAAATAGTGCAGGACTGAACGTTTCAGGAGGTCCCTTTTCCTCGTTTCCATCTGACTCTGACAAACGTTAAAAAATCTTGAGTTTCTTGGGTTACTTACTGCTATAACATCAATATTCTTATATAAAACGATTATTGTCTACTAAAAGGAAATATAGTGGAAGCATCTGAGAATATTCTGCCCAGCCACAAAAAACAGTGTGGACTAGAAGCCTGGAACACAGTGCAGAAGAAGTCCTGTCACACAATAAAGTCTTCTTCTTCTGTTTTTATCATGACGACGATGCCAACAATGATGTCATGACGTGTACATTCACAGCAAGCCAATAACGCGCCTACATCTGGCATCTGCTGCTACGTCTTGTGAAGATTACTAGCAGACTTACAGGTATTGTAACCTTTTATTGTGGAAGCTAACTAGCCCGCTAACAGTTTCCAAACCAAGCGAGAACGCTACTCTGCTGAAAAATACAGTCATTTCCGCAATTATGTCCTTTCAATGTGAAAGTTAAAGTGCATCAAATTTAGTGGTGAGAAAGCAAAGTTTGATGCCTGGCCCCACCCCCTAGATCTGCTCAAAACTCACCATTTTAATAACTTTTAATTCCGACCATGCCTTAAAGGAACACCGACCATATATGCAGCCGATTACCTTAAAATCCCTAGAAGGAACTTGTCAAACTTCTATATATTTAAAGTCTCAAAATCACTCAAAAATTCCAAACTTTCTGTTGGTTTTAGGACATACCTCTAAGAGATTTTTTTTATTTTCTTGTTTCAGCAGGTTGTATCTGTGCACTGAATTTCAAAAGTCTGCGTTGTACCTTTTGGGCTGGCTCAGTGTATTGGTGATCATAGAGCAATCATCAAATCAACTGAAATACAAAAATGTCACTAGGGGTTGAATTTTGTGCAAAATCTGATGAGATTTTGTATATATTTAGGCTTTCAAAAAGCCACTTTATTTCGGGGAGAATAGAGACAACAGGTCTTCCCAGCGTGTTAGTTGTGAAACCTAAGAAATGAAGAAATTACAACATCTTGCTTTCTCTGTCTGCTTCCACCACAACTCTTTACCTGCTGTGCACAGCGACTTACGAAGTCTGAAGGAGTCTTCTGTCCCAAAGTAATTCCCCAGCTGGCACAAAAGCCATCTGGGGTGTGTCTGAGAGCTTAAGCAACAGAATAACTCTTTCAAGCACAACTCTGCGTGGTTCTGACAGCAGGGCGCTGAGGTTGCCACTACCTAGACTCTGACTGTACCTCCACCCCCTCTTTCACTTCTCTAATCCTGGCCTACATGACTGACTCCAACTGAAAGCCCCACACGCCAGAGGTGGGAACCAAAAGCACTGTCAGATGTATATAAAAAGACCACCTGCTCATCAAACTAAATTGCATTCACAATTGTGAATGAAGAGAAAGGAAAGAAGGAGGAAATTATAAAAATAAAAGGAAAGACAAGTCAAAAGGCTCCCTCTGTGATCTCGGCAAACAAAAGAACCAATTGCATGTCTGTGTCATGATTCTAAGGCTCAAAATTGGCATAGGAACCCACTCAATACTGCTCGAATGTGTACATGTTGATATAGGATCCCACCTGAGAGCAGAAGAGGTGCACAGACTCACCTTTCAGCCTTTCATCTTGATTTCTTTTGTATTCCATGACACTTGTATGTCCTGTCTCTTTCCTCTTTTGGGTCGAATTGGCTGTTATTATTCCAAACAGCATTATCTTTATTAATGCCACAGGTCTCAGGACGGTGCACTTGCCGGGAGCCGGGTCTGGATGGAGGAAAGACCAGTCTGGCTAGATAAAAGCTCAGCGGAGAGTGATGTATGCAAGGCAGACAGCTCTGACGGGCCTTCATCCTTGCTCTTCAAGCTCAGAGAGAGGCAGAGGACCTACAAAGACAAAGATGTGACTTTAATCTTTAGATCAGGTGGAAACATTTGTTCTGAGAGTAGTATTAGAGAAGGATATCAAAGGCACTTTAGGTTACCCGACAGTTGTAACAAACACATTTATTCAAAAGCAAACATATTTCTGTGAAATTGAACAAAAAATATTTGAAATACAAAAAAAGAGAAAAGTTTTAAGCCATAAAACTATAGTTTATGGTTTAAAAACAAGTACTCTATTTACGTTGTGGCTGGTTTATTCTTGAATGAGCCCTTTTCCAAAAGGATGTCATGCATGACAAGTTATTTTAAAGGTGGTGTGGAGAGCTGAAGTGTGGCCAGGCTGGGGCAGGGCAGCGGCCGGGGGTCTTAGCTTAATGCCTCAAGCCCCTCGCTCCAGTGAGGCACACAGAATCAGCTCCTGGCCAGAGTCCGGACACTGATTTGTGGGACTGGGTGATTATGATCAAATCAGCCATGAGGACCACCCAGACGGTGGTACACGACGACAAACAAGAAACAAAAAACAGGAACAAAACCACGAACCCACAAATTTGTCTTAACTTTGACACTCATAAAAATGCTAAATGCCACTAACGTCTAAAATAAATATGTAGTCTGTAAAGATATAAAGCTGCAGACGCTGTGTGTAATCCATCTAATGGCATTAATGGGATTAACAAAGTAATTTTGAATTGAACTGACCCACTCAATTCGAGTAAGAGGAATACATTTGATGAAACTTTCTCATATCTAACCAATAAAGTTCACTAATCTGGGTTTATTTGTTTCAACAGATTTAACGTATTTCTGCCAAAGCAATCTCTAAACGTTTGTCTGTTGCGTGCAAAAATCCTGTTTTCCTCTAAAAGTGGTGTGACGTCACCTCTGCTCCTTCATCAGCCTAAAGTTTTCATCCAACCAAGAAGTTTGTTTCTGAAAGAACAATGCAGAAGGAATATCTATTGTGAATATATTAATATATGTTTTCACTGACATTTTATATAAATATGGATTGATGAAAATGATTTATTCCCCTCTCAAGATTTTCAGTGGAAAATCTTTATAGGCATTACAGCAATCAGCCATTTTCCATGATTGTCATATAAGTTTGTTATATATCCAAGTTTTTAAGGATGGAAGGCCTCCTTGCCATCATTTTAAATTTTAGCTCATTCCACAGAGTCTTGCATATTCAAATTTTAAGAGTACCTTCATTCAGAAGATATATGTTGGTAAAATCAAACACTTACTTTAATCCTTAATATGCATGTCATATGGATAACTTTGGGTTTACGTGTGTAAAAAATAGTAAGCACCCTCATCAAGACAATAATATATTTCGAAAACAGTATAAAAGAGAAAATAATATATTACATCTGTGTATAACATGGTTCAAATTTGTATCTGGTTAGAGCATTCAAAAGATGGACATTGGATGTCTGCAACAACATACTTTTCAGTCTCTATTAAAGTAGTATTTTGTTTTAAAAATGTCTTTCTTAGCTGCCAAAGGTTTGAACAGAAGCTTTCAATGCAGATAGAAAGCGAAGGCAAATCTTTTAAATTAATGATACTCAACTTGACCAAGTTAACCAAAGACTTTATGTCCTAATGCAGATCTTCCACTAGTTCACACTCGGTGAAGTACTTCATTTCTTCTCTATAAGTCACTAGAGAGAAGTGACTTACTTCTCTATAAGTCACCTTTCCTGTCAAAGCCCTGTGCAAATATGCAAAGCCAAAGAGGAAAAACCAAGAAAAGCAAATATTTCCCGCTTGCCGGGGCACAACGCAACTGAACCTCGAGGCACCAGTCGGATGAGCCAAACAATAACAGTCAATGACAAATCGGACGTGGTGCATTCCTTGAGCAAACACTGATCACATAAATGGAGACAGGTAGACAAACACTCACCTGCCCTGAGCAAATAATACTCACACACCAACACATGCATACTTTTAGACTAGGTTTATGTAACTATGATTACAGATATTTGCAATTGAAGCATTTTTATAATAGGAAAAATAACTTTTTTTGCAATATACTGTAAACATTGAAAACCACATGCAAATTTGATGTTGCAAAAAAATCTGAAAATTTTAAACCCATATGACATATCCATTACTCCCCTTGTATTCAGAGGGGGTTGCATCATCAGTGCTTTGCATTTATATGACTACCCGTTGCAGCCTTTTGATTGGGCACTCCAACAGAGAAGATGAAGAGAATAGGAAGTTGTGGTGGCAAAGAGTGGCAGTGGAGTGGGCTGGTGGCAGTCACATGAAGGAAAAAAACCTTGCCTGGTTTCTATGGAGATGAGTCAACAGCGGTTTGAGAGAGCAAAAAAAAAAAAAAAAAAAACTGGGAGTGGGAAGTGGAAGGAGGGAGGCAATGACTGACCTGCAGTAGTTAACAATTCATCCCTGTATCCGGATCTCCAATGATTGGGCAAACATGGTGCGCTACAGAAACAAATGGGCCCCGAGAGGCTGAGAGAGGGGCATCACCCTGTTGGTGACACAGTGACAGGCTCCCACTGTTTGGTGAGAGTAGGGGAAAGGGACTGCCAGGGAGGGACGGAGGAAAGGGACATGATGGGTGGTGGGAGAGTAGCTAAGCAAACAGAATCATTGGAGGCTACAGTACAGTATGGATGGCTGAAGCCTTGGAAAGTAGAGTAATGGCATGATTTGTGTAAAGATCCCATTCTGAGGATAAAGATGATCTTTAAAGTGTACCACAGCAAATATCAACCAATAAATCCTGTTCCAGGTTTTCATGTTAAGTTAAAGAGGTAAGAACATTTGGCTACCAGTTGTGCCAACAGAGAAAATAAAAGTTTTACAGGCCCGAAATATGGTAACAGTATATGTTTCTGGCATAAATCCATTTTGTTACAGAAGGGGAAAACACATTACCTTTCAAGGGATAGTTTAGGTTTCTTGAAGAGAAGTTCTGTAAAGTTATTAGTTATTATACGCTTTCAAAGATACCATTGTTAAGATTATTATTAGTTTTTCTCAGCTGAAAAATCTACATTACCTAAAGTAATTTGCTAGATCAGGTATGACTGATTATTCTACTCTAAGAATCAAGAATGAAGTGAACTTTTGAACCAAGACCGTGTCACTTTCTCCTAAGCAAGGAGCATAGCATTAGGTTTTCCCAAAAGTAGCTGAATGACATCGTCACCTTATTTGCATAATGTTCAATTTGCTCATAATTGTAATGGAGGTTATAGGAGAGATGAATAATGTTGTAGGAGAGACCAGAAGTGAGTAAAGTACACAGTGAATACATTTAGAACAACAAATCAATGTTCCTCTGACAATTCTAGTTTTCCAAGTCCAATCATTTACCTTTATTCAGGCAGTGACATGCAAAAATTCATCAAAAGAGACACCACCTTTTTGTGTGTGTGTGTGTGTGTGTGTTTGTTTTTTGTTAAATGTGGTTTGATTCTTTACCTTGGCTACAAATCCCAGTATACTATGAAAATAAAAAAAGTATGCAATCTTCATTACTCTAAATAAACCAAGAAGAACCCGTGACAATGTTGTGATTTTATTTCAATGCATTGATTTTGAAGTACTTTCAGCTAAGGAAAATGTAACATTTATACCCCGTTGAGACAAGGGGATCTGCCACTGTTAATTTGGAGACTTCATGGTAAGGGGATGAGGATCCCCTGCTCTAACTGCAGCTGGGAAGGACTGCAGTGCAAGCACTTGGCCTCTTGTGAGTGCTTTGCAAATAAGGAAAGCCCCATTCCATAATCCTTGAGTAGAGTAAAAACAAGAGTGTGCAAAAGTCTCCAGTGACACCATTAGAAGTTGATACAGGGTTTTTTTGGAAGATGTCTTAAAATTAAATACACTTTAAATACGCTTTATCAAGCTTAGAAGCCCCCAAAGCACCGTATATTACATTCAGTCATTCACCCACACATTCACATGCTGACGGTGGTGAGCTACGTTGTAGCAACAGCTGCCCTGGGGCAGACTGACAGAAGCAAGGCTGCCATACATCAGCGCCACCAGGCCCTCCCATCTGAGCACTGTCAGCAGGCAATGCGGTCTTGCCAAGGACACAACAACTGAGATGATCTAAACGGGGATTTGAACCAGCCAGTTACAGGACAAACGCCCTAGCTCCTTGTGCCATTGCCGCCCCACATGACTGGTCCATACATTCTCCTTTGGTTGTGGCATTCGATGCCAGTTCAGGTCCTGTGTCTCCTCCTTCTCAGGTCAGGAGTATAGGGTCACGCCCGTGGAAGGCAGAACAATGGAGCTATCAAGAGTTAATAGCTGATCTTTGGTAGAAACAACAGGAGCGTGGCCGATCACGCGGTCTCCGAAAACAAATTACGTGGAACAAAAATAAGAAAACAAAGTTGTCCACAACATGGTAAGCTCCATAATGTATACCAGCAAAGTGGGGAAAATAGGAACACACAACAAGTCTATAAATAGATTTAACAAAGATAAACTCAGGGCTGAGTGGGAGCTGCTGGAACCGGCTGCCTGCTGGTGGGGTGCTGGAAGAACCTCAATATGACATATTTCTACTCAAACTAAGGGAACTATTACATTCAGAAGCATTGTGGTACTGTGAGATGGCATGCAATTATAGCAGCGTGTTTAGAAAAAAAGAAGGGAAGGCAAGTATTTTCTTCTCCAACTCCACAGGTATATTACATTGCCATACCTTTTAAATCTTCACTTTACTGAGCTAGGTTATTTCAGGTGAAACAAAGTTAAAGCCTGTAATAGCCAAAGCTAGAAAGTCTTTATTGATCCCAGGGTGAAATTGGATAATATGGGATACAAACGAAAAAAAAAAGGGATTCAAAGCTTGCAGGACCCGTTTCCAAAACACTGACCACTGAACAGCAGTGTGTAGTGCCGTCCATAACAAATCGGTGAGAGAAAAAACAGATGAGAGACGGATGGATCACATCATCCTGAAAAAAAAAAAAAAACACATAAGGCTTCAATACTCTTCTTATGCTGGGCCAGACTTTACGTAGTGTTGTAATCGTTCTCGGTCAGCAGAAGTTTCTCTTTTTCTTTTTTTTTACCTTATGCGCTGTCAAAGCTGGGTCTGCTAATAAAAGTAGAAACTCAGATTCTGTTATCTAATTGCCTGGCTAAGTCTAAGGAGTTGAAATGCCATCATTACAAGAGTGCCATGCGAAGGGTGTGTGAGAGAGAACCTTTTTCTGGTTTTTCACTTCCACCCACGTCAGAGCTGAGGGCTGAAGCATGGCCTTCCTTTAGTTTGAATTAGGCTACTCTCAATTATAATCCACCCGATGCCTTTTAAGCCAAACACAGAACAACTTCTGAGTGTCTGTCAAAGAAAGAGAGGGAGAGAGAGAGAGAGAGAGAGAGAGAGAGAGAGACGAGAGTGTAACGGAAGAAATGAAAGAGGAAAAGTGGTATAAAAATAGCAGATGTAAAGAGTCACTTCTCGAAAGGTGTGTTATTCAGTAAGTTTGGAACAACCTTTTGCCAGTGGCTGGACTCTAAATTTAGTACATTTACTAAAATAAAAAAATGAGTTCAATCTGGCATCGAAAGTTTCTCCTCCCCGTTTATGAGCTCAACCCTGAAGCTATCGTCACTTATGACGAAATACTAACCATGCAAAACAACGAAAAAAAAAAAGACCTCCTCAAATAGTAAGTACATAAGGAAACAGTTCCAGTGTAAGGGTTCCTGTAAATGATCCTGTTGTGGAAGACCAGTGCATGAGAAACGTGTTGTTTTTTGTGTTCTAAATTTAGAAGAGATATTGCTTTTACATAACAAAAATATGGAATCAGTTAGAGCAGGGGTCTTAAACTCCAGTCCTTGAGGGCCAGTGTCCTGCCACTTTTAGATGTGTCTCTGCATCCCTATATTGGCTTCACGTTAAATCAAGAATATAATTTAAAATTCTTTCTCTCACATATAAAGCCTTTAACAATCAAGCGCCATCATATAACAGAAATCTGATTACCCGATATATTCCCAACAGAGCACTTCGCTCTCAGACTGCAGGTGTACTGGTGGTTCTCAGAGTCTCTTAAAGTAGAATGGGAGGCAGGTCCTTTAGTTATCAGGCTCCCCTCCTATAGAACTAACTCCCAGTTTTGGTCCATGGGGCAGACACCCTGTCTACTTTTAAGACTAGGCTTAGAATTTTATTTTTTTGGCAAAGCTTATTGTTAGAGTGGCTTGGGTTATCCTGAGCTATGTTTGTAGTTATGCTGCTATATGCTTAGGCTGCTGGAGAACATCAAGATCCATTTCTCTCACTCTGCTTAGTGCTTCTACTGTTCTCCAATTCACAATACTTGCTGTTTTTATTTAACTTTAGACTTTTTGTTCTCTCTGTCTTTTTTCTTTCTATAGTAGGTACACCAGGTCCGGCATTCTGTTAGCTGTGACACAATCCGATTGAAGCAGATCATCTTCCATTACCATATAACATAGAAAGGATTCCTAGATCAATGTGTGCTTTTTTGTGTCTCTGCAGATGACCGCTGAGACTGTGCCTGGTTCGCCTGGAGGTTTTCCCTCCTGTTAAAGGGTTTTCATCTTCACTGTAGCTTCACCCATACTCAGTCTGAGGGATTGCTGCAAAGCCATCGGCAATGCAGGCGACTGTCCCTGTGGCTCTACGGTCTTTCATGAGTGAATGCTGCTTGTTAAGATTTGATGCAATCTGCTGGGGTTCCTTAGATAGGAAACTTTTTGACCAATCCGTCTTTGAATTTGACTTTGTAATGTGCCTTGATTTGACATCTGTTGTGAATTGCTGCTACATAAATAAAATTGAATTGAATTACTTTGGCGGTGATCTGCAGAGACTGACTGCATGTTACCGAGCTAATTTAGCCATTTCATTCAAGTGTGTAGTGCAAGAGATACATCTAAAAGTTGCAGAACACCAGCCTGAGGATTTAAGTTTGAGAACATAGTTATAGGATGACCTATTTTAGTATTAGTAACTTCTTCACATTTCGTTAAGTTACACAAACTTCAATAAACTGTAGTTGATTTTTTTACAAAGCAGGAGTATTCTTCCCCCTTTACTCTCATAGTCCAACATACAATTCACTGCAACCAACTTCAAAACATTTAGTCAGTAATGATACTCTAGCTGAGTGCAACTCTCAGTGTCAGTACCGCTGTTGTGCAAAGACCTCAGAGACCAACACCGCAAGTCTTTATCTTTATCAATGAGCACAAGACAGGTGATGGATTAAGTTGTGGTGAGGTTTTAATCAGGGTTAGTATATAAAACATTAACCAAAGCTTTAGACATCACATAAGACGCTGTTCAATTGGGCATTTAGAGCCCAATTAGAGTTGTAGCCAATAGGCCCGTAGTTACTCTATTGGAGCAACAGAGATCGACAGTTTAGGTAAGAAAATCGGTAAAGGGGCAGTGATTAAATAGCATTATCACAAATCTGGCCTTTATAGAAGAATGCACAAAGAAAGCAAATATTAAAAGAAAATCACCGGAGGCTCCATTTGCAGTTTTGCACAGGTCATGTAGGGGAAACGGCATACACATGCAGAAGGCACTCTAGTCAGTGGAGACCAAAATTGACCTTTTGATCTACATGCAAAATGCCAAGTGAGGCGGAAACTTGTTACCATCAATTGCCCGGCAGAAACCTTCATCATGTTGAAACAAGGTGGTGGCAGCCATGCTGAGGGGAGATTTTTGTCAGGAAGGGGCAGGGAAATTGGTTAGAATTGATGGGAAGATAGATGGGAAAAAAGAACCTAAACATACAGTGATAGACTTATTTTAGAATGACCCACACCTTTCATATTGTTTAATTTAAAAAATGAAAAGTTGGTTCACACTCCCCCAACGGCCATAAGAAAGTTATAATCATAATAATATTGTGGTTGCAATTTAGTTTTTTTTTTTGTTGGTTCTTGGTAAAACTTCAAAGGATATTACTACTATATGCCTGTGTGCGGCAAGAAGAGGAGGGTGCCCCTGGAGTCAAAGTAGGGACTAATTGTAACAAAGGTCCCAGATAAGCTCAAGAAGCATGCAGGAGTCAGGCCTGTAACTAAAACACAAGCATAAACACAAGCGATGTTAGGGATTACACCCTACAATCCGCCGCAGGAGATCACAGACGGCACAGGTGTAACCATCTCTGCGCATGCATTCTTCTCCGTGAACGTTATGCCAGCGGAGGTCTGACTGACAGCTCATCATCTGCTCTTGTTGGCAGTGTGAAGCCTGTGTAAACATCTTTATGCCTGTATTTGACTGTGGACCCACACACACACACACACACACACACACACACACACACACACAAGCGCAGGAAACAGTAGGATTACAACGGCTAATGACGTGTCCAAAAATGTCTTGCACCACAGTGCCACTCATTCGTGGCAAGAGTGAAGCAGCTTTTTTTTTTTTTTCATCGTTCATTGTGGAACTGACATTTATTTTGACTTGTTTTGTTGGGATTTAAGATAGATCTGAACAAATTCTGATAACAATATACTTCCTTTATTCAGGATCTTTGTTTAAAACATTGGTTTTTAGAAAAGAAAAGAGAGGGGCCTTCTGAGTGAAAGCTGCAGGAGTGTTATAAAAAGCTGTTTTCTCAGTAAACAGCACCCTCTAGAGCGACATGATACTTTCAGTTCTGCAGCTCATCCTTGCTTTTGCGATCAGTCTCTAAATAACCTGCAAAGGTTAGACCCCATTAGAAGATTTCATGCAGACAATTTTCTACATTCAGAAAAGGAAAGCAATCAAACGTGCTCATGTTGTTGGATTATCTCGATGAGAGGCACCAAGTAAGCAGGCTATCGTGTTCTCTGGCCTCTCCATGAGCCCACATAGCAAAGCTCAGGCTTAACCACTCGTTTTTCCCAATGTGAGCTGATAATGAGGCAGGCTGTTATTAAGATGTTTGCTTTAATCGCGCGCAGGGTTATTAGGTGCGGTTTACAGTACACAGGAGAGATTAAGGCAGGCCACGCTTGACAGAAGAAAAAAAAGCTGAGGAGGCTGATGATAAGCCAGCTACCCACTGCTGCTGAAACGGGGCTCGAAAATACGAGCGCGCATCGTGCACCAGGCACAGCATGACAAGGTGTTTACCCCCTCGATCTCTTTGCTTTCTCTACCATCTTGGTTTCTCCAGCTTTTGGCCCAAATCAATTTACACAACCACAAAGGAATGCCTTGTATACCAGGGGCATAGCAGGGGGGAAAAAAGGACAGCAAAGACAGGATTACAGCGGGATCTAAAAAAGCAGTAGGTATTCTTTTATGTTTGCAAAAAAAAATAAAAAAAACATGGCAGGGAATTCGACAGTATTGTTCAAGCCCAGACACATACACACTTACTGCTTTACATAAAATAAATCAGCCTGTGACATGCAGCATTCTGCATACACCCGAGGAGCACTATGCGTTTCCTCCATATTTTCTGTGCCACTTAAAAAAATAAAAACAATTTTATTGCATTTAGGAAGAATTCGTGGAGCACTTGAGAATCCATCGTTTTATAAGTTTTCACGTTTTCCCACAGACTTCCCACCAGCTTTTCCGACCATTTGACCCACGCATACAAAAGGCAGAACTTTTAATAAAGTATGGAGCCAAAAACACTGCACTCATGTGCTACTTAAACATGACATGCAGCACCCACCCTGAATGTTTATAAGAGCTGTGGTGCACTAAGAAAACGTTGCTTTTGCCACACATGAAGACAATAAAAAGACATTCATTAAGGTGAATGAAAAAAAAAATTCCATGCTGAATGCTCCGGGGCTGGTAAAGCTGGTTGAGAACGGGCGTTGGTATGAAGCAAAGGCTCCATTTACATAAACTGTGTCAGAGCAAAGCTAATTCTAGATAAAAATTCACATTTCACCCACCCTTTCAGATAGAGCCATGGGATGGTGTGTGCGCGTTTGTCTATTTGTGTGTATCAAGTTAGTAGAAGGTCAGATTGGTAAAGTATTAGAGCAATGTTTGCTCTCCTAAATGTACACTTGGGGACCGGCCTATTTGAGAGTTTGAACAGTGACGTGTGAAACCTGTAAAAAACAGGACGCAGCACTGCTCTGTTTGCTCAAGAACACCAAAAGAATGGGCCCATATTACAAAACAAATCTCTCAGCTCACATTCCTGCTGTCTGTCAAGCTTCGTACCTGTTGAACAGGATGTAACACAAAACGGAAAAAAGTAGTTGAGGGGAGACCTCCTTCAAGTGTAGGTGACTTGCCATTTGTCAAGAGAAGGTCAGCTCTCTGGCCATATCTAACAATCAATAGAGAGAGGCGTGCGTCTAATAGTTTTTCTTTATAGTCACGTTAGGAAGTTTGATTATACATCTTCGCTTTGGTATTTCTGGAGATTGAAAGAGTAGCAGTACAGAAGAGCCACTAAGTAATAATTCACTGATCACCAAAAATGCAAAGCATATATTTTACGTAATTTGAAGTGGGGTCTAGACCTGAATTCCAAAAACGTAACTTCTAAAATGACAATAAAAAAAACAGCAACACATGAAAGTGTAAAGCTTAAAGTTGATATTTCTATAAAATATGCATTGCAAAATGTTAGGAGAGAGGTTCCCTAGAGCTTTCCAGGAAGGTCGGGACATATTAGCAAAAACTGCAAAACAATTGGGAAATATTTTAGTTAATTATCATCATGTAAACCAGTGAACTTCCATGCATTTGGAACAGCCATCACAACCAGTACTGAAAGGTTGGGATCCTTAGGCCTTCATATGATGATGTTTTCAGTGCATATGGCTGACGCAGAACCATTCTGTTCCTCAGTCAATCAACTGTATCTTTAAAACTAAACCTAAAACAAGCTCAGAGTTGCTCAAGAGGAACAGGCAACTGCAGAGGAAAAAGACATAAAGCACAAAGCAACAGTTACAGAACTGGTGCAATCCGGGATCAAGATGTATGAAATGTTCAACCACAGTCTTATTTTTGTTTAATATAATTATGAGTATTATTTGGTTTGAGATAATCAGATAAAGCCGCTACGTGGAAACTCATCATTTAAATCCAGATTTTAAGGTCAACTTAGAGGGACGGAGGATGATCATTTGAGAACTCATCAATGTTCAATAGTCTGTGCTAGCATCCATGATGTTATGATCACATCTATGGTTGACATTAACATAAGTAAGCAGTAGTTAGGACGGCTTTTTCAAGTAAATATTTGTGCATTTCAGTAAGACAGGGTTGGGTAAAATATTAAATACATTTCTGTAGGCAGTCCAGATTTACAAACCAATTGCTATATTAATATATTATTATAAAAAAAACAAAAGAGGAGGCTACGTTTTAGATCAGCTCAGATCTTCACACTCAAAATGCTCCATTTCTGGAGCTACACTTGAAATTGGTGCAACAAAATTGTAAAATCCAAATTAGCAGTGTTTTATGTCTAAAAATAATATAGTCTTGTATTTTTTGTGATTATTACGACATGCTTGCTGCCATTTTACCACTTCACTATTTTGTACCTGTGTAGTTGTGTTCATTTTGCACAAGATGTTTCCGGGGATAACATTTAATACAGATTGTGCATCAATGAATATTCGCCACAGGGACGTTTTCAACCGAGTTCGACAAGCAAGTCATTTCCTATAATCTACTCATAGTATACTCTGGGGAAATATGGCGGCATAACCTCAATAAACAATATCTACAGGACATACGGTTGCTCAGAGCTATTTTGATTTAATCAAAGGTCATAATCTTTTATGTTTCATATGAGGCAACAAGGATCAAGTACAAATTCAATCGAAATAGTCTTTAGAAAATAACATACAATTACATTTAATTATGGGTTAGATTTGAGAAATCTTGTAACCATCAAAATATTTTTTTTACAAAGAGAAACAAACTTACAGGCCACAGTTTGCACACACGGATAAGAAATGGTTTGTTCGCAGACACAAAATAGGTATAGAAAGAAAAGAAAAGGCAACGCGTGGCTATAAAAAAGGCCAAATTGATCCAGAACTGTTTCCACTATTCTCACAATACTGTTTAAATAGTTTGGAGTCCACTAACCTAAGATCATACCAGAGGCCCCAATTTGTTTGAAAAATTGTGATTGGGTTTAATTAAGGCATGAAATTCATTCCTTTCACTGTCAGTAGTCATTAGTTGCAGATTCAGCGATCCATCTTCAGACATGTTGTTAGCCCATGGATTTGTGTACTTGCAAACTGTCTTTCATTAGAGCAGTGACAAATCATCGTTTTTAAATTCCCAAATCAGAAAAATTAAAATATCTCATGCCAAGACTGGCATGAGGCCAATCTTGCTGTTATGTAAGGTGGTTAATATATGAAAACACACTGACGTATCGAAACAGTTGGGCTGATGCGGACATATGCAAGCTGTGACAGAAGTGAAGAGAAGCCCCATTAAATGTCGGCCCGTTTCTCTTCCCTTGGTGCAAGCATCCCTGTTTCAGAGGGAGCTACTGGGAGAACTGGATGTGATTTGTATGTGTGTTTTTGAAGAGGGGAGCTCATAAACAGCCATGAAAGGGGCCCCTCTATTCAGCTCACAAGCCGAGATGCGCTTCACTGCACCAGTCTTTTGTTTTCCCCTGCTCAAAAAAACCTTAAGCACAGAAAAAAAAAGGGTTGATTCTTTGGATGTGAGCAGGTCCAAATGATGACATTAGATTGGTGCCCGCTTTGAGTGAAAAAAAAAAGAAAGTGGCGCTTAAAGTGATTTAAAAGATGCAGAGGAGAGCTTCCCACAAATCCTGTTTGAAAAAAAAAAAAAAACTCAAGAGGAGAATGGGGAGGCAAGATGCCAAGCTAGTGATCGCTCTAGTCTATAGTATGCAAAACTGCTCTCAACTAAAAGAGTGCAGTGGATGCTAAAACAAAAGATGAGGCGCATTCCTTTATCACGTGATGAAGGGCAATGTGCTGTGGTGGTGCGTGGGGTCAGGAAGCTCACCAAACTTCCCACGCTGCACACCGCCCTCAATAGGGCCACGGTTAATGCCTGCTACACTTCATTATGGACAGGGGAATTTTGTTTGTTTCCAAAGCAAACACCTTAGTGCCTACACCAGGATAAGCTGTCCCAAAAATACTTCCTCATCGGCATGACATTGCTAAAACATTAATTAGACTGAAAAAAAAAAAAAAAAAACCTCGGAGTAATGCCTTATTGCAGAAAGAAGAATATTTTCTTATTGATCCACAAGCATCGCAGATACGGTATGACCGTCTGATAAAATAAACAATGTAAGTACGTCAACCATTTCTGCAAAAAAAAAAAAAAAAAAAACTAAACGCAGAAGGACATTTCTGCAAATGCTCCAAACATTCAAGCAGGAACTAATTTGACACTAAAAACCAGCCAATGGCATCACACGGAGTGTGTCCCTGTGGTTCCTGTTCATCGATAGCAATCAAACAGGTGTCTAACTGTGTAAACAAAGAGACCACGCCAAACAAGCCACCTGCTGTGCACTCTTGATCAGGTTAAAGGTCCGGTTTCCAGAAAATCCATTCATCCTGCACTTTCAGCTGTAAACACGTCTGTCTGATATGTCTGCTATCAGGAAGAACAGGTGATTTACATTTTTTTTTTTTTTTTTTTTTTGCAAATCATGTGCTAAATTTAACAGCATGCCAACACCTACCTGCTGTCAGTTATGATCCCACTGATGTTGCTCTTTGAATTTTGCACGTTCACTGTTAACAGACTGGGAGCTGTTGTATTTAACACAGATAAATTTCACTTAGACTAAGCCTGTTTGTGTTTTTTTGACCTGAATTGAGCTTAAATGTATTACCAGAGCAACACATTAATTAATTGACCAAACAGCTGCTTTTGTATATTCAGTAGAACTGCTAAATCCGAATGCAATGGAATCTCAATTCTTCCCAAAACATACGGCAAATCACTGCCTTGATTACGAATTTCCCTCCGAACATTAATGTGTTGGATCTATTTAGCAGGCACACGATCCAGAGCACACAGCCGACCACTGCACCACTCTCGCACCACAAAGTTGTTTTGCCAGTAGCCTGTAAGCGCCATGTGTTGTTTGCAGCATTGGATGCGAGGTGGGGCACACACTGTACCGGTTCCCTGTCCATAACGGGGCAACTTTCATTTCATTGTCTTTATTATCTATTGTTTTATCATTATTTCACTGTTCAGTAACTCTAGGATTCATTATTCTATTGTGCTTCACATAACTATAATTTTGAAATCTGTGCATGTTTTGGCAAGTATCCCAAAACAACCATCTTTCCAAATACAAATTTTCTAGATACAAACTGCCTGTTGAAACAAGTTAAATCTGTATCCAGAGGTTCCACTGGATTAGACTTGCTTGCAAGTAAGTATTTCTATTAACAAGTGAGAAATTATTTTCCCTGGAATGGCTCTACTCATGAGAATAAATGAGCTGGCAACACCTGTGAACATTTTCAATATAAACATCAGTGGAAATCATTATTTCACAATAAATACCTGGTGAATGAACAGTGAGCAAGATGGAAACACTGAGTGACTCAGACAGGATTCAAACTGATGGGTTTTCCCCATTTGGCATATTTGTCCTCTGTCTGGCTTGCCAAGAAACATCCCCTCTCTCCGAACAAAAGGATAGTCAAATGCACTAAATACATATCTTACCATGCACATTAGGAACACATAGTAGAAAATTTAAAGGAAACTGAAAGAAAACTGGATATATGGGTATGGGTAACGTCATATTCCTATGCTTTCTTCTTCTGTGTAGACCGTGATGTTACCTGAAAGTCCGAGACTGAGCCGACATTTCTAATTCTTTGGTACACCAGATATTTTACATTGAAACTTATATGAAACAGGGAATTTCTAAACAATAGTAGTGTGAAGGTACATGAATACATACCAAAAATGTTTAGCATACTCTAATGGTTTTGTATTCATGTGTACCAAACGACTGCAGTTTTATTTGAACCTGTACCCAGGCACAACATTTTTATGTAAAACTTTACATTTTAGAACACAACTTTTAGAAGGTACTGCAACAACAAAAACTAAATAAGTGAGAACACAGACAAAAAGGAGCCTATGGACTCCCCTCTATTATTAAAGTCTGTTTTTTGCGGACGTTTCTCAGTCAACTACAGCAACGGCGGAGAAAGAACGGGGGAATGAATAAAAGCTGTGCATAAAATTTGTTCAACAGGGTAAGGGATGTTGATAGCTCTACATCCCATTTAACAACTTGAAATGGCATAACCCCGACAGTAAACATAACTGGTACAAAGAGAAACAAACAGTCCAACGTGCCAACCCAGCTACCTTTAGCATTCAAACAGACTCTTGCTATTAAGTCAGTCCATGCCTGAGTCATAAACTACACCAAAGAAGTCATTATGGCAGTGGACATGCAACCATACTTAAACACCAGGTAAATACTTGTCAACTTATGAAGTTCCGTGTAGTCAACCTTTTAGCTAGCAAATTGCCCTAGCAAGTGCAAGCTACAGTTCATACACAGCTGTTACAATGCTTCCGCAGTTAAAACCCAACCTGACAAATGGACAAAAAAAAAAAACACACACACACAGTCTCAATCACTCACTCCTACCCCAGTGCCCCCACACACAACACACAAACACAAAAAAAGGGGGGGGTGACGCCATTTATCGCACACATCCCATATTCCCAGGTCTAGGTGCCGGCACCCCAAAGGAGGACCAGTCACCCGGACCGGTACGTGAACCCTAAAATCAAGATGGGGAGTGGTGTGTGTGTGTGGGGGGGGGGGGGGGGGACTGCACCACAACCCAACCTTCCTGGTTCTTTCTCCGTTCCGGGCCCCCCATCCTGATCCAGGCCAGACAGACCATGGGACAGGCCCCCCGAGGACAGTGCCAACATGGCCCGGACGGGCTAGTCAACCAGAGCCCACCGCCGACTCCCCACCCAAATAAATCATGAATATTTATCCCCCCCACTCCCTTCCCCGCCATACCCCAGCCCCACACCCCCGCCCATTCCCATGGAGGGCAGTGGTGTCAGCCCCAGTCCCTGCCAGCTGCCGAAGCCCAACAACGGCCGCCAGCCAAGACCCCCAAACAGGTGGCTCGCTCCTCCTTCAGGCCCCAGACCAGAGAACAGAGGTGTGAGACAGACCCCAATCCTCCATTTGCCTGCTCAAATGTTGTGTTGGTGTGTGTTGTTCTCGAGTCTGTTTAAAATTGGGACAGCCAAAGGTGGTGCCCGGCACAGTGCACCCCCCCACCCCCGGAAGATAGCTGGTGCCAGCGGACCCCCTCCAAGCAACCTACCCGGAACCCTCAATGTCTAAATGTGAATGGAGACAGGGAGAGCCATCAGGGATGAGGCCTACACAATAAGCCCCCCGCCCAGATGTCTTTGCCCCCCTGCCCCCAAACAGAGCCCTACATATATGTGTGTTGTGAAAATGTTGTAAATGAAAATGTCTAAAAAGCCTAATAAAATTGGGGTGTGGGACGTCATCCAGAAGTGGTACCCTCCAACAACGCCCCCCTCCCCAAGGTCCTACATGTGAGGCAACGTGATGGAGCAGGCAGAGGGAGGAGTCGGGATGGGGAGGGAAGAACTGAGGAGCTTCATGCTCTCCCAGGGAGCCAGCTCTCCAACTGACTCCGATAGGCACCTCTGTTCGCCACCCGGAGAGGGGGGCTCCGCCGGCCGCACCACCCAGGGACAGGGCCTGTCCCTGGACCCATGAGCCAACCACACACGAGGACCAACACCACCACCCCCAACCCACCCACCAAACCTAAAAAAATCAATAAAAAAATAAATAAGAAATGAATGAATTAATTAATTAAACAAATAAATAAATTAAACTCCTCTGGTTAACCAGCCCGCCCAAACCATGCAGACCCCGCTCCCCAGATGGAACCCGCACCAGGAGATGACATACACCAGGAACCAGATAGGGAGCCGGACATGGAGCGCTCCAAACAGCCACATTCCCACGGCCCCCCTCCCCATCCGAGAATATAATCCCACCCCAACACCACCATTCAAACAACTCTCAAACACACATACGACAAAACACACCCAGGCTGGGTTCGTCCCCATTCCCCCTCCCTCCTCTCCCCCCACTAGCAGAGTGCAATTCCCTTGCAGGGGAAAGTATCTGCTATTAGATGGTAATGTCCATGCCCCCCTAAAACCTCAACAGGCCCAGGGCCCCCCAGCACACCAGAGGCCCCGGTAGGGCCAGACACCCGGGCGTGCACCGGCCCACATCCCATGCAGCATACCCCACAGAACCCAAACCCCGAGGCTCCGCCAGGATACTCGCCCAAGGGCGACACACCCCAGGAAACCTGAAGCCTCTGACTTTTACGCTTTTTAGTTTGTATTTACGATACGATATTTACTTTGTTCCTTAAGTAATGCAAAAAAACCTTCTCTACAGTTTAGTAATACATTTTATAATTGTTTCCACTGTTATTTTGCCAGTTTCGCTCTGATGAGGTTGGAACTTAGGCCTCCTTGCCAACACCATAATCTTTACCTCCCTCACAAAATTCTATATCGGATTCAAGACTGGGCTTAGGCTGTAACAATTCAAACATTACCTTAATTTATAGTCCGAAGGAAAATGATACTTTAGACCTAAAATGATCACAATTGATAAATAAATGTTTGCAAAAGTAAGAAAAAAAAGCACCAGTGTGGACGCTAAAGGCTGTGATGATAGAGGAAGTGTTCTCCTGCATTCTGGATATAGTGTTGTGGGCTCCTGACTGATGATGAGGCTGAAGAGCAGTTCACTGCGAGACCCTCAGACATCTACATGTTAGTGAACAATCATGTCTCACTTTTAGCTATTAGACCATCTCCCTGAAAACACATTTGGGCTCGTCATACTCAGGTAACCAGTTTTAACACAGTAGGAATGGCTTTTTCTCCAAAAACTTTAAACTAAAATCTACAGCCAATAAAAATTTCTGTTGGGAGTTAAAAAAGAAAAATCTTAAGAGGACATAAAAATAAAAACCGCCTTGGCAGGAAATATCAAGCAAATGTTCCTCTTTTACTCTCTTAAGTGACCCTCCTTACAGAAAGCTGGACAAGGGACTCTCTGTCGAACCGGTTGGTGGCGAAGTTGCAGTTCATTGTGATGTCCGTTGTTATGGAAACATCCAGGTGTTGCTCATGAGCCAAGGCAGAAGAATCAGAAAGCCAAGCTCTCACTAATCCCTCTCCATACCACAGTGTGTCAACAATCAGGAATGCACTGTCTAAACTAAAGCATTGTTCTTCTGCCAAAAAGAAAAAAAAAAAGAGAGAGAGAGAGAGAGAGAGAGAGAGAGAGAGAGAGAGAAATCACAAATATATCCACCGATACTCCCTCTAAACACTTTTGTTTGTGGGATGGGAATAGAAATGCAATGAAGGGAACCTGGTGAACAATAAAAGAAAGACGTATCTCTTCAGGCTTTAATAGTGTTGTCTTAAGCATGAAGCAGTTTTTTTCTAACCCCTGTTCATGGGTCGGGGGGGGGGGGGGGGGGTATGCTAAAGTACCAGTGCGGGACTGACTAAGCAGCAGCTTCTGCAAGACAAAGTCAAAGTTACTGAGCGGAACAGCTGCTGTCAACAGTTGGATTTCTTTAAACGAGTCATAAGCACTAAGACAGCAGGAAATATCCTCTTGATGCCTTTGATCTCAGCCCGTTGGAGTCAAATTCAAATAGAAAGTCTATTTTGAAAATAATCTCCCAAGAACCTAGTAATAATTCCTGATCCTTATGGACAAAAGCCTCTAAACCAAGTGACTGGTTTCCCACTGTTCCTCTGTCAACGGCAATGAATTTTATTAATTTTCCCTTGGGCACAGATTGTTGCACGTTGCCATTTTCGCGATGACTGTCTGAAAATCATTTGTTGTGTGTGCCATTATCTTAATGCCTCTCACCTTTAGAAGATACCTGACATGTTTAAGAGCCATCTTGACATTAAGCACTTCCAGTTTAACTGCCTTAAAAACCGCAAATCAAATTTTCGGATCAGACGTGCAGACATAAGAAGCTCCAAGGGCACCCTGTGTGAGGCAAGACAATAGCTTGCCTGTTGTCTCGTCCACTTGCTCTTCTTTCCATGCATGCACCTTTTTGCATTTTGTGGTATCGCAGAACAGACAAATGCAGAACGGGGCAAACGGATGCGGCAAGAGTGGTAAGACAATGGCGGTAAGGGGAAAAAAAATGTCCACCTTAGAGCTTTTTAGTGTGGGGGATGAAGAGCCGCAGTCGGATCTGCTTCCTCAAGACACAAGGCCTTGCTGGAAGCCACAACAATAAGCATCTTTGTCAAGCAGGAATATAACTATAATAAATGACTACCAGAAGAAAAGTAAATATCTCCTTTAATAAGTTCCATCAATAGCACTTGTCAAAAATACCCAAAAAGCTCATTTGGAAATAAACAGTTCTTAGCTTGTGTTTCTCTTTGAAATACTGACTGAGGAGATGATACAGCACAAACTGTTCAAGTAAATTCTTGCCTTCAGTGAGGTTTGTCTCTTAAGTACAATTCATAGGCTATCTAAATAGACTTTATCATTCATGCCGACTATGGGTCAAAGCTTACCATCCAAAGGGCAATTTCACACTTCTTTAACACATTAAAGCTAAAAACAATGTACTTAACAAATATAATTTGCTCCTAGCCCTCTGTGAGGACTGCACTGTGGTGCATTTGCTTTCCAGCAAGAAGGTCTAGTTTACGTGTTCTCCTTGTGCATTTATAGGTTCTCTCCAGGTACTCCGGTTTCCTCCCACAGCCCAAAAAGACGGCTGTTAGGTTAGTTGGTCTCTCTAAATTGTCCTTAGGTGTGACTGTGTGCAAGTATGGTTATTTGTCCTGTATGTCTCAAGATATTGTTTTTACACATTTCCCATCTTTCAGCTTGTTTTACAGTACTATAAAAAAGAGACCAAATTAATATCAGAAACATTCAGAGGCATATTTTAAATTGCACATCCATATTTAATTTCAGACTTAAACCAGAGAAGCTAAAATTCAAAACAAGTTTTAAAAATAGATACCGAAGTTACTTCTAGGCATTATTTTCTGATGTTCTCAAAGCAGGTAACCCAAAAAAGAAAACACAAATTGTCTTCATGACCAGGTTTGTAAGACAGGAGGCCATCTTTCCAGCTTGTTGCACATCACTCTGATTGAGCTATTCTCATTTAAAAGTAAATAAATAACCAACTGACTGTTTGAGTTATCTCAGTTTGATTCAAATGCTCCCAGAAAAGCTTGAAGATGTGAATCATCTAGCTCAGTGATCAGGACGGTGACTGAGAGGAGGCACCTGATGCGCTTTCTGTCGAATTACAGTTCAACCTCCGTTTGACCCTTCTGTCAACTTATCTGAGCGTCTTTATTTTCCACAGAACTGGTTGGTTGAGGATTATCTGACCCCGAGTTGTAGAACTTGGCAAGTGCTCACTCGTCTTGATGTCGGGCGTCTAATTGCTTCCACTGTGTGGGATGTGAGACTGACACACAGCACATTGTTGACCGTCTTCATTCTGTTTTTTGTATATGTGTGCAAATGTCTATGTCAGCTAAAGCCAAGTATACACTTGCCCTCAACAACACACACTCATGCCTTCACCCGCCACAACCTATCATTACGGCTGTCACGTAGCCGCCTCCGCAGCAGGCCTCGCAAGCCCCGACAACAAACCAGCACACACACCTGGAGGGCCAAACACTTAGTTCCCAGCACTGTGCTTTATAACGACAGCCTCTTACACCCCCCACACACACTCACACACACACACACACACATATGTATAAACAGACACACAAATCCTAATTCAAGATCTGCAGCCAAGGTTCTTTCTTGCTCCTCCCATCCGCTCTAAATCATGTCTCACCGTTCCAACTCTTAAACCGCAAATGCTTTAGTGATATTTCATTTATTTCCTTTGTTATCATATCCACATAGGATGAGTAGAACACAACACCTCTAACGCATGGTTGGTGCTGTTCCCGGGGAGAGACAAACGACAAGCATCCATATGACTCTCAAGAACATATGAAATACAATTTATTCTGAAACAAGTGGACTGAAGGAGCTTTCCAATAAAGTGTCAAGTAGCAGATTATGATGGTAGAAGCTGGACAAAAAAAGTGTAATTTCTTCCTCTTCTACATCCAGTATAAGTAAATGTGACTGACAAGGCACACTGTACTCCCACTCACCTGCCACACATTGACAAAGAGGTTCGTCCCACTGTGACGTATCGGACACCATACAAAATCTCTTGACAGCCTAAAAGAAACCCAGTTTAAACAGACCCTTCAGTCATGGTTAATCAAATGAACAAAAGAAGACCTCAGGAACGTGCTACCACTCCAGACGCTTTTGAAATTTACACAAATCCTGGTCATGTTTGCCCTAATTTGTTCTTTTGTCATGTTACAAGAATTGTCTTGGGCCCCTGCTGGCTCTTTCAGCATGCCTTATTCAGAGATGGCTAAGTGTGTCACAGGTAACTCTGATAGGAGCGTGAAACCTGAAACTGACAAGCTTTAGAGGCTCACCGTGCAAAGGAAAAAAAATCTTAGCTGATGGTAGAAGTGGATTACATGGGATAACGTGGGAAACTGACAAATGTATCTAGACCAACTTGTAGCCTTCTGTGTGCTTATAAGCTGCATTAAAGTATATTTGCTAAGCTCAATAATTGAGTCTTATCAGTTTCATAATCAAACCACTCTGCAGGATGTTTTTCCGGTTCCATTGTGTTAACATTGGACCTACCCCCTAGCTCCTGCGCCTCTGTCGCCCCAAGGTTGATCAACAAAGGCTGATCAGAGTTTGTGACTGGTTCAGGTCTGGCTTCTTCAACAGTCAAATTTTTCTGAGATTTCTGTTCCAGCGTGTCTCTCCGAAATCAGCACACCCAAAGCTTCCGAAAAAGGAATCGCCATGAGGGAGTGATCATCCTATCAGAAGTTGACAGTTTGGTGCAACTAACATAATAAATTGATAATGAAAAATGAATGAATTATCAAATATGAATTTCCATAGCTTTATCTATAATGGTGCCTAATGAAAACAATAAAGCAACAGTTTGGAACAGCAGATAAATATTCATTAGTGAAGTGGCCAAAGACAGATTTCGCCACGGTGACAATAAAATACTCTTGACTTGACTCTTGATTAGTTTTAGACGCAGGCTTATAGGTGTATAAACAAAAAGGTACATTTTTGCCAAGTCAATTCAAGCTAAAATACTTCTGGTCAGTTAAAATGAGCAGAAATGCAAACAGTTAGAGACGAAAGGGCAAAGTTAACAGATGTATGTTGGTACATACGTTAAAAAAAAAAAAAAACCTGTGGACCATGTTGGTTAGCACAGTTCTTGCTGTGTATCAAAAAACCTTGACCTTTATCTGCTTAGGCAAGTTGGAAGTATTTAAAATTCACCACAAATTTCTCTCACAGAGAGTTGAAAGCACTTTGAGAGCATATCGTATTTTCGTGAAGACCTATATTTAAGCCTTTTCTGAGGCTTAAGGTTTTGCAAAAGTCCAAAACCTCTCTACTAACCAAATTTTCCTCAAGCCTCTACCATACAACAGTTATCAACACACGCTCAAGAGAAAATGAACATATATTTTTTTAAGTAAACATCTTATTTGCATTTTCTCCTCTAATTTGGCAACTAGAAACTCTGCCAGAGTGGAGTGATAGTGATCAATTACTACTTTGCTTTGCAAATCCTGGAGCAATCACCCAACACCTGGTGTTGAGCAACGCAAGGTTTACTTCTCTCTTTCAGCGTTACATCTGGGCGTGCAACTCTGCTTCTGCCTGCGCTGTTCTGCTCATGGCCGAGTGTGTGTACTGCATGTTATGAATTACCTCATCAGACACTAAAATACACACCAGAGGGGCCTGGGCAACATCAGGTCTGAATTTTGCCACAGAGCCCTAACAGAGTCTCCTTGCTTCATTTACATGCAACAATATACAGGTCCACAGCCCACTCGCAAAAACACTTAAACAAACAATTCATGGGATGCTAAACTCAATCTTTGTCAGAGGGTGCCAGCACACAGATGCACAAAAGAGCAAGAGATGGCACGAAGGCTATGGTTGCTCAAAAATACAACCCCATTCTAGACTTCTTATGGCTATGGTTGGGGGTAATAAACACCAGTAATTGCACCGTCACAATATGTGACTACTGTGAGAAATATGCAGAGCTGTCTTCTGGTTAGAGAAGCGGACCCAGCCTCAGGATATATGCGGTTGATGTGTGCACATGCACAATGCTCATGCGTGATCAAACAAAGCACACACTCGTACAGTGTGCCATCTGCACCCAAACCCCCCCAACGTCTCCGCATTGCAAAGTATCAGAATGAAAGAGGCCTTGTTTTAGGGGCTAATCCTTGGGTGATTAGTCAACGCTTCTTGATTAAAAGCTTGTACTGCTGCCACGCCCCCATCCCTCAACCCCCCCCTCGTCAATGGAGATGGCAGCCTACAGGTGTCCCCACAATGCATGTCTCATTGGGAAAAAATTGTTTGTTGGAGTGGGGATGGTGGGCACTCAGAACTGACTTTCACATGAGATAGAGGAGAAGAAAAATGGAAGTCGCAAGCTCTGAAGCTGAAGGACCAGCAAGACATCCTGCCTTTTTATTTTTATTTTTTACTTTTGAAGCTCTCTAAAGTCACTTTTTCCCTACAAGTTTAATGGGCATTTCTTCTGAAAAAACAACAGAACTATTTCAGGCACAATGGCTGAGCCAAAGAAATACATGTTTTCCAAGATTATCCCTTCATCAGCGAGTGTTTTCTGTAAACAGCCATTTTGCATTAGAAGGGCTGAAAAGAAAGACGGGTATTTTACCGAATCATAAACCTCATCCACCCTCGCTTTCCATCAACATAAATGCCTTATCCAAGAGGTATTCCCAAGCCTCAGCATGTCAAGACTGACTAAAATATTGTAATACATGGCAATGGGCACAGTTTTAATGCTTAGAGGAAGTTTCAGCACAGCAAAAACAGAATGCAAATCAACAAGTAGGCAAATTAGATGGAGACCAAAAAAAGACCACACCTTTTCTTTCCAGCAATACAAAGGTCTAGTATAAAAAGATGGTCCTATTCAGTGAAACTGCACATTTTCGATGATGAATTTAGCTATACACAAACAAGTTTGAGCTCCTCTCTTGTCATTGTGAATTTGAAACATTTCTCTTAATCTGCTCCTAGTTAACCCATGGCAGCGGGAAATGACCTGTGACCCCGCGGGACACACTACTGTACTTCCCCAATCACATCCATCGTGTGCCTAACCCTGACTGAAAGCTCAGGAAGGGAGGGAGCACGCATCTCGAGAGTCCTGACACAGAGAGGAATCACTTACCACTTCTCCAATGAGACCCCAGTAAAGTTACACAAAAATGGGGGATTCAAATAACAATGGCAAGAGGGAGGGAAATAATGTTTCCTGAAATCACATGTTGTTAGGAAGTTCACATCCCTTGCCAACCAGTCAACCAGGCGGCCAGGCCGGCTGTGCTCACAGATCAACGGGGTAAGAGCACACATGGTTTCAGTTTGGCTCCATGTAGGACTTGAAGGAAAGAAGGGGGCCTGGTAGCAGGAACCCTCCAATTCTCACTTCCTGCTTCTGCTGGAAATGTGATCTGTTCGCCTGCCGTCCCCATCAACACAGGGCGCAGTGTTCACCCTGGCAGCCGGGGGAACGCCGTGTCAGCGTGCGAGGCAAAACACATCACACGGAATCAGCCTGTCAGCGCCCTAAAATTCAGGCGGGTGTTTTTCTAATGAGATGGTGGGGAGGCGGCAGAGACAATCCTGTGCAATCAGGCTGTCAATCGTTCAGTATTGTGGCGGCAGGTTGGGGCGGGGGGGATACATTTCTTCCTATAACAGGAAGTTTTTTTTCAAACAGAGAACCCAATAATCAAGCAACACCAGGCTAATTAAAAATGTGTGAGAAGGCTTCCTGTTGCTGTTTTACAAAGATATTTTCTGCCCCTGTGGAACGTCAGATGGAAGAGTCAGACATGATAATGGCTATAGTAACAGACTTGCGCAACTTGTATCCTGTAATCTTTACGCTTGAAAAGTAAGATCATTTTTATGCAGCACTGATTGAATGAAACAACTCCTCCTGCCGCCTTGCTGTTGCCGACGACTTAAATAGGAACTATTAACAGGCTAATGCTATTTACGCTTCAGCCAGTATGAGATTCTTGCAGCATGATGACCTTAAATAAAAAGAAATGAAATCAAAACGTACAACCTGTCATTTTTATTTTATTTAAAACGTAAATTAAACAGTTATGCACACAGCTGCTACAAAATATAAAACATCACTAGTACCATGACTGTCCATGTTTGCTTTTTTTGCAAGCAAGCAGAAATCGTGTTTTTTTTTTTTTGTTTTTTTTTTTGTAGCCGGCTGTCCGGCAGTGGACAGCAACAGATGGGGGAGGGGCAGTGCTGCGTTTCTCTGGAGAAAAGCTCTTGCTGTACTTCCCTCTGGCATCTCAGTGAATGTAAACCTCGGGAAAGGTATGGCAATGTTTGTGATTCTGAAACCAGAACTTTTTATAACCCTAGAAGAGACGAGGACTCAAGTCTATAACTTATACCTAACTCAGTCATAAGCTGAAAAACAAAGACTTTGGACTGGAAATAGACTCATGTTCTAAGGCAGGAGTCACCAACCTTTTTTTAAACGTAGAGCTACTTCATTGGAACTGTGTTATACAAAGGGCTACCAGTACTGACCTTTGAACTAGAATAATTAGACCTCACCTTAACTTTATGTAATATAAACATGTTTTTAGTGCTTTTGTTTTTTCCCCTGATTTATGAAATATTTCTTAATCTATGATTAAAAATGAAGAGAAACTAATAAAATAACATTTTACACGCAGCTCATTGGAGGGTTGTGCTATTTTGTTTTACCAGCTTGAAGGAACCACATATAATCCAGGGGGGCTATCTGGTGCCCACGGGCACCATGTTGGTGACCCCTTCATAAAGACTTATGAACAATCTTTAGCGCATGTAATGATTCATGTTATCCCCTCTTCATTTTTGTAGTACAAATGACTGCTCATCAGTGTAGCTTGATGCCCTGAATGTCGTTCTCTAATGTTTTCAGACAGTACCATTTATACACCGCCTTTTGAAAGGCTGCATCTGATTTGTAACACAGGTTATTCGTGGTCCGTAGGATTGGAATAGTCTATACGAGTCTGTTTAAGTTAGCTGTAGCCTCACAGTGAAGACCACACCTATATCACTCAAACCAAACTCTTGGATAACTTTGGGTCTTAGACTTTGGGTCATTCAAAAACAAAATAAACTTGACTTATCATTAGCATCTTATTTTCTTGCCGTTAAGCAAAGGTCTTTATAAAGAGATTTGTGGTTCTCCAAAATAAATACTTCCTGTATGATTTATTATGGATTTCACCTATTATTTTCCTTTTACCATAAATAGATAACTATATTTCTACTGGGTAAATGTTACATCCGAATAATTTAACAGTTGTAAAAATGATTCACAGCTGTTAACAGTTTTTTACGTGATGAAATTATTTATAATTCTATAAATAACAAAAATTTGTTAAAACTGGTCAAATTAATCTTTGTGATGATTAGAATGTATGACCTACAGTCATTTTTTGATAGAGAGACTAGAGATCATTAAAGACAGCATATTTGACTTCGACTTGTCCCTTAAACACGTCAGACTTGTAATTTAAAAAGAAAATGACGTGGGCATCTCTTGATACTGGGAATCTTATTATGCCTGCTGCTATTAAAACCACAGAAGTGAGCCTGAAGTGACACATCTGTGAATCCAGTTTTAACAAATTATTAGCATTTCCAGCATGCAAGGATGACTGCAATCAAATGATCACAACCCACAGAGTACAAAATAGTGCAGAGGTATGCCCATTTCTAACTATTGTCAAACATGCTGATTAATATAGAGCGAGAACAAAAACAGTTTGTTTAGTTATTTTGTTGCTCTAAGACTATCAAAGCCCAGTGGGTTTTCTTTACATAAAAGTTATTGTCAATGTACTCCATTTCTGACAACAGATTCATTGCACATTAATGTTAAAACCAGAGTAATAAAAGAAACAACTATGGGGAAAATCTTTACAGTCTTACAAAAGTAAATCCCCTTCTAACACTGACAATAGATATGCAGAACTGTGTGTGTTATGAAGGCCTTAGCTCCAATGTTTATGCTTGCTGCGTCTGAGCCAGCAGGACTCTGCACTGAATTCCTGCCTCAGCATGCAAAAAGTTACCAGTGCTGTGGAAGAAGAAGGAATGATTTAACATAAAAGCAGAGCATGCCACATGTTCTCCTGACAGACCTGAAAAAGCACAGTGACAGGGGTCTGACAAGGCTTCTGCCATTTGCAAGCTTGACAATCTTTCATTTTAGGCAATTGCCATAGACCGTAGTGATTGGAGAATTTGGCAAGAAAGTTGCCAACAGCAAGAATGCACGTCTCAGAAAGCATTCAGTCTGATCTCAAAATCTGCTCATTTTACCTCCAACTCCATAATTTATCAGACTCCAATGACTGTTTAACCACGAAGGAGTGCCACTAAGGGAAAGGTAGTGGCCGAGAAGAGTACAGATAAACTTCCTTTGGATGGGTGTGCACATATATACACAGAACAAACAACTATAAAACTTAAGGTTTTCAACAATAAGTTGCCCCTCTCAGCATGAAGCTTCTCACAAACGTTCATCCTAGCGGAGCTAGTCGACTACCAGAACCTCAAACTCCTTCAACATCTCAGTTTCTCCTTCTCTGTACGCTGCTGGTGTCCCATAACAAGACAGAGCATGCACACTGTAAAACTTAGGGGGAGGGCAAAAGGGATTGGGAGATTAAATTTATTTTGAATTCCTTCTCCTTAATGTGGCAATTACCCCCCGCCCTCCTCTATCCTTCACCTCGTCTCTCCTCTCCAAGTGGCACAGTGTGGAGTCTGTTCCAAAGCACGTCTCCTGCATGTTTTGTACACAGAATTCATGTCTTTTACTCCCAGCTGGTTTTCGACAACCGTTGCAGAAATGGCCTGCGACTCATTCATCTTAAAATCTATTAGATATGTGTGCAGGTTTTCACCTGTGCACATAACCCAAAGCATAAAAAAAAAGAATTCAGAATACAGAATTCCCAAACATCTGTACAAGTACGGTGATTCGCAGAAGGGCTCCAACACCTTGAACTTACTGGCATTTTGTCATAGATTAAGAAATGTCAGTATATATATATATATATATATATATATATATATATATATATATATATATATATATATATATATATATATAGATATATATATAGATATAGATATATAGCTTTACATATTGAATGAGTATTTCCCCCCTCTTCTTTCCAAAATTACTCAAGCTTAGCCAGATTGGATAGCGAGAGTCTGAAGATCAATTCACCTGCTGGGTGATCGCTGCAAGATTTGCAAGGCAAAGTAGCAATTGATCACTTTATATCAGTCTACTCTGGCAGAGTTTTTACTTACACCCAACCCTATCTCAAGTGTTTTGCAACCTCTAATAACTTTTCTTTCAGTCTCACCCAATATTTAAATTCATCCAGCTTCCTATAAACTCTGACCAGGTTCTTTTGCAAGGTTTAACAAATGCATGGCTAATAGTTGCTCTGTCGACAGATTCTCCCCACTAAACTATGGGTCTCTGCAGCTTATCCAGAGTTTTCATCGCTGATAAATATTTTTCTTGCATGGCCTTCCAGTTTGCAAACTCACCGTGTCTTTTAGATGTGCATTGCTTTACTCTGTTTTCAGATGATGCATTGAACAGTGCTCACTGAGATGATCAAAATTTAGGATATTTTGAAATGTACCTGCTTAGACCATCTCTACAGCTTTCACAACCCACTGTAAAAGTATTTCTTATAGTTACCTAATAACAAATTAATAGTCCTTCACGACTCTAAACATATAGTCCTGTGACAGACATGCCCCTGAATTCAAAATGGACTGGATCGAGCTGTAATTCTACAGGCTAGAGAACCAGATCGTTTTTCCAAGTCATAATCCTGGTTATTTATGTCTAATCTTTGCAAGCAGGTCAGAAATATTGCATGTACTTTTGTGAGTGCTGTGCAGCATATTGCCTATTTGTCTTTCTTAATCCACAAGACAACTCAGGAATGCTAAGGTCAGTACACTGAAACGTTACAGTTACAGAATTATCTCCCAGTGACGTCTACAATCACTCATCGAAGCCACTCGTGTAACAAAAGAGGAGCCGGGGATGTGAGATTTTCAGACACAGTTTTTAATCCACTGTTCGAAGGTCGGTGTCCGACCCTCGAACAGTGACAAAGAACATCCTTCAGGAAAAGAAACCCACAAAAAAGCTCCATTTCCCTCCTTTTTGCACTTTGAGGGCCAGTCACAACCCACTTCTTTTTTTTCTGCTACGCTTTCACACATTCCTTGCATCCAAAATGGTCTCGTTTTCTATCAACTAAGCTCCCTTAATTGACCACTCTATGCGAGAAAGGATTATCTGATGAGAGGGGGAGGTAAAGAAAGCGGTGGAAAGCAAAACACAAAGAGGAAGTAAACGGTCAGCTGGGGGTTGCAGGACACCAAAGGATTACCCCTGTCATTTATTCTCTGGTAAAAGAAAAAAATACATCTTCAGATGTTTTCGGAAGAAGGAGGGAAGACTTTGTTCTCTTCAACAGTGAGGGTGCCTCTGAACCGCCTGATAGTGCACCTTTTTCTTGGAACCCTCACAGAGGAAGGCCCCTGTAGCGAGGATTCAGGATTTCCTCCACCAGTAGCTACTTTAACACATTCTGAACCCCTAAGATTCCTGTCTGTCTTTAATTCTTCTTTTTTTTTTTTCTTTTTTTTGTACCGTGTCTTTAAGTTACACAGCTACCCAGAGTCTACTTTAATGGTCAAATAGGTTTCTCCGACATCACAGTGTAATGTTCTAATCTTTTCCTTTCATTATTTGCTAAACTGCCGTCAAGACCTGTGATTTTCAGAAAAAAAAAAAAAACGAGGTTATAAAAGGTTTCACACTGTTATGAGATCCCCCAAACTCTTTAGAGGAAAAAGTGGTAGAAGTGACTAAGCACAACAGGGACAGATATAGTCTAAAGCGTAGGTACATACACGGACACAGTGAGTGGGTGCCAGCTGCAGGCGTTGACGTAGGTGGAGTCCAGATATCAAGCCAGCACAGGCCTTTATAATGGTGCTAGATTTATAGGTGTGGTGCTTTGCGCTTTAGATTTAATTACAGATTTTTTACAATGATACCATGTTAAGTGAAATGTAATACAAGAGTGTTAGAACTGTCGCTCTGACCCAGACATATCAGCACATGAAGTCCTATATTTTAATTCGACCATATAAGGTTTCAATGAAAAAAAAAAAAAAAGAAGTAGCTGGCATGCTTCCTGCTCAGAGCTGCGGAGGTAATGCCACTGAGAGAAAAAAAGCATTCTCAGACTTGTCATTGTATCTTCGTCTCTCCTCTGCACTGCTTTCTGAAAGATGCACCATTTTATTTCATAACACACTTAAACAACGAGGAGACTGTTTGAGGTGCGTCTTCTCACGTGATTTAATTAAGGTAAAACAAAAGGAAACAGACGACGCTCACAGATGGGAAATTCCACCTAGGGATGATTGAGGCTGCACTCCCAAAGCTACTTGGAGTGACGTTGAGCTCTAAGGTCACAGCACGGATGAAGACATATGTGCAACAAAAGGCTCCCAGCTCACGCTAACAAGCAAACACTCTTCAGTGCAGAGTTGTTGTTTTTTTGTGGAAGGAGGAGGCGGTTAAATAAATGAATGAGTCACTGGGCCCAAAAGCTGTAAGAGTTATACTTTTTTAAATAAAATTGTTTTCTGCAAAACCCACACAATAGTCACAATAGAGTGCTAGACTCCTGCAGGTGAAGGTCATTTCACTCCTTTCCCACTTCCTACATTGGTAGGAGATGTCTGTCTGTCGATGTGTACGTCCCTTGAGAGTGTTTTGTTGATTTCACAAAGGAGCGAGTTGACTTAAAACCAAGTTGAATGAGTACCAGGAAAAATTAAATTTTAATGGTTAAGGCAAGGCAAGGCAAGGCAAATTTATTTATATAGCACAATTCAGTACAAGGACAATGCAAAGTGCTTTACATGATTAAAATATAGCAAAATAAAACAGAATAAGAAGTTGTTGTTTTCGGGCTGCCAAGTATCAAGAAAACATTTTATTGCGACAGGTGGGAGAAAATTGAAAAGAATATATATTGTTTTACGGTTGACCCACACGAACAAGAGACTTTTCTTTCTCAACCATTACTAATGTCCTCGCAACGCTCCTTGCACTTTTGCATCTAAACTACTAATGATATAGATAGATATAGATCAGCCGGAGGGATTAAGGGCAGATGGAACCAATTAAACCGGCTGATTATTTGATCGATAAGCAGAATATGAAGACTTGTTGTTTGAAACATATTGTCCTACTAAATATTGCATCTGAGCTGTCCTTTGCTATTAAGGTTTAGCCAATACTGATATTGAAACCATTGTTGGATTTGATGTATTGCCCAGCTCTTATCAGTTTTATTCTTTGGCGTTTCAATCTTTGTTTGCATGTTTGTTGCCTTTTGGAAATCACAGAGTTAGGGGAATGATCAACATTATGTAGATTACACTTCAAGCAATTCTAACTGCTGATATCAATTGCTAAAGTCAACTCAAAATGCCTTCTCAAAGCCTTTTACGAAAGCTCTAAGTTTGGGAAAGGTTCTGCATTTCTTTAGAGAATGAACAGAGTCAGTTTGGTTACTATTAGGAACTATGCTAACTGTGCTTATTGCTAATTCAAGACACACAAGACAATATAATGAGGTTCACAATCATTTTGCCTTCATTTGTGTTTCTGTAAAACAATCACCTCCTAATAAGAGTAATAAAACGAATGGCAGAAAGGGCAGAAATAATAGTTTTTATGCTGTTAGTTATGCCTCCTATGCCTATGTAAAAGCAAAATGGTTTTAAATCTGTATCTGTTGGTCAAAAAGTTACAAAAACCACAGATCAAAATCCAGCTTTAAACCCTCTGATCAATGCATCTCTAATTTAAATGCAAATTTAAACCAAGGCACCTGATAAATTATAGGCTCCATGTGCAGCACACATTTGGGAAGCAGATGTCAGGATCAGAGGTCACCAGCAGAGCCCGTCATTCCTCACGAAAAGACAAAGGTCATAAAATTTGAGATGCACCGTTCGGTTTTCAAACAATGACAAAGCACAAACTTACACGCTTCAGGATGGCCAGGAAAGAAAAAGAGAAGCCCACCCGTCTTTGCGCACATTAAAAAAAAAAAAAAAAACACCCAGCAGTCCAATCACATTTCATAGATTAGACTATTTATGGGGCTACCTGCAAAGACCAGGGGCTAAAGGCTCGGCCACATGTTTTACCGCTCTGTTTGAATAATCAGGTAGAAGTAAAACAAACAGCTACAGAAGGGATGTTTAGCAAAGAGCTCAGGATCCAGCTCAGGGTAATAAGTGTTCATTAGTTTTAATAGCCCAGCTCCTGGAGCAAATGAAATGAAGACCAGGAGACCACATCCAGCTAATGTAAATAAACCAGAAATCTCTTCTACTGTCTGTCTTGACAAATCTCACTCACTTTCTCGAACAGCTCGCAGGAACTAGCCGATTAACCTGCCACCGACTGAAAAGAACAACATGTGCTCTGGCGTAATTACGAAAACAAAACATGTTTGGGCACATTCTGCATCTCAATAAGATGGAGGATAATGTGACATCGCAATGCCTTTAAAAATATAGATATACGGTACAGATATAAGCCGTGGCTTGCAAAAGTATTCATAAATTTTGAATATATGTTTTACAACCCTAAACATAGAGCTGGTGATACAATGCAGGACTTCAGATCAATGCATAATTATAAATCCAAACCTAAATCCTAATCTATAGCAAGATTTAAAAATCAATGTTCAAAAATCACTTCTGTCCAATGGGACTGAGCTGGAGCAGAAGGGGGAAGGCTGGCGTAGACATATATATCATAAAAGATGTGCAGCCTAAAAAGGTTCTACAACATATCAACATCTAAGGGCTTAGTACAAATGCACACCAAACTTTGTACAAAACAAATATTAAAAGCCATGAATTGTTTTCCTTCCACAAAAGTTGAAATAGTCACTAACATTCCAAAAAAAAATAAAGCAGAGTTGTGTTTGTAATGTGACAAACGGTGAGAAAGTTCAACAGCTGTGAATACTTTTGCCCCCATTACTTCTCTTACATTAAAGCCAAACTGAATCCGGTCTTTTTTCTTCTTCTTTTAAACACTTCCTGATGTCCTAAAACAATAAAATGTGTGAAACGTAGGACAAGACTTGTTTAATCCTCAATAAAGGGTTGGGGAAAAAAAAAAAAAAAAAAAACATACCTGCCGGTTCTTACAGTGTGTGTCTCAGGCCTTTGTCCGTTTATTAAGCAAACCTAAGCTGCACATCTTGATTCCACCTGAACCCAAGCAGAAGGTGGTGAGGCAGACCCAGTGGTCCAGATGGCCCCCTCTCCTAGCACAGGCCTGAACATAAACATGGCTTGGGTCTGGTTGGGGAGGGAAAGACCCTGTTTATTTATGAACATGTCTGGGTCTGGGACACAATTATAGAAAGACAGATAGAAGAGATGAAGGACAAAAGGAAAATGGCAGAGGAGCAGTTTGTCCAAACCACTGGTGTGGTCAGCTATGGCCTGCCTTCACAGGAGCTGAATACGAGTCAGAGTCTATGCAAGGTTCAAAGTAAACATTCCTGCATACTGTTCTGCCTTATCTACAATTCAGTCTAACAAACTATAAAGTTCTCTCAAACTACAATGGCAAATCTAACGACGCATGTACTTGAAGAACTAATTGAACTCTCTGTGACATCAAATGTGCTACAAACAAGCGCCCATGCAGCCAGAAGCACTTGGCGGCAAACGAGCGCGAGGGTGTGAGGTCGGGGAATTCAAAGAATCTAACTGTGTACTTACTGGTAAAAACCAAGCCCAGTGAAGGATTATGAAAGTATGGCAATGCAAGGTTCCTTTTCATCTTTGCTGCACTCTCCTCGACTGTATCAGTCCAATCAAGGCTTTATGGCTTTACAGCTTAATAGCCAGGCAACAGAAACCCAGACATCATAAGGTGTTTTTATGGTTCTTGTTGATTCTTTATGACCTGGGCAAACATTATTGCCTCACTGTACACCATAGGTGTAGGCAGTTCTTTGGAAAATGTGCAAAAACATTTACGTTTTTGTGATTACCGGCTGTTCTAGTGTAAAATTGGTTTTACTTTTGTACTATCTGAAGTCAAGTAATAAATCTGAGCCTAATGATAAACTAGTCCATCGAACATGGGGGAAAAATAGCAAGTAACCTCTCAATGGCAGAGTGCTTGCCTCCCATCAGCATCATTGCAACATTACACAGGGTGTCACACATCACACAGGGTAATAAAACTAGGGTTAGGCGATGGTGACATGACGCAGGATGCACTCTCATTCGCTGAAATAGAAACATTACACAAGTGCAACAAAAAAACAAAAAAATATATGTTATATATATGTTTTGTGTTGTTACCAGAGTAACCTGACCCTGCTAAATGTCTTCCATGAAGGAGGATAATTTGGACCTGGACTGTCAAACACATAAATATGCTTTGTGATTTGTCTGTTAGACTGTTCTACTTGAGATCAATAGTCACGATCAGATGCAATATTTGGTAGGTTATAATATTTCTGGCAAAATGTATCGAACTCTGCATGCCAGTAATACATAGGCAGTCGGATGGACTTTCACTGTGCTTTAGGCCTAAATTGGTTTACACAGCTTTAAGTCAACCATATGTTAAAGCTTACAAAGATAGCGGGGTGACAATGGAAAAGAGTGAGAAGATGCAGATTATTCATCATCAATAGTGGGATCTCGGTATTAAACAAAAATTACACAATTACCCATTTTTCTTATATTGTGCAGGCCTAAACTAAGCCCTTCTATTGCTTCACTGCCTACTGTCATTATCCTGCTGGAAAGTGAACCTCCACCTCAGTCTCAAGTCTTTTGCAGCCTCCAACAATTTTCTGTCTTCCAAGATTGTATTGGCTCCAAATTACTTCCAATCAACTCTAACCAGCGTCTTGGATGCTGCTGAAGTAAAGCATCCCAACAGCATGATGCTGCCACCATTATGGTACACAGCAGGGATAGTGCATTCAAGGTGGCGTACAGAGTTAGACTTCCCCAACACATGCCGTTTTGTTAGTAGGCCAAAGGTCACATTTTTGTCCCATGGTCTTTAAAGCATAAAACCAAAATAATGAAAGATCTCTGCGGTTTTGAAACTCTCTTTTTTGAAATCTGGTATACCCTCCTTACTGGTAACTGGCTTGTGAGAATGGTTATCAATTTTGCTGGAACCCAAAGATTTAATCAATTATACTGAATTAATATTTTCTAATGATCCGAAAAGGGGTGCGTCTTACGACAGGTCTTTAAAAAATATCCCATTTGCTTTTAAAAAGGCCGGAGAAGAAGTTTATAACCTTTCAATCAGTACCATGTGGAGCTTTATTGGTGCACCGCTACGATTCCTGTTGCCTTGGCGGGCAAAAAGGACACCGAAACTCAGGGGGCAGAAAGATTGGCCATTGCCCTCACATCATTAAAGTTGATAAGCTGGCAGCTGGCTTGAGGAAAACTTGCCATCTGTAGCCACCAAGTCCCCGACTTAACTCACATTTTCCAAAAATGTTTCTCGCTACAATCCACCTTCTGGCTCTCCTCCCTGGTTTGAACAAGTCCCGGCCTTCCAGAGCCCTGGGCCTGGTTAGTCAGCTGCGTGGCGCCACAGTTCTGGGAGGGCTGGAAAAGTCAGGTCTCACCTGAGTGACTTCTGCCTGGTCAAAGCCACCTGCATGAGAGTCCAAACTTTCAGCAGTGGTTTGAATTAAAAAAAAAAAATAAAAAATTGAAATTCTTCATAATTTGGTGTGCATTAAATCAATGGTACGCTGAAACGAATGGTAAAGGTGCAGAGCAACGTGCATGTGTCTGTGCTTGTGTGTGTGTGAGAGAGAGAGAGGGAATGAGACAGATGTCTGAAAGGGGCTAAGCTTGCATAGTTTACACAGAAGGAAAGCTGCCATTCTAAACCACTGGAGGAACACACACAAACACGTGCCCACCTGACTCAAACCCCTCTGCTTTCACCGCACTGAAAACTCCCCGTGCGCGCGCTATTGTTAAACTCGCTCTTTTACGACTAAACACGTGTCCACTGAAACAACACGACAGATCAGGCCGCAGACTCCCTTTCTACAGCTGCTAATGCACCTACACACGTGAAGCGCATTTAGCCCCGTTGCTGATTGAGGGCCATTAAGGCTCGGGGAAAAGCAGCAGATGGAAAAGACATAGATTTTCATTGTGCAGAGGTGGCTCCCAGTTTCTAATTGCCTCTTTTAAAGTGGAGGCGACCCCAGTAGAAAGATGAAAAAAAAAGCGCACCGCATACTGTAGGAAAAGCCTGTAAAGGAGCGGCTGCCGCTAACAACACCCCGTTAACGTCGACTGCAGGGAGCAAAGACGCAGAGCGATAATAAATGCTCGGGGAGAAAGGCTCACCGTGTGACGCTTTATTGCACAGCTGCAAAACACGGGTAACGCAAGAGCCTCCATTCTGAGGTTCAAAATATAAAACGCGGTTAATGAACAAATGTTTTCCTGAAGCTTTGCCCACCTACAAAGTTCAGAGTAACAGCAAAGTCCCGCATCAATGATTAACTTGAAGAGTAGACAGAGGTCCGCCCGAGCCAATGACTAGACAGACATGGGGGTAAAAAATTCATTGCACACTTCCTCCTCTGTATCTCTAATACAGCTCCACCTTAAAACCTGCCTCCACTGATTGTCTGCAGCAAACAGCTCAGGGGTGTGTGTGAGTGTGTGTGTGTGTGTGTGTGGGAGAGAGGGGGGATGGGGGGGGGGGGGGGGGGGGGGACAACATAGATCTCCTCTAGGAGTTGTGACAGTTCCCGCCTGTCTGCTCAGAACAGGCCCGGTCAGGTTGTCAGCTCCACTAATCTCCAGTAGCTGTTATCAAAAGCTGATGAAGGATTTCAGTGATTCTTTATTAAGTTAAGAGGAATTCTTGAAACACCAAACAGATTTAGTAGCCAATTTCTGGAGGTAAACTGCGCAAAACTCCTAGGTTTCACTGCGGCCAAACAGGAAACAAAAGAATAATTAGACCAGAAGTAGATAGCAGCGGTTCTGATAAGCAACCTGTCGAGGTTCCTTCTTTGCTCGAGCAAAGCAGGCCATGGAAAGCGTGAATGTGAAGAAGCTAGCAGCAGTTCTTGCATGAACGCCACCCTGGGCAAATCCCACCTTCTGCTCTCAATGTGCAACACCGGGTTCATAAAATAAGGGGAGAAATAATTTTAACTTTTTCTCTTTCTTTCTTTCTTTCTTTCTTTCTTTCTTTCTTTCTTTCTTTCTTTCTTTCCTTTTTGAGTAAAGATAAATCTTAATTTTCTCTTCTACAAACAGGCTTCTCAAAACTTGTTTAATGCTTTTATGTTTCAGTAAAACATAAATCCATGGTGCCAGCTTGGCGTTTTAAATCCATAGTAGATTATCGCTTACATGGCTCTCAATTAACAGTTGTCTTTGGTCCAAAAATAATAACCAAAAACATAGTAAACGCTGTTTACTCTTTTTTTTTCTTATTCATCCGTTTTTGTAAAATTAAATGTAGGTATAAAATTACATTTTACAAAAATATATTTTCATTTGTATATTTGAGCAGCTTAGAAACTAGAGCTCCATACTCCTTAAAGAAAGAACGAATTAGCCCTTTATTTAACACAAAATTATAATTTTTAATCTACATCCAACTTTAATACCTTTGGTGTCTGGACATGTTTCCTTACTGTGGATGTACTGTGTGCGATATGAGGAGGTTAACCCCTCCTTATTGAGCACAAATTACAATAAGTAATGGAAAACTTTTCCAGGGCACAGCTGGTAACTTTGTTTTGTCAAATGTTGTACACCACCCCACGATAGCTCCCAGGGGGTGAGCCGTATCACCCATACTGAAAAGCGCTGTGGAATAAGCGTCTATTAAAGAAGGCCATGTCTGGTTTCCTTTCAGCACTTTTTGACTGAATACACGCGAGTCCCCTTGATTTACAAATAAACAGCTTAACCTAAGACGAGCTAAGGCATTGTCAGATTTTATTTTTATTTTATTTTTGGACATAAACACAAACCGAAACCCACATACACAACAGACTGTTATAACACACCAATTATCAATTGGAAGTGCAGTCCATACGCATGAACTAAAAAGTAAGTTGCCTCAAATCAGAATCTACTCCCATGAAGTTTTATGCTTAAATCTCCCACTGGCAGAAACCTGCAAAAATTACAGTTTTTCCATTTTGATTTGTTTAAACAGAACAGAACAGCATTCAACTGCATGCAAGGAGAAGTAAGAGGAAGATGAGAACTAGACCCAGGTAAACAAAAATAATAGTCAACATTTACAAGAGCTCAACCTGATGCATAAGAATAGTAACATTAAACAAATTTGAATAATATTGAAAAGTTCATTTATTTTAGTCACTCGATGATTTGCATATAGGCTTGATGTGTCTGCACATAGCTAATGCAAACACAACATTTAAATTTTAAATATTGCATCAGACCAATAAAAAAAATTGGCTTATTGAAATGTATGTTTAATATCTGCTTAAATGTTTGTTGTTTTCAAAAATCTTTAATCTGACAAATGTGCCCCATCAGAAGACATCTTCCCACTAAGGGAATATTACTTTACGAGGTTCACGAGATTTGATACAATAAAACATTTCTTTGCACGGAAATGAGTCGATACCAACTGAAAACACGAAAGAACCTTCGTAGCATTGCCACATTTATAGACGGACACTGTGGGAACCGAGACATATCACCAGATCTGGCTTTGTGCTGCCACCCAATCACAAGCTGCCACACCTGCTCTTGAAACTAAGTCACCTGTATTGCTGTTACCTTCATTCAAACAGAGTTTCACTGAGGTGGAGCAAAGCTAGCCCGACAACATTGCAGAATTTTTGCAGCCAAGACAGGCTGACGGATGTTCATAACCCCAATCCGTGGTGCTGTTGACTTTCATGTTTTTAAAAGCTCCAAGTTATGCTTATTTTCATGCATACTTAGTTCGTACTACCGTCATAAAAAGTTTGAAGTCTGAACTGTTGATTCAACAGCGTTACCACTCGCAAGGCCAGAAAAAGGGGTCAAGACAGCGAGAGGTACAGAGTGAGCAGTTGGCTTTATTGAAGGTTGCTCTGCTTTTATCAGCGTCGGTACACACAGAGGCACTTTAACACTTTGATCTTCAAAGGGAGATGAGCCGGAATGAGGGGCAATAAGAAGATAATAATGCCAATCTACATCCATTACTCCATAGATCATAGGGTTACTGTAGCGTGTAAAGTAGGCTTACCTTCAAGCAGGGAAGCCCTTTTTCATGTAACCACATTGCCATCTTGTGGTTGCAAATGCTCACTTTTGATTGTGCACACTGTATTCAGCTCGGGCACTTTCTAAATGTAATGAAAGTAAACTTTTATCTATCTAATCTGAAGTCAGACATGGATTTTTTAAAAAAAGTCAGCAGTTATTCAAGCCTTTTTTTTTTCCCAATGCGAATGGGATAGAAATTTAAATGCATGAACAAATATGAATTAAAGCATCATGAAAGTAACACTAATATTTACACTGCCGGTCAAAAGTTTGGACTCGCCTTCTTATTCAATGGTTTGTCTTTATTTTTATTACTACCTCTAGGAACTCGTTCCAGACAGATGGAAAACAACTCCGGGTGACTAACCTCATGAAGCTCATCGAGAGAAGGCAGAGAGTGACCAAGGGAGTAAACAAAACAAAGCGGGGATATTTAGAAAATGCAAAAAAAAGAAAGAGTTTTTAAGTATTTTCACAATTTTGCGTTTGATATTTAACTCTATATACTTATGAGTCATAGTTTGGATGTCGTCACTATGTGTCTGCAATGTAGAAAGTCATAAAGATAAGGAAAAGCCATCGAATGACAAAGGTGAGTCCAAACATTTGACTGGCAGTGTACATCTAATGATAATTCTACACTGCCGCTCAAAAGTTATAAATGTCCTTACATATTTAATAAAACGTTCAATTTTCTTCAATTTAAATGCCATTAAATGAACCAGAAATAGCTTCTATGCATGTTCAATGTCATATTCTGCCTATAATGGGGTGGCCATCACAGTCACCAGATCTTAGCCCTATTGAGCTTTTGTGGGAGCAACTTGACCGTAAGGTGGGAGGAGCTTCAGGAGGCATCAGGTTGACGTTTCCTCAGATTACCTGAACAAACTGACAGCTAGAATGTCAAAGGTGTGCAAGGCTGTAATTGCTGCATATGGAGGAATCTTTGATGAAATCAAAGTTTCAAGGTCACAAAAAAAGGTAATTTTGCAACTCATTTGATTAATAAAATCTGTGTTTTCTTGGAATTTTGTCTTCAAGCAAACAAGCAGGACATAGCTAAATAACCTTCAGGCTTAATGAACTTCTCATATACTTTAAGCTCTAAACATAGATACAAAAACCTAATTTAAAATTACATTATTTTAAAAAGACCTTTAAATAGGGATCCAAAACCCAGTATTTTATTATCTGATATCGGCAGTAGTAGCGTAATTAGCAATTAGGTGTAATAATAAACAATCTTTAAAACACAGCTTTAAAGTAGTTTTTTATGAGAACTATTTTTAATCAGGTGGCTTTTAGACTCTGGAAATACTATCAATTATTAGACTTAAATAATAATAACTTTCATTAACAGAATCAAAATGTGTCCACATGAGCTATAACCAGTGGAGATTGCAAAGTCCAAAGAGCCTTTTTAGAATCAGCCTTTTTCTATAGATCTGTTCACATTTGTAATAGCATGTTTGTTTGTAGTACAACGATAATAAAAAATAGTTTTGTACTTTATTTCTGACTATGGCTAAATCTGCCACAAGTAAAAGATCAAATGAAGCATACTTGTTAAATTATTTCCATTTTATACCAATAAATGACTAACATATTGTCAAGTAACATACAATAATTGATCTCTGCTGCAAAATATAAACCAAAGTCAGAAAAAGTAGCAGTTTAAATGGAATTGGTCCTTTAACAATTTCTGCAGTTCTCTCTCAATGTCATAAATAAAACAAGGTTTTCCTCACTTGTGCTTCATTTAGAGTAATATACTTAGAAAACTAAGTAAAGTCTGACCTCTAGTGGTAATCTAAAGAAAATACAACTTGGAGAGAAATAGTTCTGCAACAAGTGCATGAAAGGATAACTTTTGGAGATTCTCCAAGAGATGTGTCCATCAAATTAGTTTATGTTTCGTACATTTCTTATTTAGTTTGGAGTCCGATTGTTTGTCAATTTAAAGCTTTTATTTATACGGTTACTTGCGTCATGTTTGCAGAGGAACCAAATGGTTGACTTTTAAGGTTAAATTTTGGAACATTACCTGAGTATTTTTAGATTACCTTTACTGTCAATTAATTTTCAACTTTTCTTGTACATAGTTTTGAGGGAATGTTATTAAGATTCAGGTTATTCAATGAATCATCTTTCAGTAAAATGTTGTAGCGTAAGGAGGTTCATTTTTAAACATAAAATGAATCCCTTTCATTTGACATTTGAAAAATAATGCGAGGAGATACCTAAGAAATATAAAACATGCTTGTTGTTATTAAAAATAGTAATGTAAATATTGAACTATGGATTTAAGGCACAGTTAATACATAAATTAGAACATGCATTCAATAAAATAAAAACATACAATATAAGCATTCTGACGAAGCTTGTTTGTCAGATTAAAAGTACCTTTCAAAAATACAACCTTTTAGCTGGTATTAAGCACACTTTTCATTAAGTCCAGATTTCTATATTGATTTGTTTTATTGGTCTGATGTAATAATCTACTTTTTATATATTGTGTTTTCATTTGCTGCAAGTGAAAATGTATCATAATTCACTGAGTTAATGTTAATACTCAGTAGCACAGTGGCATTATATTTAATTTTATTCTAACAGTTTATTCTTTTAAATTTGTAAGCTTATCTGTTTTATTTTATCTGATTCTGAAAGATTTTTTTATTAATTCATTGCAATGTGCTTTAGCTGTCTGGTTGGCTATAGTAAAAGGCTATATAAATGAATAAAGGAATAACTATTTGAAATATAGACTAGAAAACATCAGTCTGAGTGTAATTAATCTAAATAATGTAGTTCACTTAGCTAATTAAGTTATTAAATTTAACTTTTGAATTCTAATTTACTGAACATGTAATATATAATTAAAACCTTAATTTGCTTGAATGTATTTGTTAATTTTTTTTTTAATCTTTTATGAAAATATAGTTTTTGCTAGGATTAATGACATTAAAAAACAAGATTTTTTTAAGAATCACATTTCCATTGTGAAAAAAAAAAAAAAAAAAAAAAACTGTTTTACAAGTTTTAAATTACTGACTTCGACATTGAAGTGGCCAAGATGAGAATTGCAGAGAAGTGAATTTTCCCTGTATTGTAAACTGTTGCATATGGTTTCCACAAGAGGGCAGCAGAGTCTAAGAAATATGTGTCTACTTTGAATTAGTAATTGTTTTCCCATTGTGTAAGGAAGTACTCTGAAAAATACTTTAATTAAATCTTTCAATTCAGATATGTGTTATTATAATCCAGAAATTGACAAAATAATCTCAGAAGAAAATCTGATTCCCACAGAATTAACTGAAAAGGAGTTTTAGCTTATTTATAGTCATAAAACCTAAATACAAGATAATCCCTGTATCTAAATTTTCCATAAAGAGTGGTAAAAAAAAAGCCAATGTTCGGGTCTTTTGTTATATAAGAGATAGATGCTTATTTTATCCTGCACTAAAACTGAGAAGAAATCCAACAGCGTGGACAAGATGAGGGATGGGTTACTTAGATAGGAATGGGTCATTGACATGCAGTGCAGTTTTCATTGTGTCCAATACCCAGCAGAGAAAAAGGCCATTCAGGTTGGATGGACCCAAAACAAGGACATTTCCCTCCCAAACAGAGATAAAATATGAAACCATGCTGTGAGAAAAATCTGGAAGTTAAAGCTTTTCAAATATCTAGATAATTCCACCTGGTATTATTTCTCTCTCTCTTTCGCCCTCTTTCGTGTGAGATAAGGACATTTTCACTGCTTGAATGCATCTCTCCTATGTGCGCATCCATAGTGCCCTTACAGTGAGGCGGGGTGGGGACTAAACTGGACTGTGAATGGACCACTCTTTGCCCATCTGTGCAGACAGAGAGGCCCGTGTGCTGGGCTGTGGGTATTTGCTTGTTTGCTCTACAGTTTGTACACTTATGTTTGTTGGGGTCAAGAGCAATGTAAGAAAGATGCATGAGGCTGTTGTGCACCCATCCAAGGTTCCAAAACATAAATAACAGAAGTGAAAAGGGAAGCTTTATACTTAAAAAAAATTTAAATGTTACTTAGGTACATTATCCTTATAAAGCCCTCAAAACAACTTTTTGTGACGCACAATGCTTATAGGCTTTTTTTTCAACTAGTATACTCCTAATATCCAAAAATGTGTCCTATTCAACTAATTTCCCAGCAGGAAATCTTAAATCTGCAGCTGTTACTCACCAGCATTCACCCTCCTCCCCTAAGTCCCCATCTTCATTCAGGGTTTACTTCAAAAATTAAAGCATCCCTCACTAATGAGTATCATTACAGCGCGGTAAACTGTTGTGGGCCTGTAGAAAGGGAAACAAAACGCCAAGCTGGCACAACTGTGGCAAAGAGCCAGAGAAAAACTGAAAAATAGCTAATTAGTCTAAAGGCTGATCTGATGTCCTAGCATCTGGGGAGGCTGAAGCTGTGTGTGGCATCTGTGACAAAGAGCTTTATGAGAGGAATCTTGACACCCCTTTAAGGGATGTGATGCAAAAAAAAAAAAAAACAGGTTAAAGCAGAGCTTTAGAACACAGTGCATATTCTCTCTACACTTTAGCATAGCACGCATAAGGAAGAAGGAAAGGAAAAATCCTAAATGGAGCACAGACAGAATAAAAACACACTCGCTCCAAGCTTTTTCAAAACCCCTCCACTTCTCCCTTTCAGACGCACATAAACAAAACGGGCACAAACACATACACCTCGAAACAAAGGTGCCATTTTACTCAGGAAGGGTCAGCAGTTCTTCATCAGACAGGGGCTTGTTCTTGGTCCGAGGCTGCTGCCCAATCTCAAGCCACCCTCCCCTGGCTCCACCGACCCCCCACCTAAGTCCCCCCCCCCCCCCCCCTCCGCCACCACCACCCCTGAGACAAGCTCCCCATTGTTCCTGCACGACTAATAAATGACAGTTCTCCTGTTTAGACAAACTTTAGAGCCTATTCTAAACACACTTGAGCTGAGCTCAAATGGCGCTCTATAGGCAAAGGTACACAAGAGATATTTTACATGGAGGTTCACAGCCTCCACTCTGACACTAATGATGGAAATATTTGTCCAGCAATTCAATTTTTTGCCTGTGCGTGCCAAGATATAATACTTCTTTTGTTTTTATGCAAAAATCAGGCCATCTTGCTTAATAAAGATTTTTTTTTTTAAATATATGAATTAAATTCAAGCTCCGGTGCTGCAGTTGCACCAATGAGCTTGATCAAAGTCAGGAAACCAGACATGATAAATCGCTACTCAACTTAAGCTCATAAACACACCATTAACACACTCGACCACAGCAACTCTATCTGTTTGCCTAAAGCACTATGCAAGGGGGGGGGGGGGGGTAGTTTTCTCTTTCTGAGCCTGAGCATTAGCATGAGCATTAGCATGCCCAAAGAGAGGGGATGGGGGGGGGGGGCATGCTAATACACACATGTGCATCCCTGGGGCCACTCTGAACTGACCACGTTTACTGGAAAGTTTCCATTTGAAATATCTAACCAAGCGGCTCTAAACATTTCGGGGTAGGGTGAATTCCTTCATCAGTTAGGTGTTGTTTTCTTCAGTAAAGGGAAACGGTTCAGATCCGGAACCGAGTATCACAAGACAACGGGCAAAACCGCAGAAAATCAAGTCCATTCTATTGAAATACGACAGAACAGATTAGCCTCAATTCACAAAGAAGTGCAGGTGATGAGAAATTTCCGCTAAACTGGTTAGCAAAATAAAACCGGGGCTGTTACGTCCAACTCCGGCGTGTATATTTCTCGGCTGCGGTTCACCGCAAGCGGATCGTATGACAGAGCAGCCAGAACCGCACGCAGAGCCCAGAGAGAAAGTGGATTCCTGCATTATAATTTCCAACTGGGGAATCAAGCAATGACAAAAGTCTACAAATGTAATCATTTTCCACAACTGATGTCCATATTCGGGTTTATGACCCCTACGTGTACAGCTGCCGAGCGGGCAGGGGGGGGGTCACGTCAACAGAGCCACGCTCCCGCTCTGCTGTTTAAACGGCGAAAGGGGGAGGAGGAGGAGGAGACCAGAGTTGTGAGAAGAAGAGTAAAATAAAATAAAAAACTAAAAAAAAAACTCCTGTGTTTAGTCAAGCTCACTGACACAAAGTCTGTCTTTGTCTGCCTCCCAGGGTGCCAGATAAAGGAATACTTGTGTGTTGTGTTGGGGGGGGGGGTCTCTGACCGAGTTTATTTGACACTTCAGCCCCTTTTGTGCAGCGAGTGTCCCACCGTCAATGCTGGCCATGAGAGTCACTTGGCATTAGACAGAGGGTCCCTCTTCAGCGGAGAAAGGGGGTCTTGTTTGGAGAAGATTTTTAATACAGGGGGTGGAAGGGGGTGGGGGGGTTGATAAGTTCCTTTCAGTTTGTATGCATGCATGCATACAGTAAGGCAAAAAAAAAAAAAAAACAATTAGGGGGGTTTTCTTTATTGTAGATCACGTGTGTGCGAGAAATGAAGGCACATCTGCATCGTCAGGTAGAGGGAGCCAGCGATAGCGAAAGGAACTTCCCAGGACAGGACAACCCAGACACAACCAGGTCACTGTCACCTGAATGGAGTCGCTGTAGCAGAGAGGAAGGCTTTCAAGGACCCACACTGTGCACACATACATTTTTTTTTTTTTTTTTTTTTTTTTTTGCTGTAAGCGATCTCTAACGACCTGGAACAGGTTGCTGAGACGTCAAACAGGTGCATAGCTACACTATATACAAGCTTGCATGTTAAATGACATACACTATAAAAATTTATTTTGGAGGGTGTTAAATATTAGCCAATTAAATTACTTTGAATGCAGCCGAGTATATTAGTTGGTAAATGGGAGATTGAATAATATTAAACAAAATTATCATTTTGATTGAGGTAAAAATAAATTTAAAAAATAAAAATAAAAACATCAGGTCAGCTAGCCTTTAGTTATTTTAACGTGTCCAGAGTCCAGTAGAGCAGGTCTGTATTAAAGCTGATGTGATCATATTGTTACCAATAACTACAAACATGTCAGCTTACTGTTGAGAACAATAATGCTGCTTGTGTTTGGGAGACTTTCTGTGTTGAAGCAAGAGTTTAAGTTTGCATCCCACTTTGGCCAGTTTAGCGACAGCGCTAATACTAGGCTAGCGGTAAACGTGTTGGCAAGCCAGCGGTTGCCAATAAACAACACATCAAATGATTACACACAACCGGTTAGGACTATTTCTGGTGCATGTAACCTGTGGCGCCTTAAGCACAAAGCCCCTGGTATTGTTGTTTGTTTGTAATAGGAGGACAAACAAATGACCAAAATGATCACAAAAGTTAATATTTGGATTTTATCTGCTTCATTCACAAGTTTTTTTTTTTTTTTTTTTTTTTGTTTTGGTTTGTTTTTCTGTTAGACTTGCATCATTTACACTCTACCCAAATACAACACTTTGTATGGCAAACTGAGCATTTTGTTGTATGATTTGCTGCTATAAGTTTGTGTGTGTGTGTGTGTCTGCACATGCGCGTGTTAAGATTTATTATATTCACTCAGTAGAAACAACCCTTAAGAGATATTACAATTTGACTTTAAGGCGCAATTAGAGAAGAAATTGGCCATAGGGGTGTGTTAGGGAGATAACATGGAACCTTTGACCAAAACAGAACGCTCTGGGAATAAAAGATCATTCCAAACAGAGATCCAACTGAGAAGCTGAACCATCATCCCCTAAATAAGCTTCAGAAAGAAAACTAATCAACACTTTCAAGTATAACATTTTACTGCTATAATAGCAAGAAGTTGACTTTTCCCTCCACCTACCTGCTTGTTCAGGAGGCTCATTTTGACCATAGTAATCACTGGAAAGTCACCAAGCACAGCTTTCGGTTATATTCCAGGATGTTTCTATCCGTATTTTTCCTTGTGGCACGTCCAAATCCGATAGGGAGCATAAGTTCCAAATATCCAAAAAAAGTAGGGTAGCCTTACGCATCTTCTTATTGACCACTCTGGACTGTGCGTGTTTCCAGAGAGAAGCGAGTGTCCGTGAGCCGACTTGTTCAACAGCAGGAGCAAAACAGCAACAGATCCAACTCATCCTGGGGGGGAGAACAATTCCTCTATTCCATTAAAAACGATCCTTGGTTTAAATCAGTTTTAATCCTCCAGCTGAAGGCAGAAAGTATAACTTTTCCACACGTGTCAGCGCTGAAACGTAACTTGGTTGGTTTGACCCCTTAATCCATGGCATGGATCCTTAACCGAGATGGATCCAGGAGATTATCTCCGGTCGGGACTCGAAGATGCTGGATCCTCCTCACGGTTCGGTGCAGGGATGTTCTCCGCTGCTGCTCCGCGGTTATGATGCTCCCCCGTGAAGAGCCGCAGCCTCAATGAGCCATAGTTTGAACAGGGCAGTGAGACACACGCTTCTGTCAACTGACGCGACCGCGAATTGCATTGTGGTAAATGGAGTCAACCGGTGCGGCGTCTAACGCGGAAGGAATAACGTCAAATTAAGAACGTCTGGAAACTACAAGACAAAAAAAAAAATCTGTTTCAAACGCATGTTACTGTGTTACGTTGACACAATCAAGGAAGTCCTGTTTAAATTCTATGAAAAGAGATATCTTCTTTGGAAAACACAGGTTATGTGATAGGATGTGTTACTTCAAACATAAAAAATTTAATTTCGAAAAAAAAATATTTCCTGTTAAATATGTATTTAGACTAAAATAAAAGTATATGCTGGTGTTCTGACAGAAGTGCATTGGTTCAGATATTAAAACTATTATAACCTGGCAGTAATCGCTTGTGATCTGTTGGACTGATTCCAGGTTGCGTGTGAGCAGTGTGTGTGAGTAATAATGATCATCTGTCGCTGCGCACAGATACAGAGATGCCGAGATGAATCACCTTCCCATGAATGAATCTTTTGTCTCTGTTACCTCACTTTCATGTCTTAACCACCTCCAGGCTTGCTTGTATATCTGGGATCATAGCTTCCTTTAAACTTGAAATGGAGAGAAAACAAAAAAGACGACTGGATTTTAAGGAGTGGAGCACAGAATGACAAGACATTGTTACCTGATTGCCTGTGATACAGCTTGGGCCAGTGAAATAGAGCTGCATGCCTGCTCTTAAAATGTGCTTTGACTTATATCAACTTGTATTTGCAATTGTTTGCATTTGTCATTAACAATCTAAAGATAAAGTCCCTGAAACAATGAGTATATTTATTACTTTTTCAGGGGGTATTAATGAAATAAACTCATGCACTTTCATTATGAAATGCTAAATTCACCAAAAGTAACCATAAACTGTATAATTATTACGCTTTTTTCCTTTTATAACCAGTTATGTTTATTCACTTTTATATTTTTATATGATAGACAAATAAAAACCAATGCAATAATTATAAAATGGAATGAAAAAATATATAATCTGTCCCAAAGTTGTTTTACATATTGAAATCTGAGGATATGGTATGTATTTAAAGATGCTTCTCCAAAGCATGATGCTGCTACAACCATGTTTTCCCATAGGGATGGAGCTTCCAGGGTGATGTGTAGTATTGGTTCTTCTCCATGTGGATCTCTGCAGCTCCTCCAGAGTCACCATAGGCCCCTTGGCTGCTTCTCCTTTTCCTGCCTCTTAGTATAGGCAGATGGTCATGTCTTGGTGGGTTTGTAGTCGTCTTATACTTGTTGTAATAAAGGTGAGATGTTCAAAGCTTGAAATATTTTTTTTTATAAATGAATCCAGCTTTAAACCTATGCTGTATTTGTACTCATCTGAAATGACACAGAAGTAGACTTAATGTACCAAGTAGGTGACTTTTAAAGATATTTGGTTCCAATTTTGAGTTTCTTTTTTTTTTTTTTGTAATGTATTTTTAACAATCATTTAACGTGTTCCTTTCACTTAGCACTGTGTTGGTCCTTATCATGCAAACTCCAGAGAAAAAAAACAGGGAAGTTTGCAGTTTTAATGTGAGAAAGTGTGAAAAGGTTCAAGAGGCATGACGCTGCTGCAAGTCACTTCCATTTACCTTAACTAAGGTTACAATACATGCAATTTCACATGCTAATACTTTCTATCTGCGCAGCAGCGGGTGAAGCTCCACTCCAGCTTTTCCCGAGCTCCATTGGACGAGCTCCAGCGGAGTCCAGGAGTACCTGAATTGCACGCAATTCTGTCAATTGCAGGTACTTGATGGCTTGCTTGTGTGCAGGGTTGAAAAGTTGCTGAGGTTTGCGCACATGGCATTGCGTGACTAGAGCTGGAGATGAAAACACAAAGACATTGTTTGCAGTGATCAAACCCCCTTTATAGTAACTCAGCAGCATTCCTGTCTCGCATTCCTGAGCCACCGCTGCTGTGTGAAGGGTTTTCTTTTACGTTGGAGAAAAAAAAAAGGAAAAGAAAAAGAGGGTTATGCATTTTTGTCTGGTTCACTGTGTTGACCTCGCTTCTCTCACACAAATTCTCACTATGTTCGTTATTGATGAATTAAGACTGAATAAAGGATTAGCAGGGGCTGATATCTTATGAGGGTAATTAACTGGTAGCAGTCTTTAAACCAAAACTATGCAGTGAATGCAAATAACATAGCCAGAAGCTCCATTTACTTTATGCTCAGCTTCACAAAACAGCCAGATTGAATGAAAATGGATGATCATTGTTTTTCACATGATGCATTTGTCTGTAATCATACCAAAGCATGGACGCAAGAGCCTGAAAATGTGTGTGTGCCCAGTTTTGTAGTAATCAGCACTCAAATGTTTTCCAGATTGGTGTGACAGGGCTAATCATCTCCAGAGAGTAAAAAACCATTCTGAGGTTTCCACCCATCTGCTCCGACAGATGGGAGGAATGCATGTGAAAATCCAGAGGAAAACTAGGCACAAAGAGCGTAGGGAGCTCTTGGATGGTTTTAAGCAGCAATAACATTAATTTTGTCTTTCCCACAGAGGGGTGTCAAATTTACAACACATTGAAATCTTCTGTAGTCTAATCAAATATTTAGAACCCACAGCCTCTAGGGCCGCCTTGGATTCAGACATACAAAACACAGAGGACAATCAAGTCACTCATATCTCCAGCATGAGCTCTGAGAGTGATTAAGACTGGAGCACATTCATTACTAGCCCGCCTCAGACAGAGAGGGGCTTCAGAGCTGAGCTCTTGTGTTGGACTGTTTGGATGTCCTATTCCCTTGTATCTCTTTGACTACCTCCAACACAAGGCTCCATTCAAACAGAGTGGGAACAAATGTTTCCTTATGTGGCTCTAAGTGGCCAAGCTTCAGCGACAGGATAGACAACAAGGGTCTATGAGACCAGAAGGCACCGAAGGATGCATTAATTCCGGCCCTAAAAGGACTTACACCGTCTTTTAGTATGAGATGGAAAGAAAGGAGATATGTGAAACAACAGTTAGAGTGTTCTAAAACTATTTTTTTAGTGTAATGGGGAATTCATTTGGAAAAATCATCTAGTAAACCTGAGGCTGCATTCCCATGTGGACAGCAGATGCAATTTCATGTTCAGCCAGTTTGTAGACCTCCATGTGTTTTGTTGACCAACATTTTGGAAGCATGTTAAAAGGAGTTAAGTGGGTAAGGATTACTAATGTAAGAATCGGTCAAAAATAACTCCTTAGCCTATTTTGCATTATAAGAAATGTCCTGTTTACTTTTTTCCTCCGTAAGCACCCAGGATAAAGAGCTAATCCTCTTGTGCTATGACACTGATCAGGCTGGATTCCTTCCAGGTTCTCCCAGAGTCAGGTCTAGTAAAGAGCGAACCTTTGAAAGCAAACCATGTAAATTATGATAGAACGTCCTTCCAACCACTTTTGAATCCATGTCAACCAAAAACATTTCAGTACACTCACATATGTTTTCCATTATTAGTAATTAAAAATTACAATCAGGTTTTAAAGCATAGCAGAGCACTGAAATATAAATTTTAAAAGCTTTAAATAACATTCATCAACCTGTGAGTCAGAAAATTCACAGATTTTATGGCTTTTAGACCTCTCTCTTTGCTGCTGTGACTTAAAATGCTGATTGGTATTAAAGTCTCTGCTCTAAACCAGCTGAAATGTGCTATTTGTTTTTGTACACTCTGCCCCTTCCATTGTTTTGCGGATGACATCCTGGTCTACCTGCCAAAGAAACTTTGCTTCAAAAAGTTCCTGGAACCACTATTGGACTGTAACTGTAAAGTCAATTCTTAGAAGAAGTTGAACTTTCTGTGTTTTATTAATTTTAAAATGGAAGTCACTTAGTTTGGACATGCTAAATTCTAACATGGCCTCTTTGTGCCTAAAACACTTGCTCCCTGCAGCTGTTCTGTTGACAGGAATCTGGTTGTATTACCTGACAACTTTCTGAAGTTGAATCTCCTCACACTCAGAAACCTGTGTGAGCACTATAATCAACCGACCAGTTTTTTTTCTTTGGTGTTTCAAGATCTAGCCCGAAATAACAAAGTGAGTACCACTTCGCAGTAGCTGCTTCAAAATGATAAATTTACCGATTTATGAACACATTGCTCAGACTACTGACATTTAAATGATTGCTAGAGACTCCTCTGTTTGCATGTGATTTCACTGGAGACTAATATTTAGGCAGATAGTGTAACTTTGCTGCGATTTTGATCTTTTTTGTTTGTTTCTGCATGTGTGTTTATTTTAAGTTTTAATTTAGTAGATTGCTGTTTTTCTTTGTTTTAATTGGGTCTTTGTGTTATTTATTTGTTTTATTTTGACTGTAAAGCTCTAAAGCTTTTGGTAAACTTTCTTTTTTTAAATCCTCTTTATGAATAGATTTGATATTTGTCATTAGTGTGTGACTTATTAATTTAATTATTTAACTCTAAAATACGAGTTATTTTAGCTGACTTTATGAAACAAGATCAAGAAACAGTTCCAGTTAGTTATATGTAATAATTTTGGAATCCAGTTCAAAATAAACCAATTACAAAAATCTTATACAATTAGAGCTCAATAATTACGCAATATGAAAGTATATTTTTTATTTACATGTTTTGATTTATAACACAGTGTAACAATCAAATTTTATAAAAAACAGTACCGGTTAGAACAACATAGCCAATGGATTGCTTCATTTATGTTCAATCCTCCACGTTGATCTGGCTGTGGGCAAAAGGAGATACTGGAAAGAAAGAAATTCCTATAAACAGAAAATTCCTTTTTCAGAACCAGACGCAGGACATGCGGCCACATGCACTGATGGGCTGGAGGTTGAAATAAATCAGAATGGCCACAGGTAAAAAATTCTTCTACCCTGATGCCTAATAATACAAAGATGTAAAGAGAAAATTTGTGAGAGCTAAAGAGAAAATTTGTGAGAGCAAACACACATTTGTGCATTTTATCCAACAGTGGACAAGAGGAATGGAAGTTTACTGGAAAGGTAACCATAAAACATGTTTTTTTTTTTTATGAACACATTTTTCAAAATGTACTTTGCTTGTTTTACTGTAATTGTATCCATTAAAATGTTAAAATGGCTTGTACTTGTCAGTCGTTCACCCATTCACAACCTGACGGTGGTGAGCTATGTTAGTAGCCACAGCTGCCCTGGAGCAGACTGACAGAGGCGAGGTTGCCATACATCGGCGCCACCGGACCCTTTTGACCACCGCCAGCTGGCAATGTGAGTGAAGTGTCTTGCCCAAGGACACAACAACTGAGACGGTTGGAGCAGGGGATCAAACTGGCAACCCGCCAGTTACAGGATGACTTCCATATCTTGCATCACCGTCGCCTATTAAATCAGCATAAAGCTTGGTGTCAACTCATAACAATATTCACTCATGGGTGCAGGTTTTGGACTTTTTAGTCTTAATAGGACCCATAAAAAAGCCAACTTTAAATTTAACTTTGAAAACATGGAAATGGAATATTTTTACAAAATATTAAAACCAAGTGGGACACGCTGAAGAAGGAATTTGGTACATGTAGATATCATAATGTGTGTTTGCTTCTCTTTTAGGCTCAAAACGATCCTGAGCTTGTTTTTAAAGAATTTGTGCACAGTTCTAGACAAAAAAAAAAACGACGACAAAAAAAAACACACAAACTCATAAATATATGAAAAAATAAATCTTCTTAGAAAAGTCAGGCCCTTCTGTATAAGGTGCATACTGTGAATGGTTAATATGATGTACACAGTCTGTCCAAAACAAAAGTCAACACCTGGATTTAACAAGGCAAGTGGCTATGAGCCTCCCATTGGATAATTATTGCATAGATGCATTATATTTCAGTTAGCAACAAGCTATTTAACCATAACCAAATCTGTGACTTGTTTCTCATTTCTTAAAAAAAAAACATGTCAGAAGACACATTTTTTGGTCATAGCAAAGTTGTTAAGCTTTTACCAGAACGATCAAATTATTAGCATGCATCAATTAAAGAAAACATCCCAGTAGGCTGCTGAAACCTCTAAAGGTGGAGTAAGGACTCTCTGATTTATTATTTAAAATTGGAAGGATTCAGAGGAACAAAAATATTCACACAACAGAAATGGCTGTAAAACTATCTCTAATGTTCATGAAAGGTGATTAGTTAAACAAAAGCAGCGCTCACAGCCATGTTCAGCAGTGAAAGTAAGAGTATTTCCACATAAGGAAAATCGTGTGAATCAGACCAAACATCTGTGTACACTTAAGATAACAATTGATCAGAGAGGCTAATCAGAAAAAAAAATGCCTCAATTTACCACAGAGCATAAGTATTGGACTCTGGAGCAAAGTTAGAAAGTCATCCAGTCTACTGAGTCCAGATTTGCCCTGTTCAAAAGTGATGGACGCATCAGGGTAAGAAGAAATCACATAAATGGATGCACCAATCTTGCCAATTGCCTATAAGCCTTTAGGGGTAGTACTGCAATCATGTGCTCAGGGAATAAGGTCAGCTGATGACCTAAATATAATAAATGACCAGTTAGATCATTTAAAATGATGAAATTCCAACGTATTCCATTAAATGAAACAGTGATGTCTACAGTAATAATGTTTTTACCTTTGTATTTAGAAGTTTGCTCTTAAGGTGAATTTACTTGGATGATCAGACTTGGGCATGTTGGCAGTAGATGTCCTCTGCTTGTAGATTTTTTGTAGACTGATTTCAGGCTGCTGATTTACTTCGCTCACCAGAATCAAAAGAAATATTAATTTTGAATTCCTTAGACTGCACTCTCCCCTCAACAGTCAGGAGCCCACAAAACTAAATTGTTTAAGCGATGCAAACCTCTTTCAAAATTATGAGTCGCAATGTCAGAATTATCTGCAAAAAAAAAAAAAAAAAAAAAAAAAAAAAAAAAAAGAATTATCTGCACCAGATGTGATGTACCTGTGTAATTTTGCCAATTTACTTATTAATTTTTTTAGGTCAGAATGAATAACATTTTGGGGTTGTACTTTTTTTATTCCTCAAGAGACATATCATTTTTTATGACATTTTACAGAAACTAAAAATAAATAATTTGACGACTGTATCCAAACAACCAAACTAAAATTTGGTTAAGTTTCACTGTACATTTTTTCAGTCACTGTAATTCTGGCTGTGCACATGACCAATCTTCCTGCGTAAAATTGGTAGAGCTCATTTAATGATCTATTAAACATTCATTTCTCAAGCATCCTCAGGGAATTTTGCAAAGTGTTGAGGTGTTATTCCAAAAAACTTAATCTGTGCTGCTATTACAATTACAAAACCAGTTCTGATGTCACAGTCACATTGTGCGATGTGCCACTACCTCTGGCAGGGAAACAGAACTAGGGCAGGATATTACCACACCTATTTGAAAGTGCCAAATTAGGAGCAGGCTATTGTTTTCTGGAGAGCAGCCTCTCAGTTATGGCAATGTTAAATTAACTTCACCCTGAATTGTAACAATTCTGTTTCAGCATCCAGCTTATTGCCTTGGTGGCACCCGAGTTGCTCTTGAACACCCTTTTTATCTAAGGTATTCCAACTGGACACGTCAGACATATAAGTGACACAACAGGACCATGATCCCAAAAATTCCTGACAGAACATTTAAATTGAATTGAACTCCAAGAGTAGTGGTCAAATATCTAATCAGCATTATGGATTTATATTGCTGAAGGTAAAAAAAAAATAAATAAAAAAAAGATGCAACCTGCTAAGGGACATTTCATCAAATATTAGTGGCATTTGAATTGTTTATTTAAACCTGCATGTATAATTTGGACCAAGTGTAGAATAGAGAAAATCCACAATAAATTCAAGTTTGAGTACCCAAATTTTTCTTCTTTCTAAAAGCAACTGAAGTCGCCTGTTGAATTGGCATTCCACCCTGAGAAAGATAAACATTGAAGTGCTTGTGGCCTGAATATTGACTATAATTCAGGTTGAAGGCCAGCATATAATAAAAGACAAACAGGAAACCCACATCCCTAAGGTAAGGTTTAGAATAACTAAAAATGAAAAATTATATACATAAAACACATTTGTGACATAATTATGTATATATATATATATATATATATATATATATATATATATATATATATATATATATATATATATATATGGAAAAAAATTACAGCATGAAAGCTTTGCACTGGCTCTGTACTTGAGTGTCTAATAAATCTAAAAAGCACTTTTAAGCTCAGCCAACTTTCTGGTGTTCAGTCTCACTGTCCACTTTAAATCATCTTAACACATATTTTAAACCTATAATCGAAAAACAGTAAGATCTTAATTATTAGAAGATCTTAATTATAATATGATACATTTCAGTCTCTCTGTGCTTTTGGAGGAGTGTGTCTGTGTGTGTGTGTGTGTGTGTGATGGTGATGATGTCAAGCATTCTGCCGGGAGCTGGGAGTGTGGCAGGGCATATGCGTGACTAGGAGGAATACACCTGTCTCTGTGCTCAGGTATGGAGGGGGAGTCGGCACGCAGGGGCCTGCCAGCTGAACAATGCTCTCTTTTGTACCTGCGCGCTGACTGAAGACACTCACCAGGGAGAAAGCCCTGATGTAAGTGTGAGTGTGTGCGGCTATCTTGCACCCGCTCTGCTCACACAATCATACAACTTAAATTGCCAAATTATTTATAGTACACATATCGTTCTGACCGCAGGCGCCCTGGGTTAAATCCAAATAACGCTGCCTTTTACACGCTAGCTGCCAATCAGTGCTGGAGCAAATGTAAACTATCCTCCCACTATATGACACTGAGGTGATTATAAATATCCTCGCTATTAGGGTCCCCGAGAATAAGGTGTAAAACTTTAAAAATAAACATACAACTGTTATTTGTGATGCGGTATCTAATCTACACCAGCCCATGTTATTTCAAGCTCTTTATTTGAGGCACATAAGGCTCGAGATTGAGAGTTGTGATTCTTTAGATGGGAGAGAAACAAAGCCAAGGAAAAAGACCCACAATGAAAGGAAAGGTGCTTGTTGGTTACAAAGTTGTTGTGGCCTGAATATTGACTATAATTCAGATTGAAGGCCAGCATATAATAAAAGACAAACAGGAAACCCACATCCCTAAGGTAAGGTTTAGAATAACTAAAAATGAAAAATTAGATATATAAAACACATTTGTGACATAATTATATATATATATATATAAATATATATAATTATTAATTATATATATATATATATATATATATATATATATATATATATATATATATATATATTTATATATATATAAAATTATGTCACAAATGTTTTTTTTTCCCTTCTCCAATATGTTTGAAAGCTGTAAGAATTCAGTCATCTACTCCTGGTAATTTCGACGCCATGTGTGAGTGTCTCTGATACCTTACGCGAGTGTGTGTTTGTGTGCAAACGTGTGTGCTCACTGACTAATGCAATACAGTCTTCATAAAGGTAGTATTGTTAAGTTGCGTGCGAAGCTCACAGATCCCCGCCCACCCCTGTAAACCACTGCCTTTTTTTCCTCTCCTTTTTCTGCCTTGTACACCTTCCCCTTTCTTTTTGTTACAGGTAAACATTTGATGTCCGCACGCAACCCCCGGAGAGTCTCCTCCCCCTGTTCTCTCCTCAGCTCCCCGGCTTCCCCTCCATTGTTACTCACACACACACACACACACACACACACACACACACACACACACACACACACACACACACACACACACACTCTCTCTCACCACTTATGTACGCTGTCCTCACACTTTCTTTCTCACCCATATCCACACCGACACGCCGTCCTTCCCTCCCCATTCTTCTGACATTCCTTTCCTCACTGACTCAGCACCTGTTTCCTATGGAGGTTATGAAGTTTCTTTTGACTGACGGCTTTATGTGCTTACCGACTAATAACAGAACTCCAGGTTGTACTGGCACCTCTTTAAATTAACTTAAATATTTTCTGCTGGCTTAGAAGGCTTAGGAGACAAGAATAATAAATATAGTTGATTAAATGCAAAATATGCTTCTTAATGTACTAAAAATATATTACAATGTAAAAGACAGACAAACTGTACAATTATAATTAAAAACAGTTTTAAATGTACTCTTAAAAATTAGCTCCCTCTGCATAGCAAACATCCAGGTTTCTAACATCAGGGCATCAATTTCTTTCCCTGAATAATACAGCAATTACAGGTTGAGAACTCTGGGCACAAGCAATTCGGCCATATATAGTTGAGACAAACTGTGACTCTGATGATCCACAAACCATGATGGATGTTAACCCATAGAACATCTCTGAGTCATGTGAACAGAATGCAGAAATTGTTTTCCGATAATTATACTATTTTCATCAGGATTCGATCAGGACTTTCAATAAGAAGGCAAAACAAGGTGAAAAAATGATGTGAAAGAGTTAACTCTTTCTGTATAGATTTTTAAGGTATTACCTAAAGGCGCAAAGCTCTGATTTATAGTATGGTATCAACAATTTGCCAAGTAGTTCTTTAGTTCACACTAACATTTGTGAAGCCTTTATGATAATATGCTTGCAAAATATCCCATCCCTGTGTGCACAGCGTCCTGAAAAGGTTCTGGTTCCCGCGGTAAAAGGCTTAAAATGCATGTACTTCAAAACTAAAAACATGCTCGTTTTCTGACAGCTTTAGATATTTTTTTTTGACCTTTTGTAACATCACAGTCAATGTACACCGTGTCAAAATAAACTGGTCTTTGTCCAGCTTTTTTTGCCACAGTTCCAGTGGTTCTTCTCAATTATTACTCTAGCTGTAGATGGGGTAGGTCTTGGTTTTTAGATATTTGTGATAGTATTTCACGATTTATAAATATTTAAACACATCATTACTTGGTTGGTACGTTCTCCTGCCTTTCCTATTGGGAAGAGTGGCGAAGACAACTGATCTCTGTGTAATGAATAATAATAAGGAAAAAATAAGGTTATAGATCACTAATTGAAAGTACTTGGATGCTGACAATCTTAAAAAAAAACGTATGTATACATTTAAATCATGCTTAAAGTGTAACTAAACCTGATGTAAAAGCAAAACCCTGCTCCCAGCCTATTTTAGAAAAATGTCACCAGAGTCAGCAGTGCCAAGAGACGCCCAAGTGCGGGGATGAATGGAATGGGTTAAGTGGTGGTGTGGTCTGGATGATGGAAAGTACCAGTGAATTTGATGTGACAAAGTAAACCAAGTACCTGAATTAAAATGTTAAACTAACATAGGTAATAGGTAATAAAATACTCACCTGAAAAAAATATTAATGATCAATGTTCACTGTATTTCTTTAATTCCAGCTCCTGACTTGCCATGGTGGCGTGTGTCTGAGTGAGGTTTTATGGGCATTCAGTTTGTACTTGGAAATTGGAACGCCACGTGTTTTTTTTTCATTGTTTTGGCTGTAAAAGGGGTTCTAGAGGTCATAAATGAACAATGGAGAATATTAGGGTCCACAAGCAGGAAACTGGAACGCTATTATATCAGAGATTACGGCACTCCAACTTCTCAGTACCAAGTTACGAGGTGCATCCAATGCACTATTATTGCCAAACCCAAGGCTGAGATGTGGACATGAACCAAGATACATAGATATATTCGTTTTTAGAAATAGTAAATGTGTAGAAGCCACATTTCAACCCATAGAGGTCAGCACTAAGGCGATTTTAGGCCAAATATTGCAGAATTAAACTACATTGCATTAAAATTGCACAGCAATATAAAGACAGTACCTATAAAGCCCTATTTATGCAGTTTCTGAAAAAAAGTTGAATGAGGGTTTACTTACTCTTTAAATGCTTAAGAACATCTATTTTATACAACGTGCCAACAGGGGTGTCAACAACAATGATAGTAGTGATTAAGTGAAAAAAAATAACATTTCTTACTTACTTGGGATTCTTTTTTTTTTCAAACTCAAATAGTTTTATCACTCAACCAAATTTGTTATGAGATTATCTGAGATCACAATGATAACCATTAGAAATCATTTTGCAGAAATGTGTTTTTTGTTCATCCTTACTATTTGTCCAACCCAAACAATTGCACATTCAGGCAAAGCTGTAAGGGATCTGCGCCGGTTCTGTGGTGTAGGGGCAGGGGGAGTGGGTACAATTGTTTTTCAGACCCTCAAACTATGAGATTTTATAGAGGACACACTTAGAAATAAAAATGCAGGTACCAATTTTGAAAATGTGATAAATGATATACATATTTTCTTATTTTAAATAACACAATAATCACTTTAATATCTAAAATGTGCCAGTGTGTTACATCTTTTCTCCAATATATCAGACATATATATATATATATATATATATATATATATATATATATATATATATATATATATATATATATATATATATATATATATATATATATAGATATAAGATATATATGTTTTACAACCACAGCAAGCATTATGAAACTGAATTTGCTTCACAGCTAGAACATTTCCAGTTTAAATCGGGAATTTCTGTGCAGAGTTTTCCCTAAGCACATGTGGAATTTCTTTATTTTAACTTCTTCCCACAGTCAAAAAAAAAAATATCCAGGTTGGTTTAATCTTCTTCTCTGAACTGCCAAAGTGTATGTGTGCATGCATGATTGTCGACCTCAAGCGTTTTTGACCCTGTGGTTGGCTGCCCATACCATACGCACAATGCCTCTAATCCGCTGACTACTGATTGGCTCTTTTTCTCACAAAACACAGAACAGAACAAAGTGGGGACAGGATGATAGATGTTAGAAAATGTTTCCTTCAAGATTTTTTTTTTTTACCTCAATATGTTTTATAACAGACTTTGTCAATTAATTTTAACTCTTGGGAAATTTACTTTGTTTCATGTGTTGTGCCTACTCAGTTTACAGCTTTGAGAAAGATAAGAAACTGCGTGTGGTTATTATTGATGTGTGTGAGAATGATTGCAATCTAACAGATGTTGAACTCTTGCAGAAGGTAATAAAACAAGCCCAAATCTGGAGTATGAGAGCCAGCTTTGTTACCTGTGCCAACCTTTGTCACGCACTTCCTTCAAGCTGCTCTCCAACACAAACTGTACGTTTGAGGAGAGGTCTGACACGTCCTGACACACCGCAACGCCCCGTCATACCTATGCCAGTGTTCCAAACTTGACTTTGACAGCTTATACTGAGCTATATGTAATAGAGATTTTCCTATTGGAGAAATCCCAAACGCACAATTCCCTTTGTGTGTTGGTCAGCACACAAAGGGAATTATTTCAATCCCCGCATTGTTGTCTCCTTTGATAATTGTCCTGCTTCAGTCTTTTATTAGAGGCCTTTTGGCTCCATCCAACTGGCCCAATTAGCGGCCCCGCTGAGGTGAAGTGTATTATGCAAATACAAACAGTTACTGTACCAGCGCGAGCAGCCCCCATGGATAGCTTACAACAAGTCTATGTTAAATGAATATTAGATTTGTTGTGCCTCCAACAAGTTACCTATTGTTGTGCTGGCCTTTCTGTTGCTCTGGAAAAGCCATTCAAACAAGATAATCTGTCTGCGTCTCGTCAATGCAGTGCACTGTTCAGCTTTGCTTGGACAAAACATTCAGACAAAGGGGCTATTTGATTGGGAATATGAAGCAACCAACCCGAAAGAAAGAAGGGATACTTCTCAGAATCTCTCGTGTTTGTTCGCCTAAAGAGGCTGAAGTGAGAGCAGACTGGAGCAATGCTCCGTGCAAACACACTTTTACAACTCCCCTTGCTCTCCTGTAACTTTAACCTTTGCTGTTTGTCTGTGTCTATTGTTTGGCGCTCAGTTCATTGCTGCTCCTCTGGGAACAATCGCCTTTGTGCATGGAGCCAGTGGATGCCCCGGATGGAAGGTGTGACAGCTGGGTCAGAGCTGTGAAAGAGCTGATTGTCCTTCCTCACACCCCAAGGTGTGCCTAGAGACCGACTAACAACGTGGCAATATTATGGTTGGAGTGAATTTTCTCTTGAAATTTGCACACAAAGCTAGTAAAGGAGCCATTGTTTCTTGTCATTAAGTGTGGTGGCGAGAGAAGAACATATTTGAGTATGGCTCTGCAACATGAAACACTGTTTATGAAGTGTGAAGTTATAAAAATTCTGACAGTGTGTTGATTTTACTTTGAGTGCTTGTGTATCCGGCCACATGTGTTAACGTTTTTTTTTTTGTGGCACTCTCTTTGTACTCAGAAGTTGGATTGTTAAATGTCTCCGGTCGGAAATGCAACCAGAACTTCCTTTGAAGTAATATCTCCAACAAGCGATGTCAGAGTAGCCTAAATTCTGAATCCGAAAACGGTTGCTGCACATGGAAAACATAGTGAAAGTTGCTAATGGCAATTAATTAACAATTCTGTATCACAAATATCACTGCAAAATTGTGAATACTTTCCTGTTTGAATACATACAATGAGGGAAAATCCTATATTATTACCATGTATTGCTAACAGTGGTAAGAAATAGTAAATCCCACTAGTTTTCTATATACATAATTTTGTGATCCAATCTTCAGCTGTTGATTTAAAGTAATTTTTCATAATTATTCATGATCTGTAAGAAACTTGTAACTTTGATAAATATTATCTATCATCAGGCTGTTTTTCAGAGTTGTTTCATGTTTATTCTCACATCTTAATCTGTTTTGGAAGAATCTAATGATCCAAACAGAGATAAAAGCCCCATTTTAGTCGAACAGTGTGTGTATGATCTTCAGAAAATGTTATACTCAATGAAATTAAATTGCAGAATAGATTTCAAACAGTGTATTATTCATCTCCGTAATTCATCAAAAATTCTAACCAACGGGAGAAACAAAGTGCTATATTATGGTTGAAGTAAATTGTCCAAAATTGTTAGGAAGTAGGACTGAACAAATTGGCAATGCTTGTTAAAAAAATAGGGGCATAAGTGGTCAGTTTTAAAATCTTATGATTTTTTTTTTATTTCCTGTCATGCATGTTGTTTTCAGTTATTTTGTATATTTACTAAAAGAAAAAAATCATCATTGGCAAGTGACAAAGCTCATATTTGTCATGTTCTGAGAAGTTATTGCCGGACCAAAACGCAATCAGGGAGCCGCATGGAGAGTCAGAGGATTTAATGATAATGAAAAGGTAATTTACATTGGAGGCACAGGCAGGAAACCAGGAGCATGAACCAGGCATAGTGCAATGGACTATTCAGCAAAGAACAATGACAACCAAACGGTATTTATACACTGGAGGAGAAGCAAAGTAAGCATGCGAGGGCAATCAGTTGGAGACGAGCAACAGCTGAAAACAATGAGACCGAGAGGGAGAGGAGGGATAATTAACAGGGGCAGACAGGGAGAATATAACACAAAATAAACATAAGAGGCGAGGAACCTAATTAACAATACATAAACTGAAACAGCAGCAATAGGAGAAGAGGGAAGAAGTATAGATAATAGCTAAAGAAACTAATGCTGCATTCCAGTTGCAGTCGGAACTTGGAAATCCTGACTTTAGATCAGCAAAATCAACTGTAATAGCCGCTAAAGTCAGACTTTTGCCGGGGAATTTTTTAAAGGCTGATTGTCAGATCCAGTATGGCAGCTCCTCGCATCAAGAAGCTGTAATGAAAACATGTTTATTTTAACGGATGCAAATCTGAACTGAACAGATTAAAAGTGGTGTTTGTATGTGGAAAGTGCAGCTTTAAATTATGTTTATAAGAAGTACTACAAACAAAACAACAGTTTTTCTGGCCGTCGCCATACTGGAATCTTGACATTTGTTTTTTTTATTTATTTTTTTTTATTGTGGATTCCCAACTTCTCTTACTGTGTAACTGGAATACTGTTCACTCAGGTGTTACACCATTCCCAGTTCCTAGTTCCAACCTCAGAGGTAAATGGAGCGCAGCATAAGTTCAAATCCCTAACAGGATGATCACGACACTACTGTGTGCCCCTTTTTTAATGAAATGTATAGAAGGTATTTGCATATTGCATTGCTATTGGCCTAGTTAAATAATGCAAAGTCAAGCAGGACATCACAGGTTCCTGCTTGTCATGCTTTTGAAAAAAAATAAAAATATTCTGCTATGACAAAACATTTAATTAGATTTATCAACAGGAGCAAATATCAAGATATCAAAAATAGCATAACTCTTGGGTACAAAAAATGATTACTAAATAACTGCACATTTGTTATAATTTCCTTTTTAATTCAAATCACTTGTGCTATTACTGAACATAAATCTTACAGGGGAACCAGCATTTGTGATGAACTGTGCACTTTCTGGGAATGTTCCTGTGTATCACACTCCAAAACCACTTCAAAGCAGCAATAAACTGTTTCCATGACTGACAAATCCAGTATAATTAGCCCTGACTCCGCTACTGTCATTATTGTAATTCAAAGAAGCCTTGCTCTAAAACATTTTGTTCCTATTTGGTCCACTGACCGGCTCCTTTTGAACTGCCGCACGCCATGCCACAAAGGCCAGTCGTATGGAGTCACTTTGTCCTGCTCTTTTGATGTGCGCGATTGGCATGCCGAGGTCTAACATCCCCTCTGACGTTGACTCACTCTTAGCTATGAGTGTAGCGTGACAACTGAGGCAGGTTAATGTGTTTCCCCTGGAGACAAGCGCAGTGAAATATGACAGGCTAACTGACGCCCTCGGGGAGGGGACAAAAAGTTCTCTTCAAACAAGCTAAAGATTTTCATTTGCAAGTCCCTTTAAAATAACAACTACATTACAAGCTGGAATTAGCATCATGTGACATGTAACACCCACTGTACTAATAGTAGCTAAGGTTATAAAAAAAAAAAATTGCAAATTCATTCTGCCCTTTTCTAGAAACACGTCCCCTTTTGAGTTACCAGGCAAGTTACCATGTGAATAGCTTTGTAAGGAGAAAAAATAAAATATTAATATAGGATGATAATATAACCGGAATTGGACACAGAATAAGATTGAAGAATCCCAAATTATAACAGAGAGGCTGAATCGTGCATAGTAAAACTTTTTTAGCTTTCAACCTGTCTATGTTGGGCTGTTTCCATATCCAAATCATTTTTTTGTTTCAAAAGTAAAGTACTAACTTGTGTTAACTAAGTGTTAGCGTCATATTATGTGATCAAAGCAGACAAAACATTGAAGAGAAGTGCTTAGTGAGATGAAACATTTGGAGAAAAATAGTCACAATGTTCTTGTAATGAATGCATCTACAACATAATTTTAATCCTCATAGCCATCTCGGCATTACAGCTCTTGCTTTGTGTGTATTTTAAAGCTAAAAAGATTATTCAGATGTTTAGGTTTGTCTTTAATACTAGTTGGATATATGAGAAACATGACTTTTTTGACAGCCAGAGCTCTGAATCTAAATACATGCATGCACAATATGTGATTATATGGGATTTCATGAGATGATTAGTTCCAGACCCAACAAGTTAATTATGGGCTTCAAATGGAGGAAAGAAAACCTTAAAGAAATACTGCTCTCAAACAGCTACACATGGCTGCACCTTTGCAACATTTTTCATCCGATTTTCACATCTGCAACACATCCACAGCTCATAAACTGTGCAGAAAGAATATGGGAATTTCACCAAAAACAAGCTTCAAAGACTGAAAAGTTCCCCCAAAACAAACCCACATTATGGTCACTTTGTATTTATTTATTCAAATGTCTGAACTGTGCTTAAAGTTCCTGTTTTTGGATCACTGAAGATGGCAGGAACGTTTCAGGAGAAGCATGGTGGTCTGTCTAGACTGAGGCAAAAGAGCTTTGAAGGATCTGAGGGCAGAGGGAAGCGGGTGAGTTAAGTAGTGCGTGTTGGTGGTTTGCACAGGTTGGCTGATGTGCTCTGAGAGGGTATGTGTGTGTTTTGATGTGGTTGATGAAGGCTGAATGGTGCACTTGTTGTTCGAAAGTGATACTGCAGCACAGCTATTGCTGGTGGCCCCTTATTTGTTTTTATTGTGCAGATGACTGTATCTCCTCTCACTGAAAAGGGAAATGCAGAAAGAGAGGGTTTGCAAGAAAAACAGAAAATCAATTCTGCAAGGTTATAAAAGAAAAAAAAAACAACAACTTATGTTCATAAAACTAAAATTATGACTTTATAAAGTAGCTCAAATAACCCTAACCTTAACCCTAAGAAGAGCATAAATGTTAACTGCTTTTGCAGGCTTGCAAATGGAAATAAATAATAACCAAATATTTACTGTATGAATAAAGACTAATTATGTTTTTCACTGTTTGACATTAAAGCTGAGAATTTCTTTTGTTTGTACCAAGATGTCACACAAGTGAGTTGTATGTTTCAAGTATTGCTCTAAAAATTGGTGCATTGGCTTAATTCAGACATGATAATTAATGTGTCCAAAAAAAAAAAATAATAATAATAATAATAAAGAAATAAAAAAAAAAAAAAAAATAATAATATATATATATATATATATATATATATATATATATATATATATATATATATATATACATATATATGTTTATGTATAATTTTAATGTAAACTTGCAAAAGAAGACAGTGAGATGTAATACAAAGGACAGATGGTGTTACTACAGAGCTGAATTTCTGTTCCCATGTATGTCTCTTCTTTTTGACATTTATATTGCCAACAATAGTCTATAAATCTCACAGTAGCTCTTTATGATGGTGAACGACCTGGGTTTTTATGACAGGCAACTGCTGAAATTACAACTCATTCTTCTCCCTATTGCTGCGGTGTGCTATTTGCTGTCTCCGACACAAAGTCCAGAGTCTGCTGCCAACACACTGAGGATGACGCTGTGGCTCAGTTCACCTAGGGAGCTCAGCCACTTAGGTAAACTCTGCCTCACCCAGCTAAGAGCTCATCCAAGCCAGTATGAAACATAGCTAAAGTATGAAACGTGACAAATTCCATCATAACATTTACACACATGATTAAATGTGAGAAAAAAAAATATAATAATACATTTCCAAAATATAACAAACAGTGAACAGGATTACAAAATATGATGCATGCTGGGAAAGGTATGTGAGCATTTCTGTGCTCTTTGTTGCTTCTGGTAAACAGGTGTGTGCAGTTTGATCGTATCACACTCTGATGTTAACTGGTTGAGTGACACATGTTATTGTAACTGATTTTTCCCCCCTCCGCGCTACTGTTTGTGTCTTTCTTAGGTTAAAAACAGACTAAACGTAACAAGGTTTGCTGAAATATAAACATAACACAATAAAAATGAGGATTTAGAAATTAAATGAAAGCCTCACAAATATAGAAGGGATGTAAGGTGTCTTGCTAAAGTATACAGAACCTCGAGCCTTCGCACAACTTCTTATAACCACTAACTTCAATGTTTTGTTGGGATTTAATATAAAAGACCAACAAAGGGTAGTGCATAGTTGTGAAGTTCAAAAAATTGTACATTGTTCTAATTGAGAGTCCGTGGCGAGGTCTGGAAATCTTCATTCCCAGATGTTCTGGGAACCTGATGTCCTAATCCTACTGTGCATGAGTGTGCAAGTAACTTTTCTAATACCTTTTATTCTCTAGAAGTGCAATGCTGGTAGAGATACAACATAAATAATGTGCAGCTGTAATCACAAAAAAAAAGTGGTTCTCCAACATCCTGACTAATTGAAATATTTCAAAAACCATATATCATTTTCTTTCCGCTTTGCAATCATGACGTTGCACAAATTTGTGTTGGTGCATCACATAAATCCTCTGTGACAAAAAGTAGAAATGTTAAAGGGGTTTGAATACCACAAATTACATCAGACGGGTAAAGGTGTGAGATTATAAAAAAAGAGGAGTACCAAGATTCTTAAGGGCATGTGTGTAAAAATGCTCGAAAAAGAACAAATGCTCTTGACTTTTGGTGTAATGTGCACTTTTGCGTACAGAGTCATTACTTTGTTGTGTGCCGCTATGTTGCTGAAAGGGCTGCAGGGGTGTGAGTTTTAGCTATGTAGTGCTCTGCAAAAAAGAAAGCATCTCTGTGTTTTGGATAGCTGTTCTGGCTTTGTAAGAGCGCCTCCTGGCATGCAGTCAAGATCCTGCCCCTGGAGAGTGAAGATTAATGACAGCTAGTCACGAAAGGCTTTACAACCGCACAGAGCAAAATAGATGAGAAGAGTGGAAGAGGAAAGATGGCGCTCAGAGTAATAGGATTCAAAAGAAAGTAATAAGCAAGAGTTTGAATGATAGGTGTCCTTAAAAAAGGTGTGATTCTGAAAAGAATTAGGCTGTTCATCATAATCCTATGGGTTAGTCACTGAAAAAACAAAGTGTGCCTGGACAAAGCCCTCAAAGCACTCGTCGTTGAATTTCATCACCGTAATCCAGCTAATGTTTGTAAATCGTCTTAAATCTTACACTTTTCATCTGGCTTTAATCAAACTCAATAATCTTAAAATGTTGTCAAATGATTGGGAGGGTAAAATATATCTTAACACAGGTTTTGTGAAGTTATAGTCTAGACATTGCATCTGTTCTTTGGGCTGCAGTCGTATTAGAGTCTCTGTAGGGTGTTTACATCCGGGACATTTCTCTCTGGTCTGAAATGCTCTGCATACAAAGGCATCTCTCACTTGAGATAAAAAAAAATACTGAATACTTGCAATTGAAAGTGGCAAGATTAATATTGAGAAAATTACGTATTTAAAGAGCATGCAGAATCACCACACACTTTATTAGATACATCTTGGTAGTACCTAGTTGTACCCCTTTTACCTTGAAATCTTCTGTAATTCAGTATGACACAGGACAAAAACACAAAACAAAATATGAAGCTTAAAAACCACTTGTTGCGGTGTAGTTGCCCTTCTTTTAGCATTAATTTCTTCTGTTGGCAGATTTTTTAAGGTTGCATATCATTGCAGGGTTCTCAATTCCTTTTTTGATTAGTGGAATGAGCAATAATTTTGTTATTTTTGTTGAAATGTGGAAAATAAAATACATATTTCAAAGGCGGTAACAAGGGGGATCTTGATAAGCTAAAACAACCTGAATAAAAAGATTAGATCTCTTTGGCACATGTTCAACAAGGTGTCAGAAATATTCCTCTCTGATTTAGCATATGTCGACATGTATAGGCATCTACTTGCTGGTTTCTGGGATCCAGGCTGCTGACAGGGTCCACACTGTACTTTCTGGTTCGCGTTCTCCCAGACTGCCCCCACCTGGGGCCGCCTACCCTGAGGTTGCTCCTCTCAAGCATTACCAGGTATCTCTGGGGAGTCCTTTGCCACAGTTGCCGCTGTGGAGGTGTGGGCAAGGTCAGGAAATGGCTGGGGCTGGGGACAGTTGGGGAGCTGGCTCTAACTGGGCAATTTGTACCGACGCCTTGGCACCCATTCTGCTGCCTCTTTTGAATAGTGTGGCACGGTCCTCTTTTGTTCCTAAAATATATTATTTCACAGATATTTATGCCTTGAACTGATACCTGGCAATGAGAGCATATGTTACTGTGGGCATAAAACAAGTAAAAATGGACAAGTGTCCAAAAAAAAAAAAAAAAAAAAAAATGGACAAGTGGAGGACAAAATAAATTAACATTTATGCCTCAAAAGTCTTCATTAGATGAACAGTATCTGAAAAATAATTTCTATATATCAAAAAATAGGAAATACCTCACCCACAGGCAAAACACTTCAATCCTTCAGCTGATGCATCTGCTAAATAATAAAAATTAGAATAATATTATTTATCCAGGTTTGTCCCGTTGAGATCAAAAGATCTCTTTGACAAGAGAGACATGTCAGTACTGGCAGCACACAGAGTCAATTACAACACATTGTCACAATAAACATAAACTTACAATAAAATATATGCAAATGACAAAAGTAAAATGATATTACTTCTGCAACTTAAACATAATGGGATCTATCATTGTCTTAAATACTAGTGTCCTACGTTTAAGCTCCAATTGCAAACTGTTCTATGAAGTTGGAGCAGAAAGGCTAAAAGCTTTCTTTCCCCCCTTTCTGTTCTGACACGAGGAACACTCAAATTACAAGTCTTGAGACTAGAGGTTGTAGGTTCTGTTACTTAAAGTCAACAAAGTTGAAAGATAACAATAAGAATAGCCTTGTAAATCAAAACATACCATTGGCCAAGCCAACAAACATGCAGAGATGACCATTTTACCTTAGCGTACAACAGAAAGTGATGAGTTAGGGCTCCATAATTTGGAGTCAACTGCAAAGTGTCATGAAACACGCTATCCAGTATGTGAAGACATTGAGCCGAGCTGGTCATGTACAATACATCACCACAGTCCATAATTGTAAAAAATAAGTTGAGTCCTCAAATTTCCACAGAGAAAAGAAAAACAGGATTTATTTCAAAAATAATATCTGAGTAAAAACTTCAGTCTCTTTACAGTAAACTGAATATGTGCTTCAAAAGGCAATTTGTCGTTAATTAAGAACCCCAGATATTTGAACGTATATACAAGTTAAATTTGTCTGTGATGATGATAGACTTGTTTGACCTAGCTGCCGTCGAGTTCCTGAAAAATATTAGCTTTGTTTTGTTAGCATTCAAGACGAGTTGAAGCTGACAGAGTTGTTCTTGTATTCTACTGAATGCCTTCTGAATGTATGCCAACACTTCTGTGGGGGTAAATGGAAAGCAATATATCACTATGTCAACTGCAAAAAAGATAATTGCTGTTACAAGAAAACTTCCAGCTGAAAAGATTAAAACTAAAAGCACTTACAAATTGGTTCATTCAGAAGGTTTACAGTCATTTATATGCCATAGTTGCTCTGTACCATACTTTATGCTATTACGTATGTGTTATATTTGAAAATATTTTCTATTAAGAGAACAAAGTCTTTAAAAGTTAATTTAGATAATTATTTCCAAATATTATAAAAAAGAGTAATCTACCTCAGCGTGAGGGAAAGAAAAAACCTCAGCAAACACTTTTTGGTGCAATGCATGATGAAGGCGTGGACAAACAGTGGATAAACAGGCATTCATTTAGTCATTACAAAGACAATGGTGGAATTTGTTTTAGTCATTCAGGAATTGAACTGCAACAGGTTTTAATCTTTTTCTATTACTTTTCCTAGAGAGTAAATGTCTATTTATATTTCAAATAAGATAAATATTACATTTCATCGATTTTACAAATACTATAAAGTGGCCAATCTTTGGATAGCAAATTAAAGGTTGAATTATTTAAATATAACCGTTTGTAAGCATTAAAAAAATTAAAGCCAGCATAAACAAGCCTGGCAGTAAACATAAAGCTGCAATAGCTGCTTGAACAAGCTCAAAGAAGTTGCTACGCTCTGTTTTCTGTTTTTCTTAGATCCAACAATGGGTAAGCATACTGTTTATTGAAATTTTTATTGATTATTTATTGAGCTGTGTGTTTCCAGGATGAACCTATATGAACCACAGTTTGTCTTGTGGTTCAGAGATTTTATTTTGTATTTTCCCCAAAGCGGAAGTGTTCTTCTCTGACTCAAGGATTTCAGCCCAGGGTAGACGCATGGTCTGCCAGTACCCTGTAACATTCATGGATCAATGTGAGCTTCTGTGCTTTTTTTGTGCGTGTCTCTGCTCTGACTTCTCTGACCCCCTGTGGGTCGAGGCAGATAACCGTTCACCCTGATTCTGGTTCTGGTTCTGCTGGAGGTGTTCCTTCCTGTTAAAGGGGAAGGAATGCTGCAATGTGAGGGATTGCTGCAAAGCCATCGACAATGCAGACAGCTGTGCACTGTGGCTCTACGCTCAGGGTGAGTGACTCGATGCAATCTGCTGGGTTCCCTTGGGAAACTTTTTGACCAATCTGTCTGTATGATTTGATTGAATTTGACTTTGCAAAGGGCCTTGAGATGACATGTGCTGTGAATTGGTGCTATATAAAAAAATTGAATTGAACTGAATTGAATTGATCTGGTGTGTCTCAGCCTTAACAGATCAGGAAGCCTTTTTTCCAATCGGCCTTTTTTCCAAATTTGGGGAGCATGTATTTGTTTAAGCCATGGCTTCCTGTTCTTTGCTGACAGGATGCATCAGATTAGTTTCAACCATTTGCATTTCCAGCTCCACAGCATAGACAGGGACTACTGTTCAAAACAGTGGTCTTAAACACCAGTTCTCGAGGCCCGGTGCCCTGCACCTTTTCAAAGTTTCTGCTTCAACACACCTCACTCCAGTATGCGCTCATTTGCAGAGCCCTGCAGAGCTTAATTGTATTTTATTTGTATTTGTGAGGTATTTTTGCAATTTAATTAGGTGTTTAGGGCAAAGGACACATCTAAAGGTTGCAGGACACATGCCTTCGAGAATTTGAGTTTGAGATCACTGGTTTAAAATCAGCTGGATAAGTGAACAGGATGAAGGAAAACTACTTTCTGAAGATGGATTTACCAACTTCTGCAACGCACTGGATGTAACTTCTTTTGTGGAACATTTTCTGTGTCCCTAAGAGATAGTTGTCTGGTAAAATTGCAGTAAATCAGCGGTTTATGAAATATTGAGACCAACATGTTTGGCACCAACATCTATGCCTTGTTCCTTAGTCACTTAAACCACTTTTCTTCCCTATTCTGATGCAGTTTGCACTTCAGCAAGTCGTCCTCAACACATGCCTATATGCACTGATTTACCATCGTGTGACTGGCTTACTTGCTGTTTGTGTTAACAAGCAATTGAATGAGCATAACCAATACCGGGACTGGTGAGTGTAGGTGGATGCAAAACGGTTGCTTAGTGCTTAGCATCTTTTCCCTTTCCCTTTGTACACTGGCAGTATGGGTTATTTAATACCTATTATGTTTTGGGTAATAAATGGAGCCACCTGTCAAAGCCACCATTGCAGTCCTTTGGTCTGCAAAAGTGGACACATGTCTCTCTGCTGTTTACATAGGCTCACTAACAGGAGAAATGTAGGTTCCATTTTACTAGTCTGCAAAAAAAAAAATATATATATATATATATTTACTTTTAACTCGTCCTTGTCTTTCATTGAGAAGGCAACGGCTGAGCATTGAAAACAAAATAAATTAGGATGAGAAATATTTATTTTACTAATAACTTGGTATAAAAAGAATATCACAAATAGGAGGCTAAGAGAGTGCAGTGGTGTCCTGGTTGAACTCTGTTTCCCCCAGCTGAAAACCCAAAATGAAGTGTTCTGGCCTGCAAGGCATGCTCAGGTCATGGTTACCCACTCTCTTAAATCATATTTTCTTTTTCACTGACCACAAAGCCAATGACTTCACTCATTTTGGACTCCCCAACAGAGGGAAGTCTGTGTATCAGATTAAAAGTTATTATTGGCAAACATTGTTAGACGAGAACAAAGAAACCCAACTCTAACATGCTCTATCTCACGGTGCCTGCGAATTCGGACCACACAATGTCTCTCAAAAGATCATGTGTGTCCAAATAACCAAACTAAAAGTCCTATTTGATTAATTTTGTGCAACATATTTCCCCCACTTTGGAAATATATCATCTTACTAAGATTGAAAAGACTCAGGGACATTACAAAAAAGTGTAATTTGTTCACATTTAGAAGTGTAAATGGCTTTATGGCATCAACTGCAATAGTTTGTTCCATTCTGTCATCTTGTACAGATGTAGTTTTTGGCAAGTTTTTGGGACTTTCTTTTTTCTTTTTTTGTCAAGCTGGTTTATGAACCTCAACACAAAGAAACTGTAGAAAGAGTGTCTGCTGTTTCTGACCTTGGTCGTATAAAAAAATAAAAATAAATAAAGTACAAGAAGATTTGGAAAGAAAAAGTCCAAGGGCACATAACTTACATAACTCTGTGCACCTGAAGGAAATTACAAGAGCCAAGTACAGTGGGTAAACTTTCCAACATTATTTTATTTGGCAAACTCTCTCCAAACTATTCACCGCTGGACTATTTCTAGTTCAGAGACTCAGAGATCTCAGGTTAACCTCAAATGAGAACAATCAGTATCTATTACTGATATCCCCGTTTAGATATAAAACATTTATTCTGACTGGAATGCAGTCCGATAGATTATACTGATTTGGCTCTAATGGTACCCTAATACCTGTCCTCTCTTCTGCTGACGTCTACTCGGAGAGTGTGGTGCAGAGAAGGCAAATAAGTGGGAGGGGAGCTATTATTGGCACACTCCTGAAGTTCTGTACGCTGGAGAATGTGCAAAGGTGGAGAGGGTGGGTTAAACAGAGTAAATGTTATTCTTTCAAAGGACTGCTTTGAATTAGAACAGAACACCAAATTTAAAGCTGTGAGGATTGGATGAGATCATTTATGGGATAAGACTGCTATTAACAGGGGAGGAAATGTTTGCAGAACTGGGAAAATATTAAAAAGGTCCACAAGAACGGAAAAAAAAATTGAAGGGAAACAGAAATTATTCAAGCTTCAATGTAAAGTAACTACACTCATTTCAAGGTTAGAGAAAGGGCAAAACGATTACCAGCAACTTTCAAAGGCTGAGGCTAACAAATGATCAGAGTACGGCTCCTTCAAAAAAAAAAAGATTTTCTATTTTTTAATGTTATATACATTTGGATTTTTCTGTGGACATGCATAACTTGCATGAAATGCTTTTTTAATGTTTTTTGTTGTTGCCTCAAACAGCCTTCTCTGTTAAAGAGCGGATGCAGTCAGGTTATTGTTCCTAAAAGGACTAAGTTACACTACTACATGCTAACATTTTTGGCTGCATACCTTCCAATCCGGCTTCCCTTGGTCTACCTCTGTGCTTCCCTGGATCCTGTCTTCACTCTGCCCCTTTAGCTCACCTGCCAGTGTTTGTGTGCACCGTTTAGACGGGAGGATTCCTGAGGAATTCTGTTATCTGCTCTGCATATGCTGGATACGCATCAAGTGGCTTTGGATCAAGTTTTCAGTCTACGGCTTCTGGTCAGCTTGGTTCTATAAGTTTCTGTTCAGTCCGGTTCTGCTATCGTGCCACTACCCATCATCGCAATAAACTTTTTAAAACTTTACTCTGTATATCGGGTTTGCCTGTAATGATGTACCTTTGGTACTTTCAAAATACTCCCATCAGCCACTTAGCAGCAAGACTTACTTACATTTAGTTGAAGAGGTCACAGCAGTATTCAAGTGGAAGTAATAGATGGTGGTCAGACACAGAGAGTACAGTGTGCAGATGTGAGAGGTAAAATCTTGAATGAACCAGCACAAAGAGACCACTGGTTAGTTGAATCGCAATAGGAATCCAGCTGGAGACCCTTAGGAAGATTTGATTCAGAGGAGACACATCTCTCTCCCTCTTCAATTTTTTATTTTTTTTATTTTTTTTAGCCACAACGGGATCATTTTTCTTTCTTCTAATTAACAAGAGATATGCACCATTACAGTGCTAATAAGGGTAAGGTAAAACTAATTAAAAACACATTATTGGACACACCCCATTTGAATAGAAGAACTGCACTCTGGTGTAAATTCTCTGCAATTATTACCACATTATCTGTAATTATCACAATGCACATTTAATGGGGTTCACCATGTGTTTGTTCTTTGTAATGTTGACCAAATGACTAAAAGGTTCAGAGTGCTATGAGAAATACACTGCTCAAAAACATTTATGGAACACTTTCAAAACACATCAGATATCAAAACAAAAATATAATTCTGGATATCCATAGTGATGTGGAAAGGGTGCTGCATTTAGAACAAAATTATAAGAAAAGGCTTATTCTGAAGTCACCAAGTAAGTAAAACTAAAACACTCGTGAGCAGGCTAGTCCAGTTTGATGAAAATTTAATGCAGCTACTCAAAACGGTAGTTGGTATGAATGCCTGACAACATTGAGCCATGCTCCTTATGAGATGACGGATGGTGTCCAGGGGTATCTCTTCCCAGATGCTGTCCAGAGCATCACTGAGCTGATGGATAGTCTGAGGTGCAACCTGGTGGTGTTGAACTGACCTAAATATGATCTTGCCACATGAAGCCCAGATTCATAATACACTAGGAGGAAACCTGGACCCATTGTACCGTCGAACAAGGATTTTTTCCCTGATACCTAATGGCCTTCAGGCGGCCATGTTTATCCTGTACAGGTCTGTACAGGTCATGGATATGCCTCCCCAGACAAACACTGACCCACCACCCAACAGATTATGCTGAACAATGTTGCAGGCAACATAATGATCCCAGCAGCTTCTCCAGACCCTTTCACATCTGCCACATGAGCTCAGAGGGAACCTGCCCTCCAAACCTGACAGTTCTGGTGTTCTCTGTTAAATGCCGGTCAAGCTCCACGGTGTCAGGCAGTAAGTACAGGGCCTACCAGAGATCATTGGGCCATCAGGCTGTTTCTAATGGTTTGGTCAGAGACTTCTATGCCTGTGTCCACTGGAGGTCACTTTGTAGGTTCCTGGCTGTACTCATCCTGTTCTTCCTTGCACTCGATAGTTTAAGGACCCCTTCCTAACTCTTCTATAGTAGCTGTCTGTCTCGTGGAATCTCCTCAATGCTCATGAGAGATCCTGGGAGACGCAGCAAACCTCCTGGCAGTGTCCTGTATTGTAGCTCCATCCCGGTGGAGTAGGACTGCCTGCAATGGTCAAGGTATCGCCTCATGCTGCCAATGTTAACGCTGACCTTTATCAAATACAAAACTACTGAAAAAAATAGTCCTGAAATGAGGAGGGAAAAGTGTCTGTGGCCTCCACCATAATAAAACCCTTACTGTTTTCAGGTCATCTTGTTGTTGTCCCTTCAGAGCACCTGTTATTCATTTAGTCAACACCAGAACAACTGACACCGATTAACAACCTGACAAGATAAATATTACTGAACTGACGAGATAAATATTCCAGAAGTTTAAATGACTTGATGTTATACTTTGATTACAAAGTTTTCCTGGGTTGTTTTAGCAATGCAATTATAGATGATTTACTAATCCTACTGCACAGGGACATACACATCATTTCAGAAGTGAGGGGGGGGGGGCACATTATTCAGAGGTGTATTGAGCGATTTATCATCCTCTTGCATCTCTAGTGACTAAAGAACCACATATTCATTAACAGCCACCAAGGACTGCTTTTAATTCTCCAAACTATATACTAACAAAATCAGAAGTTTTGGCTGCAAAACTCTGGTCAAATTGAGACAATGATCCTCGAACATTTACAGTGAAAGTAGCTAGATCATTATATGCCAAAAGACAGCATTGAACATGAAATGACTCCTCCCTGACTCTGCTCTTTGTTATTGTGGTAATAAATAATTATTTTTAATCTGTGGAAAGCCATAGTGACCACAAGTTCTGCACAGGAATTAAAGAGGATTGAGTTCCTTGCATGAACTAACTTGCAAGGAATGTAACATAAGTAATAAAAACATCAGAATACTTGTTAATTTGCTTAACATGATATATTGGCATGTACAGTGGGGCAAAATGTAATTGGTCAGATGTGTTTTCCTACTTAGAAAGATGAGAGAGGTCTGTAATTTTCATCATAGATACACTTCAACCATGAGAGACAAAATTCAAGAAACCACATAGTAGGATTTTTAAATAATTTATGTCTAAATGGTGGTGGGAAAGTGTTTGGTCAATTACAAAAGTTTAACCCAATACTTTGAAGCATAATCTTTGTTGGTAATGCCAGAGGTTAGACGCTTCTTGTAAGTCTTCACCAGGTTGGCACACACTGTGGTTGGTATTTTGGTGCTTTCCTCCATGCAGATCTCCTCTAGAGCGGTGATGTTTTGGGGCTTTCACTGGGCAACATGGACTTTTAACTCCCTCCACAAATTTACTATAGGGTTGAGGTCTGTAGACTGTCTAAGCCACTCCAGGACCTTGAAATGCTTTTAACGGAGCCACTCATTTGTTTGAGATCATTGTCATGCTGGGAGACCCAGTGACGTTCCATCTCCAATGCTCTCACTCATGGAAGGAAGTTTTGGCTTAACAATACATGGCTCTGTTCTTTTCAATATTTAAACTAAGAAATTTTCTGACATTGTAAAGTCAGAAATTTGCAAGAACAAAATTCTTCAATTTATCAGAAGTTTGCTAAGATTTTAAAAAATATATTTCCAACATAAAATAATAAAGCTAAGGGTAACATAAGCCACTCTGACTATAAGCTTTGTCAAAAAGTAAAATTTTAAGATTAGTCTTAAAATTAGACATGGTGTCTGTCTCACAGACCAAAACTGGGAGTTGGTTCCACAGGAGAGGAGCCTGATAGCTAAAGGATCTGCCTCCCATTCTACTTTTAGAGACTCTAGGAACCACCAGCAGACCTGCAGTCTGAGAGTGAAGTGCTCTGTTAGGAACATACGGGGTAATCAGAGCTCTGATATATGATGGAGCTTGATTATTAAGGGCTTTATGCGTTAGAAGGAGAATTTTAAATTCTATTCTATTCGGATCCTGTCTGAGCCATTCATGGATCAGACAGGATCCGCCTGAGACTGTGAGGAAGACGCTTCGATAAAAGTGTATCAATTAGGTGTTATTATGCTGCAATAACTAATGCTTGACAGTTATGAGTCATCTCTGCTCCTATTTTTTCTGGCAGATAAGTTAGCCAGTCTTTTAGCGATAATAACAGAGTACTATGTTATTAGATAGGAAACCAAGTAAGAAATTATTAGAAGATGCATGAACTGAATGGAGGCCAATCCAGGAACAGAACCTGTATGAGACTGCAAAATAATTTATAGGGTTTATGAATACTTTAAAAGGGATGGGATAAAGTTTTACTCATGTCTCTGATTATTTCTGTCTCTCAGAGTGAGTAGTGAATAGCCATGAAACCGTTTGTAATGAATGCACACTATCTTAAGGAAAACTGTTTTCAACTACAGTATATCGACTGCACTACTTGGAATGAGCAAGCATTAAGTCCAGAGCACAGCAAACGCTAAACGTTCTCAAAACATCAACACTGTGCTGTAATATATTCTGCTTTTATGACACACTGAGCTTACAGCCAAAGGTCATTATCACCCGAGTCTTGTCTTCTTAGTTGTTGTTTTAGTTTAGTTGTATACTGATAGTGATCCTAACCTCTTGTAACTCTTCTAACCTCTGCAACAAAGATGTAAATAATACCTCTTCTGATTATTTACCCCCTGCTGAGAATTCGACCTATCCCACTGCTCTTATACCCCATTGACCTGTGAAGCTCTGTTCTGCCTCCTGCCCCCTGCACTTCCCCACCCTCAAGTGCCCTCCCTGGCACCTTTGCCCCGTGGCCTGGCCTCATTCATCCAGCCAACCCTTCTCCGGCCAGGAGAGCTGAAGGCCCTCTTTGTGTGTTGCTCCCTGGGAGATATTAACCCCCGTCTCCGTGCTCCCACCAAACAAAGGAAGTACTTACTAACCGCTAAAGCCTTAACAAACAGTGCCTTTCAAATGAACCCTGCTCCGAGCGTTGAAGAGGAGGGGAGAAAGATGTGAAACTGTAATTGTTCTGTTGATTACAGCAAACTCGGCAACGTAGGACTCTTATCATATTGAGTTGAACATTACACACACCATCCGGCTCAAAACATTCCTCTCAGTAGGAGCAAAACCTTAAAATAATGTCAAAAAGAAATTTTCATATTTAGTTGTTTCTGATCAGCAAAAGAAAAAAAAAAAAACTCTGTCAACGACTCATCATGAGGTCACAAAATAACCCAGAACAGCTTCTGAACCACTTTGTGGCCCAATGACAGTTCATTTCAGCGGACACAATTCAACAATGCAATACAGACTGAGCAAAAATGCTATCCATGGGAGAGCACAGACCTGGCTTGACACTAACAGCATTTCAGAAAAAGAACATCAGTCAAACAATGGAACAGTAATTGATCAGGAATCAAGAATCCAAAATCCAAAATCTTAATTTGAACAAGCTACAGAATTTAAATCATTACATCTACAGTTACAGATCGCTGTCCTGTTTTCTCAAGGAGGTTGCAGCACAAGATACCGCAAGGACTTAGTTCAAGAAGATTTCATGAGAGAGAATCTATAGGTGAGTGTTTCAGAGTTCACCTTGAAACACAATGAAAATCAAGCAAAACACAGGGATTAAATCAAGGCAAAAGGAAGATCATACAGTGGTTTCATTGTAGTGTCCGCAAGCAGCTTCTTTATTGCCCTATGTGATGTGGCTTAATGGATTTAGGTGCACCAGGACCACACTGGTCAGCCTTGCCGTTGAGGAGGGAAATCTGCAGCTCAGTAAAAACACCACATAGAAACAATACAACCTGGAAGTCCAAAATTTTTTTTGAAAAATGTTATCACTTATGAAGGACAAAGGTTGAGCAATCTGGCCACAGTGACAAGAAGAATACTGAGGAGTCAAGGTGAGGCATCACTCGGTACCAGTGGCGGCTGGTGCTAAAAAAACTGAGGGGGGCGCACACAAACAAACAAATGAAAAACAAACAAAGCAAATCTTAAAAAAATAGCACTATTTGAACATGAATTTTGCCCTCCTTTCCTTCTGCCCAGCAAATTTCTCAATTATATTCTTGTTAAAGTCAGTCATCTCTGTGACTAGTCTTTTCTCCATTGACAACATGGCCAATGCATTCAGCCTGTCCTGAGTCATTGAGTTTCTCAGAAAAGTCTTGATTCTTTTCAGAGTTAAAAAGCACCTTTCAGCTTTCAGCTGTGGTCATGGGTGTGGTGATGAGGATCTTCAAGAGCGTGACAGTTTCTGAAAAGACTTCTTCTAGATTGTTTTCCTGATTTTAATAACATTTGCTGCCATTTTTTAAGGCTGTGTTATGAAATGTGTTACAGCATTGTTGTGGGACAAGATTATACAAAATTCAGTAACCAAATGTTTTATTCCCCATTACCCATAAACTTCAGTACAACTTAAATAATAAAATATCTTGCTGACAAACATTACATCAACATACCTACACAGCATAGACACAACTAAAGGTATTTCTAACTACAAAGCACATCTTCCTAATATATTAAATAACATTACTATAAACCAGTGTAACAGTGATTTTCCACAACAACTCACCTGCAGCAATCCTTTCATGGTCTTCTACACTGAGTATCCAACGCCTCTTCACTGGCTGACTACTACCTACACTGCTTTGTCCAACCATGGAGTGGAGAGATCACTTGCCTGCTGCTGAATTTGTAAATTAAGACGATCCGGTCCAAGCTCCTTTATCCTGTTTTTTTTCTTCAAGTGAACGCTTTGTAAAAGCATTTTTTTTGTAAAGACAAAACAGAATTTTCTCTCATTTTGAAACTACTCAACTTTGCAAGCATAACCGTGAATCAACCTAACGAACTGCAGCTGAGCTGAGTCGAATCGGGGATTGTCCAATCACACAATGTTTTTAAAAAAATTAGCCAGTACTGACACTCTACCAGTAATGACGCAACAGAATAGGTGTGTCCGGGACGCAGAGCTCTGCGCCCCTATGCAAAAACCTAGATAACCAATTAAAAGTCAGCCTCAGATCACGTGCTTGCCCAAGTTGCGGCGCCTACATTCACTCCCATTAGACCGGCGCCCCGCACATAGGAAAGGAGGAAGTGTGCACAATGTGAGCAATTAAATAGAATTATGTATTTACTATTTTAATAAATTCTAACATGTCTATTGGACACACAGTATGAATAAATACATTTCTAAGTACTTTGCAGTTCAGAAATCATTTATTATCTAAACGATTTAAAGGGGGCGGCGCCCGAGCGCCCCCTACTGGCCAGCCGCCACTGCTCGGTACTCCACCTAAAATGAGGTATAGGGAAGATAGTCAGCCTGCCCAACCAATCAGAAGATATAGGTTCCAGGTATCTCAACCAATGGGAATGAGGACGGTGTCTGGGTGACTATGTCTCACCTACCGGCTACTGTCTGCTGCATTGTTGTGTTTAAAGCGCTGTGCTGACATGAGGAGGAGAGCGTTGCACTCCAACGCCTCAGAGACTGTGATGTGCTGAGGAGAGAAAGACTGAATTTAAGTTTACAATAAAATCTGCCAATATGGCTGTTATCTTTATATTTAGCTGTTTTCTGAGCCAAAAATAGTTGCTGTGAGTAAACTGACAGGTGTTGCTGTATTTATGAAGTCTTTATAGAGCCAAATGTAAAATAACATGTTAAAAAATGGCACCAACACATTGGCATTATTTAGCTCACAGTGACCTAATTAATAATAAAGTGTTTTTTAAACTAGGATTTTACACTCAGAGACAGCTACATAATAATTGTTTTTTAACATTTTATATTACTCTTGGCACCCCATGGTCATAATGTATTTCCTGCAATATACCTATTTTTGCCCAGTTTCTTCAACCAATTGATGAGATATTCCTGTTCATCAACTATCTGTCATTGAGACTGATGCAAAAGGATTTGGCCCTTAGATTTCAAATACATCGGTCAACAGTAAGTCACATTGTTAACACTTGTGCCAAATTCCTTTTTTACTTTATTGTGAGCTGTGGAAACTCACATTTCTGTCAAATAGAGCTAAGTTGTCAGTCCTCTTTCAATCACAGGCAGCATAAACCAACTTTTTACTGTTGCATGCCTTTTGGTGAATTATCACAATGGTCCCTTGGTGAAAGCCTCGTCAATCAACTGCTAATCTAAATCCAGAATTAGATGTTTTACTTGTAGATCAAAAAAGATACATTTGGTCTGAATTTGATTTAGGCATATAAGAGTTAGGAGGCTGAATACAGATGCATGTCGCACTTTTTAGATTAGTTGCAAAAAATGAAAACGAAAAACAACAACAACTTTATCCCCTCCATTTGACCATTGTGCACAACTTTGTATTGGTCTAAATTACAATACAACACTTAGAAGTTTTTGGTTTGTACCTTAACCAAATGTGAAATTATTTGAGTTGTATGTATAGTTTTGTTAAGTATGACAATCTCTCTGAGGTTTGGTGGAAAAAAAAAATCTTAGTTAGAGTGGCGGTGTTTTCTGTGTATCGTAAATTTTTTCTCTAACATTAAGATGACCCTTTAGGTCATGCGCTGCACTGTAAATATAGGCTGTGATGTTAAGTTATAGTGTGATTTGATTAACTGTATAAAATGCTTTTACTTTTATGTCAGCATTGACATTGCAAAATATAACACAGTATGTATTTTTTGTACCTTTACTGAATATGTAAAAATGAAATGAATGCAACAGTAATACTATCAACAGAATAAAATGAGGATTTTTAAATTATTCGTGAGTTCATGTCTTTATTACAATTTTTTAGCTAATTGGGCATGGAGAGGTATTTTGGCAGGTAAGCATTAAAGAAATGCTAACTCTGTATGTGCTCTGCACAAAGATGTCATCATGGGCACAGAAAACAAAATTACGCCACTGCATCCTGGTGATCAAAAACTGGCCCTGCACTTGCCAATAGTAAAAATGGCTCTGCTTCAATTTGTGTAGGCTTTGTGTCACTTTGAGGAATTTGTAGTCTACATAGCTTTGTGCATTTCTTTTCTACGAGCCCAAATGATGGCCGCTCAAGCGGATCATATACAAGCCCATCATGCAACGCAACCAGCCAAGATGCATATGGATGGATCACTAGCCCACACTTGGCTCAGTTCAGGTTTTTCAAAACTGTATACTCCTTTAAGCCCCCCCCCCGTTTCCTTTTCCAGTCCCCTTTTCATGTGTGCTGCTTGTTGTGACCCTCGGATTATCCTTTCAGCCATGCTTTCTGCAATCCTTGGACCTCTGACATGGATCCCCTCTCTGTGTGTCATTTTAACAATCCACCACACTCCTCTAGTCTAACCCAGTGTTTCCCAACCCTGGTCCTCAAGGCACACCGCCCTGCATGTTTTAGATGTTTCCCTGCTTTAACACACCTGATCCAGATGATCGCGGTTCAGCGAAACCCTTTTAACCAGCCCTTAATTGAAATCAGGTGTGCTTAGTGGGGTTATCTGTTGGTGCTCTGGGTCAAGATAATCTTATAAAGTGATTCAACAAATGGTAGACAGCAAGTCTTCCTTTTGTTGACATAAGAAAACACTCGCTTGTTGGTTTTGTACCACAGCACTTATCAATGCTATAAAAACAGCACGCCCAAGTCAGATGAGTCTATTGAAGTGATGTTCTTCATAGCTGTCATCCAGACGTATTTCTCAAACATGTTTTTATTTGGTGGTAAAAGATTTTACAGAAGAAAGGGTTATGGTGAAAGATTGGGACAGTGCTATGTGTGTGTGTGTGTGTGTGTGTGTGTGTGTGTGTGTGTGTGGAGATATTATGGTTTGGGAGTCACACACATTATGAGCGGTTTATGTCAGAACTTAGTTACAGGTCAACAACCTCTGAACTTGATTTAATGTGTTGCTCCTGCAGCAGTGGTAAAACCCGAGACTGTAAAAGCCCGTGCAGCAAAGAGAATTACGCTGTTGCTGCTGCCACTGTTGAAGTGCTAACCACAGTTTGAACATCAAGATGTGACCTTTTATTTTATTTTTTTTATTTTTTGGAAGAAATTGCTATGTTTGCACGTGAATGTAGGGATCCTTTTTTTAACCTCTGTCTGTATCTATCTCTTAATATTTAAGATATTACTTGTGTGGGGTGAAACTTCATCTAGGTGCTGGGCTCTATAGTCACACAGTAAAGAACAGTTATTTGAAACAAACTGTCCCCAGTAGGCTTCCTGTGTTTTGTCACTTCTAGATCTGGCAAGGATGTTAATTTACCTTGAAGCAAGAGCGTAACCACATGATGGCCAAACCCAAATTGGGTAAACAAGATAATTTTGTTACTGATATGCTGTAAGTGATCCAAAACACACAGATCTGTTTGATGTGCTAATAGAACAGACTCCTTGCAGGTACGTTAAACGATGATGCAGACAGCTTGCTCCGTGTTTTTTTTATCATTTAGAAGAAATTCCCACATCTGTTTGATGTAGTATGAGCTTTAATCTCCTTATATGTTCTTTCTGATGGCACAGGTCTCTGAATACTGTCTTGGTATCCATATTTCCACATGTCTAAGTCAACATTCTTCGACTTATCCATGTCACAACAACTCCCTGCTCAAAGAAATACTTGCAACCCAGGAGGAGCGGACTGGCTCACGTCAGACTTACTGAAATCTTCCCACATCTGAGCTGTCTGCCAGTGAATAAGGCTTTGTCTGTGGAGGAATGAGATCCATATCTTCCATTTGGCGTTGCTAATGTCGTCACTAATCAGAGGCAGATGGGAATACGAGTTTGCATTGAGTTTGCGCGATGCTGACTTTGTCATGACCGCAGAACCGTTTTTGACCCACGTGCAGGAGAAACGCTCAGGACAAGGAAACAATTTTAAAAGGTTTATTGATGAAACAATGTCTGTAGGGAAGATAGTGCGAGTTAGTTCCAGAAAGCTATGACTGAAGGCAAAGTTTGGATAAGAGGATGATCTTAAGCTGACTGTGTCATTAGGGTGGAGGTTGCCCAGAGGGAAAGGTTCCAGTCGGATGTGGAGGTGAGGTACTGCGAGCTATCCAAAAGGGATCGGTGTTGCTGAGTGGCAGGCAGGGGGCTCAGAGATGAGAGAGCTGCGGGAGACGACCGTACAATGGGGGGAGTTGTCCAGGAGGTTCTTAAAGAGGATCAGAATGTGGTTTGGATAATTGCTCGAGGGATCTAAGGAACGACCAAGATCTTTGGCAATGAAAAATTTACAAAAACAGAATGCTCAGAGAAAGTTGTTTTTTGCCTCGAAATCTAACCGGTGCAGTTATCATTTAGGTAGTGAGTAGCTGTCAGTCAGCCTCTTTGATATTCAAAGGTGGATTAGATGAGTGCATCCAGGCGTGACTGAAACACTCTGCCCACACCAAGCCTCCAGGTGAGAGATCCGCAATGCAGGCCTAGTCCACACAAAGCTGGATATCTGGAAAAACATATTAATATTTCTGTGGTTAGCTTTCCAGTACACTGCCTCTATACGTTTTGCATGTTTAAAACAACGCTTAGTGGCGTACTGTATTTTTAAAAACGATATGGGGGAGATATTAGTTTTTATAAAGAATCAGCGTCACATTTACAAGGCCTCAGAAAAAGATCTTTAAGCACACTCTCACTTCAAACTATGACACACTTTGGCTCCAAGCAAGGCTAATTTTGCTGCTGAATTGTGGGAATTGATTGACATCAAAAACATTTTCTGTCAATCCATTATCTATCTTCTCTTCCTGATATCTTAGCTAATATATATTTCAATTTTCACCATGATGTTACTCAAAAATGCTGTGTGTTTGAGGTGTTCTTTAACAAGTGGGCTTCCAATTAACTTAAATTTCATGAATTAATCAAAAGCTTGGAGAATCATGACATCATCATCTTCATCTGGTTTTCCCTTTTTTGTGAAGGCACATGTATTTTGAAGTGTGTAAACTTCTAAAGTCTAAGGCAGAAAGAGATAAAGATCTCATTATTATGGCATTTAGCAAAAAAGAAGAAGTTTTAACAGGAAAACTTCAGTCTGATTTGATATCAAATATTAAGCAAAAAGGGTTCTGTATCTTTTAGACAGTGTGTCTGAAAATCTGCTTTTTTCCGCAATTTCTTAAATGGAAATCTTTTGCTGTAAATAATGACCTATTCAACCTGTTAACGCTGTAGTGAATGCTTTCTTTTAGATGTATGCAAAATAAATTCTTTACACGGACAGGATAATAGCAGCACACTTTGGTAAGATGCATGACGTTGGGAAACAGTTGAGAGTTTCTTATGTCATAATGCTAAAATAGGTTCGGGAAAGTATAGCCATCTGCAAACCTGTATTCTGAAGAAACACGAGACATTTTCTCCTAGTGTAGTCATCATGCTAGATTGAGTCCAAAGTGAATCGACTTTCCATATACTGCACAAAGAGTACAGAGGTTGAGGCTAATATTACTCTTTATCTTAGGTTACAACTGGCCACCCCCACACTGTAAACAGTTCAGCTAAATTAGAAAGGCAAACTGATGGTTTGAGAAATAAAAAAGAACCTGAGTTGTAAGACGATTACACAAGGCAAACAGAAAGTTATTGACACTGAAACGGGCAAGTGTAATCCCTTTGAATGTAAAAAAATGTCAGTTAAACTTTAGCATAACAAGCAACAAGTGGGGTAATATCTTTCCAAATGCAGTAATAATGTGCAGTATCTAATTTTTAAGACCTTTTTAAAAAGAAAAATCACAGGTTACATGATATTACCATGTGCCCAAAAAAGTTAACGATGTTGAATTACTACAAGATGGAACACAGGGTAATTTAAGGCTTTCTAAAACATGTTTACCAAACTGTCTTAGAACAAAGATACAACAAAGGACTGTGTATGGCACAAAAAGTAATAGATATTTAGAGAGGCGCTCAAGCGAAAGGCTCTTAAGGTTACAGTAATTTAACCTAGTCAGCACCTGACCTTTAAAGATTGTTTTTGTACGAATAAACCTTAGATTGGCCTCATCAGGTCAAAGTGGTTGAAGCATCAGGCTGAATAACTGCAAACCTTTATAATGAAGACCTGCTTCAAGGTAGCACGGACCAAACAGGTGCTATGATTCCTCACCATGTATCACAGATTTCCACAATATGAGTGACATTTGCTGCTCACTTTTGTTTGTCCCTCACTCATGGTGAGTCCGAAAGTCCAAGAGTTTTGAGTACAGACAGATAGATAGATAGATAGATAGATAGATAGATAGATAGATAGATAGATAGATAGATAGATAGATAGATAGATAGATAGATAGATAGATAGATAGATAGATAGATAGATAGATAGATAGATAGATAGATAGATAGATAGATAGATAGATAGATAGATAGATAGATAGATAGATTCTTTTTATTCGATTTTTGACATCAACTTAGTAAAACAGTATGTCAATATGCTGTAATATCAATAACTATCCCATATTTTATTGCATTTCTGATAATTTAATTCTCTGTTACTTTAGTAGTCAAATAGCCACACTGAAAAATATGTTGATGTATAGAGTGTAATATTTTTGAATATTTCTGCACGTCCAGCCAGAAGAAGGAGATACCTAAAACCTCAGTGCAACTTTTTGGTGAGTAATAATGTCTGAGCATTAGTGTTAAAGGTAACAAATTGTTTCTCTGACTAAAGGGTGCCTCCATCGCTGTTTTCAAGTTGTAAATCAAAAGCGCTCCACAGCATCAGGATTTCTTGCAGCAGAAATCCAGCCACCTTGTCAACATGGATGGATTAATTCTAGCTGAAAGCCTGCTAGCAAACCTAACTGGATTCAGATGTGTTGCTACAGAGAGGATTCTGAATAAAACCTGGCAGTCTCTTTCTTGGAAATGTATATAATCCATTTTGCAATCAGCTCAATCACATAAACCCATGAATCAAATACATTTAGATCTAGAGGTCAAATGGTAATCATTCCTGAAACAAATGCAGATTTAACAAACGTTGTCGTGTTAGTGATCATTTGACAGTCCCTCCCGTTTAATCCGAGTCGTGATGCCAACACCAACTTGCATATGTTATTCAAAGCACATTTTTGGGGAGTGGTACGTTCTCACACTAACTCCACGTTGTTGTGGTGTGGGGTGACTAGCTGTGTCAAAGCCAATGCATGGCCTATAGGGCCAGCAATCAGTGGGAAGTTGCTCTTAGAAAGCAACTTTGTGATGCTTCACAAACCATGCTGCTTCCAAACTTCTCATGGCCACATTCATCCTGTACAAAGGATCTCTGTTCGCTTTGGCTTCTCTCAGTATCCCTTTGTGAACTTAGTCAGCAAGCCCTTAGCACTGGAGTGCCTGTTCTCAGGGTGAGGAGGTAAAACGCTAACTTAGGAACAAAGTTGACTCCATACCCTTTTCTCACAGATTTTTTTTTTTTTTAAAGGCAGTCACACTTTAGACGGAAGACAAGCGTCAATGCACCTCATCTACCTGCAATCCGCAGCCATCGCAGCTTATGAAACAGAGTTTGAAAAGGGAGCGACTACCTGGGAGAATGACAGGTGATATAAAAAGAGTGAGAGACTGTGAGCTATAGACAGTCTCCTCACCAGTAGAGACTGTATGAGGGGAATGAATGTAGCTCTTTGTGCCGGGCAGACTGTGGCCTCCAATGTATGTGTGTGTGAAAAAGAAAGAGAGACCAAGGCGGCCCAGGCTCGAGGCCTACAGATGTCTGGAGCTGCACCTCTCACCCCCGGCCTCCACAGGCAGCGAGCAGCTGTTGTCGGAGAGAGACAGGCCGCCCCGGAGAGACTGGGAGGGGGCCAATGGGCAAAAAACAAGAAAGAGCCTCTTTCACAGCCTGGTATGTCCTTCTGGATACCCACACAATGTATCCTTTGAGGGCTCAGAAGAATAACATTTAGATTTAAAGTTCTCTCATCCTGGGAATTTTAGGTTGTCCTGACCGCCAAACTGTGGAGAGGTTGAACCTGAGGTCAGCACTGGGAGTCCGACCGATCCAGGATCTCTTGTAGATAAAGTTGGCCAAACCTTTAAGGCATTATCAACGAGCTTATGGCGAGGATAAACATGTCTTAACCTGATGGTTACCAGGAGTATACAAAGTATGTTGTTAATTGTGGTGCTGATGAATGCATTCCAGCGTCGGTCAGCCGCAGAGTTCAACATACTCCAAACTCCCAGCAGGTGTTTATGAAATGAGCTTTTGTAGCACCTGCTGAGTTGAAGGGAACTTAGCTGCTCGCTGTTTCCATGAGTTTAAAGGTAAAAAAAAAAAAAGAAAAGGGAAACAGATTGCTCACTGTAGTCCAGATTGCACATTTGCAGTTGTGGAAGTTTAAAATAAATGTTTCATAAAAGGAAGAAAGAAGGCATTTTCCTACCAGTATTCATGGCAAGGGTGTACTGGAGGTTTATATAAGTATATATATTAAATTAAGTAACAAAGCTAATATATATTTACCCATGTGTCTAAATCCCAAGTTATTTGCAATGTTACATACATCCCTTTGTATTTTTGAAAATGCAGGGACATGCCTTATCAAAGCCAATGAGGTGTGACAGGAAAAGTAAGGATGGCAAAACAGATAATATACCGAGCAATCAAGATTAAGTCGGGAAGTCACAAGCCAGCCTTCAATAATTGGCCAAGCCTGACCAAAATGAGACAGAAGACAGAATGAGACAGAAGACAGAAGAAGTTATGTTTATTAAGATTAAGATAAATCCATTAATACAACTTTTAGCTCTTTGGGAGAGCAAACTAAAGGAGGAGAGGAGTAAGAGTTCCTGAAATCGGTTTATGAATCATAAGCTCACTGAATTGCCTGATACAAATCTGTAAAACCAATGTAGCCACAACAGAAAATACACCTGGTGGTGATAAGATTCTTGCTGCTTCACAGACAAGAGGTGTCACTGAAGCCTTCTTGACTTACCACTATCGAACAGAGGTTTTCACTCTTTGCACTGTTTCTATATCTTTTTGTGACATAGACTCGGGCACGTTTATCTACAGCTACCTTCCTCAGGTCCCTATTCTCCTCCACTGGATGAAGAGACAACAGAGAGAGTTTGGATGTAGGCTTATGATCAAATTATGATCATAATGCTTATGCCTGATAAAACTATTATTTATTTTTTGGTTAGTATTCTATCCAAAGTGGACAGTATCCTGCCTGAGGGAGTGTTAATAGCTCTATTCCATGGAAACAAAGTGCTAAGTTGGATTCACACCAAGTCTGCTTAAGATCCTTGTTCAAATAGACATTTCTCCATCAGCATTAATGTTGTTCTTGTTCATCTGCACAAATGCTTGCTTTTTGCTAACTGGCCAAACTTGTTTTTGTTAAAATTAGGTGCTAAGAATGGAGTAAGGCCCACAACAGATGCTTTAAAGGCATGTGGATGCAAATTGCATGAATGTGAAAAATAGATCTAGTCAGATTTGACTGACTTTGTTAAAGTTCTTATGCATTCAAATTGACTTCCTGGAGCTTTTAGTTATTTGCACAGTTATGCAGCAATAGGATTTGACTACTTTTGGATCTAAAGACCCCAATTGTCAATACAGGCTACTCTCCACTTCACTTTATCCTCTCCACTGATACTGTTTTGCTGCTAATGACTGTGTGTACTCTGTTTGCCTTTCAGTACTTCTGTGCTTAATGTCTCTTTACTTAAAGCTACAGTTGGTAATCCTGTTCAGAAACACTTTCTGTAATACTGGGCAAAATGGTCCTTCCATCCTGAAAGTAGTAAATACATTATGTATTCACAAAAAGGTGGTTCAAATTAGTTTTCTATGGGAGCTATGCGTTTTAGAAATAGGGATGTAAACTTTAACTGGAGGCCTTTCTTTCTCGAGACATCACCCGAGTTGTAAGAGCCTCAGTGTGGAATATTGCCCTATTTAGATTAAAGTGTGAAAGTGTAAAACTGAATTTGATTCATCCTTAGGGGGAATTTAGTGAACCCACTTATAAGAAATAATCGAACCGGAGGTGAAGACAATGTGTCTGCTCATGGTCTTAGTGTGTATGTAAACATTATGGTTTGTGAAACAGTGAAAGGTACTGACACAGAAAAGGGGACTGTAATCAGCCATCCGATAATATGCCCCTGATGCACCTTGGGAGACATAAATTCATAACCACAACGAACTGTATGCTGAAATTCAGCACTGTGGAACGAATAATAAGATGAAACACAGCAGATTTGCAACAGCTGCAGCAGCACAGTCTGCAGTGCTCATAGAACAGAGATCCTATCATCATTCAGTGTCCATCTGCTCTGTGAGACATCTTGATCAGCTGAATTTGATCCTGAGAACAGAATAGAACTTAACTGAATTGAATATCTTTACTGACACTGTTACAAGAACAAAAACAGACTGGCCCTTCTAGGTAGCAGCATGATAAAATAAAAATAAAAATACAAACATGTTAAGGATGGAACTTGAGAATTAAGCTTGTATTTAAAGCACTAAATGTATTTGGGCAGTGGGGGCTTCTGAGGATTGTGAGGCAGAGCTCAGTGCTGTGTGTGGGGTTTCCCCTAGGACAAATTCCATATATCTTATGCAAACTAATGCTTTGAGTTGTAAGCCATGTAACTTTTATGTGCAGCTGCATGTTCTGAAAGCTTGCAATGACAGTAATTTTGGCATACTGACTTGTATGAAATTAAACCACAAATGAATCCATTATGGGGGGTTCCTGATTGTGTATTGATTTTTAAATTATAATCTGAAAGGGGTTTACTCACAGAGCTATTGTTGTCTATAGCTTTCTGTATTGTCTTTGGTTTTCTTTTCCAGTTTAAGCACTAAAGAGTACAATCTAGTCTATTTCCTGTCAAATAAATTCCCAGCCAATCATAGCGGTTATTGCCCCTTAAACAGATTTTAAATCTGCTGGATGGTTCTTCCTGTTAAAAAAAGGATGTTTCTTTCCACTATCGCCACATGCTTATTCATGAGAGATACCTGAAATGTAAAGGACTACATAAAATGTATTGGCTTTGTTGGATAACTTTTTGCAATATGTATTAAATGTTTAACTAAAGTTGTGTCGAGCTGTAATTTCATCTAAATCTCTCCACATGATTGGATTGCATTAGAATGAATTGTACTGATCTCAGCTTAGGCTATACAGAACTGGCTATTGAATAATTGGATATGAATATTTTTGTCTTGATGACATTTGTCGCGAAGCTATAGGAACAAACTAAATGACAAAACTGTACCCTGGTTGGAGAGCATATTTAAAAATATCATGCGGGTCAACTGTCATGTTTAAGGGAAGAGACAAATATTAAAGTAAAGGTAAAGTTCAGTTTAGGTTTAGGTTAGTGTTTTCAGAGGAAGGAAACGCGAGTGCCTTCTAAAGTCATGGAAAATTCTTGTGAGTGAAACTGATTTCAGGAAATCAGGATGGAAGGAGGAATCCAGACAAGGGGAGGTGGATGGAAGGGTGCAGGGGAGGAAAAGGACCCCAATGGGTCTTACCAAACAGTCCAGGAATGTAGTGGTAAAAAGGAATTGGGCTCTCTGGCACAAGATGATCCATGTGACTGGGTTTAGATGATGGCCATGACAAAGAATCCTTTCTTACTGACTTTAATAACTAGTAAAATGCAGCATGGAGCCAAACACAAGCAACTGCTTGTTACACTAAATACAGATGGAATCCTGAATGCCCAATGCATGACAAAAATAGTTTTTCACGCTGTGTTTCAAATAAATATTTTTCTATAAACTACATGGACATCTAGGCAGTATCTTACAATGAGGAATACAATATCTATAGAATACATCTTAAAGAGACCTACACAGAGCAAACAGCATTTTAAAATGTAGCACACAACCTTCAATGACATATTCACCCACCTGATATCTGGGAAGAATTACAGCAGCATCAAGTCAAGGATTGCACAACTTACACAGCTTTTTCCTTACAACAATAAGACTCCTACACCAAATGATACAACATTTATAGATGAATTTTTTTTAATATATATAGAAATTTTAGCCCTTTCTTAATTAAATATATTTACTTAGATTTTTTTCAGTAATTGCATTCAAGAAAAGGGAAACTTGTGTATTATATTTATTAAAAGGACTGCAGATAGGATCTATAGGAAATTGGACTTGTTTTATTTAGTCATTTGTACATAGTTTACTTTTGTCATGAAATTCGAAACCATATGTTGGGACACTTTTAAGTTTGTAATAACTGTTGTAAAATATTGTAATTTTATGTGTTCAAACGGATCTCTCTTGTAAAAGAGACACTGAGACTCAAGGGACTAACCTGTATAAATAAAGGCTTAATAAAAAATTAATTACGTACAGACTGACATATTTCAAGTGTTTATTTCTTTTAGTTTTGAGGATTATATCTGACAACTAATGAAAACCCCAAATTCATTATCTCAGAAAATTAGTTTATTACTTAAGACCAATACAGAAAAAGGATTTCCAGAAATGTTAGCAAACTGAAAAGTATGAACATGAAAGGTATGAGCATGGACAGCACTCAATACTTAGTTGGGGCTCCTTTTCCCTGGATTACTGCAGCAGTGTGGCGTGGCATAGAGTCGATCAGTCTGTGGCACTGCTCAGGTGTTATGAGAGCCCAGGTCGCTCTAAGAGTGGCCTTCAGCTCTTCTGCATTGTTAGGTCTGGCGTATTGCATCTTCCTCTTTACAATACTCCACAGATTGTGTATGGGGTTAAGGTCAGATGAGTTTGCTGGCCAATCAAGAGCAGGGATACCATGGTCCTTAAGCCAGGTACTGGTAGCTTTGCCGCTGTGTGCCGGTGCCAAGTCGTGTTGGAAAATGAAATCTCCATCTCCATAAAGTTGGTCAGCAGCAGGGAACCTGAAGTGCTCTAAAACTTACTGGTACATGGCTTTGTTGACCTTTGACCTCAGAAAACACAGTGGACCAACACCAGCAGATGACATGGCACCCCAAACCATCACAGACTGTGGAAACTTTACACTGGACCTAAAGCAACATGGATTCTGTGCCTCTCCTCTCTGCCTCCAGACTCTGAGACCTTGATTTCCTAAGGAAATGCAAAATTGACTTTCATCAGAGAACTTTGGACCACTCAGCAGCAGTCCAGCCCTTTTTGTCTCCAGCCCAGGCGAGATGCTTCTGATGCTGTCTCTTGTTCCAGAGTGGCTTGACACCAGGAATGTGACAGCTGAAGCCATGTCTTGCAAATGTCTGGCTGGTGGTTCTTGAAGACTCCAGCCGCAGTCCACTCTTTGTGAAATTCCCCCACATTTTTCAATGGGTTTTGTTTCACAATCCTCTCCAGGGTACGGTCATCCCTATTGCTTGTACACTTTTTTGTACCACATATTTCCCTTCCCCTCTCTACTAATGTGCTTGGACATAGAGCTCTGTGAACAGCCAGCCTCTTTAGCAATGACCGTTTGTTTCTTGCCCTCCCTGTGCCATTAGGTGTCAATGGTCGTCTTTTGGACTACTGTCACGTCAGCTGTCTTCCCCATGATTGTGTAGTCTACACAACTAGAGTGAGAGACTATTTAAATGCCTTTGTAGGTGTTGTGAGTTAATTAGCTGATCAGAGTGTGGCACCAAGTGTCTTCAATATGGGACCTTTCCCAATATTAAAATTTTCTGAGATACTGAATTTGGAGTGCTCATTAGTTGTCAGTTATAATCATCAGCATTAAAGGAATAAACACTTGAAATACACCAGTCTGTGTGTAATGAATTAATATAATATACAAGTTTCACTTTTTCAATGGAATTACTGAAAATGATATTGTAATTATATGACCAGCACCTGTATATGTTAGCTTCATCTAAGATGGCAACATGGGGAATGCCTCAGTATAATGCACTATCCTACTTTGTTATTTAATCTGCATTTCCTCTGAAATTTGCTGCTGTTCTACAGTTGCTTTCACCAGAAAGCAACTCCTGAGCATCAGGAAGTCCTCTCTGGGTAGCTTTGTCCGGTTTTCACCAATCCAGGGAGCTTTTTCGAGATCCTAGTTGGAGGTGCAGCAGCTCTATGTGGTTTCTATGTGAGACACTGAAAGGAAAAAAGCTTTGTGGTAAAGCTCCGATAGCGGTAACTGCAAGCTCCAATCCCATCCATCTACCTGGCAAAAGTCCTCTGCTAAATGAACAACATGGACAAGCTGCTTCTTTTCAGCAAATGAAACTTTGGCTTTGATGGAGCTGTTGTCCTCCATTTCACAGACAACTGGCTGGAAGAACACATCCAAGCCTATGCAGAAAGATGCCAGGCTCCAAGCTGTTTTGGGTGGACTGCATCGAGGAGCTACTGGGAAAAAGGACAGAAGGTGGAATATTATTTTATGTAAAGAAATGTTGGTGTTCTAATATCACTGTGTTCAGTCTTGAGGACCTTGGACCAGAAAGAAAACTTATCAGAAAGTATTAATCAATTCTTTAATGAATTCCTTCATTTAATCATTAATTTGCATGACCTGTTAAATAATATTAGCCCTTCCTTACTTCATACTCATTAATCTTTGCAACTTCCTTATCCACAATGATTACATCTGCTCTTTGTTATCTCTCGTTTGTCTTACTCACCAACTCTTCAAAGTACTCCATCTTCCTGTCACTCTTGTTGCACCTGTCAGTACATTTCCATCTTGGTCCTTAATCACCATAAACCACTGAACATCCTTCCTATCTCTGTCTCAGCAACTTGTATAGACTCTCCTCTCCTCCTTATTTTGTAACCTATCATGCAAGTCACTGTATGCTCTGTATGGCCTTAGCTACCTTTACCTTTACACTGCATCTCCATGTACTCCTAGCAATGCTCTGCAGTCGTCACAGTGTTCAGCTTCTTCTTTGCTGATCTCCTTCTCGGAACGCACATGTGTACTTTCTTGTTCCACCAACAAGTCTCTTTACCAGGAAATACCAAGTAGTCTCCTACCTATCTCCATGACAGCCTTAGTTGTGGTTTTCCTGTCATCTGTAAGAACCTCCTGGTCTCCAAGAGCCTGTTTCAACTCATACTTGATTCTTTTTTCACCGTCCACCAGTTTGCTCTTTGGTCTGTCTTTGTCCTCTCCATCTTCCTCACCATCAGTGTCATTCTACATACCACCACCCTGTGCTGTGGGGCAGCACTCTCACCTACCAATATATTGCAGTCACTGAGTTCCTTCAGGCTACGTCATCTACACACATTGTAATCCGCCTGTGTTGCTCCTACCTCTGTTCTTATTAGTCACCCTGTGATCCTACCTCTTCTGGATGAAAATATTCACTGCAATAATTTCCACCTTCTTTGTAAAGTTTTCCACCACCTGGAAAACTGCATTCCTGCTCTGTATACTAAACACAAATGATTGCAAGACTGTGGTAACAGCAGTTTGACCTAAATTCTGACATATGGAAAGGAGCAGCTTGATGATTAAAAGCCTTTAATGAAAATTGTCTGAAAGAAAGACTTACAAAGCAGAAACAGTTATGGATGGAAAACGGCATGGCCAACGCCATGTGCAAAGACGTAGAGCCTGGCATAGCACAATAGAAAGTGAAATGGCAGGTTTCAATAGAAGGCTAACAGGAAACCAAGGCTACGTTCACAGTGCATGTCTTGATGCTCAATTCTGATTTTTTGCAGAAATTAAACTGCTGTTAAATGTGACCACAATCATACTGTGGTACAATGCTGCAAGTGCATATAACAAAATGAGACGTCTCACAGCAGTACACTGTTTACAGAAGTAATGGTCAATGTAATTTTTTTCTAGAAATGTTTAATAAAGTTTTTTCTACAAAAATCCTCCTTGTAGCTATTAGAAAGCTGTTCAGCAATGGGAGCCGACAAAATTAAGACCACATTACAGCAAGATGAAGGTAAGAAGAAAGCAACACAGCTATTATTTTGGACAACGCAGTACGACTCTCCCTGTGGCTCTACGCTTCTCCAGGAGTGAATGCTGCTTGTCGGAACTTTGATGCAATCAACTGGGTTACCTTACATAGGCAATTTTTGACCAATCTGTATAATCTGATTGAATTTGACTTTGCAAAGTATCTTGAGATGACATGCTTCATGAATTGGCGCTGTATAAATAAAATTTAATTGAATTGAATAGTAATGGTCTTTTGTGGGGCGTTAACTGCTGCTACTGTGTGCGGATGTGTAGTGAGAGCCAAAACAATGACGTAAAAGACGGATGAAATGCAACATGACCGTTCGGACTGAGGACACCTTGAAAAATATCCAATACGTACGCAAATTAGTACCACATATCGATGTGGCACAAATCACTTTTTTTGGGGTGGGGGGGGGGGGGGTAGAGATCGAAATTGGGTCATTCACACTGCCATAAGAAAGGTGGATATGGGTCACATAAGGGCAAAATGATCAGATTTGGGTCTCACTTCCCTGCAGTATGAACTTAGCCTAAAACGTAGTGGAACTGAAAAGATAAAAAGACTAAATAATCTGACTAAATAATAAATCTAACAAAACTGCAAATGCACCATGAATAGAATACAAGAATAAAAAACACCCCACCTGAAAAAAGATAAAAAAATAATGATCAGAAGCAGAGCGAAAAGATAAACAAAACCTAAACATCTTCTGATCATGCCCGATGCCATTAGTACACCATTCGTTTACACCTTGTTTTTGTCTATTCCTCACAAAGGGTCATGATGTGACGTTGTACAGGAAACGCAAGTTTATTTTAGCCTTTATATAAACTAGGATTGACAAAAAAAAAAACATTGCTGTTTGCAATGATTTCCCTAAATCTATACTTCTGCACTTTATTTGCCTCATACACTTTAATTTGGTGTTGGAGGAACTGTTTATTCTTCTTATGACACATATTATGGTACATATTGAATTTGATATGTTCAGGTGAATTTAACTTTTTAGAATTTAGCATATATGTAACAGAAGCTTACATTCAGTGCCATTGGTACAGCAGATTGCTCCATGGGATAATTAATTGTACATATTTTTGCCTTAGACGCTATATGTTCCATTTCTACTGGATTATTCCATTCATGTGCATAACACATAAGTGCAAGTTTCAAACTTAACATTTGAAACTTTGATGCCCCTCAAGTTGTATTAATTCCAGATAGTACCATAATTACCCCTTTTTCTGACTTACCTTTCTCAACTGCGGTTTCTTCTTCATTCCACAGGGCCTCATTCCTCCCAGTTATTCTTGCCACATCCCCTCGCCGCCCTGCATTACATATACCTTACATGTGTGAGAAACATATCCCCCAGCTCACCAAGTGTTATTGCACATTTTTCCTTGTTTTTGTAAGGAGAGATCTGAAACTCCCAGCTGCTGGCTTGCTAAATCACACGAGGGCACAAACCTGCTGCAAAGAAAGGGGAATACCATAATGCATCCCATCTGGACTGGGAATAAAGTGATACTATTCAGTGTTTAATTTTTTTTTTTTTTGGTTTCCACCTGGATCTGTTACAGCTAAGTCTGGTGGAACAGCTGTGAGGGTGGAGGGATGAAAGCTTTCAGGGTAAAATATTTGGCTCTGCTGTGCATTTTACAGAAGTACTTTGTCCAACGAAGCCGTCACATCTGAACAGCTTGTAACTTTAAGGCCCCAAATAAAAAAATATATACATATATTGGCTACTATGTAGATTTATTGCAACACAATAATAATTGTAGTAGTTTTGTTGACATAAAGTGAGGCACAGACTTACAACAAGCGTGAGCATAAAATCAGGTAAATGAAATAAAAAATTGAGTATTGAGCAACTGCTGAGCACTCAAAGAGAAAATGTATCAGACAGAAAATATAAGCTTCCCTTCATCTATGTATAAGCACAGTGAGAGACAGAGGTTCAAAAGAAATTCCTTCAGAAAGTACTACTACCCTTTTTTTTACATTTTGTAACAGTCCGAAAACTCAATATAATTTATTCTTTTTTCTAATAGATCACCAAAATGTAGTGAGTAATTAAAGGAGCAATAAGCGAAATTTCATTATTAGCACTTAAAATCTTTTTTGTGAAGAACTAAAGGTATCTTTTTAGTGAGTTGTCCACCATGATCTTCGCGTACATTGAGATCAGATAATTAGATATTCAGATAACTGGTGGCGCTTAGATTTTGGAGGTAGAGCGAGGCATGGCTTGCCATACATCTTGTTTTGGTCTATAGACAGTGCTCAACAGCCCACGTAGTGGTGAAATTTTGCTTATAGCTCCTATGAAAGAGCAAGGGCAAGATGTCCATTAATCAGGCCAATGGTAACTCTGGAGGAGCTACACTTATATATAGCTCAGGTGGAAGAATCTATAAAAAAAAAACATCTGTGTAGTGACAAGTTAACACACTGAAACATGATTGAGGTGGTTTAGAGACCCCAAACATAGAGTCAGAATGGTCTTAACCTAAATCTGAGGCTAAAAATTTAAGTACAAATATGCATTTTACTAGTTTTCATTTTGCAAAGAAGAACTGGTAAAACTAAGTTTCTAGATATGCAAAGCAAGTGGAGACACATCCCAAATGGCAAAATTTCTCTGAAGTTTGTGGTTGTATTATGAAGAGAACAGAAACTGTTCTAAGAGTGTTAATACTTTTGCAAGTATCTGTATATCCAGTTAAACCCATCTTCATTTTTCCACATTTAGCTGTTTAAAATTTCCCATGCTTAACTGCAGTTAAGGCATTTCATTTTTCTTTCCATTCCAAAACAAGGTATCACATATTTAAGGATTTTGCCAAACTTGTTATTTGACTATTTTCAATCTCATACCAGTTCATATTTCTCTCATACGAGTTTGGGTGTTAACGTTTACAATAGCCATTCTGTCCGAGCTGTCACCCTTCACATTCCTAAACCCTTGTAATCCCAGCTCCACTACATCATACTGTTACCACAAGTGACGAATATCTCCAGGAGACACAGTGCACTCTTTGTTCCATATGTTGCTTGGTTTCCTTTTTTTTTTTTTAAATTGCAGCCAAGAATGGACACTATTGTGGACCCACGTGGGACCAGGTTCGTTAGTAATATGAGACAAACACAGGTGTGTAACTTTGACACTGACACCCAGCGCCTGGAAGGCATATCATTTCATGCTTCCTTTCCTGTGAATGAAAGAAAATCCAGTTTAAACCTCACCGTTGGGTGTATCTGAAAAGTGAAGTCATATTGGTAGAACACACAAGTTAAACAACTACAACATGTATGACATAAAAAACAAAGATTAATTCTGCTTTGAAAATGATGCACAACTATTGCAAAACCAGTAGGGGGCATCACCACACAGCACAGAGACTTGTGGATGTGTGGACATATAAAACACTGTATATATAGATATAGATATAGATAAGCATTTTATAAATCGTATTCCTATTAAAAACATAAATTCATGTTTTTACCACCTGCTGAGTCTTTTGTATTTTTCCATGATAAGCCTCTAATTACATCTTCTCTTTCTTTCTTTTTTTTCTTTTGGAGTGACTTTTCCATATTTACATTCATAATCACACTGGAATGAGTTGGCTGTTAGTCGTTGTGTAAAGCTAGGGTACCTCCATTTAAAATGACCTGAGATGAAAGGCATCAGGATGGCTTCTGAATGACTAAGAACTACGGTTTCTTGCAAAAGTATTCACACCCCTTGAACTTTTTCCCTTTTTTATCATATTAAAATGGCAAAACTCAATGGGTTTCTTTCTGAGATTTTGGGGGAGCTTAACAAGGAGTGAACTGAGGCTGGAGTCAGTGCATTAATCACTACCCACATTTGAGTCCTACACATGGGTTACAATTGTCTTACCTGGGCTAAGGGGAAAAAGAACAGCAATGTTTCTCAATGATCAAAAGTCCTGTTTTCAGACAAAAGTAAAGTGCACCATTAATTTGGAAATCAAGCTTTCTGAGTCTGGAGGAAGAGCGTAGAGGCACAGAACCCATGTTGTTTTAAGTCCAATGAGAGCGCTTCACATTTGATTACAAGCTGTCAGGAGATGCTGATTTCATTTTCCAGCAGGACTTGGCATCTGCACACACTGCCAAAGGTACCAAAAGCTTGTTCAGTAACCAAGGTGTTGTTTGTTTGGCCAGAAAACTGGCCTGACCTGAACCCCACAGACAATCTACGGAGTATTGGCAAGAGGAAAATGACAGACATCAGTCCCAAACATCCAGTTGCAGGGCCACAGGCTGATTCTCTCCATGTTGTGTGGCACTGATGCAGCAATTCATACAAAAGGAGGCCCAACCAAGTCTTTAGCACATAGAAACAAACACATTTTTCTGAAGCCTGACATTTCTGTTTAAAATATATATATATATAATTATTTTATACATACTATAATTTTTTGTAATGTTAGAATTTTCTGACACATAGAATTTTCGGTTGTCAGTATCTATAAGTCATATTCCTCAAAATTACAAAAATAAAAGTTTAAAAGATTTCACTCTGTGTAGTGGATTTATATAATATAGGAGTTTCATGAGAGTTGAGTGAAAAAAACATAAAATATTTTCATGATATTATTATTTTTTTATCATTAAATGTACCTACATATCATGTGGGTGACTGTGGCTTGATGGGTGGAGTAGTTGTCAGGTAATCAGAAGGTTGTGGGTTTGATTCCAGCTCCCTTTGCCACATGTCGATGAGCCCCTGGGCAACGCACTTAACCCCAAGTTGCCTACCAAGCTACGTCTCGGTGTATGAATGTGTGCGCATTAATGAGAGCGACTGGGTGAATGTGGCTATAATGTACAGGGCTTTGGGTGGAAAGCATGACTGGAAAAGCGCTATATAAGTTCAGTCCATTTACATACAAGTGGTATGTCGATAGTTAAATGTGACGGTTACAGTATCATGCTTGGGGGGATATTTTCTTTAACTCTAACCAGTGACAGGCTGATGGGAAGATGAATGGTGCTAAATACAAAATAATCATTTGGAAAAACTGTTAGAAGCTGCCAAAGACATTAGCTTTGATCATCTTCAGGCCAGATAATATCCCTGAACACGAAACCAGAGCTGTCGTGTAATTCAATTTTATTGAATCATCCTTGTCATGTGTTCCCCATCCAATCCGAATGAGCTCGAGCTACTTCGCAAAAACGGCACACTTACATTTTAAAATATCTTTTAACACCCTTTTTCCTTCTTTCAATTATGTGCTAATTGGTCTGATACTTAAAATCCATTGACATTTGTGGTTGTAACTTCACAAAAAGTTAAGGGGTTATAAGGTCTGTACCGTATATAAACGAATAAAATACCAATACAATAGCTGGGAGGAGGTGTAAAAAAGATAACCCAGACACAACGTTGCTGCTCTTCTGGAGGGAAACATGAGTATTTTATCAGTCTATAGTGAGGGTTACATGTAAAAAGCTCACAGACACGACTAGTTTGTTTCCTCCACTAGTCTCACCATCTTCTCCAGTGACGGTTTCCACCTCTGCACTGACTCCACAGGCGGCTGGTAGCACAGCACCACCATCGGCAGCAACCATCTGTGAATTTTTGAAGCAGATTTGCCTGCCGAGCCTATAATCATCTAATTGCTTAGTAGGTTTGTCACTGCATATTTATCAAGTCCTTCGAGGAGCGTAAGAACGAGAGTCTCACTTCTTGGACATTTTGAAAGGATGTCTAAAGAACAGAACATCAAGATCTCTTACTGGGCAGTACGGAAAATAAAATTCTCATGACTGACATTTCATTTATATCGAGATGATTGTGCATGGGGTTCCCTGAATAGTTGGGAGATCACAGGCATCCACGAAGTCCTGAAAAGACATTTCTGTCCTCTCTGATATAGGGCTGTAAAAAAGCAGGGATGAGGAGCGGTTTAATCTCACAAATCTCTCTTTCAGTGAGATATGTGGCCCCAGATGGAGAAGAAAAAAAAAATCCCCTTGATAGATCGCTGTGCTCCCACTTCAAGCCGTCTGCCCAAAGAAAATAACTGAAAACTGTTTCTTTCAGATCTGTTTTTCTCTCTCGAATCAATACTGCCACAGCTAAGCATGACCGCAGGATATTGCCCTGCTTATCATAAGTTATAGTGGCATTATCTTGGGGGTATTTGTTGTATCTCTGTCCCGCTCAGGGTGTTATTTTGCCGCTTTATCAACACGGCACATCTAAAGCTCTGGATGCAGTGCAAGTAAATGCAGATAGTGGCATTTTGATGGAAGTGTTGTTGCTGTGTGGGCACTGATCACACATCTCGGCATGTGCAGCCAAGCCACATCGATGGCCATCGTTACTGACACCACCAAAGATCACTCAGCAACATAAGTGTGAAATGTCTGGGAAGGAAAACTGAAGAACATCTCTTGGATGTGCTGGAATATGCAGGAAGGGGGACCCAGAAACGACTGTGATCACTCCACAATGCAGCGTCAAAAAATAAGCGTAATCTAGAGCGACTTCTAAACTAAAAGCAGGGAATTGACTTCAAGGGGAGCTTGTATCAAAGGGGTCAAACTGATGCACAACTGAACCCTTGCAGTCTCTGCAGTCTCTTTGAGGATTGATCCAAGTCACAATTCATCAGCCAAAACCACCATCTGCTTTTTTTTTTCCTCCTTCCAATTTATTTTTTTCTCTCCGTCCTGTCTTATTTGTTTCATTGATTTTAACAATAAAGCCTGGAACACCAAATGAGCTTTGCTGATTTTCTGCCCGACAGTTGTGTCAAGCTACCACTATTTCTTTCTTCACTTTGCAGTCTTTGTTGGCGACAGAGAATTGCAACGAATTTAGTGAAGCACAAAGAGCTGGAGACTGCAGTCAGTGCCTGGCATAGGCACAAATTCTAGGTATGTGAAATCTTGTTTTGACCCTGCACCTTTGTATTTCCAAGTAGTTTGAAAGAAGGCTGTCTGGACGAGCAAGCTGTTTTGTTAGTGCATATTTGGATTTTATGTTTGTATGACAAAAGCACTGAACCTTGAGGGGCGATAATGGCTGCGTATTATTTAGACGACTTGTAAAGAAATGTTTAATTGGTCAGCTTTAATAACACGCAGAATATAGCTATCAATAAAGATTTTATTTTGATTCTGAATCTATCTTTGATTACAAAAAGAGCACATTATCTTTTTGATGGTAAAAATTTGAATCATCTCCCCTCACATCAGATTAAATATATATAAAAAAGGCATAAATAAATAATCATTATGACAATAAATAATGATGGCAAAAGATGAAGACAACATAAATAAAGAAAAAGTGCACATTTCTAAACCGTCCGTCCGTCTTCTTCCGCTTATCCGGGGTCGGGTTGCGGGGGTAGCAGCTTCAGTAGGGAGGCCCAGACGTCCCTCTCCATGGCCACTTGGGCCAGCTCCTCAGGAGGAATCCCAAGGCGTTCCCAGGCCAGCCGGGAGACATAGTCCCTCCAGCGTGTCCTGGGTCTTCCCCTGGGCCTCCTCTTCCCCTGGGCCCCCTCACCGGGCACCTCCCTGGTGAGGTGCCCGGAACACCTCACCAGGGAGGCGTCCAGGAGGCATCCTGACCAGATGCCCGAGCCACCTCAACTGGCTCCTCTCGACGTGGAGGAGCAGCGGCTCTACTCTGAGTCCTCCCCGGATGACTGAGCTCCTCACCCTATCTCTAAGGGAGAGCCCAGACACACTACGGAGAAAACTCATTTCAGCCGCTTGTATCCGGGATCTCGTTTTTTCGGTCACGACCCAAAGCTCGTGACCATAGATGAGGGTAGGAACGTAGATCGACCGGTAAATCGAGAGCTTCGCCTTTTGGCTCAGCTCTCTCTTCACCACAACGGATCGGTACAGCTCCCGCTTCACAGCAGACGCTGCACCAATCCGCCTGTCGATCTCTCGCTCCATCTTCCCCTCATTCGTGAACAAGACCCCAAGATACTTGAACTCCTCCACTAGGGGCAGGACATCCTCCCCAACCCGGAGAAGGCACTCTACCCTTTTCCGGTTCAAGACCATGGTCTCGGATTTGGAGGCACTGATTTTCATCCCGTCCGCTTCGCACTCGGCTGCGAACCGCTCCAGTGAGAGCTGTAGATCACGCCCTGATGAAGCCAATAGGACCACGTCATCCGCGAATAGCAGAGACGCAATCCTAAGGCCACCAAAACGGATCCCCTTAACACCTTGGCTGCGCCTAGAAATTCTGTCCATAAAAGTTATGAACAGAATCGGTGACAAAGGGCAACCTTGGCAGAGTCCAACTCTCACCGGAAACGAGTCCGACTTACTGCCGGCAATGCGGACCAGACTCTGACACCGGTCATATGGAGACCTAACAGCCCTTATTAAAGGGTCCGGTACTCCATACTCCCGGAGTACCCCCCACAGGATCCCCCGGGGGACACGGTCGAATGCCTTCTCCAGATCCACAAAGCACATGTAGACTGGTTGGGCAAACTCCCATGCCCCCTCAAGAATCCTGCTGAGGGTGTAGAGCTGGTCCAGTGTTCCACAGCCAGGACGAAAACCACACTGCTCTTCCTGAATCCGAGATTCGACTATCCGACGGACCCTCCTTTCCAGAACCCCTGAATAGACCTTGCCAGGGAGGCTTAAGAGTGTGATTCCTCTGTAGTTGGAGCACACCCTCCGGTCCCCCTTTTTAAATAGGGGGACCACCACCCCAGTCTGCCAATCCAGAGGAACTGCCCCCGATGTCCACGCAATGTTGCAGAGCCGCGTTAACCAACACAGCCCCACAACATCCAGAGCCTTAAGGTACTCAGGGCGAATCTCATCCACCCCCGGGGCCTTGCCACCAAGGAGCTTTTTAACAACCTCGGCAACCTCAGCACCACATTTCTAAACCGTTAAATCAAAGTCATTGAGATCAATTGATGGTCATTTCCTTCAATAACTGACAACATACAACATACAACAAAACAGGACGGCATCTCTCTGGAGTGACTGTTTTTTTAAAGATAGCAACCCAAAAACCTAAGCATGCATAAAATAAGCACAATAGCAGGTTTATCATTTCAATGGCAATTATGCATTTTAACAGCTTGAGGCAGAAACCTGTGCAGCAGTGATTTTGCTCTTAATGTGGTGGCTCTGGTTGTCTGAAGACAGTTTTTCAAAATGTTCATGTAGAGTAGTGGTTCCTAAACTTTCCCCAGGATTTAATAGAACGTTTTTGTGACCCCTTCCAACCAATATTTTCAACAGTTGACCAAAGAAAAGCCAACTGCAGTAAAACATAAAACAATAAGTTAAACTGCAATCTTCTTTAAATCACAAAGCTTTTGAAGTGTAATTGTTTTGAGTTCAATTGTCCATTTTACTGTGTAATGAAATTCAACATTGCCATCAATCTATATATATATTTTAAATAACCTCTCAAAAATTTCAATTTTTCCAATCCATTTCAACCATGAATCCCCCCCCCCCCCCCCCACACACACACACACACACACACACACACACATACACACTTTGGCAACCACTGTAGAGGATGTGATGAGTCCTTGACATTGTTCCTACTGTGGTGCTGAAACAGATCCTGAATAAGAGGCACACTGAAGTGTTCTTCTCAGCTGCCCTCACAATCCTAGAGAAGATGGAGCCTCTTGTCTACCAAGTTACAGCTGGAATAAGGCGTTTTGTACAAGGCTGTCAGGATGCTGGTGGGGAGTTGATGTCAGTTTCATTTTCTTCAGAAAGTGAAGCCCCTACTTGACTTTTATCATGATTCCAGTGGCGTTCTTGACCAGGTGACGTCAGAGATCTGCTCTCTGAGGAGCTTTATGATATCCGCTCTCTCTCTCTCTCTCTACTGCACAGCCACCGATGATGAAATGTGTCCAAGTTTAGACCTGTAGCAGTTTAACTTTCTTCTTGTGAAATTATTTATCTTACACATTAATGAGTCCCCTTTATGCTCCTTGATCTGTGAATTTAGTGTTAAGGTGAACCTTGTGTTTGAATTCACAGCATGAGCAGCAGTGAACTGAGCAGACAAACTTGAAGAACCTTAGAACCCTATGTGCTGTAGTAAGAGGTATATATTCCCTCTGAGGTGTATAGTTTTTAAAGAATTCAGGTTAATTCAGCCAGATATAGAGGAAAAAAGTATTTGACCCTATATAACTTTAGAAAGGAAGGTTGCAACATGTATCCAGGACATAACTTGATGTTAAAGGTCATGGAAAATTGTGCTTTGTGCTGAAGGAAAGGGAAATGGCACGACTGAACTGGCAAAGGGCTGAATAATGTGGAAAAATACCTGAGGGAGCATGCAACATGGCACATGGGCAAATAAAAGGTCCTTTGTGCATAATACAAAAGGAATTTACATACTGGTAAGGGAAAAAGAGAGTTGGGGCAATCACTAAACTGAGTAAGACACCTCTGTTTTTTTTATCCTTGTGTAATATACATTGGTGAACTAACAATAGCTGGTTAAGGAATATATGTCTTTTAATGTTGCACATTCCACGCGAGTTTTCATTATGTGATACATCCAACATGTGAAATTAATATCTTTATCAGTCTGAATTCACTAGAAAATAGTAATTTTCACTTTATCTGTTGGTACTTTAATCTATACTAGTGTATCTTTAGTGCCAATTAAAATGATTTTTGTTTGTTTGTTTGTTTTAACGGTATGAGTTAACAGTCCTTTTACTGAATAGATTTGCATTTGGCATCCTGGTTCTGACATTTACTTTAAAGCATTGCTGTGTTTAAATACAGCTTGTCAGAGCAGCTGGCTCTGCTCTTAGATCATTCACAGAAAGAATAAAGATCAACAGGTCAGACCTGTGGTATTTAATAGAGCTAATGAGGAGAGTTTCATTTTAATGCCAGGCTTTGTAAAGCCTCTATTCTTGCTTGACATTTGAGATTAGAGCCAGGTAATTGCAACTTGTGAGATCCACGCAGACACGCACACCCTCATAAGCATAGCTGGAAGTGAGTGCTTTCTTGTGACTTTCACATCGTACTAAAAATAATCTGGAAGAGCAAAAAGGTCACATTGCACAGAAATAAATACGAGGAAAAGATATTTTGCTAGTATCGAGGCAGACGCAAAATGAAAAGATAAAGATGGAGAAAACACACTGTTCATTCAGTGTAAAGAGTCTGTGCTACATGCTCAGTTTGGGCCACATGTTGTCCCTTTTTTCTTGTCTCCTGCCTAGTTTGCCTAATGTTACTGAGAAAAGAAGACATTACTGGTTGATTTCATTATGATAAATATGTCTAGACTCATCATTATAGCAACTTTGCAGGTTGAACATATAGTCTACTATGTCAGTGTGGTTATTTTGCAATTTTTACACAAACAAAACTAAACTCCAGACACCTGCTTTTGGTTTACTGTCTAAGATTATGTCAGCCGCACCCTCAGTGAGTCATGAAGAATGTTTTGTAAGCCTAATTTTTAAAGATCATGGCCTACTTTCACATGTATGGCTTGAAAAGTTTGTTAGACACTAAGTTTGCTGAATGAAGGGCAAATATATCATCATCACAACATCAGTGCATCCAGCATTAAAATTGCAAAACCCTGTTTTGAATGCAATATTAAATAGCTGTTATATTCCATGTTTCGGGAATTTACAACTTGCATGTCAATCATATTTTCAGACAGCTGGAGACCAAAACACAAACATGGTATAAATCATAGCAGGAAAGACGGTTAGCGCCACAGAAAGCATTGGAAGCACGGTAATAAATACTCCTGAGAAAGAAAGGGGTAAGAAAAACTTGGATTTATAGCTAATTAGATTGTCATTGAAATCTCCAGTGTAAATACTGCTTTGACATAATTTCCTAATATTTTTGCAGTACTGTTAAAAACATTGCAGATGAATTAACTGATCTTACATATCCAGATTTTCTCTGTCAATCTATTTTCACATTTTACAACAGATGCACAGAGAAAGAGATGATCTATAGGCAGCTCCCTGTCTGTCTACAGGGCTGCCATATTTCATGGAGAAGAATACCAGGACCAAACTGAGGTGAACACCCCTGCATGCCTGCTGATACCCTAGATAAGCTTTAACTGAAATAAAATCATGGTCTGAAGAAAGTAATACATAAAGATAAAACAAAAACAACCTATTAGTGACAAACTCTATTTGATACTAGAATCAGAGTTAACAGACCGTGTTAACAGAATTTGAATAATGATGATGAAACTCAATAATTGCAAACTGCATGATTACTGTATTTATTATGGCATAAACTAGGGTTTTGCCAAAGTGTTGTCAAATAAAGATGTCAAATGTGGTTTTGTATAACAAACATACTTGAATGTCCTTTACTATAATCTTTATCATTCAGGTTTTATAATGCTGTCCTTTTGTTAATCAATAAATAGTTAGTATATGCATTTTTAACAGTTTGCTATATTAACTCATTGTTAATTTTCTTCTAATTTAAAGCATCACTTTGAGTTATTTATTTTTTGTCAAATTGTACATTTGTTGTACACATGTTTTGCAATAAATTAAGAAAAGCACTATATGCATTTAATAAATGATCATATAGCCATGAACCCTTATACAGTTGACAAATGTCATTATATTCTTATAATAAGGGTGCGATTTTCTATGATTGTGTCATAGAAGGTGTTTGGGTTCTGGGTTTGATTGTTTATACTCTGTCTGGGTTCCACCAGGTTCCACTGAATCAACACTTCTTAATGTACATTACAAGGAATATCAGAGGCACATTAATTGTTGCACAGAAGTGATGGTGCAGATTTTTGGTTGTGTTCTCAGGAGTGTTCTCCTGCCACAGCCGGCTGCAGGTCTGGCAGCCAACCGCAGCCACAAAAACATTCATGTCACAAATTAATGTTAGGATTTGGCTTACTAATCAAAAACTTGAATCGTGTCACTCACACCTGTGATTTGCTTATGTATCGGCAGTGAATGCAAGGAGGCAGGGGCCATTAAGACTGGCCATTAATGTTTAATACCAGCTCTCCACGAATAAAGCCACCCTTCTTTTCTTCTGATTGGGTCAAATCCTGAATTTACCCAATCATTAGCACTGCAGACCTAAGCAAAACACTAGGGTGTTGTGTTCAATACTATACAAAGTGAGGACAAGATGATGCTGCTTTCAACAGAAAAAAAAACACACACCCTGTATTGATTTCAAAATAGGATGCACAATTTGATTATGACATACAGGATGATTGGACATTATAAGGGATATTTGGAATGTTACTTTTGTTATTCTTGATTCATTGTTGTCAATCAACTGTTTAAACGTTTCTCTATTATCTGTAGTTGTTGCCTGCTCAAGGGTCTCATTAACCAACAATCAGTATTATTCTACGTAGCATCAAAAACATTTTCATACTGCCAATATAGTTTTAGAATTATAAAAGGTAAGATTTTAACAAATTTGTGAATTCACAACTGTGCATTGTATTATTTATGATTACTCATTAATGTCTATTTAATTCAGGTTCAGAGTGTACAGATATATGGCACCTCTGACTGCTTTTTACATGTTCTGACCGTTTTCCACTATGCTGTCCTCAGATTGTTGAGTTTGTATTTTTTTAATCTAAGTAATGACAAATTTAATGTAATATGCAGCTGTGATTTTTGCATCACTGAAATATTTAACACATGTTAAATAATAGATAACGGCAATCACAAGTTCGGTTTTCACAATAACTTCTAACATTTTGTATATTAAATTATCTTTGCAAATAACCATTTCCTAGTCCATAAATATGAATTCAATAGGTTCTAAAATAAAATGAATGAATCAAAGAAAGTAAATCAGTTCCACTTCCAATCGCCTTCATATACTTCATTACCCACTAATAATAAGAAAAGGGGGTACACAGCTATATCATGAAAAGGTGAAAATATTGCCTTAGAGAACCACTGAACAGACATGTGATGAGATCTATTAAAGAAAAATGTCACTCAGAGGTGGTCCATTGACATTTACAACATAACATGATAAATCTCTATGAGAAAAGGCAATTTTGTCCATAATCTGCAGGAAAAGGTTTCATATTTAACAATCAGAGGTAAACAACATTTGTAACACACACACACATTTGCCTCAAGTGGCTCTTGGTGTATTATGGTTGTCAAATATGATGAATTTATCAGACTGATTGGATTTTCTTCCTATATTGCAGTTGTTGTCTCCAGGGTGCAGTGTCACCTCTCTAAGGGCCGTTTTGACTTTTCTTCAGGCGATGAAACTTAACAATGATTTATTGCACTGTGGAACTGGAAGACGTGATGCAACAATAATGACATCTCAGTTTTAAAGTCTCAAGGTATGGCAAAGACCACAGTGGAGAGCTGTGAACCAAAACCTTCCTCTCCCAAAGGGAAATATCTCTTTACACAAACACTGATAAACAGACACGGCAAACACTATGACTTCCCAGCCAGTTGGTTCCTGGTTCAAACCTTTCTTGGAGTCTTTCTTTAGTAACGTTGACCATGTTTTTTTTAGGCAGACTGAAATTCCTGCATCACTTATAATTGAATGAGAACATTTTCTATTTAATGTTTTAACGGGCTGATATGGCAGTGATAAAATATATGTTTTATTGAAAATCATCAGCTAAAGTTTATTATTCAGTTCAAATTTGACATTAAACAAGCAGACATTAAATAGATGTTTCTCCTTAAATTTCAACTCTGAAAGTTACTTTCAGAAACATATATAGAACTCTATGAAGTAGATATAACAATCTGTTTTCCTATCAGTAAATCGACCAGTGATTAATCTACCAGCACACATTTTAGCTCTTGGAGTAAAATTTGCACTACTCCTTTTAAGATTACCTTAAAACACAAATACTCTGCTTATGAAATATTAAATCCAAAACAGCACACACTATGCACAGCAAATGATGTCCCAAAGGTTTTTTTTTCAACAAAATAACACATGATGAAACTGTGTGGGTTATTTACCTGATGACTATTTCCATGTACTACTCTGGTACTGTCTGCCTGTCCATCACTTGTGGGTGAGCCTATGTGAAGACTTCTCACCATGCCTAGAGTATCTGGTCATTACACTGCGTGCTTAGTGACATCAGAAAGGTTGATATGGAAATAAATAAATCCCACATACTTCTTACACTAAGTATTGCAAAGAAAGCAATGCATAAGAATTAAATGGAAAACCTTGTCATCAGATTATGTGTCTATATAAAGTGTATCTACATGTAAGAAAAAAACAATTTCAATTTGAATTAATCTAAATTAAGCGATGGATGTGTTTGATTAATTAAACATATGTCTTAGTGGACATGGACTTTGCCGCCTGGCAATAACTAACAAAGTGGGAAGCGAGCCCAACGAACTGTGGAGATTAGATTAATGACACCACAGAGACAAGGAATAACTACAAGAACAATTAACCCCAAATACCCAGAGCTAAATATAGAAAATTCTGATATAACTGAAATTACAATTTTCATGATTGCATGACATGGTCTGCAGAGATGTTAGCTGCTCTTTTTCTGATCTTAGAAGTCCTGGATGGAGGAAAGGTCAGTCCTGATTATCTTTTCAATAGACCTAATTGTTTGTTGTTGGAGTCTTGTTTTGTAGTACAATCAAACCACAGAGAGATGGATGTGCACAAAACAGACTGAATGATGGCAGTGTAAAAGATGAAGGTGTCACGTTCTGTTCTGGTTTATGTTTATTATTTGGTTAAAGTAGCTCTTTTTGCCCTTAGATTTATTTCCGTTTTTGGATTCTAGTTTAGCCCCTTTATTGTGTTAGTTATCTGGTCCCTGTTTTAGCTCTGCTTTTAGTTCTGTGCTTGGTTTGCTTGGTTTTGTCTTAGGGTTATTTTCTAGTGTCCTGTCTGCTCCCTTAATCACTCCCACCTGTCCTTGATTAGTTTCCCTCCGCTCACCTGTTCTAGCCACCTATTTAAACCTGCCTTAGTTCTCTGCTCCCCGTCGGTTCGTCACACTTGTCACCCATGTGTCTGCTGCCTCAGTTTGGTAAGAGCTCCCAGCACATTGATCCTGCCTGTAACCTGATCTGTTTTGTTCTGCCCAGTTCTGTTGCCGGTTCCCTGTCAAGTTGTCTGGATGTCTGCCTTACCCTTTTTGGACCCTGTTCTGTTTGACTGTTTTGATTCCCTCTCCTCACCTTCCCTCCATTAAAACACCGTCAAAAGCATTTCTACAGTGTTTGGCTGAATTCTGGGTTCTTCACCACATCATTCATTACAGAAGGTTGGGCTTCTTCGGTTGCCACAAGGCAGTACACTCTCTGTGGGGCCTTCTGCCAAAGTGTCAGGCCCATCTGAGGTCCCCAGAAAGGATGCTGCCAAGGAACCGGACACGATCCACAGCACACACAGGGTTGTTGAGGATGGTGAGGGGAGGCAGTATGGGGCATGTTTTCTGTCACAGCATCGGTAAAACTATCCAGATCAGTGGAAGAAGCTTCATAAAAAACACCTAAATCTCTGCAATAAAGACCAACCTGTAACATATGCTTTGACTTTCCTGTCCACTTCCTAAATATGTAAACTACGGACTTGGAAGTAGTTTTTTTTTATTTCTGCCAATAGGTTGGATTGAGTTGAAGCAGACAGTGATCAGAATGTACCGCAGCGGCCCTGGTAACAAACAGCGCTCTATGGAGTTTGTTAAAGCCGGGTAACAGTGCTTTAGTGTGTTTTTGTCCCTGCCGGAACATTTACTGTAATATGCTGTCTGTATTTAGGAACATCTTTGAAAAGGTTTGCCCCATTAAAATGCCCGAAAACAATGATGAGAGAGTATTGGTGTTTTTTTTCCTCAATGTGTGTTATCAGCTCAACAAGCAGATTTTCAGCTTCTGATGTTCAGGTTTGTGATAGGATGTAAACACCAGCCAGAACGAAGGAGGAGAACTTCCTCGAGGAATAAAAAGGTTTACAGTCTATAAATAGATTCTGTCTCCTATCTCAAAGTATGCATTCCTAACTTGTGGCAAGAGGGATTTTCTCTCCTCCCTCAAAGCTCCTTTACAGGCTCCGTACGAAGCTCAGTTATGTTTCAATAAATATTATGGAGCTAACTTGGTTTGCAATATTTTGGGTCAAGAGCAGTTGTGGATGTAAATCCAGCTGTTTAGACATTAATCTTCCTACTGTAAATCTGACAGGCCTCCTTCCCGGGACGAGCCTCTGTCAGAGAGGGATCGGGGAGGAGCTGACAAGGTCAGCTGTTTCAGGTCTTATGGGTGATATTAAATCTTTTAAATTTAACTTTTATCTGCTTATTCTGTTTTTTCATATCCCTTTGAGATAGTAAATATAAATTATTTTGGTAATACTAACTGACTTAAAAAAGCAGAAGTTTAGTGTGATTTAACATCAGAAAAAACCTGTCTTTATACATTATCTGTGAATATCTGGTTTCATCTGTTGTGTGTAGATGAGAACACCTTTGAGCTGGTTTGCACAATGGTGCTTCCTGGTGGTTAAACTGATTAAAACACATTAATATTTGGTTGGCTTTTCTGAAGGATACAGTTTGCACTTTTTGCTGTTTGTTCTTTGTTTCTGTCAAAGTTTTCAAGATTCAAACATTAAAAGTTTAATTTCAATAAAGGTAACAAAACATGAATCATCTATGGCATATACAAATATCCATATCTTGCTAAGTTTTAGAGTTTTCATTGAATTTCAGAACATACTTTTCATAATTTGTTCCTTGATGAAATTGACTCAGGCCGTCAACACACTGATTCTTTAATGCTCTTTAACTGGGATCACTTAATTTCTGGAGAGCCATCATTCAATCCAACTGATCCAAAATGAAGTTTGATATGTGAGCTAGAGGGGATATTTTTTTAAAAACATTGGCAGTTGGATTGATGCTTAAAAAAGGATTCTTAGCTGTAAGCTGCACAACACATTATGTAATGAATAGATTGAATGGCTAATTTGTTTGGTATGTAAACACATTAAAAACATGTTAGATTAGTTACACACAAATGGCTGTTAAGCAATTAGCCTTAGGCCTGCTGTTTACAAAGCAAGGGGGGCCATCATGGTTTGAAGACACCCGTTTGCATCATATAATTGAATAATTTATTCCCTAAGGAAGCACTGCAGGTATTACAGGATATTAGCAGGAAATTGCTGACCAATATCAGGCTGGTTTCTAATATTTTCCATTGAAATTCAGCTGTTAAACCCTCTGGACCTTACTATGAAATCTTTCAAACTGCTGAGACCTGCTTTCACCACAACAGGGTTACATTTGCTTTTAGCCATATTTCCATTCATAAGGGGAAGCAGGAACTAGAATAACATGCTGTTTGCTAAGACCTAAATTGATTTATAGACAGCATTATACGCATTTCAGATTCATTGTGGGTTTGCATGAAGCCTGGTGGATGTATCGTAAAAAATATTTAGTACGTGGGGAGTAAAGCTGTCACTGGAGTCACAGATCCTTGATGTTGGAATCAATGGCCGTCAAAACACTGCTACGGTTGTAGTCAAAGTAAGTGCCCAGCATTAAACAACCCCATACCATAGACATTGGACTCTTTACAACACCCAAAACTGTTTTCTGCAATGCGTTGATAAATGGAAACTAAACTGGAGAATGATTTTGCTGTCCGCTGTGTCAATAGATAATAACATTTGAGCAGAGACGGCTGTATATTAAGAGGTGCCATAAGCAAGATGTATGGACTCATAGTGGTTTTCATGATGAGTAGTAAATCATAGTCCTACATCGCCCTTGCTGACCCTTTTGGAGTGCATATGGCACTGCTGAGCAAGGTTGACCAGTCCTGCCAATTCTGTAGCGCAAAGGTGTCAAGTTCTAGTCGTTGAGGGCCGGTGTTCTGCAACATGTACGGCAGGCTCACTTCTACTACGAGTACGGTCCTGATCTAGTGCGGGTTTTTCACAAACCCACGCTCTCACAGCTCCTCAGGAAACAGCAGCCAACTGCAGCGCCGGATGTGGAAGCGGCACTTGCGAGAACAGAAGTGCATGTGGATTCACGTGATACCTGGTGCAATATTTAGGAAGTGCCTCATAAACAGTAGCCGTATTCGGCTGTACAAGTACTACCTCGTCGTCCATTGTTGAAAATGTGTGAAGTGATGCTCTACCACTCTTGACCCCATGTCACCTGCTATGACATAATGACACATTTTGAATTCATGCAGGCAAAGAAAGAGAGAAAAGGCAAAGTTTGCCGAATTATTGTCTCTTGAAATACACCGGAAATTATTAGAACGTGGTATCTGACTTCTTGTTTGGCTCGAGTAATTACCTGGTGCTCGACACAGGACCGCTGCGGCGACTGGCAAAAGTCAAAAACCTTGCAGAATTTTCCACAGCGCCACACAGCCCTTGGTAACAGGGCCCACACTACACTGTGGCTACTGCGAGTGTAACACATTGACTTTAATGACTTTCGGTTCCTAGTGGCACCTGCCCCGTCCTCTTACTGTAGTAGATGTGAGCCCGCTGTCAGTTGTGTCCCTGGTCCAACTCACCTTAATCAAATGGCTGAATTACCTCCTCAGCAGGCAGTCAAGTTCTCCAGAGTCCTGCTAATGACCTGATTATTTGACTCCGGTGTGTTGAAGCAGAGAAACATCAAAAAGTTGCAGGAAACCGGCCCCCGAGGACTGGAGTTTGACACCCCTGCTGTGGAGGAACACGATGTTGTTCCTCATGGCAACACGGTTTGAGAAGCTGAAGAAGGAAATTATATTAAACAGTACTAATTGATATAAAATAAAATTTGAACAACAACCTGATTTTTCTGCGTAGTGATTTTTATCATAAAACAGTTGAAAGGAGCCCACATATGTCTTCATGTAGGTCTCTTTTGATACCAACATAATTTTACTATAACAAGAAAACAAGAGTTATTACAACTATAATATGGGATCATCTTATTATTATTTTAGATGAAAAACAACTGTTTTTGTTTTGCTAAAAGGTTGCCCTCGAGAAAAAGTATTCTATTGTCTACTGTCTTCTATTTATTTTAATGTCTGAGTATTGCCTTATGTGGAACTAATAAAGCCTACTTTACACTTCAACATAGCTTTCTTTCACTACATATACAGCCAGCTGTGATGCTGCCACTTCTAAACTATATGACTCTCATTTCAGCAGTCTTCTAGAACACGAATGATGAATCTGAACAGAAGACAAGAAGCATGGATTTTTAAAGCACATTTATAATAATATTGTGAACTAAAATCTATTTTTTTACCCCAGGCAATCATCGAGCAAAATGTGTTTTTCCTGTGACAGCGAGGAAATGATCTCATCACAAGAAAACTAAAGTTAAGTCATGATCATGGGTTATCTTGACAAAACACCGCTGAGGCTCAAAGCATAATTTGAATGTCCATCATTAAATATCCAGACACACAGAGGCATCACTCATCAATTTATTGCCATTTTTTCTCAAAGTGAACCTTCTTTCTGTCGGATTTTATATTACTGTGTGCACATTTCTATAGCAAAATTATCCCTGTTGTAAATAATCAAAGTAAAACAGATCTTACAAAATGGACACACCCTTGTTAAAATTCCATGTTGTTGTGATATAAAAATGAGAAGATAATTAAACTAAAAACATTTTTCCACATATATTGTGACATGCATTCATGCATTTAAATAAATAAAATACTAACTACATAAAAAGTGTAATCTCTTGGTTGCATAAATTTGCAAACTAATACTTAGTAGAAGCACCTTTTGATTCAGTTTCACCTTTCAGTCTTCTTTTGTGAGACTCCTGTGTCATGGGGTTGTGATATTTGGGAGAGTGGTGGCCAAGTGGTCAGGTCAGTGCGCTTTATTTACAGAGAGGCCACAAGGTCCTTGGTTCAAGTCCCACATACTGCCACTCTGTTAAATAAATCTTTTGCCCAATGGACATGTCAAACATTCTCAAAATCAATCAAATTGTGAAGGTATCTATTTTTAGGTCTCTCTGTTTACCTCATTTTTTGTAATTCTTCCCTGTATCTCTGTTCAGCCTCATTCGTGTTTATTTCAGTCTCTCACCCCTGACCCCTCATTCACGCTTACTCCTTCATCCGTGCATTCTGCGTTACGTCACAACTAAAAAAATTCTAGCCAATAGGGCATTTTTCACTAGCTCCGTGGTGTTACGGCATGGCAGAGAACCCTCCTCCGTTGTCCATCAGAAATACGGATGGAGTCAATTTGTGACGGACAATGGAGCAAAATGTGTCAATTTCTAAAAACCAGATGAGCTAGATAGGACGTCTGATGCAGCAAGTGTAAAGTGGATTTAGTATTACTTCAAAATAAACAAAGGAGGGGGCAAGGCTGTCTGGATGCTTGAAAGGATCCAATTTGGATTGCTGCGCGGCACATTTTTGCAATGAAAGGATGGAGCGCACAAGGACCGCAGTCAGTGTGAAACCGCCATAGCCACCATCCAATTAAACTCATTCAGTCCAGCTGTTACCTGCTCATCACACTCATGCTTTCCACCTGGTTCCCTTGCTATTTAAGCTCTAATTTCCCATTTGCGCCTGTCTGGATTCCACCGTTCTGTTCATGCCTAGCCAACCCATGCCTGCTTGTTGCCACGTTGTTTGGTGCTGCTCTCTGGTTGAGCAAAAGGTTTTTGCTTTTTATTTATCAAACTCTTGTTGAACCCAATGTGCTGCATCTGCCTGCCTGTTAGCATTTGGGTTCATCTCCAAGAGTCTCAACCTGACAAAAAAAACAACATGTGCTTTGATATAAAAATGGAAAACATATCTCCAGCCTATGGCATTAACTAGAGAATGAAAATGACAAAAACAACTATTGACAAATTTTAATATATTTACTCCATTTCTTTATTCCACTCTATTGAGCTGTAGAACAATGTTTCACTGTAGTCCGATGGCACATAAATATTTTTTTATCTAAATCACATAATACAACTGCAGCCAATTGTGATGAAAAATGCTGCACATTTATAATGCATAAATAATATAATTAATTAAAAAATGAGAAAGCAATCACAAATCTGAAAAATATCCTATGTTGCAATCTCATCATGTTCCTCTTTTGAATCTCTTATCTCCTCCAAACTGCAAATTACAGCCAATTGTAACCTTGTTTTGCTTAGAGCGTGTTTGTGTATTGGCTCCATCTATATTGACAGTGGGGGAGACGGCACACCAGAAGCTCTAATGAAAGTAATTCTCATCAAGCCTTCCATCCGCTTCCATAATGAGTGTCAAGGAACACATTAACTCCTAACCTTTCAGAGAAAGGAAAAAAAAATGTCAGCACCTTTTTGTTTTTTTTACAAACTTAACCTGTTTGGGTCAGAATATGGGTCCACTATTGTGTTAGAGCAAGGTAATAAAAGCTGATTGGATTGGAGGTAATGTCCTTACACTATGTTTAGTGGTCTCAGATGTTGTTGTTTTTTTTAAAAAAAACATCACTATTATATAATGTAGTTAAATAACAAATTTCCGATCAATAATAACGCCAGCAGCGGAAAACCTTGCCGGATAAAATATTTTAGTGTTGCTACACACTGAGAGAACAAATAGAATTACGCTTTCACAACATATTCTGTATCAAGAAGTCACAGAACAGAGACATTAGAGTTTGAGTTTAATTATGAGCTCAGGTGTAATAAGGACCTGAACAAATAATTAACATAGACATTAATACAGCTAAGTTTAGTCTTTGACACGGTTAGCAAAAACATTTTAAGTCACATAAAAGTATTACCAAGAGCACAAAGCAGGGTATGAAATACTGTTTTGATCAGTGGCAGAATAAAATAACTGCACTGCTCTGCCTTTTGTTGCACACATCACTTTAGTTGTCTGTATTGGTGATCTCCATCTTCTGAAATTCTTATCAATGTCCTCTTAATGGCTTTTTTTTATAATCAATGGCCTCTGTCACATACTACATAATATACATAGTGCAAGCTTGACCCCTCAAGACTCATGAAAAGATCTTATGGTTGCATTAAAAATAAGAACAAACATTCATGATCTTTTTCTATTTGGATCTCCTGTGAAAAAGAAATTCTAATGACCTGAGGGTAGTAGAGATCTTTAATGTTTTAAAAAGTAAACCAAAGCCTGAACATGAATATTTATTATTTGATTAACCTCATATTAAGCTAATTATATCAGCAGTTTTATTGCACATTTACTGAGAGTTTATATTAGCTCTATATTAATAAGTCTGCTGATTCATTTGGTAATGCTGTTGAGATTAAAGAAGTTTCACATTAGTGGTTTGAATAGATTTTTGTCTTGTTTTCATTTATTATTCATTATCTCAGTGTTAGTACTTTTTGTAATACTATCAGTAGCATAAACTGGTTTGCTGGCTTTAAATGATCTATGATTGAACTAACCCTCCCTCTCTGTATAGAGGCTGCTGGCATGAGCCCTGCACTCAGATGTTCCCTCTCAACTGGTGTGTTATGATCAAGCTCTCCGGCCATCATTTGGAGCGTAATTGTTATCAGAGCATGAGGTGATATGAGCTGGACCATGCAGAGCACTGTTTGAAAAATACTCAAATATGTAATATATCAGACCATTAGAATGATGATAATAAAAATCATAATGGACTTTGGCAAAGAGGGGTGGTCATCAGGACAAAAAATACATTTCACACCAAAAAGTGAGAAAATAAATCAGTAAAAGGAAAGTAGAACTCTGCTCATTATTTCCATTTCCAAATAGTAACTGTTATGTATGTATGTGTGTGTATATATATATATATATATATATATATATATATATATATATATATATATGTGTGTGTGTGTGTGTGTGTGTGTGTGTGTGTGTGTGTGTGTGTGTGTGTGTGTGTGTGTTGTAGGAGATATTAGGACGTAGGAGATGTTGTCCTTTGTCCCTGTGATGTGTACCTGATTATGTTGCAAATTATTTCTGAGATCTGTGCCACACTTATCAAAAAATGAGTAATATCCTTATTTTGACTTTTTTATGTTCAGAATATTCCGAACATTATCATTACAGAGTGTTCAAACTTCAGTCCTTAAACCAATTCTCTTTACTATATATATATGCTTCCGATCGGATAAATTTCCACTGTTATGCTGATGCCACTCAGCTATACTTATTCTCTGGTAATAAAGTAAACAATCTTGGTGTTATTGGTGTTATTTTTGACATGTCATTTAAATCCCATATTAAACAGGTTTCCAGAGTTTCTGTCCAGGGGTGATGCTGAAAAACTGGTCCATGCATTTGTTACTTCAAGGCTGGACTATTGTAATTCTTTACTATCATGAAGTCCACAAAATGCAGTTCGAAGTCTTCAGCTGATCCAAAATGATGTTCTGATGAAAATCAACAAGAGGGATCATCCAGATCATCCATCCATCCATTTTCCAAACCGCTTTATCCCTCATGGGGTCACTGGTGCCTATCTCCAGCGTTCACTGGGCAAGAGGCGGGCTTCACCCTGGACAACACAGAGGCAAACAGGACAAACAACCATTCACGCACACACTCAAACCTAAGGACAATTTGGAGAAGCCAATTAACCTAACAGTCATGTTTTTGGTCTGTGTACCCGGAGAGAACCCACACATGCACAGGGAGAACATGCAAACATGCAGAAAGATCCAGGGGTGTACTTGAACCCAGGACCTTCTTGCTGCAAGGCAACAGCGCTACCCACTGCACCACTGTGCAGCCCATTCATTGGCTTCCCTTGGAAAATCAAGAATATAATTTAAAATTCTTCTTCTAACGTATAAAGCCCTTAGTAATCAAGCTCCATCATATATCAGAGCTCTGATTACCCTGTAAATTCCTAACAGAGCACTTCGCTCTCAGACTGCAGGTCTGCTGGTGGTTCCTAGAGTCTCTAAAAGTAGAATGGGAGGCAGATCCTTTAGCTATCAGGCTCCTCTCCTGTGGAACCAACTCCCAGTTTTGGTCCGTGAGGCAGACACCCTGTCTACTTTTAGGACTAATCTTAAAACTTTTCTTTTTGACAAAGCTTATAGTTAGAGTGGCTCATGTTACCCTGAGCTATCTCTATAGTTATGCTGCTATAGGCTTAGGCTACTGGAGGACATCAGGGCCTATTTTTCTCACTCTACTGAGTTCTACTGTTCTCCAGTTTTGCATTGCATTACATTGAAATCACTGCTGTCATTTCAGCTTTACACTTTTTGCTCTCTCTCTCTTTTCTTCATAGTAGGTACACCTGGTCTGGCGTTCTGTTAGCTGTGACATCATCCAGGGAAGACAGATCACCCGCTATTACCATCTAATGTAGAACCGATTACTGGATCAATGTGTGCTTCTGTGCTTTTTTGTCTCTCTTGTTGTGTCTCTGCTCTGTCTTCTTTAACCCCAGTCGGTCGAGGCAGATGACCGTTCATACTGAGCCCGGTTCTGCTGGAGGTTTTTCCTTCCCGTTAATGGGGACTTTTTCTTTCTATTGTCGCTTCATGCTTGCTCAGTATGAGGGATTGCAGCAAAGCCATGTACAATGCAGATGACTCTCCCTGTAGCTCTATGCTTCTCCAGGAGTGAATGCTGCTTGTCGGGACTTTGATGCAATCAACTGGTTCCCTTATATAGGAATTTTTTTTACCAATCTGTATAATCTGACCCGATCTGTATAATCTGATTGAATTTGACTTTGTAAAGTGTCTTGAGATGACATGTTTCATGAATTGGCGCTATATAAATAAAATGTAATTAAACTGAATTAAATGGTGATTCACAAGTGCGATGTAATTAGATGCAGATGGATCTGAAATAAGGAACTGACTTTAGCATGCAGTGAAGCTCTGGTGTACTAAGGACTGTCTTGATCGCTTAAGCATAATAAACAGCAAATTACATAACTTAAGTTAGAATTTCTTGGAAAAATATGTTATTGTAAGTGGATATTTAAATTATCCCAACAAGGTTATGTTTATTTATCTGATTCAATAACTTGTCATCCTGAAGGACACAGCAGGTAGTTTTTCTTTGTGAATGGTTTATATCAGCACATCAAAACTGGTTATATAGGTTTAAGCTAAATCCTTCATAAAAGGAGTAGTGGTAAAACAATTCCCTTTGAGGAATTGTTTTATTTTCTTTCACAAGAAAACTCTTAATAATCCTAGCTCTGTGTATTTATCAATTTCAATTTGAATGGAAAGTGGCATTTTGATAAAACTCAGCAGGAATAGAAAAGCCTACAGTAAAGTGTATTTTTCTTAATAGGCTCTTTACCTCTGCAACTAGATGTCCTGCAGACCCCAGCACAGAAAAAAAGGTATTTTTACAAAGCAAAAGCGAGAGTTGAAAAATTGTGTTTATCATTTGGAGTTCATTGCTGCATTTTACTGCATAAAATACTGTGCAGCATTCTATTTGTATGAAATAAAGAAACATTATAATAACTTTCTGCAATCACCTCAACCAGAACTATGTAGATATAATAATACCAAATAAGCGAAACCGCATATGTTGCAACCTTTTTTTCTTTCAAACAAAATTGTAAATAATATTAATATAAAAAATAAAAAGCAACCAATTGATTGGCTAGTTTAAACATTTTGGTCTAACCGGTAATAACTTTTTGGAACTTTCAATTCAATATTGTTGTATTGTTATATAAAATTACTTCACCAAAAATAATAAAACTTAAAACTATAAACACAAATGTTAGCTTACACTAGACTTTTAATGTGCTGTACAAATTCCATAAATATGCCAAAAGTCTTATTTCAAACCAACATTCAAGTTTGGCCAAAGAAAAATAAAAATTGGGTCCGTGTACTGCTTGACCCTTACTTTAAGTCTCCAATGTTGTTCTCCCTCTGGTCTAAACCTATTTCTTTTGACAAAAACACATAAACAAGCATGGGCTTAGACATACACAGACATGTATATGTATAAATAGGGCAGCACGGTGAAGTCTTCCTCCCAGCAGGCCCAACCTAATTGGTGATGTTATGTTTGAGAGCTGTCAGGACATGCCATGAAAGAGGCCACTAACATAATCTTATGTTCTGTAGGAAAAGAAGAAAAGAGTAACATAGCATAAGGTCCGTACATATCACTCCACGGTGAACGTGGTTTGCTGTGCTGCACAACTGATATTTTAAAATAGATTTGATGTCTTTAAAATAAGTGTTTCCCACTGATTAATTAGCATCTAATTGTCATCATGTAGGTAATTTTACCAGTATGTGTTTTGATAGTTGATATGGAGAGGTTTTACTTGAAATTATGAGACCCATATAATGACAGCTTTTTAAATTCGGTTTTGAGACTGAGACCACTTTTCTTTTGAACCTCATTCGTGCAGGTCGTTGTGTTAATGACATCAAGGACTGCAGGAGTTTACAAATAGGTTCATATGTGCTGCAGGTTGAAAACTAGAGCTAGAAAATAGCAAGAATGAAACAAAGAAGTTAGGCTGGGAGATGGATGACAAACTTGGCGAAGTTGACTACAGGAACACAGAGAGAGGAAATCAAATCAAATTTGTTTTGAAGCCACTGCAATTATAACCAGTTATAAAGCATTCCCTAAAATGTTTTTGTTTTTTTTTAGGCAGGATTCAAATTACAGGTTTTTGCTTTTTAAGGTTCTCCAAAATGGCATGCATTTATAGAAAACACATTGTTAGAAAATTTTAAACTATTCATATATCAAAGAAACAGTTTTGTCACACCTTCTATATGCCTCACTAGATGAACTAATACTCTTAAATTTCAGTTTCATCACTGAATAATTACTGCAAAATACATCTTGGAAGATTGTAAGCTTGTGCGTTAGTGGTGTTCATAACTTTCTGACCAGAAAAACGTATAATTAATTGACATTAAAAGCTGTTGTCAACTGCAGTGCCTTGCTATGGTATTTATATTTACGAGACTTTTTTTTGCTTCATCCGTTTCTGTACAAAACAAATTTCAATTGAATTTGCTAGGATTTTAAGTGATAAACCAACACAAAGTGGCACGTAATTGGGAAACGGAAGAAACACTGTGCATGGATTTGGCAAACCTTTGGCAAAATAAGGTTTGGAAGGAAAACTATGCATGGTTTTGGCATTTCCTCAACAAAAAAAGGTCTTAGAACTCCCTCGGAACATATCAACCCCGCAAATGAAAAATGGTGGCAGCATAATGCTGTGCGATGTTTTTCTTTTAACAGTGACAGAGAAGCTAGAGACAGCTTAAATCAGTGCTTGAGAAAAACCTTTTTTCTGCAAAAGACTTGATACAGGTATGGATGTTCACCTTCCAGCCAGACGTTGACTCAATACCACAGTCAGAGCTATAATGGCATAGTTGAGATCAAAGTATACCCAAAACACTTGCAGTTGTAATTACATCAAAAAGAAGTTCCGCAAATGATCCATTCAGAGGGGCTTATTACAAATCTTCACCACCATCTTCAGAGCTTTATTGGTGAAATAAAGGAAACTCTATTATCCTTTTCCTTCAACTTCACAGGGAACAGTGAGGGAAGACCCCATTAAACAGATTTAACCGAATAGTGGAAACTCTTCCTACGAGTTCTACTCTGCATAGAGAGAAACTCTGAATTTTTACAATTCAGAATATCACCTGGATAAATCACAGCCAGTAGTACCCCACGGCTATACTTGATTACTCTCCTCACCTTGACAGTGAGTCATCTGTGGCAGTTTAGCAACAGATTATTACCCCCCGTGGCGCTGTGTGTTTGAGATCAAAATCCTTTTCAGTTGAAACCAAGTGAATGGAAGGCTTGTGCAAAGGAGACCTGATGACCTGTTTAAAAACCAGAAGGGTTTTGTCAGGAAGAGTTTGCCTTCCCAATGACCTCCCTCTATTCTGCCGACTGCATATGTTAGTACTGAAGGAGCTTATTATATGTGACAAGAAAGGCTATTTTTAATTAGAAAGTGGGGGCAACATGGGTCTCTTCACTGTCCTGATGTGATGGGAAGAGCTATTATTTATTAATCAAGAGGTGACTGAATTAATTCCTTACACTTTTGCACCACTCACTGTCTCAAAACAGTGCCTAAAAAAATTCACAGTGTAATTCCTCTTTTTGACATGTTATAGAAAATCTATTTTAATATGATTATATGTGAACAACACAAGCTTTCTCAGAGAGTGTGTCACTGGGCTGTGGTATTCTGCAAGAGAGCTACCTTGGTCCACTGTTGTATACTATCTTTACAGATTATCTACTATTAGTACTGAAACAAGCTAAATTAACTATGTATGCAGATGATACAACAGTCTATATATTTGCCAAATCAATATCAGAGCTGTCTTCAATCTTAGAGAAAGAATTAAAGATTGCTGGGCAATGGACTTTAAATAATAAATTAATATGAAACACGTCTAAAACAAGATGTATAATCTTTGGCTCAAACAAGTCTCTTGAAAGTAATCTACAGTTACATTTGTTAATAAATAACACTACTATAGAGCAAGTAACAGAGGCTAAACGTTTGGGTGTCTATCCAGTCAACAAAATGTCTTGATCAAGACATATTGAATTTATTGCAAAAAGTATAGGAATATATTTAGCTGTGGTAAGAAATTCTAGCTAATTTGGCAAAGATTGTTGTCAGAATTCTAAAAATTTCTCAACTAGACACAGAAAAGAAAAGATCTGGAGCATCTGAAAATCATGCAAAATAAGTCCACACATATTGCTCCAAACTGCTCTCATACAACCAGTACAAAAACTATGCATTTAAAACTGGGATGGCTGAAGGTTCAGGATCAAGCATTGGCTTATTTGTTGCTCTCTACTTGGAAAACATTAAAACTTAAAAATCCATTGTTTATATTTAGTCAATTTAAAAACGATAGAGAATCAGATGGTTATGGTAGTAGGCTCGCTTCCAAAGGACGGTTTTTGATTCCAAAGGCAAATTACAATTTTCTTTAACAAAGTTTTATTTGTAGAGAAATGAAAGAATGGAATGCCTTGCCATTAAAACTGATCACAACACATTTTTATATTTAAAGGACAATGGAGGAGACAGATTGGCATTGACTATTTGTAAGGTATTTCTAAAACTATCTGTAAATTTAATTTAGCTTGTGGATAGAGACTGTATGTGTATAAACTGTAATCTATGTCAAAATGTTATTGACATGTTTTTGTATTTTATGCATATTTATCTGTTATATTGATAATACTTTAGTATATGTATGTTTCTAATAAGGACCCCAGAAGGATTAGCTGGCTGTCGACCTCAGCTAAGATCTGAGGATCTGGAGATCTGAATAATAATCTGAAAAACAAAACAAAGACAAAGTTTTGAATAGTTGCGAAAGGGAGGGTATGATTTCAATTTATTTTCTTTACTGTAGAGGGTGAAGAGCAAGGGGCTCACCACAAAGACTTCAGGGGAGGCAATGCTGAGTGTGACAGCTTTGGATACATGTGGGGGGGGGGTGATACATCTGTGAGCAATTTGACAGGAATTTGTTTTATCCAAAGACATGTGAATTGAGGTGGTCAGAGATTCAGCAGTTTACTCGCAAGAATATGGAAGAGCCACTAACATGTTCTCTTCCCTTTAAGTTGTTCCGGAGCGCTTGCCAGCCAGTTTCCAGTCTCTCTACACATTTTGCTCAAATTCTTTTGAACTGCTCTTTGTGTCTTGGCTGAATTATTGGGTCCTCCCTTTGGTTTATTACACTATTGACAAGAATGGCTTATTTGTGACGTAAAGGAGACTGCATGGATGAAAAATTATGTGTGAATGAGGGGTAAGGGTTGCAGGAGAGAACTTCTAAAGGACTGAAGTTGGGCACCTTGGTCCCTGTATTTTATTAGCTTGTCCAAAGGTTCTGGGGTAAACTTTGTACAACCACCAACATGCTTTCTTCTGAGCAGTGAAATGAGTGTAGTTAGAGGCCACTGTAATTTAGTACAAAACTTGTTTTCATAAAAGAACTGAATCTGGTATTAACAGGTCATGCTGAAATCAGTGCTCCTTGCAACACTTTTCAGATTTTTTTTTTGTTGATTCCTCTTTCTGTAATTTTGCCAGAAGGACCAGGTGTTGGCTGGTTAATGGTCAATTTATATTCATTGTACTTGCAGATTATGGCTCATTGCTGAAGTTTAGGACTGTCTTTTTTATAGGAAGTAGGCTTTGCAATTATAATTTTTTGAAACTTTTGTGGAAGCTTTTGATTTTATCAACATAGCAAGCTTATTGCATGATACCTCGCTGAATAACAACCTTAATTAGAAATTAGATCTAAACCAGATGGTATTATGTCACTGATCGAGAGGTGAATGTTTCTAAAATAAATTCAGATATTTTCTTTGCTTTTTTTTTTTTCTTATGTAGTTTCCATTTTATTTATTACATGTGAATGGATTAAATAGTTCATTTCTATTTGTGATACAGTCTGATGTAGGGTGAGTGTTACATCAATAGTCCCATTAAAACATAATTACCAAGAACATTTTTGAGCTTTTCAACACTTACAGTATGCTACCCACTGCAGCTGTTCAGCTATTGAGCAAGCCAGAACAGGATTATTTGTAGGATGAGTTTTTGTTATGTTTTTTTTTTTACCATGGAGAGGATTAAATGCAAAAAAAAAAGCAGAGATCTATAGCTACATGCATAAAATTGATAAAATTAATTTTACTGTTGTATTGACTGTAGAAGATATAATTCCTCTACATATTTGGTCATCCGCATATCTGAACTGCTTTTGATGCTCAGGTTTCATTTAATCTATGCACAATTACAGTGTAGCAATCATACTGAAGATTAAACAAAGGAAAAAAAGAGGTCATGCAAACCTCGATCCAAAGGGAACTCTAACTGTTGTCATCCAGGGGAGCATATTTGGCTGGAGTATGGAACGTTATTAAGCCTGTGTTGCCTTGGTTTAGCCTGTCTTTGCTTATAAAGAATCATAACTACAAACTATCCCCGTAGCATGACAACAAAGTCTCGAAAAACAGTGTCATAGCCTACCTTCCTGTCTCCCAGCTAATGATTCACATTAACAGATCATGTCATTTCCTCCTGCTCTTTAATATCCGCTGTGTGTGTGCATGTTAACACACAATAGGAACTCCTGAGTGACACCAGCGGACATTATCTCTTCTGCAGACAGCAGGATGTTTGGCAGACGGAGCCACGTCTGACTGTTTTTTTTTTTTCCCTCTCCCAGTTTGAACGCCGCTAAGGCCGATCCATCCAGATCAGTTCACCTCAGCAGAGGCGAACCGAGTCCATCAGAGTGCTAAACCGTCACATAGAACATAGGCAACAGGCTGTGGCTATTTACTAGGGTAACATGGCAGTGATTCGAAGAGAGTCTGACTGGGTAACATTTGGTGTGAAAAGAGTGGGCAGGCTGTTCTCTCAGAGGTTGTTTTCAGAAAGTGTAAGCCAGAAAGGACTCTGCATTCATCTGCAATGTTCATCTCACTTTGCATAGCTGATTTGTCATCCACATACAGCAACAATACACCCAATGTTGCTCTGTGATCAATCAAATCATACTTTAATGAGGGACAGCTAATGTGAAGAAAAAAAAAAAACAAAGTGTTGCACAGTACACTCTGAATACTATTAAGGCAAACAATGCCCAATGTGTTATCTGCTGTCTTTGATAAAATTGCAGGTGACTCATGTTTGTGAACTCAGCAACATTGTCTGCTCAATTTTACTCACCCAAACACATAGCAGGTTTTAGTTTCAACAAATATTCTCATCTGTTCAACATTAAACTTTAATTAAGGAAGAAAGGCGGCTAAGCTCTCCATCTCTGTCACTTCATTTCAGGTTGTACAAGGAAACTGCTGCCACAGGAAGACCCCCCCCCCACCCCCAACACCACCCCACCCACCCTGCCTCTTTCCTCTGCTCCCTCTCTCTCAGTTTGCCACTTGCCGTGTTTGTCCTTACACAGCCATCTGTCCCCCTGCCTGTGTGTTTTGCGGTCCGTGTTGCCGAGCAATCATTAGGCGGCCCTCGTAGATACAGTTTTCGAAGCCTAAATCCATAAACCATCAGAGTTTGAACTCATTTGTCACTTGGCACCTTGCACATCCGCTAAAGATTGGCTGTTGCACGGGGGCAATATCATGAATAAATCATGCAAGTTAATAAACACATGCAATGCATATGATTGCAGCTGACTGACATCATGACTGGTTAATGTGACTTTTTCACTTGGCCGCAATAGGAGGCAAGCAGATAGTTCAGGGAGAATACGCTCCAATTAGTGAGGCAAGCACAAAGCAACAAGTCAAGCTCAGGGTTTCTTTTTCTTCCTAACAAGAAGTTCTTGTTGGGGAGGAAATAGCAAGCATTTCCCATTAAAATCACATTTTATTAGCATATGTACAATTGGTAGTTAAACAAGGGTGGTGAAACTTGACTCCTCCTGAAAGACTTATAAATGAAAATGTGTACAATTCAAAATTTGGACAGTTTTTAAAGGCTTTTCCATGGCATGTTCAGTTGTTTTATTGTTTTTGTTTGTTTGTTTTTTAACCCCAAATTATGTCACAACTTTCAGCAGCAAATATTTTTTTTTAAAGCAACTGCTTGGCTTCTGAAGGAGCAATTAACAATTGTCGCTGTTAGTAGTGACATCAGTAGCCATCAGAAGGACATCTGCTTAGTGTTATAATTACAAAATCCACTGATTACAGACAACAAAGGCTGATATTCTCTCCTCCCTGAATGTTTTGTCAGTTTGGCTGATATATTTCTGAATATTAGGAGAAATCTTCTTTGCTTCCATGTAAAAACACCCGTAGACACAAACAGAAGGGGCCAAATCAAAGTGTTTTAAATTGAACCTACATGGATTCATAACCCCACCCTGGTGTACAGCATATTGTTAAGTAGCCATTGTGACATACAGCACATTTCCTATGTATGCAGGGGATTAATAGTAAATTTTGACTTGTGTTGATATTTTTTAACTCAAGCACTGTAACTGATCTTATACGGCAACCATCTTTATTGTGCTGGTTTAATATCTAAATGGAGAAATAATTGTGTGTGTTTTTAGGCCATTGATCTATTCACTTTGAGCATGTTTTTAATGTAATGGGATTAATTTTAAATATTCAATCTTCTTTTATACATTAGCCAATACAGTGTGTTAATTAGGTTGGCTTAGAAAAAACACTCATTATTCACTCTGGTGCCAGCTTTAACTTCTACACAACATGCATATTAATTTAACTGTGAGACAAACTAAACCAAAATTTTAATTGACCGTTACCTTTCCTAAAGAAAACATTTAAAAGGGTAAAAGTGACACAGGTTCTACAACAAGTTATGATAATTCAGAATCCACCATGGATAATGTTAAGATAATGTATACAGGCTGAAGCAAATTTGTAGATTCACATCAAACTGCAGTACACGCTGGCCCAAAAATCACTAGTTTTGGACAAAATACCAAACATCTAAGTGAACCCAAAGAGCCTTAACCAAGCAGAAAACAAATTTGCAAGCTAAAATCATGTGTACTTCATTGGCCTTTGTTACTATTTTCTTTGTCTTGAAGCTATGGAAGTAATAGTTGGGAGTTAAAAAATAGAACAATCCGGAAATTCCTTACGTCGTGAGATTTTTCATCTGAAAATCCTATCTCCAACCCAACAAGGGATAACATTGTTAATTAAAAATAGCACTAGAATTATGAGAAACACCAATTCACTTAAAATTTTATTTAACAGAATATGTGTTTTAAGGCTGATTCAAATTGATTGCTATAAAAGTCAATAGGCAATCACTCCTTTGTCTGCATATATAAGGCCAATAAAAGCCAATATTGTAGCTATTCTCTAAACGCCACTCGTATCTCCACTGGACATCCCTTTAACTGATTACAGCAAATTCTGCACATCATGTTGTCAGTGGGTTTCCTCCTGTCCTGTCCTTTTATATTGTCTCTTATAAACACAGAAAACAGCTGGCGAAGAATAAGTTTTGATGTGCCGTCTTACTTTTCCAGAAAAGTCAAATTGGTTTGGTGTCCACTGAGTTTTACGGGAAATTCTGCCATCCCTGCTACTAGCCAACTGCAGCGTGAAAGAACATTGCCGGTGTACTTTGTTTGCTTTGCTTTTGCCCTTTCCATTCATTTTGTTCCCTTAGGTGCCCTAAGGCAGGGTTTAAGGTTCACCTTTCACATGGGGTCTGGTTTGGGTTTGGAAACAAACTTGCTCATAAAACAGGCCTGTTCCAGATCAGACAGTAAGATTTTACTGATAACATCATCAGCCTCTCTGTGTGGTATCTGCTGCAGATAATCTCACTCTAAACACAAAGCACAGGAAAAAGAATTATGAATCACACAGTGCTCTATCCTATGTCTGTGTGTATGTGTATGGTCAATTTCCCCTTGTTTCTTAACCTTTACGGCGGTGTTAGTCAGAATTTTAATTGTTTTTCTTATGCAACCAACATGCATGATTAATCTAAGATTGTGTTTCACTATGTTGCAATTTCTGTGGTGTTGTTCGATTGTAAGCCGACCTTTTGTTTAAAGCTGCTCCTGTCCGGTGTGTTAGTCATTGCTTATGAGCCACAAGGTGCTTTTGGTTGATATTGCCCCAGTATATCAATGTTCTTTGTCTTTTTTAGCAGCTGAGAGCTCGCGGCACTGACAGTGCGGGGCCCTTCTGGTAGCATCATCTCCCTCGTGTGCTGTACACTTTATCACTCTGCTGGTTTGGACCGCAGCACAGTGTTTTTGCCTGTGTGGATAATGCATTTGGGATTTGGGTTGACTACTAAAATTCTTCTTTGTCTTTTTAAAACTCCCTAAACTGCCCTTTACTCTTGTGTGATTACAATTTTTTACTGTGTTTTAATTTGATTTTAAAAATACCAGAGGATATCTTGCATTTCTTTGGACAAGAAAAAAACACATGAGCTTTGTGCAAAATCAAGACCTTTGAAAAAGACAAATTTCAGCATGAGATTATGGCAATAATAACCTTGAGTAAAAGTAACACGGTTTCAAATCATGGTATTAATATAAAATTGCTTTTTGAAAAGGAAAAGCAATATAATATTAAATATTGCAGTTTTTTAATGTGATCCATAACAATTGTTCCTTGTTATATTGAATTTTACTCTGAAGCGAAAATGTAAAATTAAGCAGATGCTTAACAGATATTCATAGCTTACCGAGAAGAGTTTTAAACAGTGTTACCTTGACCAAAGGGTGGAGCACCATCCCTACAGCATGCCACCACCACTATGTTTTGTTAAAACCGTGACTATGCTTGCGTTTCTCTGCTAGCAATATATACTGACATTTGTTTCTGTCACGCAAGCTACAGAAAAGTTTAGTAACCTTCGTTTAGCCAGCTGACTGGCAGTGCAAAACAACAGGTATATATATATATATATATATATATATATATATATATATATATACACACACTAATGACAGATAATTTTAGATTTCTGTCGTCTCTTCACCACGATCCACTACCACCACTGAGACACTGTGTCCCAAATATCCATGAGTGGATGGAGTTGCCTGCAACTTATTGCAGACATGGAAGAAGTAATTGTTTTTGATGCAAAAACTACAAGAAAGAAATTAAAACTGAATTAAACTGCATGGGGCTAAAAAAAAAACACCACAAGGAAAAAGTCCAAGGTGTTATATGGCCTCAAGCCTGAGCTTTAAAGGGGCCAAGACAACAAATGTAATTTTTCTTAGGTTTTTGGGGAATAATACGGTCTGTTGTGCACTGATGAGGCCGTGTTAATGTCTAAATTGAATACCAATGCTCAATATCATGTTGAATTAAAAGACAGAATATTAAGATTCTGCCATGCAACCATCAACTGACAGCCTTATTGTTTATCATTCAGGAAGCTATTTAGGCATTTTGACATCCTTCCAAAAATAAATAAATCACAACTAACAACCAGAGCAGCAGAAATCCCTATGATGGCATGTCAATTAATATACACACGCAGAAGGGAGAGAGTCAAGCTGCCAGGTTGTGCTTGACCTACAGCTCTGGCTTCCCTCTCTAGTGACAAATCAAGACCATCTGCATGTCTTCAGATGCAGTCAGAGAAACACTGACGTGACCTCTTTACTTCCTTCTGCTGCCACTGCTGCGGAAATCTCTGAGGTTCATCTCTGCTCTTTCCTTTTGGTTCCTCTCTCCTCTTTCTTCACCTTTTCCCTTTGTCTGTTTTTTTTTTCTTGATCTCTGTTCCTGTAAAAGCTTGTGCGTGTGTGTGTGTGTGTGTATGCGTGTACGCGCGTGTGCGTGTGTGTGTGTGTTTGGAATAACATTCAGACTGCATTCTGAAACTCCAGAGGATTCTGTGGTCAATCAGTCAGAAATACTTACCTGTTACTCCTGTTCTCCGAGTCTCTCAGGTCCATCTGTGCTGTCACCTCTTCACGTCAGTCAGCCTTACCGGCCCGTCCGCTCTCATCATCCACCTGCTTGTTGACTCAGTTTGCAGATCTCCAACCTGTCAAGTCGGACTTCCACTTTGAAATCCACATCTGTCAAAACCAGAGAGACAACTTAAAAGAGCAGATAAATCCTCTCAGAGCTACTTCAGTTAGTGTATCTGTGTTTAAGTTGTCGACAAGCAACTCCATTACTTTACTAACTTTAATGTGTTGGGTACCTGCTGGGAAGGTAGCTAACACTCCTCCAAAGCTAGAAGGTCACTGGTTCATCTCACTTCTCATCCAATTCTCTGTGGTCTTTCTGCGGGGAGTTGGCATGACCTCAGGTGTGCATTTTTGTTTTGTTTGTTTCTCTGCTGTTAAGGTCTCCCCCCTGACGTCCAAGACCAATGGTGTTAGGCTGAATTGCCTTTAGTTGTGTGTGAGAGTGGTTGAGTTACAGTGCCTTGCAAATTTATTCTGCTTTTTCATGTTATGTCACATTATAACCCCAAACATTTGTGTATGTTATTATAAATGTATGCTATAGGCCAGGCATGACCAAACTGTGGCCCCTGCACTGATTTTGGGTGGCCCCCCACTGCATTTCTTTTTTTTTTTGTCCTGTCTAGCAATATGGCCAAAAGAATTGTTGTCTTAATGCCAAATAGAGCTCGACAGATTTTGCTTTCACAAGTGGAGCAGTCAGCTTTTGACATAGTGCTCCGCTTGATTCATGCATGTAAACAGCTTTATTGTGATTCATGCAGGACATTATGTGGACAATGGAAAAGTAGAAGAGTAAAGGAAGAACAAGAAAAGAAAAAAAGAAAAGAGGTGAAAGGAAAAAGGAGATAAAAGGGAGAGAGTGTAATGTTCTGGCTTTTGTTTATTATTTGGTTAAGTTAGCTCTTCCCTGCCTCTGGGTTTATTTGTGTTTTTGTTTTTGCGTCTGGAGTCCTGTTTATTGTTTGTTATCTGGTCTCTGTATTTGTTCTGTTTTTACTTCTGTGCTTTGTTTAGTTTCATTATTATCCTCGGTCTTAGGTTTATTTTCCAGTTCATGTCAGCTCTGTAATTGCTTCCTCCTGCCTAAGATTAATTAGTTTCACTCCTCTCACCTGTTTGTCCGTTTATTTAAACCTCACTCAGTCCTCAGCTACCTGTCGGTTCGTCACATCTTATCTCCCCTTCATCCATGCGTGCATTCCTTTTTTTTGGTAAGAGCTCCCAGCACCTTGATTCAGTTTTGATCACCTGTTTCTCTCTGTTCTGCCCAGTCTGTTTGTCTGTTACCTGTCAAGTTTGCCTGGATGTCCGCCTTACCATTTGTTTTAATCTGTTCGGTTTGCCTGCCTGACTCCCACTCCTCACCAGCCCTTAAATAAAACCAGTTAAAAGCATTGATGTGTTTGGTTGAATACCAGGTTCATCTCCACCCCAGTTCTTCAGAAAGTGATAAAACAGCTTTAGTCTGCTTCATCACCTGCAAAGAGATATGTAAAAAGCTCACCACAACCAACAGATATAGTATAACAGATACAATGAGGTAACACCTTGATATTATTGCTGAATTATATGTATTATTTAAACTAACATGTATAATGTGATAGCTGAGAGAAAATAAATATTAAAATAAATAAATGATGGGCATTCTGTATAGAAGTGAATACTGAGTACCTGGAACCCAGCACCTGTAGGTGTTTGTGAGAGTGCACTTGTGTATGTAAAATTTATCCAAAAGAAAAATGCTCAATAGTGGATGTGAAGAACCAAAGATCCGCCTCCCCCGAGCACTGAGGTAGGCGCCGTCCGTCCGTCTGTCTTCTTCCGCTTATCAGGGGTCGGGTCGCGGGGGCAGCAGCTTCAGTAGGGAGGCCCAGACGTCCCTCTCCCCAGCCACTTGGGCCAGCTCCTCAGGAGGAATCCCAAGGCGTTCCCAGGCCAGCCGGGAGACATAGTCCCTCCAGCGTGTCCTGGGTCTTCCCCTGGGCCTCCTCCCGGTGGGACGTGCCCGGAACACCTCTCCAGGGAGGCGTCCAGGAGGCATCTGGTCAGGATGCCTCCTGGACGCCTCCACCTCAACTGGCTCCTCTCGACGTGGAGGAGCAGCGGCTGTACTCTGAGTCCTCCCCGGATGACTGAGCTTCTCACCCTATCTCTAATGGAGAGCCCAGACACACTACGGAGAAAACTAATTTCAGCCGCTTGTTTCCGGGATCTCGTTCTTTCGGTCACGACCCAAAGCTCGTGACCATAGATGAGGGTAGGAATGTAGATCGACCGGTAAATCGAGAGCTTCGCCTTTTGGCTCAGCTCTCTCTTCACCACAACGGATCGGTACAGCGCCCGCTTCACAGCAGACGCTGCAACAATCCGCCTGTCGATCTCTCGCTCCATCCTCCCCTCATTCATGAACAAGACCCCAAGATACTTGAACTCCTCCACTAGGGGCAGCACATCCTCCCCAACCCGGAGAAGGCACTCTACCCTTTTCCGGTTCAAGACCATGGTCTCGGATTTGGAGGCACTGATTTTCATCCCGGTCGCTCCGCACTCAGCTGCGAACTGCTCCAGTGAGAGCTGTAGATCACCACCTGATGAAGCCAATAGGACCACGTCATCCACGAATAGCAGAGACGCAATCCTAAGGCCACCAAAACGGATTCCCTCAACACCTTGGCTGCGCCTAGAAATTCTGTCCATAAAAGTTATGAACAGAATCGGTGACAAAGGGCAACCTTGGCGAAGTCCAACTCTCACCGGAAACGAAGGTAGGCGCCGGGGGACCCATAATCCGAGACCCCCAAAGCAAGGGCACCCAGGAGGGGCCAACACAGGAGATCTGCCCCCCCCCCCCCCACCAAGGGAAGAGGAAAGACAACCCCGAGGAAATCCTCCAGCTGCCACAATGCCAAAGCCCCCAGGAGCCACGGGGCCGAGTCCGTGGGCTCCGCCGGCAGCCAGCTACGCTGAAGTGGAACCGGCCATGGGCCTCGCAGGCCCCAGGGGCCGAAGCAGCCGCCAGGAATGAACCGGCACCCACCCGGGAATCCGCCCCGAACCCGAGGGCCACCAATGCACCAGCAGGCCAAAGCGCCAGCCAGCGGAGGGGGGCAGGACAGGGGGGATTGGCTCCACACCTAGTGGAGACTTGAGATGTTCTTGGGAGAGGGAGCGGATCGGACCCCAACCTGGCAAGAAAAAAAAAAAAACACACAACGCTGTACACACATTTGCACGTGACACTAACATCCAATAATCCCAGGTGGGGGGGAGGGGGGACCACAATCCACCTTACCTGCCTGGTCCCGACCCCCCAGATGCCACCGGCCCAAGCCCCCCGGGGTAGGGGGCCAACATGAACCGCACGGGCCACCACAACCCCCCCTAAATACCTAAGCCCACTCATTCCCCTTGCCATGGATAGGCGGCAGGGCCCGCGAGCCAACCACCACCAGGACCAACACCTCCACCCCCCCCCCACCCCCCAACACACCCATCAAACCTTCTGAAACAAAAAGGAAAGGGGGGGAACCCCGGCCTGCCAGCCCATGTAAGCCATCCACAGCCCCCCCCCCCCCCCCTCCAAACATCCACATCCACCAGCACCCCCAATATAGCTGACCCAAACACTGTTATTATATTGCTAAACCAAAAAGAGAAAAGTTTATTATTGTTAGAGTCAAATTAAATGATTCAAAATAATTTTTATTATGACAAATGAGCAAAATCCTTTTTAAAATTTTGGATCTACAATGATTTACACATTCATTCGCTACCCAAAATCTGACTAATTTATTTATTTAAAATGATCATATTTAGTAGAGTAGTTAAAAATACAAATATTTTTGATTTAAAAAAATAGTGTTAATATTTTGGCTCTTGAGTTCCTTTGACTTGACAATTTTGGCCCATGTACCGAAAAGTTTGGACACCCCTGCCATAGGCCAACTCAAAGTAGCACATAATTGCAAAGTAGGAGGAAAAAGGATAAAAAGGTTTTTAAAATTATGACAAATAGAAATCTGAATATTAGGGGCATTAATTTACATTTAGCGCTCTTCACTCTGATACCTTTAAATAAAATCGACTGCAACTGCATCCCTTTAGAAGTCCCCTAATTGGTAAAATTCAGTCTGTCTGTGTGCAATTTAGCCTCAATGTACATAAAGAAGTCCTGTGAAGTCTGTTTGGAATGCGGCAGACAGGTCAGGGATAAAGTTAGAGCGAATTTAAAAGCAGTTGGGTTATTAAACAATATGCCTTTGAAAATATAGCAGAGCGCAAGTTTAATCCATCAACTAAAAATGGAACGGTATGGCACAGCTGCACGCCCAGAAGGACCATCAAAACAGCTAGGCAACGAGAGCATTAATCAGGGCAACAATTAACATGCCCTGGGTAACTCTTGAGGAACTCTAGAGATTAAGAGATCAAGTAGGAGAACAGGGTCACCATTTTACATACATTTTGGATAACAGATAGATTTATGGGTCTACTATTTATCCACAAATCCCTGTTTTATACAAAAGTGAAAAAAAAGCATAATCCAGTTTGCTACAAGCCATGCAGGGGACACAGCAAACATCTGGCAGAAGGTGGTCACGTGAGAGAATAATTTTCTTCTTGACTATCATGCACAATGCTGTGTGGCAGAAACCTGACACCCATGATTATACCATCCCCGCTAGACATAAGGGAAGCAGCATTATGCAGCAAGGATGATTTTTCCTGTTATTGGGACTTTGGAGTGTAAATAGTGTAGACGCAAAAGACTCCTAAAATGAAGTGAGTAAATAACAAAAACTTTCTCCTGAAAAATAATCGGGCTCTCGGCTGAATACGTGCGACTGTCACTGCTTTTAAGAGATAACAAGAAAGTATTGCTCCTTAGAAGAAAGGTGTTAAGAAATGACAGTTTCCTTGAGAGTTTTGCACAGGACCATGAGTCACATAGACCTTTGCATAATGCTCACTTCTCTTTGAGGGGGAGGCTGGAAAGGTTTGCATATTAATGCACTTTTGTACTCTTGGTGGGATCCCTGCAGGGCTGGAAGCTGAATATTGGGACCATAAAGAAAGCCAAAGCTATACACAGGACATCTCAGACAGTGTGCATGAGATAACCACCTACACCAGATCATGTTTCATCCTCAACCAATTAAAATAATGCCACCATTATGTTCCCCTATGGTGTAAATATGTGCACCATAAATAATGGTCAAAAAATATGTATGTTGTTTTCTTGACTGTAGCATATCTTTTCAGCATTCATAACTCACTGGAAAGGATGTGCATTGTACTATTTACATTTTTGGCAACCACAAATAATTACAACAATATTTTCTTAAGAAAACATCATAAATGAGAGTTGTGAAATGCTAATTTTTCACCCTGGTCTGTCACATCTAATTTAATTTAATTGCAGATTTGTCCTTGCCCCTTGAGTTTAAATCAGCCAATTTACATAAAAGCTTCAAAAGAACTCAACTGAATCTCATCGGTCACTCATAAAGGATGAAGGTCTACTTATATTTGCATCACAGAACGGCAAGGCTCAAAAGATTTAGATATAAATCACAGTGTCAGGCTAAAGGGAGAGGGAATTTTACTGTTGTCATGATATATATATATATATATATATATATATATATATATATATATATATATATATATATATATATATATATATATATATATATATAATGTTTAGCTTTTTATATATAAAAAGAGCAAAATGGTTTTTGTTTTGTTTTCAAACCACTTTCATAGCCTGGCCAGCCAGACTAAATTGCATGGAGTCAATCTGGTAAGGCTCCAGTCCCTCCGGCCCAAAACAGACCGGACCAATCACAGCATGGGAGGTGGGACTTTTCGATGCGTCACTCTCCGTGGCAGAGTTACCCATGATACAGCAGTGCTTTTCTGCTACCATAACGGTCAAGATACATATGGAGATTTTTGTTGCTTGGTGCCTTGGAAAATTAAGAAAGTGCATGTGAGTACACCATGTATCCTCTGATTTTTTTTATAAAAAAGTGGCAAAAAATTGTTCACTGGAGAGTTTGCTCGATGGCATGACATGTTTCATGGACTACAAACTAAAAAAAAAAGAGCATGTTGCCTGGAGTTTTTTGCGTCACATTCATAGTTATCCTATTGGTTCTAACCTGATGACTCTGACACTGTTAATCCCGCCTTTGAAATGAGGCTCTACGAGCTCCTTACCAGACTGATGTATATGGCGTAAGTCAATCTGGCTGGCCAGGCTACCACTTTATATCTCCATGTCATACATTCCTAGGTCTCCTGCTGTCCCCACAGAGGCTGAAGCAGTTTAGGTCTGGTGTTTGATATTGCCCAGGCAGAACGTTTCTTTTCAGTTGGTAAACCATTCCTGTTTCAAGTAGCTTACATTTATACTACGATGTATGCGTAACACATCACAATGTGTTACGGGTAGCTTTTGTCAGGGCCCACAGCATGACAACACCCTTATCATACTTAAAGCTAGGGCCTGCGAGGTTTGCGGAAGTGTCACAAAGTCCCTTATCTGCTCTTCTGTTCCTCATGAGGACCACGTGAAAAAATATCCCGAATCCATTCTGGTCTTATTTCTTTCTACTGAGGCCTTCCTCTTCTTCTCATAAACATGAACGCAATTTGCTTCTTGCAACTCTCGGCAATGTTCTAAGTATATGGTGAGAGCAGCAGAGCTACAATGAACGGCTAACACCAAAGCTAACCGCTAAGCTAACCGGATACATAAACACTAGAAGTGCGCATGTGCAACCAGCAAGCGGAATCTATGCAGGAAAATGCCCACACACTGGCATTACAAGAGTGTGTCAGAATGATTGGCATGTGGGACAACCAATAGAAAAGGTGATCCCCCCCTCCTGGAGCTTGCCTTACTTAAAGGACTTGCTTTCTTGTATTTCACATGTTGATGTGTGGCAAAGAGAAATGAGTCTCATATTTATACCCAAGAAAAACACAAAGTCACTGATTACTACACAGGTTCCTAGAAATTCCATAAAAACAATCTAAATATACAACAATTAAATAACACGTCATTACACCATATGTAACAATGTAATATATAAACATGATATGAATGTATATAAATACTTTAAAAACATGATTCAGTTATCTATTATTCCTTATGACTTGTTAGCAAACAATTGTAAAACCATTAATTGTTTTTGGAAAAATAATATTTCTTAAAACATTTTTCTTTTAACCAATTTGATATACTTCCCCAAAACTGAAAAAGTCCTGCAATGAAGGCTGTATTTATTTTAAAGTAAAAAAAAAAAAGGGTTAACAATAGTGGTGGGAATGAGGGACCTTCCAGTAAATTTAGAGGCTTCAAAGTATGTTATGTAGCTGAGATTCAAGGCTGACAAAAAGTTGTATTTTCTTAAATCAGTGACTATTTAGATATTGGATGTTCCAGGTAAAATATATTTATTATCAGGGATAGTGATTAAATGGAGATATTGGGCTCATATATAGTGATTTTATAAAATTAAACATAAACAACATGTATGAGTCTTGCAAATGTCCATCAGTATTTAAGTGATGCTCAATACACACAGCAGCAGATCTGTGTTGTGCAGATGGCTGTGCATTCTGTTTACACCTCAAGAGGAGAGTTGCAGATAGAGCTGTCATTATTATCCTAGCCTGAATGGTAATACATTAAGTGCACAATTTCAAGCACACATACACGGTCTGATAAGGTTAATTGCACAGTATACTCCAAACTAAAACACGGCAGCAGAACATTAAAAATATTATTCTTTCAAAACATCTTTATAGAATATATTGTGATATTCAGAGTAATTGAAGCTTAGATGACCTGTGAAACAAAATCACCTTCCCTTTGAAATGTGAGGTTTTTTTTTTCATCTCCAAAGAGTCCCTGATTATGAGTTTAAGAGGTATGATTTTCCAGGCCCTGAGCAGCGGGTCAGGAACGGTAACATGGGGCAGTCATTGTCACAGAAAGCTTATACAAGCAGTGACCACATAAGAGATCTTATCCAGCGGCTGCTCTGTGCTATGAGCTCCATTACCTGTCATATCTGGGCTCTGAAGAGGAGACTGAAAACCAATTGGTTTCATAAGAAAGCTGGACTCACTGACCCGAAATCACACCTTCCTGCTTTTACAATGACATGCATTTCAGAGAAAAATAATCACTGTGACAGGGTTCTCTTGAGAGAGAAAAAATTTGTATAAAAGATGATTCAAAGCTGGAATTGTGTAATAAAAACTATGATTCACACTTTCAAATAAAGCAATGTCAGGATTAGGCAGGATCTAAAGCAAAGTTGAATGCTGTTGAAAATTTAACAGAACATAGTTTAGCAATGCTCCAAATAAGGGTTTGGTTTGGAGCGTCTTTTAGAAGATTTTTAGATGTGTGTGAATGGAGAAGAATATAAAAAATTAAATGACTAGGAGATGTATATTTTCCATATATAACAAATGCCAAATAAATGATTTCTCGCGAAACAGATTATTTTAGTTTTAATTAAGGACTTTAAAAGAACTACAGAAACAAAACTCTTATTTTCTCCTTTTTGGCACTATTTCAAACCAAACACAGCCCGTTCTTCGACTGAATACAAGGATCAGTTACACAGCATGATTAGCTCATCAGAAATATTATTTCATCTATAGCTTGGACAGTACAACAATATTCTGGGAATTCAGGTTTCTGAGTAGAGGTTAATTTCACTTTCCTGGGGCTTTACTTTCCTGTGGTTTTGGTCCCTCAAGCAACCCAGTACTTTGCTTTGCTTACCCAGAACTTGTTGAGGGGGCGAGGTTGTGTGCAGCAAGAAAAACTGTCCACCACAAGGTGGAGAAAGAAACAGTAAGGAGTTTAAATTTTAAAAATGTTATTGTCAGGACCAGAAAAAAGAAGACCCAGAATTCAACCGAGACAAGCAGCAGACGTTTAAAGACAGTTTATTTATAGTTAAACTGCAGCAGGTCACGGGGTAACCGTCAGCCTCTAAGGCAGGAACCTTTAGAAGTGGACACAACAGGTTAGTGACCACACAGGTTTTCCGGGGCGGAGCAGTTACTGATTTTATGGTCGCTAACCTCACGATCCGGGGATTTGCGGAGACAGTGAGTGCTGGCTCCGGCTGTTGGGTCAGAACGCTGACAACTCTTGTTTTGATTCAAAATCCGGTCAGGGAAACTTTCAGGTGGATCTTCACTCGGTGGTCAGGGGACAGGCAGACGGTCAGAACCGTGATAACAACAGGCAGGATGTTCAGAGGGGTTTTACAGAATCTGGGATCGGAGAGGAGGTCCAGTGTCCAAGCCAGGTGATCCGAGGTCCAGAGAAAATCCAACACGAAATCCAAGGCAGAGTCGGGGCACAGATCCAGGTCCGGTAACAACCAGGCTTACAGATCTGACAGGGGTTAGGCAGACTCAGAGAATCATAAGACAGTACAGGTCAGGAAACAGGCAGGCAGGTATACAGGATACAGAACGCTGGACTAAACCCACCGGTGGCTTGTAATAATCTGGCCCTAGAGTCTGGTCTGAGGGCTGGTTATATAATAGACGGAGCAGGTGGATCTGATCAGCATTGAGGAGAAGGAGCCTCACAGGTGCGTCAGTGCGTTATTTAACCTATAAAGATAATTTTGCTCCCATCAAATGTCAGCGGAACTGTACTGAAAAATCCCCCTGGTTATTCTTGCCATGGTTGAGGCAAAACCTACTCACAAAGCTCTAAATTTGAACGCCGTGAGAAAAGTTTGGATCAGAAAGATCAGTCTGTCTGCTCCCCCACTCCACTCTACAGTGCCCGCGCACGCGAGAGAAGCTGTGCTTTATATTCATACCAGTAAGAGTAGAATAGAATAATGCCCGGCGGATCTGAGCAGGCGGAAAACGGTACGATCAGTGTAAAAGGGGCTAAGGAGGTGTAACACCATCTGCAAAAGTTAGCCATCCTGTTTTATCTGGAGTCCGGATCAGTGGCAGGAGGATACAGATGCCGCTTCTCTGTCTGCCCTTTGTCTGTTTGACCCATGCTGTCTTTTTACCACAAATTACTGGACTGGAGTGGTACTGCAGTTTTCTTCACAATTTCAACTCATGTCATTAACCCGTTTTGCATAAATGGCCCTTCGTAAATGAAAAAACAAAAACCCAAAAGCCTCAGACTTTGGTTTATGCCAGGAAACCAAAGCCTGGGCCTTTAAATCCTGGGTCTTGTTATTGAAAAGAAGCTATACAGTACCATACAAAATTAATAATACCTTTGAACCTCTTGCCCTACCCCCCGTAGCCAAGGATGTCAGTGTCACCTCTCACTGAACCAGACTGGGTTTGTGGACCTGTAGGTCTGAATATCTCACACCTTAGCCACATGGGAAAGAGCAAACATTTAGAAGGAAGTGCTAACCCACATTGTATTGCGAAAACTAATACTACAAATTACCCTGAACATCTAATACCCTTTTTGAAACATGACAGTGAAAACATCATGATGTGAGGATACTTTTATTCAGCAGGAAGCGAAATGCAGTGCGATGCTGGAAGAATATCTGTTTGAGGCAGTAAAAGGTTTAAGACTGGGGAGGTGATTATTTTTCAATAGAACAACAACCCCTCCCCCCTTGTGCATCATTTAAGAATTGACATTCATAGATGCTGACTATCTAATCTCATACAAACCTCTTTGTATTTTGGTCTGTTACCTACAATTTCCAAAAATAAATTATGGTTCATGGATCAAAATGTGAAAAAGTTAACATGGCATCAATACTTTTGCATAGGACTTCAATTACCATTGTCAACAGACAATGGGGGTCCTTCTTATCAATGTTAAAAGAAATTAGGAAAGTTAAACATTGTCTTACAGCTGCTCTTTTAAAGTGTTTCATGCACATTCCTTTCGTATGTGATGTTAAGAGAAGGAAAAGGGAAAAGTATTAATTATTTTGTTGGTTGCATTTTGCAGATTTGCCACTAGGTGTCAATAATGTCTACATAACAACCCTTCAATATAGCACATTTATTTAGCACAATTTTATATGGTTACATACATTATAATGTTTCTGTTCATGTTAATTCCCTGCAATGCCAATAGGAAACTATGTCCTTATTTACTTTACTGTAGACTGATCCTATGTTGACATTATGTAACAACCAGATAATAATCAAAGAAAGATGGACACAGGGTTTGCGTCAGTCTCCCAGCTGTGACTGAAAAGTAAAACATCCTTTGATTCCTGGTCTGAAAAGGAGATTAAAACAATTCCAATGACATTGAGACAATATTATAGGAAAATACTAAATACATTTTAAAAGTGAATGATTATTACCTAACAACTAATAATATTACTAATCATGGCTCCACATCAGAAATGCTCTTCCAAGGTCGGAAACAACTTTGATGGTATAATATGACGTATTCATAACCTTCCTGTGTAATAGAATGTGGTGTTCCTCTGGAGATAGAAATGTGTGCAAAATCAAAACGTATTTAAAACTGCAAAGCCTGTCACTTAAAAAGCACAAAATAAGCACATACTGATGTTTATTTTTGAGAGGAACAATGCACAAGAAGTGGGGAAAAAAACATCTACAAAGCACCATAAACATTTCATATGTTTTTAGATGTTCTGGTCTCCAAGGAGTTTTATATTTGATGCCGTAAGAATGATTTTAATGAAAGAAATACTCTATCTTTTCTCAAAAGAGGGAATAAAAGAAACTTCTGAACTGAAGTCAAGAGCCTTTGGAGGTTTGGTGACAAACAATCAATGACTCTGAAGCAGACAATTGTTTAGCACCTCTGCTTCAGTAAAAAGAAATGAAAGCTGGATCAACAGCTTGTTTTTATGCAGGATGACAGGGGTTGACAAGCCTTTGAGGCTTTTTGTGAACAGTTTCAGCCACACCAGGAGCTGACCAGCTGTCAGATATTCTGTAAAAGGAGATAGGACAGCTGCCGTGTGGATGCGCTACCAAACTTGAATCTCATTGTAGATTAATGCCAGCTTTCAAATATAATTGAATTTAGGGCGAAAAAGCAAAACTATACAGATTAATTTGGGATTTGCATGCTGTCAAATATCATTGGAGTATTGTATGAGACATTTGAAATTACTTTGTAATTTCGTTCTCTTGTCAAGTGCTCAAAATAATGAAAGTGATTAATTTTGATGCAGACATATTTGTAGTGAACCACTTGCTTGACAAACATAAACCACAGCAATATGAAATGTCTAGGACAAGCCAGGAACTATTGTCAGATAATCACAGTGAAAAACTCTAAATATACAGTTCCTGTCAGAAGTGTATGTGCACTCATGGACATGAGTGCCATATGAACTGTGAGCTTTAATAAGACACTTAAATTATTATTCTTATAGAGAGGACTGATGATACAACTTCAATGAATTTTAAACAAAAGGATTTTCAACTTTAAACTTATTGTATTGTTTCTCTAATTCACACATGATCAAAATTATACATACAGCTGTAAATATATTCATACACTTCCACCCTATCTAATATTTAAATGCATGTCTCTTTGCATGTTTCAGAGAAAGGTAAAGCTTTTGTAGCTATTATTTTGTAACTTAAGGTAGAACACTGGTTGCAAATTGGACTATTTTGCTGTTAGAAATAATAAGGTTAATTTAAACTGATTGCTTTTCTGGCAAGGGTGGGGCTTTTTAAGAGTAGTAAAAAAATTAAAGTAAAAAAATAAACAAGTTTGCAGTAGGAGCTTTTGGAAGACGATCACGGCAACTTGGTGTAAACCTGCTTCATCCATGCCTAAACCTATTCTGAGGACATTTAGGAATACAACTTACCATTTGTTTCTGCACAAATTGAAAATGTATTTGATGAGGACTCGCATTCATCGACACATTGTCCCTATGATCAGTATTTTAATATCAGAAAAAAACAGCTTTAATATATAAATCAGTATTCTTAAATTTGTTGTGATTTTGTAGAAAACTCAACCTACTTTGTTAAAATAAACTGTACTAAAATGGAGACGCAAAATACTGAAAAATACATGGTCACACATATTTTGACTGACAGAAAATAAAACACAAAGAACATGCATGCTATGAATAAAGCTTTTATGCAGCAGAACAGAATTATATTCGTGGTAATTAAAACATTGTCATCTCTCATTAGTAATTTTTTAATATGCACCATATCCAACAAGTAAAGCTACTTTATTCTTTCTGTTATTTGTGAATCAGATCAAATTGCTTAGAGCCGCACAAAGCAATCAATTATTATGCTGAATGATTATTGAAGTCACGGCTTTTGCTCTTCATCACACAAAACAGCTTTTTTTTAAAAGGTTATGTCATTCAAAATTATTATATTTATATAAAGGACACATACTGTACTGTTTACATGGTGTTTATATTTGCTCATCAAAAATAAATCTAGGATCCTGCTACTGACACGAGGCATATTAAAATAAACTTTTTGCAAAGTAATAGTCAATAGATCCAAACCAGGCATAGCTATTCATTCTCTCTAAAAATGACCTACTCTAGCTCAATCTCCACTTCTGAACTTCACGTCTAAAAAAGCATTGTCCAACAAAGCAAGCCAACACAAATAAAACCGTTCAGGAGGCAGCAAACAACACCTTTAGCTGTACTCAAAGCTATACTAAACATAAAGTGTACTTTGCTTAGTAAGTGGGTTTTTAGTCCTGCTGGGGTTTCCTATCAACACTGGATGTTATCCTGTTCAGGCTTGCTTGCATGACACAAACATTCACAGAAAAAAAATCCTGTTTGTGAAGTGGTGCATACACACTAACTACAACTAACTAACTAACTAATAGAAGACAACGCAGGATAAAGCCACTGACACAAACTGATCGACTACTCTGCAGAAAGCAGTGGGTGTCTACTCAACACTCAGAGGTGACAGCACCTCAATAACTGAAAAGCAATACAAAAAAAACAACACTATAGAAAAACTTGATCAGGGCATTTTTTTATGTTGTGCATGTATGCCTTCTTTTTAATGTCACCCTGGGCAACTAGACTGTATATATGAACATTGGTTTGGTTTTAAAATCACAGCATTCGACACAGTTGATCACTCCATTCTGTTAGAGCACCAGTAAAACTTGGTCGGGCTTTTCTGGTACAGCACTCGACCAGCTTAAATTGGGACCTGTTGTGTCAATAGGTAACTTTACATCAGCGACCACAAAAATCACATGTGGGGTTTCCCAAGGGTCCATCTTGGGTTCCCTCCTATTCAATATCCACATGCTCCCTCTAGCTCAGATCTTTAAAAAATAACAACATAAGTTACCATAACTCTGCAGATGACACAAAGCTCTACATCACCATGTCACCAGGTGACTATGAACCCACTGAAGCGCTGATCAAATGCTAAGAAGAAATCAGTGTATAGATGTGCCAAAATTTTCTTCAATTGAATAAAAACAAAACTGAAGTGATCATTTTTGGAACAATAGAGCAGAGATCAAGAGTTAGTGCACTGTTTCAACTTCTTTATCAGTTAACCACTGATTAGGCCCAAAATCTGGGATTAGAAATGGACTTAGAGCTGAACCTTCAAAGGCATCTAAACAATTACAAAGGTGGCCTTCAAGCACATTTCCAGGATTAAAGGACTAATATCTTAGCAGGATCTGGAAAAACTAATCCATGCGTTTATCTTTAGTCAAATTGATTACTGTAACACTGTTTTCTCAGGTCTGTTTAAAAAGTGGATCAGACAGCTGCAGCTGATCCAGAACGCTGCTGCCTGCGTCCTCACTAAGACTAAGAAAGTAGAGCACATCACCCCAGTTCTAAAGTCCTTACACTGGCTCCCTGTATCTCAGAGAATAGACTTTAAAATATTTCTGTTAGTCTAGAAATTTCTGAATGGCTTAGCACCTAAATACATCACAGACTTGTTATCACTTTATCAACTCTCCGGACTACTCTGGTTCTTGTTATGTTTATGCAGAGTTGATTAGAGCCAGAACACCTAACACAGAGTAGCATTATTTAGTGCTCATGCTCCACTTATTTGGAACAATCTCTTTGAAGACTGTAAAAATGCTAAAATCCCGAGTTCCTTTAAATCACAGTTGAAACCTATTTGTTTGGAGTTGTGAGATGTTACTAGTCCAACTTATCTTATAGCTTAACCTTCTGCTCCTATTCCACTGCAGTGTACTTTCCTTCATATGTTTTTTTCCCCTTATGTTCTGTTCATGCACAGCACTTTGAATCGTCTTGTTACTGAAAAGTGCTTTATAAGTAAACTTGTCTTGCCTTGCCTTGTTAATGGGCGATGATTGGATGGAACGTGAGATGGACAGGCGGATTGGGGCTTTGTCTGACCATATGAAGGCACTTCTGTGGTCTGTCTTGGTGAAGAGTGAGCTGAGCCAAAAAGTAAAGTTCTCGATTTACCGGTCCGTCTACGTTCCTACCCACGCCTATAGTCATGAGGTCATGACCAAACAAACAAGATCCTGGATGGCACGGCTATGCCTTAGAGACAAGGAAAGGAGCTCCATCATCCAAGATGGAGCATGAAGTAAAGACGTTGCTTCTCCTCATCAAAAGCAGTCACTTGATGTGGTTTGGGCATCTGATGCCTCCTAAATGCCTTAATGGCACCTCCCTTTGGTGATATTTTTTTGGGCACATCCCACTAGGAGGAGACCTGATAATGCTAAGTGTACATAAACTTCTACCTAGAAATCCAATATTTCCCATAAAAACTTTGAAAACCTGTCAAAACATGTCCAGCAACTTATTTTACTTACCCATGAATGAAATATGCAAAAATATGCAAACAAGAAATGTCAAGAGATCAGCATCGTCCAGGGTCAGACATTCACTGAAGCTGCGCGGCTGAGACAAGGAGTCTGCAGGAGCGAGCTTTATCACAGGAGCGCCAGACTCATTTTATGTAAACAAGCATCAGTGTCCAAAGAATACGGATAGAGCAGACAACACAAATTGGCTTAGGCTTTTGACTGAGACTGGCTCACCTGATAAGAGTCACGTTGAAGAAACAAGATGGATTTTTGTCAGCGTGCGCACAGAAAAAGTGTGATTTCAGTTGGATGAATCAGGATATCAGAGGAAAGCTCTCTCCCACAATTGTTCTTTCTGAACTGAGGTGTTCTTTGCCTGCTGTTTGACATATTTTTGCACAACAGCTTTCATTATTCCATCATTTCTGCTGCCAGATCTCTCTGTAAGACAAATTAGGGGAGTTTGAGTTCAGAAACTGTGCAATTATATTTAATCCACACTGAGGATGATCAGAAAATATTTTGAACACCAAATGATTACTTTTAATACAAAGGGTGCAGAATTGCTATTATTTCAATTTGCTGATTTCAAAAACAACCAGAGGCAAAGGTCTCTGATCCATCAAAGAGAAAACTTCAAGTCTTGTCTCTTTCTTAATGAATCTGAGGATGAAAAAAAATACAACAGATTGCTTGAAGCCACTGGAGTAAATAAATGTGTTTTTTTTTTTCTGTGCCATCATGTCACATCAATCTTTTATGAACTGCCTGCGTTACTTGTTTGTTCCAAGACCAAATTGTTACTGAAGCATCAAAAGAAGCTTCGACAGTATTCATGAAATATTTTGCATTTGCCTCGGGCTGCTAATTGTCTGTCAATTTACCACAGCAGGATGTCTAATCAATCCTTTCAATTTGAGGCTTGCCTCAGAGAGGCGCTTGATCATTCCGTAGTAATTACAGCCCAAAGTGAGACCTGAGCAACCTGATTCAATATTCTAGCCCACACATCATTTAGTGCGTTTTATGTGTACACATTTTGTACGCTCTGAGAATAGTCGCAAATATTATTCCCGATGGTCATTTTGGTCCCAGCCATTAAAAAGGCTTTTCTTCTTTTCCTTCAAATACCTCAACATCAGCAGAAATCATTTTTTAACCTAAAATGTTAATGTTAAAAAGTCTTGTTATACTCATCAGGTTACCCGTATTGTATTGTACATATAATCAAGATAACCGGTCATTGAATCTGCATGTGGGAATAAACAAACAATGATAAATTACAGCTACACTCTTGTTTAGATTGAACCATGAACTTTTCACCAGCTACCTTTTATTTATCTATTTATTTATTTATTTATTTATTTATTTATTGACAGCACAAACTGAACATAACACTACATCTCAATGCTTCTTTGTAACGGTTGCAAAAGTTTTCTCCTTTTTTTTTTTCTTTTATCCAATTTGAGTAAAAAATAATGTAGGCATGAGTCATGTTTGGTGGGATCAAGTGACTTGCAGAAATAAACAAAAGTAGATGTGCGTCGACAAAACTAATTTTTTCTCCGCTGTCGATATTGTCTGGTTTTAAATTGCAAACAACTTAGACTAGAAACGAGATTAAAGGAAAATTGACTCAAAATTGTATGACTAAGTTTGACGAACAATATCTGGGATGACTAGCCTTAAATATTTTAGCCAGATTGGTGACATGCTTTACATAATGGACAGACAGATGGATGAATGAACGGATGGAATGAATCATAATACTGCGAAAGTAACAGAATACATGTTGCAATGTATCTCAATTGCAAATGAAATAGCCAGACACAGAGGCAAAATTATTTTCAGTGGCCAAATCCACCGTTAACTACACAGGAGAAAGAATAGACACAATGATGTGTGAAAAATGATGTTCTCTGTTGAAAAGAATACACAACATCTAGGAAGGTAAATAACACTTCTCAGGTTGTAGAAATACTTTCCCAACTTAGCCCAAATATGTGGCCCTTACCAAGAGGTGCAAACAAAATAATAAGACTGAACTGAAGAGGCCACATTTGACCCAGCCTCGCAAAATCAGCGGGCAACCAGAATCAGTCTTTGTCAGAATGGCAGAATTAAACATCTAGAGAAAGCCTGTGGCTCAGGATCCATACAACATAACTACAATGTTAGAACCCTTGGAGGCAATGCCATTGCACAGCCACACATGGCTTTTAATGGCACTGTGTCACTACTATTTATGGATGTGACAGGAAGCAGTCAGATGAATTCGGAAGTCATTTAGAGGAACGTCACCTCAGATTCTGTCAAATTCACTAAAGATTATTGGGCTGTGCTTCTTGATACAGATAACCCAAAGGGCATAGGACGTCTTCTTGAAGGAAAGGAGTAAAACATTTTTCAGAGACTGAGTCAATCAATTCAACTGAGGCCATTCAGGTTCACTTTTGAAGGCTGAAGGAATAAAAATACCCACAAAGCAACTAAAGGTCAAGCAAAATCTTGTTTTAAATAAAACCTTTATACCAAATAATAAAAAAAACATATTGACTTTGAAAACTATATACTGCTATAAACTATGTGAATATCTTGCCCATGACTAGAAAACCACTCTTTCTTCCAGCCAAACTTTTTCAAGCACTTTTATTAATATGCAAACAAACCTTGCAAAGATATTCTGATCTCCTAAAGTTGTTCACATGTTGTCACATTACATCCTCAATCCTCAACGGATTTTATTGTGTGACAGGACAAACCAAAAGCAGCACACATTGAACTTGAAGGATACATTTTATGGTTTATGAAATGAAAACGTGGAAAAAAATGTGGCATACAATTGTACTCTTTGCAGTCTGTTGTTGTTTGTCTCCAGTTCTTCACAGCTAGGAACTCAGGGATTATCGTTTGAACAGCAGTTTTAAAGTCAGAAACTTGTTTTTGTTGGATTAGGGTCTGGGCTTTGACTGGATCACTTTAATAGATAAGTAGACTTTAATCTAAACCATTCTATTGTCACCATGGCTGAACGTGTTGTTGGAGAGCTGGAGGGTGAACCTTGTTTGCAGCCTCTTACAGTTTTTTTCAAGGATTATTCTGTTTAGCTTTGTCCATATTTCCACCAACATTGGCCAGTTTCTCAGTCCTTGCAAAAGAAAAGCATCCACACAGCATGTTCCTGCCCCTACTACCTACCGCAGAGAAGATTGTGTGTTCAAGGTATTTTAGCCTTATACAAATACAGTGGAAAGTTACATTTGGTTTCATCAGATCCGAGGACCTTCTCCAACATGCTTGCTGTGTCTCCTATTAGATTTGAGGCAAATTGCAAACAGGCCATATTGGGACTTTCCTTCAACAATCTCTTTCTTCTTGCCAGAGTGCAAAACTATTAGTTATCTTGGTCACTTATTTTCCCAACTGTTCTTTGGATCTCATAAGCTCTTCCAGAGTTTCTATAAGTCTCTTGGCAGCTTCTTTTACAAGTGCTCACCTTGCCTGGCCTGTTAGTTTAGTCGGACCATCATATCTTGGTAGGTTTGCAGTTCTTCCATAATATTAACTTCTACACAACTTTGTCTTTGACCTGTTTATTGTGTTTCTTCCTCATCATTGTGCTATTTGTTCACTGATGTTCTCAAACGAACCTCAACTGCTTTGAAATCAGAGCTGTATTTTTACTTAGCCTAAATCACACTCAGATTTACCCTTACAATGGTCTGCACTGCAGTTTAGTTATGGGTATCGGATTAAAGTGGAATGAAAACAAAGACATGGGAAATTTGTCGGCTGCTATTTGTAAAAATCCTAAAAACCATAAAATAATGTTGTCTACTCTGACAGTTTAGCTTGACAACTTAGAAACTAAATAACAAAATTGATCAACTTAATTCAAGTACTTGTTACCAATTGAAGCATTTAAGTTGGAGCTGCATTCTCTTTCTAGAGTGCAGGAGTACAGATACTTTTGCCTACTTTTTGTTTGGTAAGTAAATATGTGATTGGCCCGAAAATGGTTGGCAGTATATATATAGAAAACACATAGTAAGGTTAAGTATCTGTCTTGATCCACAAGTAACCAAAAGAAATCCATAAGTTTTCTATGACCCCAAAACAAATCGAATCGATTTTTATTTTCGGTCTCTCTCTCTCACACACACACTTACACACACGCAATGCTGTTGACTTAATCGACAAGTCAAATCTTCAACTCTCCTCTAGTCATGTGGTGAAAGGCTTCCCAGTGCGTGCGTCAAAGCGTTACAGATAGCATTATGACCGCAATCACCGTGAATCTCCTGCTTGATGCAAAAGTGGGCTATCTGTTTACAACAAAACGTCTCTCCTCTCTCCTCGCAGAGAGGTGAGTCTTTTCTGCACCTCCTCTGCGTCGCTCCTGTGCGTCCTTTAACATCCCCGCGCCCTCCAGCTGGAGACAGTCGCGGCGCGCACACGCCAGCAGCGCATCGGAGCATCGGCGTGTCCTTTTCGGCTTGAGCTCTTTGCGCAACTCATTATGGGATTGTCAAGAAAAAGATCTAAACTACTGACAGTAAACCTTCGCGAAACCAGTGAAACAGGTCTGGGGAATATCTAAATGTGAAGATTAGACACAAGCTCTGAAGAAGTGGCGCACATATTCTGACTGGTGCGATCAAATGCTACAGGTAAGAGAGTTTTTTTTTCTTTTTACGCACATTCTAACAGGTGAATTAAGATCACATTCACACGCTAATGTTTATTTTTTTTAAAGAACGTTACAGCTGCACGCAGAAATATTTTACTAATTATTACTAAGTCCAAATCTATATAAATAATCACATTTAAAATAACCTTTATATGTATTTGCACACGTGTGTTCATTTCGTACAAGCCAACAATATTGCCGACTGCTGTGTGAGTTTTCTCAACATCGTTAATGAGTGACATGACCTCGTTCGTTTTACCTTGCTTTCAGTCACATTGCATGTCACCTGGACATAATTTCTTTGACAAAATAGATTGCACTTGTATAGTCAAAGACAGAGCAGTAATGCTAATATTCTCACAAAAGGGAGAATGTGCAAGGAGAGAAAGTACATCTTGGTGAGGTATCATCACAATTTCTTTCGACAGCACCAAGCAATATTTTCTCCCAACTCTGAAGATGATCATGCTGCACATTACTGCAAAGATACCCTTCTGCACTTTTTAATCCTTCGTTGTTTCTCGTTGCGTCACATGAGATGTTAGAATTGTTCCACAGATGTGCTTTTGATGAATTTATGTTTATTTTTATTATCTTCCATTTATTGCTGTGCTGTAAGTTATATTATCCTGTGTACTAAGAACAATATATATATTTTTCAAATGTATTTAAGCCTGCCTGACTCTGGAAATGGACATTGAGCTGTCACCGAGGTCAAACATGTGTTTCACCATTAGGATGCGTGTTCACCTAATATTGTCCACAGTCCACTTTGTCCTCCTGCTACGCAGAGAAGGAAAAAAAAAAAGAAACGGGCTCAATAAAACCACCATGTTATTGCCACTGAACTTAGTTGTCACATTTTGTTTGCCTCTTATGTACTGGCAGTGAGAAGCACTTCAATCTGACTATTTCAAGGCAGTCTGGCAGTGCTCTGATTCTCTCCTTTCAATTACTTAGGTTGGCATTCATTTACATCTATGCCCAGGCCTTAATAAATTGAACACACAAGATCTGAGGGGAAATTTAGAGTAACTTGTCACATCTGATCATTTGTCATTTCCTCCTGGGGAGCTTGCCATGGCTTTCTGTGTGGAATTATTTCCCTCGATGTTGAGGGACTTCACCGAATAAGCAAAGTGGTCTGGCCTGTGTAAGTTCTCAAGGCAGACTGTCAAGATATAAAACCAATAAATCCTCGCCAGGAAGGGCTGTCCTTATGCAGAAAAGTAAACATTCTACACAACCTGTAGTGTTAAACTCATAGGACTGTACTGTACCATGTCATTTGATAGTAATTCATAACATTCAGGTCAACTAGGCCAACACAGCACATTTCAGCGAGTGATCTTGGTGCAGAAAGGCAGAGGGATTGCTTTTAATATTGGATGAGTATCATAGCATGATAATATCAAAATCAATTGTTTGTTCTGTGCGTGCAGGTGGGATGCCGTAATCAGCTTTAGAGAGGGAGAGATCATGGAGCCCTGGTCATTCCATCATCCCCTCTGAACCTATCCGAGCACCTCATGTA